>NC_135267.1:99103849-99728849 GCF_051311805.1 Agelaius phoeniceus | reverse complement strand
TAGTTGGGTTGGTTTTTTTTAATATTTGATTTAGTCAGAAAATTTGGCTGCAAAGAAAATGCAGTACTTGAAGACTGAAAGCCTCTGTGTTTATGGGGCATCACACAGACTACAAAGGTCACTCGGCTGTCAAGATTTTGTCATTCCTGATTTTAGAGGACAGTTTCCCTAGAATCATACTGGTTTTCAGGCAAGTGGAGGCAATGCTACTTCATTCCTCTTAACAGAAGAGGCAATTTTGGGCAAAGCATGATATTTCATCAGGTAAAAACTTCCCTGGACAGGACTGATGGGGAAAAAAAAAAAATCTGGATTTGTAGGGCTGCCAGTTAACAGTATTCTTATCAGGAAGGAAGCTTTCAATAACTGGCGCTTTTCCTGAAGCTTTAGATCACCACAATGAGGTGGTTACATTACAACTTCACCTGCAATTTTAGAAGATGTATTTCCAGCTGACAGCACCACAGGGATAAGTCTGAACACTGGAAGCAAATTGTTCTGGAGGTATAACCCAGTATTCAAAAAGAATATAAACTACCTATTCCTCTTGAATTTTTGAGCAGCCAAACTGTGGGTTTTGATTGTACAAGGCTGAGTAATACCAGCTATATTTGATCGAAAAATGCTGCAGTTTTAACATTTTCAGTTAGTCCCAAGAACAATTTAAAAAAATCCAATATTATATCTGGGAGCATCTTTGAACATGATGGTGACATCTAGCTTCCAGCATTAAAATGCAAAATTAATTTAAAATCAAAGTCCCTGTTGAAAATTGCATCACAGCAAAATGAAATATGCCAAAAGTAGTTTCCTATGAAAAGCACATTTTATTCTCCCAATTGAAACACAATTGAGATCCAAAGGTAGTGGGTTTGCCTTTTGGGGTTTTTTGGTTGGTTGCTTGGTTGGTTTTGATTGATCCAGTGAGCTCTCTGGTCTCTTACCAGGGCTTAGTCACTCAGCTCAGGACTGTTTACCTGCTACCTGTGGACACCTTAGCCTCTCACCTCCCCTTGCAGCAGGCACTGTAATAAGGATGAACTTCATCAGAAGGCAGGTCAGGCTTTCAACCGTCTTCCCCCTGCTTAGTCTTAACAGGATCCATTTTCCCCAGAGCAACAGCTTTCAAAATGAACTATTATTGAGCACTTCCTGAAATGTGGTGGCGCAGAATGGGGGATGAGGCACCAAGTTCTGAAAGGTTTGATCCTTATCCAGAGGTTGAAATCGAGACCTTCAGAAAATTCAAACACAGTAGGAGAGAGCAACCTTCAAATGAGGATATTTGGCACTAAAGACAGACATCTCTTTCCGTAACATTAAGGGCAGTCATATTCTCTCATCATAGCAGAGTTAAGTGGTTTATTCAGATTCAAGTTTCTGATGATTTTGGAGTATTTAAACTGAAGAATGAAGGTTACAGCATGCAGTCATGTCAGGACAAGAAAACAGGTCATTTCTTTCTTTCCTTGCTACTGCAGTGGCCAAGAATTTTTTTTTTTTTTTTTTTTTTTTTTTAGAATGGACTCTGGCAAAAGAGAAATAAATATGTAAATTATTTTCATTCTTAGAGTTCCTTGACCTCTGCAAGCATAAGGTGGATGTGATCCCATCAGTGCAAAGTTCCTTGACCTCTAGAAGTATAAGGTGCAGCGATCCCATCACAGATACCCCGTTCCTAAATCAGACTGCTGGAAAATCCCTCAACAACTGAGGAAGTACATTCACAGACATTGTAGCAAATATCTTGAAATAGTCATTACCCAGATAACCATGTCGTCCTCTTTACATTTTCCTGATTCTTTGTTATTTCTCCAGTCTTATCCTAATCTCAATCTTTTCATTGTGAAAGACCATAATCTTAGCCTATAGCTAAGGAGGAAAATACCTCCTTCTTAGCCATCCATATGACTAACCTTCTATCTTTCTGGTTTTCCAGTTTAAACTTCAATAGTTGAACAATATAGGAGATTTTAAGTCACATTTCTCATGAAGGGAAAGAAAAAAACATCAACAAAAACATCATCGTCTTTTACCAGAACAAATTTATAAACCTACTATAAACTTGCCAGCAGCTTGGAAAGGAATACCATGTGGCATAATGCCACTCTGCCCAAATATACACACAGTCTTGTCTATCAGTAGACAGGATAACAAAAGAGACAAGCAGCTTGCACTGTAGTAGATGCATGGCTGATTTAAAGAGTGATGTTCCCTCTTATTTTCTTATCTAAATAAAGGGTAGATTCTAGACTTTGTCGGATGCTCTTTTTGAATGTGTTTTATCAATTGTATTAATGGCTCTACATTTCTGTTTTTCACAAAATCACAAAATCATCAAGGTTAGATGAAATCGTCAAGTTCAACCATCAACTCTGCAACACCATAATCACCTTCAAACTGTATCCCCAAGTACCACATATGGATGTCTCTTCCAGAGAGAGCACTTCCAGTGACAGTGACACCACCAGCTCCCCCCACAACCTATTCCAATGTCAAATCACTCTTTCAGTGAACATTTATCTTCTAATATCTAATTAAGATAATTAGATATGGCACAACTTAAGGTCATTTCCTCTCATCCTCTCACTTGAGACATGGCAGAAGAGATGAACCCCTACCTCACTACAGCCACCTTTCAGGGATTTGTAGAGAGCAGTGATGTCCCCCCCAAGCCTCCTTTTCTCCAGGCTTCACAACCGCAGCTCACTCAGCTGCTCCTCTTAGGACTTGTTTTGCAGATCCTTCACCAGGTCACTTGCTCTTCTCTAGACTCACTCTAGCACCTCAATGCTCTTTTTGAAGCAAAAATCCCATAACCAAACACAGGACTCAAAGTGCAGCCCCACCAGTGCTGAGTATAGTGGGACAATCCCTGTTTTTAAACTGCTGAATTAGTATTTTACCCCTCCAATCTTCAAAGAAAATTCAGCCCATGCAGATAAAAGCCTGACCAATGGCTGCAGCATAGGCAGGTGATTGCAAACGTGCAAATCCTCTTTAGGCTTTTGTATCCTGCCCTGGGACCGAGTTGCCAATGTCCAGAGCAGATATGAATGAGGCATTGCTGCTTGCACCAGAGCCTGGAATAGACATACTTTGTGAAATTAGTACAAAAAATGGAACACATAACATATACTTATCATTGGTTTACATGCATTCTGTGCCCTAAAGTAGCTTGTTTGTGTTTGCAAAGGCTTGGCTGCGTTTCCCCAGACCTGGCTCAGCTATCTGCTGTAATCAGACACCATCCTGCACTGTTAGTCCTGGGGTCTGGATTCCCCATGCCTGGTCTGGCCTCTTAACCCCACCAGTTCAGCTTGATCAGCTTGTCAGCTTGATCTCCCTGGCACAAATGCTTATTGTTTAGGATCCTTATTTTGAGATGCTGCATCTACAGTCTCCCTGTTATAATCAAGACACATGCTGTCAAATCCCCAATAATGTAAATGTGTTCCAGTAAGCAATATCCCCATCAGAGACCTCAGTTTAGGATTTAACTCTTCATTAATTAGCTGAAAACAAATATCTTAGAAATAGACTTTGCTCAGAAACAAAGCACTAGAGTCATGAACCTGAGCAAGAAATACCAGATACTGACCTGATCCACTCCAGTATCCAGAGTGCACACAGTGTTTTGGGCTGTACACCATATCCTCCAAGTACCTTTGAACACCCCATTTCAATTTCTGAGTTAGACATGAGCCTCTGGCCAAGCATCTTGGCCTGTCTTGCCCACCAGACATCATCCTAAGCAAGATGTAAAGTATAGATAACAATAAAGTATGGCAAAATCCACTGGAGCTGGCATACTGAAGTAGGCAGTACAGATACATATTAATTTATCACAGCTTGTAACACAAAGTAGTAAAAATCCAGAGACTCAAGATGTGGCCTATGTGCTTCCCTTGCGCATTATGTGGAGTGTAAATTCTGAACAGTGAAATGCACCATATGTTTAAAAAAAACACCAAAAATTGATACCAGTTCTCATTCTTCTGGGAAGTCTTACAGGGCAGTGATGGCTAGACACAGGGCCTGAACTCCTTTTTAATACAGTGAGGGCTCCTTCTCATGCAGATGGCTTATATTTCCTGAAAAACTTCCAGGAGTTAATTACAAGTTCAGAAAATGGAAAGGCAGAGAAACTTTTGGTGTTTGACCTTCTTTCTTCCACATTTTTGTCTCCCACCCAAGGACCCCAAATCCTCTTATCAAAACCCAGAAAGTGTTGCATACTATTTTCACTCAGGTAAGAAAAATTTTAAAGTGACAAGCCATGTGAATTGTTAAGTGTGGAGTTCTACCTCTGCTACTGGCATAACTGTGCTGACAGAAGTAAGAGCTCAGATTTCAGAGCCAGCAGAACCTCTTATTCTAGGTGCTTGCAAAATGAGAAGTTTGCAAGAGATAGTGATGAACCACTTTCTGGCAGTTCGGGAGGTTTTAAAGCCATTTAAGCTACAGCAGCAGCCCTGAATCAAGGATGCTGAGTCAGCACTAGCCACATGACTTACAGCCAGCATCTTGGGCAGAAAGCCTGCTGGAAAAACTTCTGCTGATTACTTCCAAAACCAGAAATCCAAAGTACAAGATGAATCTTTGGCCTTCAAAAAGGTCACTAGATATTTGCAACACACAGCAGCTCTGCCTGCCACTTCCTGGGCTTTCTGTTTCATTATGGCATACAGACTTCTATGGAATACAGAACATTCCCATTGTGTTACAGCCTCTTGTACAACATTTCCTGCAATAAATATGACCAAATGGTATCAAATAAATGTGGAACAAGCTGGAAAGATGTCAGGCACAATGGAGAAACTTAAACTCCATTGCAGAGCTTGGGAAATAATTCTGTCAATTACTACTTAGCCAAACGCCAGCTATTAGGCAGCATTTGATTATTATTTTCATATTTGTAGCTCATACTGCTCAGCACTCAGCTGAGTGGATGAAAAATTACAAGAGTGGTCAACAAGCAACTTCAAGAAAATATTAAGCCTTCTCCTTCTTTCAAAATAATAATAAAGAAATGTTTTGACCAGGTCTGAGGCCTGCTTCCAACACTGATAAGCAGCTTTTTCATCCTCAGCCTGTCAACCAGACATTGATCTCAAACCAATCTAGAAGGACAATTCTTTCAAAACTTAACAACTTTCAGAGCATGTAAAATAAATTTTCTCCTGTACAGAGAAGTGGGAAGTAGGAAGAAACCACTATTGTATCAATAAGCACATGCAGCAAATGAATTTGATATTTTAAGTTTATTCTACAGAAAATCTGGGAAAGTTTGTATTTCTGTGTGCGCATACGTAACATACAGTCCTCTGTATACATCTGGGTTTGGAATAGACCTCATTTAAAAAGACAACCTTTACTGCATTCCCACATTGTTGGTACAGAATAATAGCACAGAGGTAGTCTGCAAAGTCGTCTCCTTTTTTCCTCCTCTTAGGCAACCAAGCACAAATCCACACAAATCAGTGACAACAATTCTAGAAGTCAAAAGAAGGGTGTCTGTTTAGTGCTTTACGCTTGAATTTATTATAATCAATTATTTGTTTTTAGGAGGTAAAAACAGGCAAGATTTCTGCCCCTGTACCACCTCCTGTTCCATCAACAAGGAGTTTTCCTTGCTCTATCCTACAGGCTGGGCTTGTAGTGATTTAACTAGAAGTCAGAAATGACCATGATGATCCTTTGTTGCCCAAATCTTCAATATCCTGGTAGAGTAGCAAGACTGCCAATGCCACTTCTTTGCCTCAACCAGGACCCTCTCAGAAGCATCCAATTAACCAAAGGAATGGGCCATATCTCCTCCACAGGAGCAGCAGAGTCCTGAGTTGAGCAGGTGGAGCTCTGCAGGTCTAACACAAACATAACCTATTTCAGCAGTTCCTACAGAAGTTCCCAGAGATGATGGGAAGCCTGTGCCATTATAGGCAGGCAGGTCTAACCCACAAACCAAGCTGATAGTTTTTCATTTCATCTCAGCATTACCATGCTCTGATTTATTATGATCTTTTTTTTTCCTTCTTCAGCTACAGCTATAGTTGGTCATGTCAACCACAGTGATCACCTGACCATGAGGTGGGGGACAGATGGGGGGAATGGAACTGAGACAAGTCCACTTATGTCTTGGGAGGAAAAACAGTTCCATAAACTTAAAACAACATCTAGAAGGTAGAAGAAGTATGACAACACTTTTTCCATGTAAATAATGTCATACTTGTGAGGAGGGGCCCTTCAGTGATATTTCATGAATAGGTTCATTATGTTGCACTGGACCCACAGACAGTTCAGTTGCCTTTTTGCTTAATTATTTTTCTTATTTATTTTTGCTTGATGTGTTGTATATAATCAAATGCTTTATGATGTCAACTCCTGTTAAGATATTACACTGTGCAGAGGCATAATGTCAGTAAGGTTAACCAATCTGTATTTTCTGTACAGAAAAATCCTGCTGTGACATTTCATCATCATGTGATGCTCTGAGGAGGAAAGAAGGACTCTATCCACAGATATTTCCAGAGCTCTATATCAAAATCTACAGAATAACTTAAGGTTTGATTTCAGTGTCATCATCATCTTTTTACAAATAGAATAAGAATTGCATTAGCAGGAGTGGGCTTGACTCCAGATGGAGGCCCTGTGGAAGAATTTGCACACAGTCCAGCTTAGCTCAGATTCGTATTGCCTCCAAGAAAAATATTCAGGAGAAACATTAAATCCTCTGAAGGCAAATATTAAGATATTCATGAATGGAAACTGACTATTAATTATTTTTCTCTCTCTTTCTCTGCATTTCATATTTTTAATGTAAAATGTCATGTAAAGCCTGACTTTCATAAAAATGGCAGGAAATGTTCCTTGCTCTATTAAATTACCATGAAGACCAGCTTAACATCTGCTTGGCAAACCCTGCGTAAATGCATGGCATTCATATTTAATAAAAATATCTATAGCTTTGGTTGGTCCTGGAGACATTTCACACTTTGCTCACACATGGCGTTCCATATAATTATTCTCTAAAGGCTGTCACTTTAGTACTTTAGCAAAATAAAAGTTCCTAGTATGATTAAATATAGTAAGCATATCTTCTGGAACAGAGTCTTCCTCCAGGAGACCATTTCTACTGACTCTTGTGTTATAAGGAAGTGCAGAAAGAAGAAAGTGGAAAAAAAATTAGAGGAAAATAGAAGACCTCAGTACTGTTTGAATACAGTCAGAATTGGTATGTTCAAGTAACACTACAGAAAGCAGAGCTCATTCAGAGCAAAACTGAAGAGGGTGCCACAGACATTCAGCCAAGTAATGACAATCACACCAATGGGACTACATGTCGTTCTACTTTATTAAGCAACTTTGGCATATTTATCTTTCTCTATACACTGTCTCACACCACTAATGCTTAATGCTCATTGGTTAAGTAGCTTGAGTTATATGTTAATTACTGATTGGTTGTCACGCTATAAACTCTGTCAGTACAACAGCCTTTGTGATTTTAGCTAAGGTGTGCTAAATTAGCAGTTCCCACAACTAGGCATCTGGTCTCATCCTGGCACAATGCTCATTTTTCTTCGTTGTATCTATTCAAGGACAGTACATGGTCTATCTTGTTCCAAGGACAGTACATGATCTTCAAAGTAACTCTGTAATCTGCAAGTCAGGGTTGTCCAATTCTTGTAGGAGAATAGCATGCCCTTGTTCTGCCAAGAATCTTTCTACACAAAACAAGTAAAAGAAATTCCTTAGCACTGTTTAGTCAAATCATAACACCTACTTGCAGACAGTTACACTGAAAACCTGACCAATAAAGTTCTAATAAATAAATAATCAATAAAGTAACTCTACTCCATTTACTTGATTGATTCCCACAATAATTCTCACAAAAACCCTGCATAGCTGTGTGCAGCACCTCAAAGATACCTAAATCCTTGTTTCCACCACCTGGAGTCTGCTATATTTCCTAATCCTAGAGACTACCCTATAGGTAGCTCAAGCTGGAGCCAGATGCTCCAAGAATGCAAGACAGCAATAGTGTTACCTGCACATCCCATCCTAGTTGGGACTGAGTGCAGAGACCAAAAAAGGCCACTCTCAGCACTACTAAACAGACCTAAACCCTTCTGAATCACACTCTGAAAAGTATCTCAGCCATTTCCACTCTTTTCCAGATACACTGATATCAGTCTCATGAAAGAAGAATAAAATCTCACTTTGAATGAGACAGACATCAGTATTGTACTGAAAGTTGTTTATATACAGAAAAAAACTATAATTTTCTTGAGGGGAAAATAAAAAGTGAAGGAAACAATAAACACAGCCCTCCATCATCTCGGAAACCTGGGACACCACTACAGATCCTACAGTAGGATCTAGTACTTAAAATAATCAGTGGAATGATTGTTTGTATGTGTGTGTGTGTGTGTGTGTGTGTGTGTGTGTGTGTAGCATCTCCTGCTATTAACACTTCTCAACTCTTGCTGGACAGAAAGAGACAAGAAAGAAATTTTCCTAAACACTGGAAATGGAGAAGCTTCATCTTGAGTCAAGCCTTGGTTTCTTCCTACCAAAGAAAAAAGTTTTTTTTTTTTCTTGTGAATAAGAAAGATTTTGTGTAAGTTGGCTCATGGAAGTGTACCTAACTAGAAGTGATGGGATGAAATTGAGTATGGGGCAGGGGAAGAGATGGCTATCTGGAAACATTTAGCAAAATGGCTAAATGCTAGCCATTAGGCTGTGGAATAGTCTCCCAAGGGAAACAGCTGAGCCCTAGTGAGTGAGTGAGTGTTTCTGAAACTGGCTAGACAAAGGATGGGGAAAAAAATTCAGTGTACTACAGTCCTCCATCTACAAAGAGCAGAAAAAATGGTTTTCAGTAAGCCTCTTCCACTGCTAATTTTGATGGCCCCCTATTTTGCTGAGCTCTCTGTTGATGGAAAATGAGTTCTATTTGACAATTTGTGTTTGGGGGAAGGGGGCATGCCATGACCCCATAATGAAATGCTCTGACAATGTGGAAGACTTAAACTCTCTCTATCATATTGCCCAGATCAGGGTACGGACAGCAAAGGAGCAAATGGGTTTCACTGAACTCACACAATCTTGCTATGAGTAAAGGGTCAAGAAGTTGAGGCAAACAACAATATGAAAGAATAATGTATTTAGACTGGTTTTGTTCCCTTTATTGTTTATTGATAAGTATGGACTTCACTGCCTCATGAAAAAGGCTACAGGAGAATACAGAGTTCAAAACTATGTAAAAAAGGTTTATGAGATGGGAGCTTACCCCAAGGATCTGCGTAATTATGAAAGCATCAACACAAAAATCAACCGAAGAGTAACAGAAAACTTAGATAAGCTTTAAAGACATAAAAGTTACAGATTACATTCTTGACCCAAACAGATCAACATGGCTTTCTCCAGCCAGTGGAACCACCAGGATTTACATCATTAAAAATCTGACCCCAGCCCTGAAGTTGGCTCTGGCAGTACAACAGCCTTTGTGATCTGAATGTAAGCAGAGCTGCCCTGAGCACAGTACTTAGTATCACACTTTGACAATAATTTTATTTTCTTTAAAGAGATAGCTGGTCAAAAAAAAGTTGTGAATTCTGTGAAGTCCAAATTAACTTTTTGTGGGATTTCCAGGTCAAGATCTATCCTTGGCTCTTATATTCCTCCATAGTTACCTGCTAATATCTGACACTGAATGCACAATTACGTGAACCTTTGTGTCTCACACAGAGGTTAGTTAGTTTTCTTAGTTATGATCACTTTGTGGCCCTGAATAGTCCAATCTTTGGTTAGTATTTCATGTAGACTTGCAATGAAGGAAAGATGGTGACAGAGAAGAGTACTGAAAATGCACTTTAAACCCAATGTCCTTCCTCTAAAGAAGGTAAGCAGGGAAAAAAAAGTCTCTTTTTCATGAAAAGTAGTTATGATCACAGAGTTACATTGGAGTACACTAATTTTGTGCAAAATTTGTGTAGAGACCCCTCAATATGGAGCCAACTTACAACAGTTACTGTTCACTAAAACAGCATTTTATAAGAGAGATCCTAGTTCAGGCTTATGGCTATTTTTCACTCACGCTTTCTGCTTCCCCAGCTGCATTTCCAATGTTTTGCATATGGCTACATCGAAGCTAAGCCTAAATAAAAAGTTAACATCCAAAGAAAGAGCCATTACATCCTATAACAGTGTGCTTGTAAAGTGCATGTAAATTAAAAGTGATCTTTTGTTTAAAGCTTATGATTTCAGCTCTGAAGCTTTAAGGAATTTTTTTTTAAATCACAATCAAATTGTGTTAAAATAGAAACTGATAGGAAGATGTTCACAGCCAGAGCTCCAAGTTGTGTTTTAAGTGATCAGTTTTCCTTGAAAGTTGCTTTAAATTTGTCGTATTGCACAAGAATGCTATACAGAGCTGGTTTTCCAGATATTCCAGTTTGAGCAAAGCAAATGGTGACAAATCCCCCCGTTAAATGTTTTGCTAGTCAGCTTTTCTTTCAGTGTTTACCTATCCACAGCACTCATTCAAACTTTGGTCTCACCTGCTCCAAATTCATCTAAATCACTCAAGACTATTTTGAAGTGTTGTCTGGCACCAACTGACAAAGTTACTGGACAGCTTCTCTCAGCTCTAGGGAGTGTAAAAGCTACAGTATTTGTGTTTTTAACTTTCTTTGTATTTAGTGTATCTGAAAAATTCGAATTGGTCCTTCCCTATATCACTGTCAAAATACTGTATACCATTAGTAGCTTCAACTGTGTTCTCACTGTTATCAGATACTTAGCAGAGTCAAGAAAAACAATATGCAACATGCTCTATTGGATAATCCCCCCACAAATATGTTTCCTCCCCTCAGAATTTTTCTGCCCTACTGAAAATACCAGTATTCTATTCAAGTTACCATTTCCCCACCTTCCTCCTCCTGTTGCTTTTTCAGCTGTTTTTCAATGCCGACTCAGAGAGAGAAGCACACAGTATTCTCATTCAGGCAAAGAATTATCCTGCTGTTCCTGCTGGAAAGCAGAACAATAAATATCCCTTTCAAAAACTCAAGCATCGCACACTTGTGAACAAGTTGCAGTAAAACTGCAGCAGAGCAGCCAGACATTGCTGATGCTCTTGCTGTTTGTCCCATACCCCTCAGCACAGAATTTGACACAAAGAACAGACTCAGGCAGCAACACAGGATATTTTGGGGAGACAGAAACCAGGGCACTTGAGAGAGGGACTGTATAAAAAAGTACTAATGTGTTATAGCACAGCATATTGAAATGGTGAAGACAGGACTGTCTGGGGCATCATGCTTCTGTTTTCTAATGGTAATGGAAAGGGTAATGTTTGTGCTATAGGCCCTCTCAGCAATCTTTTGCAGCCTGAAGAACTCTTCATTTTGATTTGTTTAACTGGTTAATGAGGTTGGGGAGAAGTCCATCTTAGGGATCATTAGTTAAGGCTTTAAGACATGGAGACTGAAGAAATTACTGTCTGAGGAAGTAGAAAATCTTCCCACTTGTCAGCAAAACACATAATTACACCAAGCATATGAACTGAACCAGCATTTTTTGGTCCTGATGTCCAGGCAGAGTGCAGGTACATAACCTGAGGCAAGTACTTGTGACTTCTTATAGCAATCCCCCCTGCAGCTCAAAACCACAGAGCAGGGACAGCACAGAGGAAACCAGCACATCTCAGTAGGCAGATGTGATGAGCATGTTGAATCTTTGAGACCCTTAAGAGAGAAAATCTCCTCACATTTAACCATTGTGTAGATCATACCTAAGATGCTTGAAAACATGCTTGAGCATGTTTCTAAGCATAGGAAATGTTATTTTGCACTAACAGAGACAAAATTAGGTGAGAAACTTCAGATTAGTTAAGCGTAGAGTTTAGTTTTGCATAATAATACAACTAACAGAAGCAACAAAAATGATATAATTTTTTTTTAGAACGAAAAGATATTTTCCATGTCTCTTCTCAACTTGGACGAATTTTTCCCTTATGCCGGTATAACAACATGACAGTTTTACAAAGAAGAGTGGAAGGTAGAGACAGGGAGGTAACTCCAAAACACAGGTGTGTATCCAAGTGTGAGGTGCATTGAACAAATGGTTACTTATCCCTTAGATCTCAGTGTAGAGTCTCTTACAGGCCAAGCTGTTTACACTTTTTACACTTACTTATTACCTTTTTACAATTTATATACAAGTAGAACTTTTATATAAAGTGCAGAACTAAACTCCCTTACAGGTACTGTTCCAGGAGACCTGTTACTGAAAGAGTTGAATATAATGTGAATCTGCAGTTTTTCTAAAGCAGCCAGTTTGACACACATAAACACATGCAACTGCTTTTCTTTTGCTACTATCAGCTAGAACCAACCAGTACGTGCTGAATCGCCACACTTTACTTGTAAGAACAGACATGCACATGTAGGTCCCTTAAGCAGACACAGATAGCTCAGATGCTGAAGTACAGACAACATGAGAAGCAGGAGTTAACTGAACTCTGCTGTGTGGGCTGTGAGGTAGCAGTGATACTCTGCCAAAAACTCCTGTGAAAAAACAATGAAGTTTAGCTGGAAACAGACTCAAGGAAAAGAAGAAGGTGATTGGAGAAGGAAAGTCCTTGCAGAGCAACTTGAAAAGCTGGTCAGGGTTCTTGCATGGCAGAAGTGCAATGAGATCTCAATACTGGCATTTCATTCAATGCCTTGCTTTCCCAAAACAGAGCTGATTGGAGAATTGGGCTTTTATCTATGCCAGAATACAAAACTATTGCAGTGAAGGTCATAGAAGAACTAACAACTGCCTGTCACCTCTGTTTTGCTAAAGTCAGCTTACAGCATGCTGAAGTTTGTGTAAATGTCTATTCTTTCTTTCGGAAGCCTCATCCTTATTTTGTTACCTAACTAAACTCTAAAAGCCTCACTATGAGCATCTCCTCAAAGATTCAGAAAAATCTGGCCTCAGCCCACCATTCCTCCACTCCAGCTAAGATGCACTTCACACAAAATCAAGAAAGCTTTAAACTTCTTGGGGAAAACTATGTTTCTGAAAATGATGTTAATATTAGGCTACTTTTTTGTCTCTTTCTCTCATTTCTACTCTGAGAAGTGAGGAGAATTCAAATTTACCCCAGCTTTAATATCTTCATACCTCCAGGTGTGGCCCCTGGTGTCTCTACTCCAAGTCCTAAATTTCCTTTCTGGTCCATTATGTCATTTCATATGCTACCAGTCCTTCCCAGATAGCTGCTTCCTTAAAAAAGTGACTAAGGACAACACCTTCATAGTGCTAAAAAAACTCAGGGAATACAGGTGTCCAGTTTTGGGTTTTCTCTCTCTCTCCAGGTAACCTTTTAGGATAATACCTCCTTGCAGACTGTTAGTAGAGGAAGCAGCTAAGCAGTAAAATGCCAGGTCACTTGTGGGGATAAGGAGGTGTTACAACTGCTATATTGCAAGTAAATTTCTTAACTGTTAATGTAAGAGTAAGAAACAAAGATATTTATGGCGTTTTCAACACTGCCAGAAAAATCTCTCGATGGCATTTACCTTAAGGTTTGGGGCACTATACCAAAATCAAGTTTACCTGCAGGCTAACTGGAAGCAAGATCCACTAGCCAAACTTCACATTCTACACACTCATAAAGGACACATTTACACCAAAGTATACTTTGGTTACAGCCCTACTGAAAAAATAGCCACTATCAAAAGGAGTTCTTACTCAAAATTAAAACTGGAAATTAATTCAACCCTTAAAGTACATTTTTCATATGTGACATTTTGGGTAGCTGCTTCATGTTCCTGTTTTTGTTCTCTGGGCCAAAATACAATAATCAGGAAGATAGCTGGCTTAGACACAATTTCCCTTTGGTTTTGATGTAACTTTGGCAAGCATCCTCAATCAAAGAACAGTTTTTTCTGTACTTTGGCTGCTGGACATAGGTCTCTTAGGGTTTTAACTACAATAGTTGTGTTCAATGTTAAGAAATATGGTTTTAAACATACAGAAAACCAAACCAAAACAAAAAGAAGCCTTACTCTCTCCCCATATCTTACTTGTGAGAAGTAAATATATTTAATTTCCTATAACAGCAAAGTGCAGTGCTTTAGGTACAACTCGGTAGAAACTGAATAAACCATTTAGCTGAAAAGTTTCAGGTAGTTTATAACACAGAAACAGAAAATGCTGTTTACATTCTAACAGCATCATTATACTTTCAATGGCATTTGTTTCTGGGAATTTTGATCAGCACAGGAAGCTCATTAGGTAGTCTGAGTAGATGTAACTACAGAAGATATGTTACAGAATTTAGGATAAAACATATTAAATTACTGCAATCCTTCTACAGTTTTCATTTGATTCTGAATGAAGCATTCTGTCTTCCACAAAGCAGATCACAGATCTTTTACAAAATATTTTTCAGAAGAGTATTTCCCCAAAAATCTGTCAGGCAGCACTGAGGGAATAATTTCTTTTCAATTTGGCAGCTGAATTAAAACCCTTCCATTCATGCTGAATCAAATTAGAATAAGTTTTGGTTTTGTCTTATTGGGCCATTAAAACCCAAGACTTCCATTTCACTTGACACAGATACTTCTATTAATAAAATGAAATCAGATATAAAGAAGACTGAAATGCATCATTTATTTCTTGGCCCAGAAGAGAACATCCAGAGAGGAAGTAGAAAGTCTCATTCCTGCTTTCTCCCATGGAATTTATAGTCCATACCTCATTCCCCACCGACACAAAAACACCTACAGGGAGAAGTATTATTCTCACTTTGTTCAAATGATACAATTTAATGACAATATTATAATATCAAAAGTTAAGTATTGCGTAGAGCCTAGGCAAGAAACAAGTTCTCCTACACACTGCCTTCAATACACTCACAAAAGTCATTCCCTTCCCCAATGCAGCTTTCTTTTAATACAAAGTAAACTCCACCAAGAGGCGAGTGAGATCAAGGAAAACCCACGTGGTGCTATCAGGCTCCTGAGGCTACTAATGAGCCTTCACTGCCCTGATGGTCCAGCTGGGACCACCCAACCACCTTGCCCTTGCCCCTAATGGATGTCCTACCTGCACCTCTCACCCTGACCATGCCTCATCCTTGTGCTCCATCCGTCTGTCACTGGTGTTCGTTCACCAGTTCCTCACTATTGCCCCATGGTCCTGCTCAGGGACTGCCACAGGGCTTCACCCTGGTGGGGCAGCCACTGCCCAGCTCCTGTCCTGCTCCCAGCTCCCCACTGCAGTGCAGCAGACTGTTACTGCCAGAGCTTCTTCCACTCTGTGTACCACAGGGCAAAGCCCCACAGCTCCCCTGGTAGGCTGGGCCACCCCATAGCTCCTCTCGGCCATAGGATCCACCCTTTCACCTCTGCCAGAGCCTGCTTCTGGTCCATGTGAGCAACCAGTTGCTGCAGGAGAGCATGGCCCATGAAGAAGGAGAAAATATTAGTTGACACCATGATGGAAAATGAGATTATGAAGTTACATAAACTAATGGCAGAATATTGTAAAAAAAAAAAAAAAAATTAACAAAAAATGCTTCCACTCTACAGAGATTATATTCAGCAGGTTGCCTTTCTTCAATTTGATTAGGAAGTTTAAAAGGTCACGACAGACCACAGAACACTTGCATCCTGGAAATGAGTCAGCCTTCAGAGTACAGACATGGAACGCCTTGCTGTAGCAGCCTGCTCTTCTTGCAGCTATAGACTGACACATGGAATTTTATGTCTGTGAAACATTTTCTGAGCTAGCATAATTGTATTTGAAGTTTTAGCATGATGTAAACTGCTTTTAAGCCCCATATAAGGCTTCTAGTGGTCTGCACAACAAACCTCTCTAGAGCTATAAGCCAGATATTAGTCAAGAAAAATGTTTTGTTTTAATCTTTTCCATCAAACACTCAGAAATTTACCCAAAATCACTCACTTGTTTCCATATGCATTTTCAATGTTGTGGAATGTCACAAGTCACAGGAAAAAATTCACTGCCACAAATTGCAACTAGCTCTGATAAAGAGCTATTTCTCTAGGAACAAGGGCCCCAGCACTGCTGAGAAAAAACCACACCTAAATATAGCATGTGTAATAGTGAAATTTGCTCCTTTTACTTCAGACTTCTGGGATCAAGACATAAATGTTAGTCATGAATGTTCTGTGACATTAAGTTTTCCAAAGATACCAAAACTTTGACCAGTAAACCATAAATTTATGAATGCCAGAAAACCTCAGTAGACAAAATTGAATCTTTAGGTTAGCAGAGGTAATTCCAGTGATATAATTTTATTAGCCCGTTACTATTTCACAGCTCAGAAAGCAGTAAGCATCTAAACTAAAGCAGTATCTCCACATCAGGCAGGACTTTGTAAGGAACTATGTGAGCAATGCAAAAAAAAAGGAACATAGATTATGCAAAGCTCGGTGAAACAGAACAATTCCTATCTTTTTTGCAACTGTACAGTACTGCTACCATCAAGAGTGCAAAATCCCATGACACATTTCTGAAAAGGAAAGGCTTCTCCCCACCCCAGTCTGCCCAGCCAAGCTTCTACTTGCAAAGAGCCCAGGGTTTGCCTGTGTGAGACCTTCAACACCCTGCAACAGGTTGCCTGCCTCTTTTTTGGGAAAAACCTTCTCTGGGAAAGCTGTAGTGGGAGCTCACAGCCAGCAGCATAGATTTTACTTGCACAGATAATCACGCTCTAAAGGAACTGGACTACAGATATGGGGAAAAGGGGATTCTCACAAAGGAGATTACCTGTCCAAGGTCCCACTCTCTCTCTGCCACTACTCCAATGAAGCACCCCATCCCACAGCTTCCCAGGATCAAATCCATGTCTTTGAAAGAGGGTCACTAAATAAAGATACTATCTGACCAGCAGTTAACAACCAGCATGTTGGCTAATAGCCTGAGGGAATCTGAGAGCAATTTATGCTCTAATACTCTGTTCATTAACTGTAGTAACAACCAATTTCAAGGTGATTATTGCCATTATAAGCTATGATCAATTTTTTAAACATGTTTCCATTTTTATCCAGCTTAAATCTGGTGCAATAGAGCAAGGGGAGCAGCTGTGTTGAGAATTAGACTTTTCCCCAGATTAACATCTGATTTTCCATCAAAGAGAATACAGGACACATTCTGTTAGGTTTCTAATTGTTTCTACCGTAAAACTCCACCACACTGAAATATGATCTCTAATAATTTTTAGCTTTAACTTCCTATACATAATCCATTTGACTAGATGGTCCTCAGCAAAAGCCGTTAAAGCAATTTGTTTCACTTACCTAGAGGAATAAATCAGCACTTAATTAGCTGTGGTTTATTATTAACAGCACTGGTGAGCTGACCATATGCCATGACTTCATCCTCTCACACAGAAAAATGAGAATATACTGATTGTTTTTATTATGTCTTTCGACACTCAGCCAGAGTTCGGATGAAATGAAGATGGAGAGTTTTGCAATGTTACTCAATGATAAACAATAATATCCTACAACTCTTTACCCTGTCTTTCAGGATTCACCTTTATATGCTCTTTTACTGGAAGCACTTACTAACATCTCTCACAGCAGAAGATATAAATATACCTTAGATTGTTTCCAGGAAATAAATTATACGTAGCATAGTACATTTCTATGTGGACCTTCAAATATACTGGCTTCAAAATGTGGCATATGTTCAACTCCCAAATACTTGAGAAACAGTATGCATTTAATGCAAAGACCAGAAATTAGAAATATCTTCCTAATTTTTTAGACTTCATTGAGTCCATCCTGCAAATCGTTATGAAGTCAGTACAGTACCAAATAACACAGGGTTTGATCCACTGCCAGGATAGCCTTAAATTCTTTAGTAGACACAGCAGCAAAATAAAACTTTCTCGAAAACGTTACAGATTGATGAACTGCTTTGGAACAAGTTCAGCTGCACAGACCTTCTCCACTCTGGATAGACCCAAAATGATCCAAAGGTCCTTTGAGATGCAGACCTATGAACCATGGTGGCAGACACAGACACAACCTCAATTCAGCGAATAGCAAATAGCAAATAGGGGTTTATATTTGTCAAATAGGAGTAGAGAGCCTTCAAATCCACAGGCAGCTGTGAAGTTGTTACCTCTTTGGATAAGGAAAAGACTGTCCTGGATCTGACCTGTTTCTGGGGAGAGGTGGGGTTTGTCACCACGAGCCAATGAGTCTATTCCTATGTATTTTTGACCAAAGATCTATCTGGATGGTTGTACTCAGAGAGTTTTGGTCAATGATTTGGTGTCCGGGTAAAAAACAATGACGAAAGCATTCCTCCATGGTTGGTATTTGTTGGAACCCTGGTTACTAAGAATTTTAGACTTTCTGTGCTGACAAACACTTACCCCCAAGAGAACACTACATTCAACATGAATCCATGAAAAGGCTTCCAAAATTGAATAATAGAATTGGGTGTGTAGTTTGAATAGAAGTGTGTAATATTGCATGGTGGAAAACTTAGAGTCTAAGGTTTTCGAATATTGCAATACATAAAAAGCAAGATAAAAGTTTTAGGGCAGAGGCTAGTCCTTCTTCTTCACCTTCTTCTTCATGGGTTTGGGTAGAATTGTGTAATTCAATAAAAAAGTTGCATTGCAGGCCACAGGTGGTAGGTTATTAAGTTAAAAGAAAAAATAATTTAGGTATAATTTCTTAATTAGACAGTTTATCCTTAAAAGGCCTTGTAGAGAGAGATACAGCTCCATTTTTAATTTGTTAGAGTGAAGTGCTGTAGAACTCACAGTTTGTGAGACTCTAATATAGATAAGAACTAATAAACATCTGAGTCCAAGCAAGAAATACCATCTTGCACATTTAATCCTGACCTTAGCAAAAAGGAAGCGATGAATCCACAGGTATTGTTAGTGACATGGACCCTCAGCAAGTTCCATTGACACCACACTGTGGGGTGTGGTCACATGCTGGAGGGAAGGGATGGCATCCAGAAGGACCTGGACAGACTTGAGAGTCAGCCTGTGCAAACCTCAAGAAGGCCAAGTATAAGGTCCCACACCTGGGCCAGAGCAGTCCCAAGCACAAAGAGAGGCTGGGCGTAGAATGCCTTGAGAGCAGCCCTGAGAGAAGAATAGAGAGTGTTGGTGAATGAGAAGCCCGACATGGGCACGCAAAGCCCAGAAAACCATCTTTATTCTGGGCTGCAGCAAAGCAGAGTGGGCAGCAAGTGAATGAGAGGATTCTCTCCGCTACAATCTGGTGTGACCCCACCTGCAGTGTTGCATCCACATTTGTGGTTTTAACCTAAGAACTACATGGGCTGGCTAAGACAAGTCCAGAGTAGGCCACCAAGGTGATCAGAGGCACTTATTAAGACAGATCTCTCTCTTATTGAGAGAGCTGGGGCTCTTCCGCCTGCAGAAGTCTCTGGGGAGAGCTTATAGCAGCCATTCCATTACTTAAAGGGCTACAAGAGAGCTGGAGAGGGACTTTTTACAAGGGCATGGATTGACAAGACAAGGAGAAATGGCTTTATACTGAAAGAGGGCAGGTTTACCTTAGGTAGAAATTCTTTCCTGTGAGGGGGTGAGGCACTGAAATGGATTGTCCAGAGGACCTGTGGATGCCCCATCCCTGGAAGTGTTCAAGGCTAGGCTAGATGGTGCTCTGAGCAATCTGGTCTAGTGGAAGGTTCCCTGCCCATGGCAGTGGAATTGGAACAAGATTATATTTAGGGTCCCTTCCAACACAAACTGTTTCTTAATTCAAAGCCACATGCAGACTTCAAATGGAAATCTCAGACATGCTGAGGAGATGCACTGTGCCTATCAACCAAAAAGGTCAAGGAAATTAGCATACTCTAACTCCATTGCAAGAGCCAAAATCCAGACGAACGGGACCTGTGGTCCTTTCCACTAACAAATTCAGGCTTCCCATCCCACAGCACAGAGATGTGCTGGCAGAAACTATGGCATCACTACTATTTCATTCCCTCTTGTGTCACCCAAAAGTTTCTTAGCCTCTCTTACCTGATGTGTGTTTCATTACTAAATCTCCCCCACATCTGGAACTGCGCTGAGACCATCTGCTCTTTCCTCACAAGTGGAGGGTAATGACTTTGGTCAGCCTGACTCAGTGCCCAAAGGAGTTACTCTGCTTGTTAAGGTGAGAGGGAGGGAAAGTAGGTGTGAGGGAGGGAAAGTAGGCCAAAAATTAGGACTGCTTTTACAGCTAAGGCTCCTCCAGAGAATTGTTGATTTCCCCCTATCTCATCCTCCTTGAAGCACCAGGCACTTGCTCACTGACAGCTGACAGCCTCCTCAGAGGAGATACCACTGAAATTCCTTGGTTGTTTTGAGATCTGAAGTGACCATGTTATGTCTCTAGACAAGATTATCCAAATAAAAAATTTCTCTGAGGAGGAGTGAATGCACCAAATTTGCTCCTACTTTCTCAGAACTCTTCAACTCTCAGCATGCAGTACTACACTTTCAGTGTACCTGTGGTCACAGGCTGTTGCAGAGTGATTTCCTGTTTCACCTATCCCAACCCCCTCAGGTGTGCCAACCTTCCCCCTCCCCATTTTGCCTTCCTGCCTAAGAGCTGTCCATCAATCTTAACATTCCAGCAAGGCGTCGTGTGGTTGGCAGAAATTCAAAAGATGCTCCTCTGGTCTGGGTTCATTGGCCTATCCTAGCATCTATATCCCTTGACCCTTCCCCTCCTCGCACCTGGTTGGCCCTTACCTGTCCCTTCCCCTCCCCCTATCCCTGGGGCTTAAAAGGACACGAGACCATGCGGCCCTGAGTTCTATTGTGAGCTGTTACAACATTCAGAGGTCTACCACCCTGAAATAAAACTCTGGATTAAGACTCTACGATAACAGGCTGGTTTTAGGTACAGAGCACTGCAAAGGTGAGTGGCAAAGGGCTGTTCCAGGAACATAATGGAGGCAGGAGATGAACAGGAATTTACAAGTAGAGACAGTAGCTGGTCATATGCTCCACCATATTTTTTTTCCTCCATTACTTCATTGTCATGTTCCGATCAGGGATATCTTAGTTCTTCTCATCCTTGGTAAAATAAAATTCAAATCAGTCTATGCAGCCAAGGAGCCTTGAACCAGACCTATTAAATCAGCATCATGATCAGGATGTAGATAGACAGTCACGTGCACTGACATCCTTAATCTGCACTACCTTCAGCCTGTTTGCTGTCACAAGTCATTCATTTGAGGCTTCTATGGAGATTAAAGAACCATTTAAAACTTGCTTAATTGACTCTGGAAAAACTCTGCTGCCCCAGCAACTCTAGTCTTGTGGCAAGAGAAGGAAAAAGTTACAGATCACAGAAAGCTAGTCTTGTGTCTAGGCATGGCTTTATTTTCAGCAAGGAAGGGAAGAAGCCACACAAACTCACGGCCTGAGTAGCCATAGATCTGAACTTGGAGGAAACTGGGAATACATGAATCCTTTCAGTCTGCTGTAAAGATTTCACTGGAAAGAAGGCCATAATCCAACAATTGTAAAATGTAATTTGAACAGTGCTGTTTCTCCATGGACCACAAAGGACAAAGTGAATGGAAATGACACACAACACACCAAGGCATGGTCCCCTCAGGAAGCATCACAAACACAGTGAGACTGAACAATAAAATGAAGTTGCACCATCACATGGCTTCCCTCAAGTCACTGGAGCTCCAGAAAAAGCGTCAAGTTCCCTGGTCCAGCAAAGAACTTCAGCACATGTGCAACTTGAAACTGAAAGCTATAGCACTGTGAGATAAGTGAGATAACATCACTTTTCATAGAATGCCACTGGTAGGAGAATATCCTTATTTTTCTAAGCAGTCTGGATGAAGGCCTTAGATGTCTGGCCCTTGGTACCTGTTCTAATTACATTTCCTCTCAGTACAGGCATTATGAACCAGAGCTGGATTTGTTCAGGAAAGGGGGAAAGGATCTCTCTTTGGCACAAAGCCTCGTTAGCCAGTGTCAGGTGCACGGTTTTGGGTTTTTTAATATCAGCTGAATGGTAAGGGTTGTTCCTTCCAAATATTGTCCAATACCCATTACTGTTAAATACTTGCTGATCTTGTAATCATCACATTCATCAGTTGCTGGATGTCATCTCATATTTTCCATGGCTTTTGGCACCTCTGTGTGATACTAATGATTAATGGCAGCAGTATGTTGATCTTTAGCTGCCAAGTGCTGCTGGACAGCACCCTAAATTTTCAGTGGTTCTTCTCCCTGGCAGAAAGAACTGCTTCCAGTGTAATCAGGTCATCCATGAGCAAGGGGAAAAGAGACATGGGGATTTTTAACACATACATCTATAGAAGTGATATATCAGCAGTGAAAAAGTGCCTGTGCCAGTTCTTCAGCTTGATCATCAGAGAAGCCCACAAATGCTATGTAATTCATGGCAGCCCAAGACCTGGTCTTAATTTTCCTCAGCCCTGCTTCCATGATTTACATTTGTGCCGATCAATTGACACAGTGTGTCAAATGCTATCAAGCTGACTGATACGGTAAACAAGGACTAAATGTGCACAAAATACAAAAACGGTAAAGAATCAGGCCCTGTGTGTTTGTTAAGAGGCCCCTATTTCCCATGGGATACACTCCTTGTGTGTGAAATACACTTCCCAAGAGTTGATACACTGCTCTTCACTTCCAAGTAGTGGAAATGGCTCTGTGTCAACTCTGCTCCTGCTGACAGCCCCAAGGGAGTTTGAGCTTGTTGCTCCTCTTAGCCCACAAACTTCCTCATTACATCCCTGCTCACAAAACTGTATTTTACAAGGGTATCTTCCAAATCTCCCTGTAAATGCATCAGACTAAGTCCTGTCCTCAGTTCAGCCTTTGCCAGTGTTTGTAACCAGATTTCACTTGCCTCTGTACAGAGAGCACACAGGTGTGAAGATGGTCTGTGACATATCTTAGCAAAGCTGTGTTTTGTGAGAGGATCTGCCAGTCCAAAGTAAAACCACATCTAGTTTTCAAAATGCTTTACCCAGTGCAATTCAGCATGCCTACAGTGAAGCCAATGAAGATGGAGACATTTACTCCAGATGTTTATCTGATCCTTGGCAATCGTGTATCCAATGATTCCTCTCCCGTTTCCTAATTATGTTCTGATCAACTTACTTGGAGCTTTTTTCCTCATAAAGTAAAGCTTGCTGAAAGTGCCTCTGCTTCAGGGACTCTTTTGAAATATATCTTAGCTTCCAAGGGTAATGAACTCTTTTATAATAAACGCCTAGCTATAATATAAACAATACTTGGCTTCCAGGAACTGCCTTATAATTACACGGCTCAGTATTGCATGTCAGAGGTTTGCTTCATCTTTAATATTTTATGAAGAAGTTCAGATTCTGACAGTAAAAGTATTTAACCCAGAGGACCTGGAACCTTGACTATTATTTTGCACAGTAGCCATCCAACTACACTTTTGTGCACCACCATTATCCCTGGTGCATACTCACACCCTTTGATACTCTCTAAGTAGACACAACCACATGCTGTCCAGATGGAAACCTGGCTGCATCATTACATTATATTGAAATAACCCAATACCACCTGTTTCTGCTGGGGTTTCTGCCAACATTTTCCCATAAAACATTTATTTTGCTAATATTTTAGTTGGTCACCTCTGAAGGACACTTGAAGTTAAAGATTTACCATGTGTGTAGCCATGAGGAAAACCCCAAAAAAATAAAAAGAAAAAAAAAGAAAGCAACAAGGCTTTCTTTAGCAACAATAGCTAATGCCTATCATTTAAAAGGTGGATGTTCACCTAGGCACTAGGCATTAACACTCTGCAGGGACACAAAACAAAACACAGGTTTTTGGCAGTGTTCATCAAGTGAATTCTCTTAACTGTCTTGGTACTCACCTCTCACATAATTAAGAAAAACTTTCATGCATGGAGTGGGGCTAATATACAATAACAGTAATGAAAACTCATTGGGTTTTTTTGTTGTTGTTTTTTATTAATCTGGATCTGTCATGTTATAAAAACCCCCAGTCTCCTTTCTCTCCCCCTCTGCAGATAAAAAAGCTTATCTTAAGTGTCTGTATAAATGAGAAAAGCTTTACAATTCCTAGCCTTAAACTTGAGATGTTTAAAGTATTTATTAGACACCTTCTACAACAGCAATAGGATTTTTGCAATTTAGATTTTATATTTTTAGAGACATTTTCCTTAAAAAAAAAAAAAACTTATCAAAAGCATTTGATAAAAATTTTCCTATCATGTTGTCACTCGGGTATATACCTTATACTCTTCAGTGTTGATCTGTTGGTACAAAACAGAGTGGCTGGTTGCTGGACTTCACACAAAGACTTTTTTATCCTATATAAATATTTTACTTGAAGAAAAGCAAAGGTTATTAGCAATCCACTACTCCTATTTTTCTTGATATCAGTTATTACTATTCAATTTTAAAAGCTGCTCTTCTCCTAAGGGAGAGGTAACAATGCTATGTAAAGTGACCAACAGAACCCCACAAAGAACCAGCAGTGTTTCTTGAAATGCTGTAGATCAAACACACATTAACTATTTGACAAATATAGGCACATCAGTAGAAAAAAAGGATGCGATCCAAAAACAAAATCCAGAAACAGATAAAAATTTTTACAAACTAAAATATAATCCCTAATTACAAATGAGAATACCCTCAGCTGTTAGAAAACTATCTTACAATAAGGGGAAAACAACTGAAAAAATAAAAATGTGATCTTTTTTCTGCATATTTGAACGTATTTAAGATACCTCCAATTCTATTAACCTACAAAATTAACCAATAAAAATCCACCAGGAAAAAATAACAGTAATTATAAAAAATAAAAAAAAAGAATGTATAAAACAGCTTCAAGTTCACTTGCTTAGATTTGTTCTAAATATAGCCCTAGCCATTTTTATCATGTCACAGAATACTTTTATAGCTTGTAAAAAACAGTATGAGAATTGAAAGGAAAGAGAAAGGGACCAGTTGTAAGATTAGCCCTGTTTTGTTCCTTCCTCCTTTTCATCTTCATTCCACATTCCATTCCCAATAAAATCACCCATTTATAACCAAATCCCTGGCTGTTGGCATGAAAGTAATTTAAATTTTTCCCTATTTTTAAAAAGCCAACTTATAACCTGAAACCATTACAGTAATTGATTAACTATCACAAGCAAAGCAAAGTATCTGACAGATTCTATTCACGGTCACATCCCTTCCCTGCAGACAGGTAGTTAGATAATTAAGCAATCCATTTCACTGCATATATGCTACACACAAAAGCAACTGACACATAATGAATCTTGCTAAGCTTTTGTTCAACATATGAAATACTGGATAATCACTCTTTTTTATGAAAGCACTTGACCTTTAAATTGATATCCCCCCCAAAAAAAGATGGTAATCACTACTCAAAGAGATACGGAATGCTCTGCAGCTAATTCAGAAGATCATTGCCCATTAGTCATTATCATATTTTTTTAATCTAAAGGTATTTGATTATAACAAAAAGAAAATACTATTTAGGTTGCTGTGAATGCCTATATTCTCCTCTTCGTAAATCACAGTGACAATCAGAGTTACAGACTACCTGCAACATGAATATCATTTCCACATTTGATCCCTACTCAGAGAGCATCTTTATAATCTTTGAATGACAGAAAGCAAGATTATCAGTGACAGTGATTTTAAATATTACATATGTTGCATGCATCACAAGTTTTTTTTCTTAAGCAGCTGATGAGTATTATTTTCTTTTGTATAATACATTGGAAATATATTTCTGTTCTTCAGTTTAGGAAAAGTGAATGAAAAATGTTTAAATGCAATGTAGAAACTGCACAGCCTTCTAAAAAAAAAAACAGAACACAAAAAAGTATTCCTTCCTTTTATTAAATTTTAACTATTTCCCTGTTCACTTTTTACATGGCATCACTAATCATATGCTGCATCCCAGAAACTGTACTTCAACTACAAGGACAACTATATGGTACAACACTGGCTGGATGACCCTGCTCAGAAGGAAGTGGTTATGGGGTCATACTCTACCCAGAGTCCAGCATGTGCTGGTTCACATCCTTATCTGTGACCAGGAAGAGAGGATGGAGAGCACTCTTAGCAAGTTTGCAATGACACCAGGCTGAGGCATCTATTGATACTCTCCCTGCTTAGAGATGCCACTCAAAGGGACACAGACAGGCCAGAGGGAAGGGCACATAGGGACTTTGTGAAATTCAACTGTAACAAACACAAAGTCCTCCCTCAGGAAAGAAGCTCCAGGACAGAGTACAGGCTTGGGACAGGCTGTGTCTGTAGAGAAGGTGGCCAGTATATGTTTCCCCCAATATATATATAGCCAAGATCAGAAACTACCTCTTGCAGTAAAAAGCTTCTCTGAGGACAAAATTGAAAAATCTTTATGAAAAAGAAAAGCTACAGTATGCTTTTATGCTTGTTTATTCTAAGCCTTTTAAACGTCATGGCTATTTCACCAAGGTATGTGCAACAGATTATATACTGGTTTTTGCATTAGCAGTTACTTAGTATCATTGAGTACTCTTGGACTTGAAGCAAAAAATAATTAGGAAATCCTTTTCATGTAAGAAGATAATCTAGATGGCCTTAAAGGTCTGGCCAACAGATTTGGTAATCTGACATTTTCAAGCAGTCCCTTTCCAGTCAAATGCTCCCGATATTCTTCATGACTGGCTTACTGACATGGGTATCCATATACATATATGCCAGTCCAGCACAATTCAGTCTGATTCTCTCCCACATTTACATGTTAGACCTGAGACCTACATAGCTGGTGTGTGTAAATCACAATGCAGAGGACACAGTACATTCAAATTCTACTTGTTTTTTCTCCAGGATGTTTTGTTCCATTCCTCCCATAAGTTGCTTTTAGGATGTATGAAATGTTCCCTGCCAGCACTTCTCTTTTTGTTGGTATAGTGATGCCTTTTTGAGACTACCTAAAAACAGAAGCCAGACAAAAATTAAGGGGATAAAAAGTGGTTATATTTATTGAAAGGCCTTCAGCTACATTTCAGGCAAACAAAGCCCCCCCAGGGGGTACACCCAAAAATGGACAATGGGTGATGGGTTTTCACACTTTTATAAGTTTGGTCTATTTGCATATTGGAGCTCAATCTTCCAATTACAGCTTCAGGTAATTAAGTCATTTACCCCAAGTTGCTCCTCCCCCAACTCACTTTTGTTTGCATTTCTCTGGGCCTGAGACAGTGAGGTGTCCTTGATTCCCAGGCCTAGAGAGAAATTGTTGTGTCTGACCAAAATGGGAAAGCAGTAGCTAACACTCTATATAGAGTTTGGAGCTATATGCTAAAGAAGTGCAGGATTACAAATAAATGAAAAATACAAAAGCTAAAATCCGAAGGCATCAGTGGTGGGTTGACCCCAGCTGGATGCCAGACATGCACTACAGCTGCTCTCTCACTTCCCCTCCATAGCTGGACAGAGGAAAGAAAATATAACAAAGGTTTCACAAGTTAAGATGAGGACAGAGAGAGATAACTCACTGTCTTGGTTTAAAAGACAGTCTGCTGAGGAAGGTGGGAACCTTCCTGCAATGGGAAGACAAACCCTGCCCCCAAACTATTGTATGTAAATTATGGCTCTTCCAGGCAAAAATTATGGGAAAAGGAATAACAGCTCTTTACTCGAATATTTATGTGTCCCAAGACAGACAAACAGCAACAAAACAATACTAGAATTTTCCAGCCCGTGAAACAATTTCCACTTTCTGTGTAGCTATGACCACAACCAGCTGGGAGCACTGGAGGCTCAGGTGGGGCAGAGGGGGTGCAGTGACCTCAGCAGTGCTTCCACAGGAGCTCAGAAACTTCCTCGTGTATGCTGGGGCGGGGGGGGCAGGGCTCAGAGATTGCTCCTTTTGTAATACTGTTATAGATGGATAATGAGATTATTGGCTCTCACAATTTAAAGGTAACTATTGTGGGAATATTAAGAAAAGCTTTAATGATGTAGAGTTATGTTATTGTAGTTTAGATGTCCTCTGTTCTCCCCATAGTTCCCCTCCCCCTGCCAGATTGCTGCCATCAGACAGCCTGGGTTGTCTAGGTCAGGTGGAAAGAAGGTGTGCACTTGTGCCCCTTGCATGGGGCAGTTGGGAATGGAAAAGCTTGGTGCTTAGGGGGTATGGCATGGCAACACCTAACCTTCAATCAAGTTACAAGAAAGCAGTTTCCACCGATAAATGGCAAAGAAGAGAGAAGAGCTGACTGACAGACTTTGAGAGGGGCCAGGGCTGGCTGATGCAACCCCCAGGGGTATAAAAGACTGAGCATCCAGCTTGAAGACAAACTGGCCACGTGGTATACATGAGGGGCAGTTCCCAGCGGTGTAGCTTTTTCCTTATGTAGTCCTTTGTTGTATTTTCGTTAAGGTTTAATAAACCTCTTTAAATTTTCAAAGTGAGCAGTTGTTTCTCAGAATACTCAAGGGCAGCAGTCGGTGTCTGTACCATCAGCAGCAGATAGTCACAATGTAGCAATGTCCTGGGGGCAGCACACACCCTCGGGAGCAATGGGCAGAGGGGCAAAAGCCAGCAGAGCTGGGCAGCAAGCTACAGCATCATCCCGGGAACAGGTACATGTCCATAACACATTCACCCTTCTCTTCAATCCCAGAGCGGAAAAGCAAAGAGGTCAGCCCTCACTGCCCAGGCAAGTCTTGGGTTAGCCCCAACACCTCTCAGGGCATTACGCTCCAATTCCCGAAGAAAACCCCAGCGGGAGAGCCCACCCCGCAGGCAAGAGTCCCAAACCCCAAAACTTCATTGGAATGCCAGAGCTATTAGCCACCTTTTTCTGTGTCTTAGTTGCTGTCTATTCACCTGGAAAGCAGCCCCCTTCCTACCAATGTCTCCTTAGTATCAATGGGAAAAAAAATCACTAAGAAACCTAAACCCGCCACAATCACCAAATACTGTCACAGCAAAACAGACTTGAATTAGAGATAGCAATTGAATTTTTTATTAACAAAATCAGAGCAGGATAATGCAAGTAAAACGAGACCTCAAAAATGCCTTCCCTTCCCCACTCCTTCCCAGCTCTACCTCTTTATCTAGCAGCGCAGAAAGATGGGAATGGGATTATGGTCAGTTCATCACACTGCTGTTCCAGCTGCTGCTCCTGCTGCTGCTCAGGGAAAGTAGTCCTTCCTGCTCCCACATGGGGTCTTCCACAGCCTGTGGGTGGATCTCTGCATCCCCAGGGGTCTCCATGAGCTGCAGAAGCACAGCTGCTCCACCATCATCGTCACTGCAGGCTGCAGGGAAATCCCAGCTCTGGTGCCTGTAGCAACTCCTGCCCCTCCTTCTCCACTGACCTGAGTATCTGCAGAGCTGTTCTTCTCACATGTTCTCATGTCACTCTTCTCTGGCCATAATTACATCTGTGCAATAACTTTTTATTCCTAAGTATGTTATCACAGAAATGTGACCACCATTCCAGATTGGTCCAGCCTTGGCCAGCAGTGGGTTCATCCTGGAGCCAGGTAGCATTGGCTCTGCCAGACATGTAGGAAGCTTCCAGCAGCTTCTACAGAAGCCACACCTGTAGCACAATACTGGGAGGGCTGTGTGCCCGTGGGAGGTGAAATAAACACGGGTGGGAGACTTTTCTCCTTTTTTAATACCTTAATTAAAAGTGATCACCTCTGGGGAGGAAAACCGACGGGTCCATTCGTGCCACCGCTACTTCCAGGAGTGATTTGGAGGAGAAGGCAGAGCGCAGCAGTGTTCTGTTCACTGGTCTAAGAGCAGAGCTGGGGATTCCATCCTCATGAGAGCACCGGGAAAATCCCTGGTTCACTTTATTGGTTTCACTCCCAGGGTCCTGCCTCTAGCCGAGGTCCTTCCGTGGCTAGGGTGAGGGGCAAAAAAAGGGTCTCAGTGTCTCTGCAGGCTCTGGGCAGAGATCTTCTGTGCCAATTATTTTCCTGTGTCTGCAGATGGACTGATGGTGATGTTAAGAGGAGGTTTGCAAATTTTAAGGAATAAAATCTTGCACTCCAGATGTGCCAAACACTTCAATTTTCTTCCTACATGTTATTCACTATTCCTTCATACCGTAAATACTTATCTTTGAATGGGATTAATTCTTTTTTGGAGTTGCTGCTACTCTTTGCACTGGCTAGAGAGAAAAAACCAAATTGCTTAGACAGGTTTTAAATGGTAAAGCTGGAGCAATTAATCCCACCCAGAATTGAAGAAAAGGTCAAATCCAACTATTGACCAAGGATAGCATCACCACTGCAAATAAACACAAATTGAAAAAAATATGTATGTACAAACATGGAATGTCACTGTGCATTCTGCTTATATAGCTCCCAGGGTATTCTATTTCAGCATTTAAACCCAAAATGGATCACTGCAGGAAATCTTACTGTACTTGGACAGCAGAGGAAAAGAGCAAGGAGACATTTCAAAGGCAAAACCAGGAGTTAAACGGGGTTTTTTTCTCACCAACTTCCAACAAGAGCAGAGCTTCTCACTGGGACTGAGAAAGGCTTGACTGGAGACATCCAACAGAGGGACTGTAAAGCTCAGTCCCCCACAACATGCATGCACAAAAAAGGTAGCAGAGATAAAGGGCATCCTAGTCCTCCACTGGGCAATAGTGAGCAAGTTATTCTTTTTAAATCCCTCTCAAAGGAGTCTGCCAAAGGAAACGTCTGAGACAGAGCGAGAAAATAAACTAGTTCTCCCCTGCCTTACCACAAGGCCTTGTTTACTAGATCATCCTTCATCCTTTACCTTCATCCTTCTCCACACCCTCCTAACTTTCTCAAAATTATATTGAGAATTTTAATTCCAAACCATAGAAACTCTGAAGATATGTCCGCATGCATATGTGCAACACTTGTACATCCAGTCCTGTACCAAAAACCCAGCCAATGCCATGTCATGATTAAGAGTCATCAAAAGGTACAAAAAGCTGCTTCAGTGGTAAATAATGCTGATAACCTCAACCCTACTTTGGTAGCTCTGCTGATAATACTCATTTCCCTGCCTCCAGGGATCCAGTCCATAATTACCTGCAGGACAACAGCAATTAAGAAACAAATGTGAAAAACATAGAAGAAGCTAAAACAGTTTTAGAGACCAGTGGAAAACAGAAGTGGCAATCTCATGTGAGATTCACCATCAGATCAATCAAACTCAGTAAAACAATCCAGTTACAGAAACATGACTCTTCCATTATGCTTTTGGGATACAAACCTTCCCACAGAAGCAGCTGAATTAAGTCCAGAATAGATTATTATTATTGTTATTATTATTGTTATAGCTATTTTGTTTAATACTATGTTTTTCTACTGCCTGTAAGAAACGGCAGCTGAGGTGACTATGTCATTGTCAAAGTCAGTGTGATTCACAGAATGTGGGGTAGGCACAGTGGGATGTAGGATTCAGTGCCCCAGCTGGAACAGATGATGCGCAGGGACATTGAGTAAAGGTTAATGCAATGAACAGGAGGCCAAAGACAGTTGAGGGTAAAGAAGTTCTGTAGGAATTGGAGCAGGAAACAGAGTAATTACAGGAAATGTTCTGGATAGAATATGAAATGTTTATCTTTCTGGTTCTTCTCATGTGTCTGTGTAGCTCTCAACTAGCACCCTTTGGTTTAGATACTATTTAGAGCACAGTGATGAAAGCAGCTGGTGTAAACTCTACTCTAGCCTTAAAAAAACAGCTATCACATGTAACGAGCTAAAAAACATGGCATTTAAAAAAGAGGCAGAGTAGGACTGTTAAAGTCAGAGTATAACTAGCCATGGTTTGAAAACTGTTTCATGTTTGTTATCTCACTGGAGATATTAATGCAGTAATGTTAATAAAAGAGTAGCGCTGCTGATAAAAGTCATTAGGAATTGCTGACTGAAAGTACACAGCCATGTGCTCTCCTCCTTCTGCCAAGGCAATCACAGCTGAAGAAGGTTCTTTCCTGCTACATACACAGTCCCCAGCTGTAGATGGGAAAGCAGCCACATAGGACCTAATTTATGCGACCTTTTTAGAAGTATTTTTACTGATAACATTTTCTAGGGCCTGATCTAGCCCCTAAATAGACAATAGGTAATCACCAAAAGATACTGGAAAAAAGAGGCCCTTACATGTGTTTATAAAAGTATTTTCATAAATCAAAGAATACTCTAAAAATCTTGGTCCTTTAGCAATGGTTTTGAATGAAAAGCCAAGGCTTCCCCAGGTGTCAGCATTTTCATATGTGTTGAATTTGGACTGACATTACTTCATACATATGAACAGACATACGTAAAAGAGTCCTGTTTTTGACTCTATTTTCTTTACTGCACAGGAACAAATTCTTTCCTTAGTGAGGCTGGTGTAACACTGAAGTGCCTCAGTCAGTTACAATGGGCACGTACTGTTGTCATTATCAGTACATGCAGGGAAAACATATTGCGAAATGCTAGAGAATTTATTAGGTTATTTATTGATGTGCTAGCTAGGTGACCTAAGACTATCATGAGTGCTTGTGTGGAGTCAACACCTTTCCATAACAGCACAGTGAACAAGGCAATTCCTGGTTGTTAAATAGCCTACATGTGCAATAGCAGACTGAAACAATCTTTCAAGTATATGTATTCCTTGATCCAAAAATACACACTTCACATCCTTGGAATCAATTGTCTTCACTCTCCAAACACAAATGATGGTGGCCTACTCATGTGCAGTAGTTAATCCAAAATAATGCCACCAAGTCAGTTGAGGTGCTCCAGATTTACACTGGTGTGAGTGAGAGCATTTGGCACCCAGTACCTATGGTTATAGATCCTCAGCTGCTGGAGATCATCACAGTTCTTTCAAGTCAATGTTTCTGAAATTAATGTAGTTTTCCTGATTTGCACCAGGTGAGGATCTGCCTGGTGGTTTCTGACTTTAAATTCTCTTCCTGTCAGCCATCTCATTTGAAAATGGTTTCAATAGACAACTCCAAGCCAGAATTTCCTCTGCTATTTATAGGATTATTTCAAGAGTTTCTACGATAATCCCCATATTTCTATCTTTATATCAGAGCATTTTTCAGGATTGTATTACAGCCAAAGTATTCACAAATCCAGATGACACCACTCCTCCCTCTTCTTTTCCCTTCCCAATTTGGGATGATTATACAGAGGGGAAATATCTCTCACAGTCAGATCTTCAGCTGGCACAAATCAGCATAAAATTGACATGAGTGATTTACATCATTTAGCAATATAGAAGAAAAGACAAAAAGAAAAAAGAAAAAAATTAGTTTTTACCAATGCAGTTTAAAATTAGTAACAGGTCTTTAATATTGAAAGAATATTAAAATGTAACCCATATGGACACCTTTGATGTGTGTTTTATGAGCTCAGCTAGGCATCATTTACAGCTTCAAATGACAAAGCTTCTTGCTGTTTTGTTCCATAAAATACTCAGCAATTCTGCATATTTACATAATCCATATTTATTGAATATAGTTCACCTCAAGTGTACTTAAAACACATCACCAAGGGCTTTCCCAAACAAAACCTATTCTGTTGATTTGACATGTTCTTTTCATCCAGCTAAATGTTAAAATCAACCTGTTGAAATAGGTCAGGCTTAAAAGAATTTAGGTGTGCTATACAAAAGTTTCACAGGGGATCTATAGACCTCAATTGTCATCAACACTCCAGAAATCTTAAATAATACAATTTGCCATTGATCCATACAGACTTCTCACATCTGTAATTTCCTGGTATCTGTGTCCACTTAGAAATACTTTTATTTCTCTTTTGGAGAGCTAGATTTCCTGTTATTCTACACCCTTGTAAACTAGCAGATACCTGCTCACCTCTGATATTCTACTCAAAAATCTTAATTAATAAAACAATTCAGATCAGAAGAGAGCTGTACTCACAGTAGAGAGAGCTGAAAAATAGAATTCCCTGTAGGGACAGACTCAAGAGTCTGCAGAACTCTTCTGAGAATCAAAGCAATCTGCATCACAAGCACATTTTCCCAGTACAGAAGCGTACTTGCAGGAACTGGCAGTTTCTACAAGTATGTAAGTAAAAACAAAAGAGATAAAAGCTGACTATTGTGATTTCCACTTGTTAGACTAGATGCCTTGACACAGTCTTCTGGGGGAGATCTGATAGCCAGTGGCAGAGACTAATATGTAGGAGAAGCTGTGCATTACTGAGGGCAATATTGAATATGCACTCTTCAATCCAGCCCTCACAGGTTGAGACAAATAAAAGTCTTTCTCCCTCCATCACCATCCACACACTTTTTTTCCCCAGGGCCAAAAGGGTTGGAGTAACATTAAGCACTCCTGGCTTGGAAATTAGTTGTTACATGTTTGTGGGGGTGAGGGGTTAGCAGAAGGGCAGATATGATTTCAAATAAATGTTTACTACTTTCATTTCCCTTCACCTTCCACATGAGATAGCAAAAGGATGTGAGTATTCTAAGTGGATGTCAAAGATTTAATTTTGTACAGTTCATACTACTTGAAATCAGGTTATTGCTTTACCTTTATGGAGAAGAATCGAAATTAAAAACAGAGAAACTGGAGGAACCATGTGGATTCCAGATTCACAGCTGCAGGCATTTAAGTGCAAATAGCATGTTTTCACACTCTTAGTTTCTTATTCAGCCTAAGGAGTGGTGAGTCAGTAGGTCCAGAAGTCCAGTGAGGCTGAAGAGCAATGGCTACTAAATTCCTACAGGAAAGGTAACCGCCTTTCATCTTTCTGCTACTCCATCACAGGCCTGAATTCATTTCACTTATTGAGATAAATGTCACTCCTTCTATTGATCTGACTGGAGTTAGACCAGGAATATTTTGGCTCTAAATAAGGAATGACACACAGTAGGGTTATTTCAGGATGTAACTTCTGGCTATGATTGCTTTTTAAAAAATTTATAAGACTAGTCAATAACAACACTAAATTCAACCTCATTTCGGGTAAAGTAAGGACACACAACACTCTAGAAGATGTTTACAACCCGCCACTCCTTAGATACTGTCCGGTACCTAGACCACTAATCTAGCTAATGGGATATTAAAGATCCAATAAGGAAGATAGGCAAGAAAGAGAGTAATATTACTATGCTGCTCTCTAAAGTGTTTCAGCCAAAACAGCTAGCCAGGGAAGAGATCCCCAAGAACCCCTGTGAATTATAAGAACTTTAGCTTGGTAAGAGTCTAGGCTGGAATTTGTGAAGTGTATCTAATTTTGATATAACTTCTTATGTCTGAAAACACTGGAGGTAAAATCTTGTTCCTGCTTAAGTTAAACAGATGCTAACATCAACGGAGTGAAGACTTCATCTCATTATTAAAACCAGAGATAAGCCAGTAAGCAATTCTGTTAAAATCCCATTCATAAAGTTCAAGAATAAAGTAAAAACTTTCCTTTCTCTTAACCTAGAGCTATTCCTTGGAAATACACCTTCAAATGGCTATCACTAGGTAGTATAAGAATTCATTTTCTATCACTGTATGCATAATTTTTAAGAAATAATAAATCTAAGTTTTAAGCTGGCTGTTTCTCTCTACTGGTGATAAAAAGCTGTCTGCAAGTGTTCAGTTCCTGCCACTTATTCTGGAAGGAGGCAACTGCAGATGAAAAATACATGGCATTCTTTCTGCTCTCTGACTGAATAAGCAGGTAAGCACCTTAACACAAAACCTAAACCTAAATTAGATACTCAGAACTGACCTCTCCACTCATTAAACGTGGAGCCTGGGAGAATCAGGCTTTGACTTTTGGGACCACAGGATTTCTGCAGGAGCTTAAGGAAAATTTATCCTGCTATTATTTGCTGAACAGAAAAAGAGCTGTGGACAGAACAGCAGCTGAAGTGAATTTGTGAAATTAATGCTCCAAATTTTAAAACTCCACGCCCAAAAGCAGTAAGTAGAGTAACTTATTCCTCAGCAGATGCACACAGAGGTAACACTGAACAGGAGTTAGATATGTTCAATAGCTTTCATACTAAAAATATTTAGAAGAATATTTGCACCATTTATTACAAGTGCACAGTAATAGAGATCACAGTCCCCAAGGATGAACACAATCCTGCATGACCAGACTGATCTTTGCTATTCTCATCAAACTTAAAAATTTCAGTCCCTGCGCCACAGGTGAACCAGGGTTCAAGCAGGATACAGCATAAATCCATCCTCCTTTTTCCTCAACTTTTCACACCTAGTAGATTTATCAGCCATAAGCTCCCAAAACATCATTACTTGATTGGGGTTCTTTTGTCTCAGATGAGAGGCTTGGATTACTGAGACACAAATAGGTTGCACCCAAGCCTAGGAAATTAGTCCATTAGTTGTGCAACAAGTATTTACACGTGTCTGTGAGTATACAAGATTCTCATTAGGCAGGCTTTCAGATAAGCACTGACATTACTTCTGACTTCAAATTGATCCAATGGAAAGATTTAGCCAAGATCACCCTATCACATGCAGCTCCTCAGACTACTCAATTGCCGGTCCTAGTGACCAGATAATAAGTGTGATCAAATGGGCCCATAACAGCTTCCCTCAAACTTTCTTACCACTTATATAATTGTAAATGCACAAAAATTTTGCTAATTATGTAAATGCAAACTTTATTACCAATGTTCCTGTCAGAGAAAAACACAATTATCCCACAATAACCACTGAAACATCCAAAGAAAATTATACCAAAAGGCACTTCCATTCTAGCAAAACATTAAGAACGTCAGATTAAAAGATGGAAGTATCTGTAAATATGATCTGAAGAAGCAAACACAAAAATAGAAGGAATTCCTGTTACTGTACACTGGCATAGACATTAACACCAAAAGCATGCAGACGCTAAGAAAACATAACCAAAATATCAGATTTTAGTAGAAATTAATTTAGGTTAAGGCTTCTGGAATCTTGAAGTAAAAGTATTCCTGTACCAATACGTAAAATGCTATGAAAAGCAAAATAAATACAACACCTGAAAAAGTCAGTTTGGTCCCACAAAGTGCCCAGAGGAATGTAAATGTAAATAATCCTGGCCTGACTGCTTTGTAAATAAAGAGGTTGAGGGTCTCTTAATTCCCACAGGCAGCTCTGAGGAAGTGAAACAACAGCTCTACCCTGGCCAGAGGAGCATGCTGGCTCAAACATCACCAGTTTCAACAGACTATTTGTTAATCCTAATTACATTTGGATTGCCCTTGAGAATTTCTTCTGGACAGCTAAAAAAGGTATGTGAACGTCCAGTGCTTGAAGTTAATGTCCATGGTGTATCAGCCAGTCTGTGGCTCTCACAATGATGATTACTATAACCTGCATAAAAACTGCATTACAAAGAAATTCAAGTATTCCTGCAAAAAGGAATGGCACTGACAGATATACTAAGAAAAAGAATTTCTAAGTAGGACTAGTCAGGAAATATTTTTTGTTCCAGTACACTTTTTTCTTTTTCTTTATTCCTTTTTAATTTTCCATGGAAAAGTGACAGCCCACATGTTGAATTATTTTTCATTTGCATTTTTTGTTTTTCACCACTCATTTGATGAAAAGCCTTTTTCATTAAAGAAGACATGTCAGATTTCTTGAAAAGAACAAGAAAAATTCAACATGGAAGAAGTAATTTTTAACATACTGCTATCTTGTGATAATTGTAATATCTGATTACAAGTCTAAAGTAATCAAACTACCATGGCATACATCAGATAATACAAAAGAATACACAAAGTATTTTGTGTTTCACAAATACTACAGCAAATAGTACTCAATCATTCAAAGGCGGGTGCAACATGAGCACAAAAGCAGATTTTTGGCTGCTATCAATCAGTACAATTTCAGTAAAGTTTATGGAGCTACACACATTTAGACTAGATTAAAATCTGCCCTCAAGGTTGAACACAGGCTAATCAAAATATGTGCTTTTTTAATTCAGTTACTCTGAAGAGAAAAAGTATTTCCTCCCTTTGATCCTATTAAGTAAATGTGATCCAAGAAAACAGAATATTACATTCTTCAGCAGAAAGTTTCACAGATTAAATAGTACTGGAGTCAGAGCTGAAACTCTCACTGACTTTGCAACTCCAAAGTGGTAATTTTTAACCTTTTAGAGTATCTACTTAGTTGCTGCATCAATATGCCCTTTGTTACCCATACAGAATGGAACCAAAAAAGAAAACAAAGAGAGTACAGGCTGAAACAAAAGGCAGTTAAACACTCACTCTTCAGTTCTTGGTGTTACTGGGCTGGTCAGGAAATTAAAGCGTTGGTACAGGAATTAAAGGGGTGAATATACAGGGAGAGGGGTCAAGGTTTGAGTGACTTCCTCTTCCTTGACACTGGAAAGCCAGAACAACGATGTATTACTGATCCAGCTCCAGATGCTGGGTAAGTGGCTGGTAATGGATGGAAACATAAGAGAAAATAGCATTTTCTAGCAAGAAGCTGAGGAAAATACCACAAAAACATTATTATTTTGGGTGATCCACAGATGTATTTCATAGAAAAATTTCCAAGTGAAGGAAAATTGCCTCCTTATATTCCATTTATTTAAAGTACTTGCAATCAAACACAAGACTGGGAAACTTCAGGAAAGGTTAATGTTATAAGTCAACCACAGAAAAATTCACTAATGCACACACATACATCCATAAATAAAACATACTTGATGCCATAAAAAGATGAGAAAAAAATATATCCTTATCGAGGAGAAAATTATTCTCATAAATCTGTAGGAACAAAGTCAAATCATGAAAATAGACTGAAGGATATATGAAATACATTCATGCCACATCACACACACCTGCTGACCAGAGACCCAGACACCCAAGGGTGTTCACGTGTTTTAATCATTTCCCTGGCTCTGATCCTATAGAGGCACTAAGTAGAACAGACAGCTGTCAGCAGGTAAATGAGAGCTACACAGCCCAGCATGACACAGCCACCACAGTTCCCTCCTGCTCAGACAGGAAAAGCCTCAGCAGGTTCCCTTAAAAAATTTAGCCACATCCTAGCTTCTGGAGCTGCACTGAGCCTGCAACCTTTTCTGCTCTTTTCCAGTATCAGACACACAGTTAGCTTTGCAGGACACTTGTATCCTGCAAAGGACCTCAGAGCAGGGCTGGAATCCCAAGGGAGTAGGTGGTAAACAGGATGCAACATGGGGCTCTGGGACCTGCAGAAGGCAAATCCAACCATCTCCAACATTGGCTCCCAGTTTTTACTCTTTGACACCCCAATGTCATTCCTCTTGAGCCTTCCAAAACAACTTCCATTCTGGACTTGCTTCTTTTACTTTGAGTTTATCCTGGGCTCATACATCACTAACTTTTCCTTTTCGCACTCTCTTCTTCCATTCTCTCCTTTGGGAAGACCAGGAGCAAGTCCTCCTTTCTCTCTCATCAGGTTCATCGAGCCCATCCAAAAGAGAGGAGCATGTCATCACATGCTGCCCACATATCTAGCACAGAGGCTTTGTGTAGCTGCCATACAGCTGCCTGCTGTCCAAGCAGCAAGATTTACATGAAATATACTGAAAATATGTTGATATATACTGAAATAACATCCAGAGGATACAATATCAAATAAGAAAACTCTGTCTCTATTAACATAAACTAATATACTCCATCTTTAGAACTTGTCCATTTCTTTAGTATTAGTGTCCCACTACCCCCTCTCCTTTTTTCTGCAGAACAGCAGCAAATGCTTGTGTGGTAAAACATAGTGGAAAAGCACTTCATGGACATCACAGATCCCAGTGGAGACATCAACAGCAAAAGACTGATTTAACATTAGATCATATTTGGTCAGAGAGAGGGTTAGTTTTAAAAGGAGAAAAAAAGCAATCTTGATATAGGTGGTTCAAATCGTTGTACTGCTACAGTTGACCAAAGCACGCTTCAGAAAAGTAACTTAACCTCCCCCCATCTTAGTCACCCTCCCGCTGCATGGAGATAACAATCTCTCCTATGATCTGATCCTGGGAGATGGATGGATGATGGATGATAGAGATGCCTAAATGCTGCTAAACAAAGCAGAAAAATTGGGAAAAATCTTCAGACAGTCTATTGTGAGTATCTTGACTCGTGTCCTATATTGTAATGTACTTTCTCCCATGAGAAGCCTTGGTACTCTGGCAGACCTTGTTTTCAAAACACAAACCTCAAAAGTCATCTAGAGATGAACTTCCACACTGCAAAAGTTATTGCTTAAAGAGGGTCCTTACTACACCTTCCGGGGATGTATATTCCCAAACAAGCTCCACTGAAAATCCCCACTGCTAGCAGCAATATGGAATTCTGTTACACGAAGGTTTACTAGCTATAAAAATTTGGCAAAATAAACACAGACATTTCTATAATCAGGAACTTTTTCTTTTTCCTCCCTGCTTGCTCTGGTTTTCTATGTAAAAGCAATTATAAGCTAGAAGTCTTGGTGATGATTTCACTGATCAGCTGGAGAAATTCAGATAAATTTGGCTTTTCATGGACTGCAGCTGTTGTTCTTTTTCAGTGCCTTAATGCAATTAATCATTCTAATGTGCTGGCTTAGGAATGTTACTCTAGTTTTCCTCTACCTTCTATCATTAATCCTAACAGTATGAATCCAATTGCAAACGTTTGTTTCTTCTATAGCATCCCACTTTTCTCCCCTCTGGTGGCTGCAGTGGTAGGGAATTCTGATATGGAATCAGCTGCCATCTCTCTGCAGCCATCACACGCTTTCTGCAACAAACTGAAGATTTTTCCCAATCTTGGCCAAAAGGTTTCTGGGATGAACAGCGCCAAGGCAGGGCATCCAACTCACAGCAGACACATTGGTTTCATGTTGTGAAGGACCCACAATGTAAGGGAAAGAGAGCAAATCCAAACCTGGCAATAAGAGTCACCCTCCCTCCCAAGTTCCCCTCCCCTCTCCCCCAAAATCAGCAAAACTCAAGCAAAAAACAGCAGTGAAATTTTAAAGCTCAATTAGAAAAGAGTGGCTTGAAAGTCAAAAGCTAGCAATGAAATGAACTTTTAATGAACTTGTTCATAATTGAGGGTATTAAGGAGAAAAAAAAATATCTGGTAAAATGGCACTGCCTGATCCGAATTCAGCAATAATTCATTATTAAAGATGATATCTAATAACCCTCTAGACAAACCTACAAGGAATAAAAGCAAAGGTCCAACTCTTTCAAGAGAGTTTCTGTTACTATTTTATTTCCTGTTATGTGATTCATTATGGGGGGCACTATGGGTCATTGCATGGTTTCATATCCATTTGAGAACTTCAGTTATCATTCTCAGTACTGCATTTCTTGATGCGGATGAAATGGGGTTTATTTTCTTTTCTGCAAAACCTGATAGTTGCAACCAGTTGTTTACAAAATCTTCAGAGATTTGTGTGTAATAACAAGCCAAATATTTGTGGCTTTTCTAAAACACTAGTCTAATATCCCCCAATCTGTAATCCCCATACATTAGCTAGAATTTTTATCTTCTCTAAGCAAAATTTGGGTCATTATTGAGCACAGGAATATCTTGAAGATTGTGCTTTTAGCCTCCAAGTCCTTCCAAGTTTCCCCACGAGAGGGAGAATAAGACTTAAATGATTTTTCGAATTTCAAAATTCAAGTCTAGATTTGGACTTGGAAAGAACTTAATGTAGATTTAAAAATAACTTTTTTTTTACTCATGTGGTGGTTTCAGTTCAAAAACCCGGTGGAAACATCAATTAAGTGCAGTGGCTTGGGTTCAACAATCTGAGTTTCCTGGCCAACTCACCAATTAATGTGGTGGGTCTAGTGCTGGTCAATCACCAGTGCACTCACCAGAATTATTCATTTTCTGCTGTGAGATAAGGGTTAGGAGGAGAGCAAGCAGGCTCAAAGCTTTAAAGGGTATAAAGAAACCTTTATTAACAGAACTAAAAGAGAAATAACAAGAAATCGGAACAGACCTTCAGAACACTTCTCCTCCCCCCACTTCCTCTTTTCTTTCCCACTGATAATGTAAAACACAAAACATGAGACTGTCAGTCAGTTTATAACCTCTAAAATAATCTTTCTTCAGTTCTCTTAGGGAGAGGAGTCTCTCTTGCCATGCCACAGAGACTTCTCCATAAGAAACAGTTCTCTCATGGCATTAATGTCACAGCAAATCAGCCGCCAGGGGAAAAATCTGTTGCTATGTGGAAGTCCCTTCCCTTGACTTACAGCTTTCCCCACAACTGTTTTTGAGGATTCAAATCTTTAGCTAATGGGGTACACTTTTAAGGATGAGCTGTTCAAAAGCAAAGGTTCTCTTCATCTATCTCTGAAATCATCTTCATGTCTGGAAACAGAGCTTCCTCCTCCATGGGAGCAAAGGGTCTTCATCACTTCTCTCTCTCTCTGTTCAAACTTTTCATGGGATCACAGCTGTTTCAACATCTCTTGGCTTTAGCACCAGTGCCTTTGCTCATATTTATGGTTTGAATGCTCTATTCCCCCATGCATTTTAGGAATTACAGGCGATACTTTAGTATATCACAGTCCATCACCATAGCTTTACAAAAGAATTTCAGCCCAAGACTAAGGCATCTCCTCATTCTCCTCCCATCTGGGGTTTGCCTCCTTCTTCACTAACCTTAAAGGTTCCATGTAATTTTCCCTTCACGTGTGTTCACCCTTTCCCATTTCTCTCACTCCAGAAAGGAGTGATGCCTGCAAGTTTCATCTGTGCACTGAAAGAGTTAATACCTTGCTGAGGCCTGCGGATGGTTATGCGATCTCTGCCAGGCGGCGGCCGGAGCTGTTTACGGAGGAGGACTTTTCGGGGCTGCGCTGGGCTATGAGGGACTTTGGCAGGACCTCGGGGGCCTGGCCACCAGAATGGCAGCAGCCATCCTGGCCTCACGGCTGTGCTCAGCTCCAGCCACCGGGCTGCTCTCGGCGCGGGCGGCAGAGCCCTTTGATTCCTCGTAGCACCAGCAGGATGGCTCGGCAGCCAGAGCGGAGCCCGGCGCGGCTCCACCCAAAGCCGAGCGGGGTCGGCCTGGCCCGCCGGCCGTAGCTGGAACTTGGCGGCAGCAGAATCTCAGCCGAGCTGCGGCTGAGCAGGGCTCGGCCCAGCCCGGCCCCACCAGGCCGCGCAGCACAGCGGGGTCCAGCCTGGCCAGCGGTACCTGTTCGAAGGCCGGGAGCAGGAATGCTTTTCCCCGCGTTTGTTTGTTTTTACATGTGGCGTTTCACATAGGCGTGTCCAGCTTTCTAGAGTGGTTTAACAGCGTGTCAATATTCAAAACTAGCCAGCTGATTGGTTCTGTTGGACCTGGAGGGAGCTGTTAGCAGTTCTCATAGAGAATCACTTCTGTAACTGATGGATTTCTCTTTAACTAAAAACCAAGCTATGTTAAACCGCGACAACTCATTATCTGAATAAATTCACACACTAATTCCCAAGAAGAAGAAATACAGACACACTTTAAAAAGGCTGTTCTAAGGTGTTACTGGTCCAGGCAAATGCAAAAGGAAAAGGAAATTTCATTGGAAAGTCTGACGTTTTTTGAGCAGTTGTGAAAGCAGAAATTCAGATTGTTTGGATGAGATTCAGATAAAAATTAATTAGGTGAGCTGGAGCACAGGAAAGAAAACTCTCTTAGCACAAGGGAGTGATATGAAGGAAAGCTCCCCAGCATTAACAGAACCTGGCATGGGAAGTCTACCATCCTATCTATTCAATCCAGCTGAAGCTGAGCGGCAGGTGGGTGAACTTCAGAGTGCTCAACATGGAGCACTGAAGTTTTTCAGAATTCTTCTTTGCCTTCCTTCTGCCTTTGATGATCCTTGCGGGTCCCTTACAGCTCAGGATATTCTGTAATTTTATAAATCAGTCAATTCCAGGAAGCTTAGATGCAATATAGTTCTAAATATTTAATGCCACGGTTTCTCATAGATTTCAGTTTTAGACTTGTGCTGCTATTATCATCAGCTACTTTATTCTCCAAATAATAACATTAATAAATAAATATATATATATCTGTGAGCAACAGAATGTGTGAAATCTGATTTTCTCTGGATTTGTTTATGATAGTCAGGTTCTATTGTGTTTTGAAATACATATGCTCTGATAAAAGTTCCTTCCAGTTTGGGGCGTTATTAAAGGTTCTCTCATGTGGAGCCTCTGGGAATTCACACAGAGTCCGCTGAAATCACAGCTTTTTCCCCAGTGGAGACACATACCAGGTCTCTCTCTTCTACCTCGCCGCTTATTTTTCACAAGGCACATTGGAATAATGTAACTTCAAGACTTCTTTCTGCCATATTTAGTGAAATTGCCCACTAGGTCTTTAACTGAAGGACAGAAAGAGGTGTGTGTCCTATGACAGCTAGTCTTGGATCTTCAAGTCAGGACCAAGCTGTACTCAGACGCTTGCACATTTTAAATTGCCTTTCCTGAAGGGACACTGAGCATGACAAACTGGTTGTGGATCAGAGACCGCATGGCTTCACCCACTTCACCCACTCCACTAACACTGAGACAAGCCATGAGGAAAGCATGAATCCTGTGAAAACAGTCCAGAGTAAACTGTGTTTACTCAGTCCTCCATCAACTGAAATATCTCACTCCCACCACAAAGACTGCAGCAAGCGCACACACAAAGGGTCATGGCCCAGCTCACAGCTGGCAAGTATTGCTTTCTACTTATGCTCAAAAGCCAGCGTTCCCTTTGAAAACAAAGACTGCAGCTTCACAGAAAAACTGAAATCCATCAATGGGACTTCTGCCCAGGCAAGGATTGCAGGCGTGGTCTGTGCCCTGTAGGTAGGTGATCCTACACCAACTCCCTTCCAGCATTCCTGTTTTCAAGGCCCATGAGTATGAAACATGAAAACAAACCCTTGCAGCTGCTTTCTTAATGTCTCCACTGCAGCTGCAGGGAGTGGCTTTTCAGCTCTGTGTTGCTCTAAAAGCACTTCATAAGGAGGTCAAAAGCAACTACATGCACTTTTGTTCATTTAAAGTGTTCTCAGTGGCATTATCCAATCACCAGCTGAGAAGGTGCAGAGACTGTCAGTCAGACTATGCCTTCTAAGCCTAATCTTCAGCCTAAGTAGGATACCTTTCCCCCACGTGCTCCTATTCCATATGCTATTTTTCCTCTTAATTAGTGTGAGATATGTCTAATGCTTGTTATTTAAAAATATGTACCTAGAGGTTGGGGTTGGGTTAGATGATTGTTACATGTACAGAGGAGAGGACTGATCACTTCATGCAAGAATTCAGCAATAGAGAAAAGCTTTAGCAGTAGGATTGTATGTCATTTACACATTGAGACCTTGTTTCTGTCACGACTGATATAAAGGGCCAAAGCATACGTAAATACCAATAGAATAGGAATCAGTCACATGAAGTTCTTAAAGACAGATTCTTAAATTATGGATGGTGTCACTGGGACATTCTGGGGATAATGATTTCTCCAAGTCCTGGTGTTAGCCTATGTATCCTCAGAATACAGAAAATCCAGCTACCAAACAACGTAGACTTTTGCAGTAATAGAGATTGTATTCAACTTTGGTCCTGAACTAACTTTTTGGTTTCAGAACTTACTCAAAACATTAATTAAGAATAAAATACTGCAGAAGACAACCGAAGGAATCTCAACCTCAATCAGCACCAAAGCCAATACTACCCAAGGATCTTCACAACATTGCCAAAACAAACCTTTCTGTGGCCAGAGAAGAAAGTGACCAAGCATACTTGATACATGTGATAACCTCCCCAAACAACAGCACAAAAATGCATTGCCAAGGGTATTTTTATTCACAGATGCAGGGTAATTGAAATACGCAACCTCTGTTCAGCAGCAACTGGGAAGTGTTCATTCAAAGGACTGTCTAAAACTAGATAAATGCAGTAAGCTGCAATGTTTTCTTCACTAGGGCCAGTCCTTGTACTACCAACAGGCTGAGTTTATTCTTCCTGTCTAAACTAGTTCTCACCATCCAGTCAAGGTGCAGAGTAAGTACTGCATGAGCCAGACAAATGCAAACACAGGTCAAAAAAAGCTACTCATCAGAGTAGAAATATTTTGCATCCAGCTCAGGATTTATGTCCTTAAATCATTAGATAAGTGTTTGTAAACAAGGAACACACTTGGAATTGTCAGGACCAGCTAAGAAATAGGAAGGGATTATTAAATCAAAAAATTTACTTGATAAAAACAAATTTATTGAGAATAATGACAAAGATGACCTTTGGCCCTTCTCAAGTGGATTTTATTTTTAAACCCTAAATAAAGACTGCTTCAGTTTTAGCAGTTATGAAGGAGAAGCACAAAGTCTGGAAACTTAAAATAATTATTTGTTTTTGACTTGCTCCTTATTTCTAGAAAGACAGTAGACCTGTACACATGTACCCAGCTACACAGTCAATGGAGCAATGATTATCCACCTGGGATAGGGGTGAGATTTATCTTGTTAGCATATGGAGATTGCTATATGCTATGGGGAGAACTTGATTCGGTTGAATGAAAACCACTGCAGTTCACTGTATTCAAAAAATACCTTTCAGTTGCTGAATTAATGATTAAATAGTTCAATGATGCTTTAGATGTCTCTGCCAACAACTCAGTGCAGCTTGATTCTTATCATCAACTTGTCTTCACCATGCAGAATCTCCTTCTGTAAACAAAGGCAGGAAAGAGGATGAAGAAGCTATTAAGAAAACAGTTTATTGCTTTCTTGAATAATGTGCCTGGAAAACACATTTTGTCTATTCCAAACCCTCTTAGGGTTAATGCATTGTTTGTTCCCCAAAGAAGAGATGTAAATACACCTCAGCCAACATGACGAGATGTTGTGAGATGTTCATTTGAGCATCCTCCATTCAAGAACTGTGGAAGTTCCTTGCACACTACGGTCATAAAGGTAAACTACATGTGGATCCTGAATGGATGATTTAATTGTGGGTTTCATGTTTAGTTTTCATTTTTGATAGAAAGGACAGCAAAGAAAGGTAGTAAAACTCTTTTTTATGTGAGAAAACAGATATTTTTTATGAGAACAGTGAACCTGTACCTACTAAGTACAACAGAAAATGTCAAAAAATGGTGAGGAGTAAAGGGCACAACACTGTGACTTGCTCTAATGCTCTTCTAGGGATTGACTAAGCATGTAGGACTTCAGTTGTTCTACTAAGAAACATGGACATAAAGAACACAGTTAAGCATTTTATGTTTCTGAGGACTCTAAAAGATAGTAATGCACACAAATTAGATTCTTTGCTCTTTTTTTAGATTTAAATAAAAACAACCAATAAATCTACCCCATTTCTATTGAAAGCCATCATGTTTCTCTCTCTCATTCATTGTCCCTTTACAAAAGCACATCGAATACACAGTTCTGATGGTGGGTTGCAAAGCCGTCTGAATTAAGAGTCTGGTTTAAAATTCTCCTTTCCACCAATGCTCATATTTAGCAAGATGACATCAAGTAGAAGGAGATGGGCCACATCTGAGCAACACTCAAGGTTAAATGCATATACTTCAGAAGCCTACACCCAAAGGAAGGAAAAAAGGAAAACAAGGTAAAGAAAACAGGTAGGACCTCATGAGAGCTCAGAAGTAAACAGAAAGGACGTAAGCATTTACAAATCCTTTAATGCAGTATAGGTTGACACTGGAAAGCCACGTCCTGTATCAGCACAGTCTGCCTTGATTTAAAATCAGGAAATGTTCACATTGCCAGAGCAGAAAACGTTCTTTTTCATGGGAAAAGTGATTGTTGATGCTGGCAATTGACTGAGGCTTACAGCCAAGGATTTAACATGGCAGCATTCTTTTGCCTTAAGTGGATTCTTGGACCCCTACTCTGTTGCAAAAGAGGTCCGCATGGAATATGTGCTCTACAGCCTAAAAATTGAGCTCTCCTCCCTCTTCTATCACAGACAGTACCACACACTCTTGCTTAGCTGATCTACTAGCTGGGCAACAGCCTAGGCCCCTTTTAGAATTTGATCACCTGAAATGAAAGAGTTAACATACTTGGAAGCAAGGCTTTTATTTTGTTATCTTTTTGCAAAGTGAATTCCTAGTTATAAACTGGATGTATTACAGAGAAGGAAAAGGCCACTTGGACTAATAAAACCCCCCTGGTGGGTTAGCTGGACCAGACCTCCATCAGTCCCCCCTTCTGTAGAAATAAAGTATGTCTCCTTTTCTCCTGAATTCATTTATAAAAGCTTGACTTAAGGACATAACTTGGCAACGTGTTCCATATGTCTGTTATTCTAGGAGCATGCAGGCAATGGGCCAAACACAGAGCTTTTGTGATGGGCACAATCCTCCCTGCCTGCTAAAGGAGTTGTACCCCTTTTGCCTGGGTTTAATTTGCTCCAGCTTGCCCATGGTTACAGAAGAGAGTTGGGGATGAGGAAAGCTGAGTTGCATTCCCAGCTCTGCCAGAGATTTGTCACAAGACCTAAGGGAAAACAACTTCTTGGCTTTGTTCTGCCTCAGTTTACACAGGCTCTAAGCTACTCATCTCCTCCAAGGGAACTCTATGAAGCTGAATTAATAATGGCAACAACTAAGCCCTCCAGATGACAGGCAAGAAATACCAAGCATTTGTATTTGCTTGCATGTAAGCATGTAAGCAAAGGGGCAGTTTAAAAATCAGGACAGCCGCATGAAAACCTCTGCCTTGCAGAGACTTATTAGAAAGGGAGGATATTTTAAATCAGATTAAGTTCTAGACCACATTCTGCAGATTGAACTTTTACAAGTACAAACTGTTTCAGTGAAATCCAGGAGAATACTAACATGTATAATATGCCTATGCATGAAGGTGCTTACAGGAGCAGGCGCTGCATGACTGCTCCTTACTACCTAGAGTGCAATTACAAAAATCAAATTGGTAAAATCACATCCTGAGAAGAAAACTGGGTATCAGTGTGTTTGCTAGTACCTTTCTGGTCTTCTGATTAATGCAGAAATCAGAGCAGCTAAAAACTCTACTGCCAGGAATTTCAGAATCTGACAGGACTGATCATTTCCCCCAGCTTATCAATTCAGATGACACTCTCTTAAATAGGATTTCATGCAGAGAAACATGGCTTGACACTGGAGTTATAGGAGAGCCTGCTCCTTTCTCACCAACAGTATGAGACATCTCAGATGTGCCCACCAAGAGAGGACCAACTGTGCCAAGCTATTCCTGTCCTGGTGAGCCCACTCTTAGACAGTCCTGTGGCCACCTTTTACAGAGCCATGTATGACACATGCCCTTACCTTGAAACACATAAAATCACCACTATGACTGAACATCACCACTTTGGACACAGGGTGAGACCCCAACTCTCATACTTCACAGATGGTCAAAAGCATGGGGGGAAAAAAAGGCTGAGGAATTTTGCCCAGCTACAAATTTGCTTTTTAGCCCCTCTCAATAAGAGAAAGAATGCTTGTGCAGGTCCAGCACTGCTCTGCTTTGCATTCTGCTTTGCACACTAGGACCACATCTATCATTCCTGCTTGCTTTGGCAGCACCCTGACTCAGGTGCTAGGACTTCTCTTGTCTAATTCACAGCGCTGGTGAGTAGTAAAATGGTGTTTGGACTACACCATCCTGATCACTGTCATGTTCATTCACAGTGTGGTGAAGTCAAACCCATTATGAGCAGACTAAAAGTTATTTCAACTGTCAGAAGGAGGATTTGCACAACTTGCTTCTTTCACTCAAAGAGTGACTGCAGGGTAAAAACAGATGCTCAGCCAGTAGCAGCATTAGCTCTTTTCAAACAGAGCAATGTCTCGGTCTCTCTGCGAGCCTCTCAGGTACCCTGGGCCAGTCCCGAGTCAGCAGACACTGGGGGGAGCAGCCCCAACACGGCCGACAGCGGGGAGACACTCTCTGTGCCCCGAGGGTACTGAGGGTACCTGGGCTGGCAGGGAGACACTCTCTGTGCCCCGAGGGTGCTGAGGGCACCTGGGCTGGTCGCCTTTGCAGCACAAGAGACACCAGAGACATTGGTAGAAGATAAAGGGCCGACTCTTAGCAGGGGTTAATCCAAGGTTTTATTAGGAGTCCCAAAGGAGCTCCTGCACCTCAGGGGGCCTCCTGCCGAGAGCCCGGGAGATGTGCCAAGGTTACATTTAAAGGGAGGTGGAAACCAAAAGTAGATAACATTTTACCAACCAATAAGTAACTCTAAGGGATGGGCACGTATGGGGCAAGGCTTGGGGGGCTGACCCCTAGCCTCTGGCTAATCACTCGACGACTTGGACCGAAACTTCTGGATGGAGGGGATGGGATGCTGAGTGATTGACAGAGAGCCAGGGTGGGGGTTTGGGGATGATCTCATCTAGGGAGAGGGATAACACAGGTAAAGGGAGGGGGGTACAGTCTGGGATAAACCATTTGGGAAAAATATGGGAATACAAAACAAAACTACTTCAAAGTATTACAAAGTATAAAAACGTACTACAACAGAGCAAGATGGGGGAAAAGAGGGGTTAAAGAAAAATAAGTCCTATAAAGCATTTATTTTAGGCGATGCCAAATAGATATTTACTGTAAATTCAGAAGACCAGCTTCCCCATTTATTTCTTGCACTCCATCCCTACCAGAACTCCATCCCCACAGATAGCAGATATTGGACCCTGCACACCGCCAGCAGCTGCAGCAGCCCATCACTGGCAGTCTCAGACTGCCCTCTACAGTCTACTCAGCCATCCAGCTACACAGCTGATCTTCAAGCTAAAGACCTGCCAAATCTGTCAGAACTTGTGACATATTAAAGATAGCAGAGTGTCACATATCAGGCAGATAAGCCAGTAATACTGAGCCATCCACTCAGGCAAACGGATGGCTCAGAGAGGGTCTCTCCACTAGGACTTCTCCAGTACAAGAGATGATCTTGCCATCATTATTCATTACCATTTCTTCCACTGGTAGATTCCTCCTTCATCCTTAGAAAAGCTGGGGAAAAGAGCATAGATCACAGTTGACCTTGGCAAAGAAAAATGCCCTGAGAAGAAATAAGTCACCTCCTCACCATTCACTCCCACACGTACACCCTCTGACATGTCTTTTCCCTATCTGCCTTGGACACAAGCACAGCTCATATTTTTCAAGCAAGTGTTTCTTCTGTCCCTAATTACACACCCAGATACCTTCAGGATAAACTTGGTGTTTAAGAGATGGCAAATGTTTGCCTTGACCTTTAACATAGATGGCTTTGAAAAGATATTACCATGTCCCCTGATATTTGTTCCCCATGCTTGCTTTCTGCAGTATCAGGTTATTGCTAGGTAGCACAGAGGGATGGTAGCAGATAAGAGAGGAAAGATGCCTGACAATTTTTCATTTTTAAGAAGAAGGGGAAAAGACCACATATCTTCCAACACAAATTTTTTGCAGGCAGCAAAATGTCCCCTAATTGACACTCATGGAAATTTAGAGAGGAGAAAATCCTGTAAAACCAAGCAGAGATACCACAGGCCATAAGCAAAAGGAAAAAAAAAAAAAAAAAAAAAAACCAAAAAAAGAAAAAAGAAAAAAAAAAAAAAAAAAAAAAAAAAAAGCCAACACGCATGTGTGTATTTATGTGTGTATAAATATACACACCCTGTCTTCATTAAACTCAGATAAAGTTTGTACACCTTCCCCATTGTGGTTGGCAAGGGCTCATGTCCCAGAAGAATGACTTTAATCTCATTTCAGACTCAATAATATAGTGCCAGATGTTCTTGGAAATCTATTTTGTCCCTGTACATTGTGCAATTAACCTTTCAGTTTCCCAGAGATCAAATTAGAGCTGTGGAAATGCTTCCAAAGCCCTCTCTTAACGAGAGAAGCATGGGATGTTTGAACCAACTACTGAGCCATTTTCCTAACCCTCTGCTCCTTTGGACATGCCAGGAAGGAGGTCAGGTCAGCTAGAGATGCCATTGTTTCACTTGCAGGGGGAAAAATATAAATAGCCCAGGCAAAAAGTATTTTATCAAGTTTCTTAGGTCAGAGCTTGATAATAAGAAATGCAACTTAAAGGATTACATTTCCTTTGACTACAGAAATTTCCTACAAATTATGGACATATTTTTTCAGAAATGCAAAACACAGCATTTCACCCAGAGACAAAGATGCTAGTAAGCCCCTGGCCAAAAAATTGTCAACTGATCCAACAAGCAGATTTCTCTGTCTGCACAAATCTCTGCTGATACCATGCCACAGACACATGACAGTGTGGGACTGGTCCTAAGACCTGGGTGCCTAAGTTGAGACAAGTCATTTATCACATCTATGGGCCCATCCTGTGGGCAGAGATGCAGCTTCTTACCCGTCCAGTTATCTCAGTATCTATTCAGAGTCTGAGTGGACTTTGGGCTAGCTGAATTTTTGATTCAGCTTTGATTGAAGCTTTGATTTCTGATTTACCCAAGCCTTTTTCAACTCTAGAGTCACTTAGGTGCTTTTGCATCCTTTCTGAGCATGAAATTACAAGGAAGGTGCCAGAAATCATAAATGTAAATGGGTTCAAAATTAAGTAAAACAATTTTTCCTACAGTGCCCAGAAGCAACATTGAACCTGAAATAGGAGATATTTAAAAGACCCCTAACAAGTATTTCTTAGGCAACTCAACTCATTTAATCACTCCATCATCTCCTTAATTCCATCCTCTTGCATTTGCAGCCAGACACAGTAAAAGCTAGAAAGCAAACAGAAAAGTAGCAGTAGCTCAAGAGCACATAAAAGGTTGTTAGGTCTCAGGGTTTTATTTACTCACAGGTACTGGCAGGATGTTATCCCCGTATCTTGAGACAAGGAAAAGTGTTTGTTTTAGCAAATAGCTGTTGGTACTGAAATAGTGACATAGCAGAACCTGTTCAAATCAAAAACTTTCACTGTAGGACACATCAGTAGAATATGATCTGTGCATTAAGCATAAAGAGAGAACTTTAAATTTAGCTCAAACACAAACTGAATTAGATAAAAGAGTTTGAGTAGGAGAAAACTTTAACTTTTCAATTACAAGATGACTTTCAGGCATGTGTGCTCCTGTTTATTTATAAAGCTGCTACTATTGTTTTAATGTAAACAGGATTCAAAGTCCACTGGCAGCTAGAAGGGACCAGTTTAAATTATTTGAAAGAAAGCTCCTTAGAAAAGTGCTGTTCTATTCATGGAAGCAGTTCCTGCAATATGACTGAAGTGCTATTGAAAAAATAAACAAATGTTTTTATTACAAGATGATAAAAGGGTTTGAATAGAAAAGCTGGCCAGATATGAAAACAAACTTTCACATATAAGGGCTTTTGATACACATGATTTACTCTGATGACAACAGGCCACGCTGAAAAGTGCCAAAAGCTTATTAATATTATACAAAAGACTTTTGTTTATCCTTTGCTGGCCTGCATGGGAGTTGCAACAAGCAAGCAGCAACATTGCTGGTGTCCTGTCTTTATAGAGCTGCCTAGTGAGGCAAGATTTAGAAAATACTGCTGGACTGAACCATTGAAATAAATCTCTCTTTCAAAGTCAAAGGAATAATGCTGCTAATGATACAAACACAGCTCAGAGATTTGACGCTTTGAAGGTTCAGCTCATCAGCATCCAAGAGAGTCAATTTTCATTTCAACCCCAGAGAAAACATTGTATTTCCCAGTTCAGAGCCCAGCTGAATTGATTTACTGCCTAATACACCTTTTCTCCCCCTCATGTGCCTGTGGCAGAATTTAGTATCAAGTGATTCTCATTTGAGAACTCTGAGAGTTCAGTTTTAACGGAATGAGAATGGAGCCACTGCAGGGAAGACATAACATGAGTTTCTCGTGTCCAAACTGGAAACAGGATGTGTGTGCCTGCCCCACATATATCCCAACCTGATGATGTCATGAGCTAAAATCCCAAGTGGGCACAAGAAAGAATGGTGCTTTGGTGGATGCCCTCCTAGCTCTGGCTTCAGGGTTGTGTTCATCCATTTTCTATAAATACAATTTGCAGGAAGAGATAACAGTTATGTTTTCATTTGGTCAAAAATAAACACAACAACAATAATTTCTAGAATCAAGTTTGCATTTTGATTACTGAAAAATACAATTAATCAATCATACTCTACAGTTTAGTTCCTATGGGAGAATGATACCAGCTTAGACACTGCAGTGCTAACTGCAAAACTCAAAGCTGCTTGAAATTAATCTCCTTTTATATTTGATAAAGGACTCAGTAGGAATAGAAAGCCTTCTGTCAGCAGAAGGCTGACATTCTAGAGCATTGGTGACAAAGTACAGCTTTACTTCCCTGCACCTTTCTCATATGGAGAGTATTTAAGAAAGCATTGGAAATCTTCAGACTGGTACCCACACTGCTTATGGTCAGATAAGTAGGAAGGATCTTTGCTGCCCCTCTTTTTTGTCTGTTAAAGAGGATCCCCAGTTTAGGGCTTTTAGAGCACTTTCCTGAGCTGAAGGTCTCACAATGTTTAGTCACAGAGTATTAGTCACAGCAACAATCTAGTGAAAAATTATTTCTTTTCCAGACAGATGAAGATGTGTGCAAGGCTTTAAAGGGAGGGAGAAAAATTCCAGCAAGTAAAAACGATCTTCAAAAAGTCACTGTTTTCACTGAAAGCTTTGTGTTCCATTTTTTTCAGCAAATCTTCAAAAAGTATGCCTAATACAAAACAATCAGTTCTCTTGGCCAGACTTCTGGCAGGTTTGTCACCTAATTCTACCACAGGCATCAGCAGGATCACCAGCTGAAGCCAGTCCATAAAACACCTCCCAGATAAAGCACTGGTACCCTGGGTAGGCACCTGTCTGAGGCCACACTATCAGCCAGTACCATCCAAGCCACCATTCAGGTGCTTGGATCCACATCTGAGGAGCAGCCAAGACATCTACAGTGTGAAAACTAAGCAGTTCTTGTTCAAATAAGAGCTGAGACATGGCAAAACACAAGCAGACTCTCACAAAGCGTTTCTGTTCACAGCCCATAAAATTATGCTGATATGTGACTAATGGGAGATTCTTTTGCTAAATGTGATAAATATGTCAACTTTTAAGAATATTACAACCATTTCAAAAGGAGAGAAAGGTAACAAATTTTGAAAAATAAGGAAAATGGCCATATTCTGTGCAAGATTTTAAATAATGCTGTGTCTCTGGCCACTGCTACATCCTCTCATGCAAGAGGCCAAAGTGGCTCATGAAGGGGGTCTCCTACCCAAAACTGCCCTGTCAAGGAAGCCACGTGTCTGTGTGTCTTCCAGCTGGCACAGACATCGTAATAAGGGGAGAAGGACATACTTAGACCCTGCCATGAAGGTGGTGGGGCGAATTAACTGAAGAGCTATGAATAACATGGGAATGATTATTCAGAAGTGCCATGACACTAAGATTGGGTAGATTGCTCAGGAGAGCTGAGATACTTTCAATAAGGGTTGGACCCAAAATTTGCTGCTATTTAACAGGAAGATTCCTACTAGTTCTGGTGAACACCAGGTCAGCTAAAGGAAAGTGTTCATTAGTAAATAAAATGGCAAGTTTAATTACAAGATTTCCCTATCTGCTTGAGAAACACATATTTGTACAAGGATCCAAGACACCTGACTGACTCCTCCTACGCTAGGATTGTCTCAGCATATTATGGTGGTTATCAAAGCTATTAAAAAAATTGAACAAATACTGTCAAGTTGATAGACTCCTTGAACTAAGAAATTAGTTCTTTTGAGAAATCCCAGCCTGAACAGGTCAGATCCAGCACAGGCAGTGTATACAATGGAGCTAATATTTGCAGATACATTCACAGTACAACAGGAGAGCCCCATGATCTTTCTCCTTACATAGGAAATTATTAAAATGTGGAACAAATTAGTTCTATGTAAATTATATATAACCTTAAAGAATATTCTAGAAGGGAAAAAAAGGAGGAAAAAGAACACACATTTGCACATGCTTCCGTCCTGGGGTCACTGAACTAACATTAAGTTTTATTCCTTTGAAAGCGATGGGGCCATTCAGTGCCACAGATAGTGTTGGTAGAAAAGTTTTAATGCACTGCTGCTAAATTTACAAAGATCAAACTTCTAGACCTATAATCTTAGAGCTGCTATCTGTCCTTAATTAACAATTAAGAATTGTAGTTAACAATTTCACTCCATGAATTACGCCTCCTTTTTATCTGTCCACAGATGGATTTCACATTGAGGCATCACTCAACATTGCAATTATTTATATCCTGGTTATTCAAACACCAGGAATACGATTATTTATATCCTGGTAATTCAAACAATTTCCATCAAGATCTCTGACTGCAGCTGATTAGCAGTACATCTCTGTAAGTGTTTGACATTGGAAGTCTGACCACTTTTGACTGGATGCAAATACTGAGATTAAAGATCTGAAGTTTTCTCCCCTTTGAACAACTTCTGATATTCCTTTAGATTTATTCATTCTGGAACTATTTGGCCAAATTAATCTCCTGGTAGGAAAAATCATCTGAATGATTATAAAAGGGACACAAACTAATGTAATTTGAAAATTCAGATAAGAATTTGTAGATTTTTTTATCTGAGTTTATGATATTCCTAAGAATGTTAGTATTTGTCTTTGTTTGACTAGGGAGTTCTGACACCTCAGAGCAAACGGAAATAGGGAACAAAATATTTCCATCAACTACATTCAATAAACTAGCAGACTCAACTGGTATTTTATCAACTTTCTGATGACATTTTTGTCTTTGTTCTTTGCAATGTCATCTGAAAATAAATTGTAACTTCATAAAGAATAAAGAAAAGTACAGTCCGCTCTTGGTTGTCTACAGATGAAGTCTCCAGGGAGGGGTCATGAGAGTAGAGATGCTGTAGGTTGTTCCTCAGGAGCTGAAATCAGTCTGGAAGTGCTTTTTGTGCTCACTTACAGCCAGGCTATGTAAATTTACCAGCTCAGGCCAATCATACAGGCCCCTCTGCATTTTGCCTTGATAATACTCAATGTAACTCACAGTTACATTGTTGCCTTAAGTAAGTGTTGATAGTCAAAGCCGCAGATGTATATTGCACTGGGCAGTTTTTCTCTATGTAGGTTATGTCAGCTCTTTCTGGCCCATTGCTCCCACTAACCAGGAGTTGAGCACACCTTGCTGAAAATTTCATACACTGCTTGAATTTACAAACAAAGAAACTAACTATAAATATTTAAGCCATGCTTAAATCATCCAAAAGCATCCTAGACCAGAGCCCTGAGGATAGACCCAAAAGAAGAATGATGCTGTTCTTGTTAATCATGGTTGGAAAATCCTGCCTAGGCTCCAGCTGCACAAGCAAGCCCAGTCTCTTCACACATGACCTGAGTGCAGTTTAAGGCCCAGAAGAAAAACAGGCTCAAACAGGAGCACAGTTGAGGTCAGCTGAGTTTTGTCTGCCATAAAAGTCATGAATCTGACCTTTCAATATTATCTGTGCTCAAAATATAAGTCTCAAAGCCTATCCTTTTACAACTTTTACTCATTTCTAAAGAACATCTTGAATTTTTGTTGCTCTTCCTTTGTATTTGTCCTGGGATGTCAGTTTACCAAATTCTCATCCATTTCCTGAATAAGAGCATTCACTTCTTAATTAAGAAAAATGCAGTTTCTTATTCTCGGCAAAACATAAACAGCCACATTCAGGACAACACAGTAATTTTTTTTTTCTTTAAGCATAAACCTGTAGATTTTTTCTGACCTGAAAGAGCACTACTCTTCCCATTGTTTCTACTTCAGCTCAATATTCACAGAAAGAAACCAGAGCCCAGATACTCACTCAGTGTAAATTTGTATAATTGCAACAATACTGCACGAGCATTGTCAATTGCAACAATACTGCACGAGCATTGTCAATTTATGGTGACAAGGGACAGCCCAGTATTTCCCAGCTACTTAACTGGAAGTAGAAGAGCAACACAGCCCTTTAGAGCTGGGAGGAGGAGTCAAAGCTTTGGATGATTCTTGATGCCTTCATCAAGGCAACATTACAGCACAGCTGACTAGCTTTCAGAAACTACTATGGTGCTTCATGGCACATCTCTCTCTGGCACAGTGAGCTGCACCAACAAGGCTCTTCTTGAACATCAGGCACTTCTGGGACTCAACAGAGAATTTGGCAAAGCTTTGCACATGCTTGGCCTATCCCCGTGCCATCGACAAACAGTACAAAGCCTCCACCTAAGCCCACTTAAAACTGGTGCCTGAAAAGTGGCCTTATGCCCAAAACATTTTGACAGTTCTGACTCAACAGAAAGTTTATGTAGAACTATGTATTCATCAAGAATTCTCAGCTCTATTAGAAAATACATAACACAAAGAGATCTGTGTTACTGCCAAATTAAAATAGTAACAACCATTTAACAATTAAATCTTCTTTCACTGTAAGATTATATAAATCAAAAGCAACGCCCAGCCTTCCCATCAAGACCCACTGTTACTATCAGCTCATGCTTCAAGTAATGACTGCAGAACAGGAATCTCCTTTAACTTAAAAACACACAAAGTGTTGAGGACTGTTTGAAAGCTGAGGTATAGTCATTGCTGAAAACATAGGCCATTATATTTAGCAAAATGTTAGGAAAGTTCCTTATCAAAAAGGACATAATCTTATCTGTGCCTTGACAGTGGTGTAACCTTTACTTGACATTTTAACCTGGCAGTAGCCAAGTGGAACACAGGAGCTTTAAGAAGCTCCATTTTTCAGAGCTTGAACAACAGACTGGACTTCTTTTAAGACTTCAGCTGCAAAGCGTTAATGATACCATCTTTGCATATACCATTATTGGGACTGCAAAATACTCAATTAGTTCTTTTTTCCCCTTTTCTTTAATGGCATTACAGTATGATTAGTAATACAGACATCCCCACTGGCTGCATAGGTTCCACTTATGCCACACAAAAATCAGAACATTTGTAATAAAAAATCTGGAATTTTGCCAGATTTCTACAGGGCATTAGTAACAAACTGGTGAAGCTCATTTAAAAAAAAAAGAAAGAAACCTATAACCATTAAAAGACCATTAAGCAGCATGTCATTTTGTAAAGCTAAATAGCCCACAGTAATCAAAAGCATATGAACCCCAGCTGGGTTACCCAGCAAATTGTTTCAATTTAAGGGAGAGAATTCATCAAGAAAGATTGTTCTAGCATTGGGTTGATTTTTCTCCTTCAGTTGTTGGCTCCCTGTCCCATTATAAATTACGGTGATTGATGCACCTTGCAGATAAAAGTGAAGAGTGACCAGAATAGCTAGAACATCTGCTCAATGCAAGTCAGTGCTTATAGAGAACCTCTGCAGAAAGTTGTCACTTATGGTTATCCCACTACTACCAGCTAGCTACACCACAAGCAACTTCTTTGCCATTTTCTTCATCACCTAAGTTGCGCAAGGGCTATGAATTCGCTTTTTCCATCCCTGCTGGCTGAGCAAAATGAGAGAAGTCAATTTCATCCTAGTTTGTTATGAAGAAATCATTCACTAATGAGCTGTCAACCAAGGAAAACAAAACCACACTAAACAAAACAGAGGATGAGTCTCTAGTGGTTTTAATTAGAGACTGCACCTCCTCTTCCAGTGCAGGGATAGAGCCATATTTTCCCTGAATATTTGAGCAATACCTGTAACTTTCTGCTTGGAGCAAGACAGCAGAGAAAGCAATGGAATACCATGACCTAGAATTCCATGTTTGTCTACTCTGTACCTGATTTGCTTTGGTGCCTATGTATGTTTCAAAATCTGGTCCCGGGGTCTCAATTCGGCAAGGCATAGAAGCAGGCACCTAGACGCAAGCCTATTCCAGTGAGATTGCTTATGTTTTTAAGGCAATATCATCTAATAGATTGCTGAAGTGGGAGGTCTTTCTGCTTCAAACTTGCAACATCTTTTAAATCTCAAACTGCCCAAACCAAATGAGAAGACAGACATCTATAAAATGACATAGTTCTGACACATCTTCCATTTTCACAGGAGCAATGTGAAAAAAACCTCAAGTTTTTCTCAGCATTTTTAACACAGGTAATTTTTCAAAGCCATCTCATTCTACATTGTTGTGGGATACAGGGTGATTAAAAGCTTAACTGAATTGAAAACTCCAATTGACCTGGCTGAGTGCACAAGAATCGCACATGACATCTTTATATGCAAGGTCTTTCAGAGAAATGGGAATCAGACCTTTGATCTATCCCAGGAACTCACATTTCTAACTGTCCTGGAAGGGGCAGCACTTTGGAAATTGTTCCTTTATAGAAAGTCATCTGTCTGGGGCTGACTCATAATATTGTACGGCATATTCAGCAGTGCCCTAAAAATTGGGTTTGGATCTTTAAGGTCCTGCAGCCAGGGACCTTGGGGGGTGGGGTTGCTTTGCACAGGCATTTTAAAAAGCACCACACCCAGATTTTTTCACAGCTTTTTGCAGCACAGTATTTGTGTCAGTGGCTGCTTGGCCTTTGCTCAGTCAAGGACTTTTTTCTTTCCTTTTTGGCTTTCTTTTGTGGGTTTTTGGGTTTTTTTCCCTTGGCTCAGAAAAGCTGTGCCTTGCCATAGGGAAGCTCTTCATCTACTGCTGGAACTGCTCCATGAGGCTCCTGCCTTCCCAGACGGATCTGACACCACCTTGTCACCTCATCTTGCAAAGCCCAAAGCCATCCTTACAGGCCCCTATCAGAACAGGAATTTCAGGTGTGTCTTTTGTCTCAGTGGGGTGGTGAGGTCTAGTTCAATATCCAGCAGTTATTTATTTTTTCTTTTCCCCTGCCTGTGGGCATTCTTGTTCTTAATAAGCCGTTGGTTTTTTCACTTTCATCTATTAGCATTTGTTTCTTATTGGTGGAACCCTTAGAAGAGATGACGACTCATTCCAGAATGTCCTTTAAATTGTCCCAATCCAAGACATCCACAGAAAGCTTAAAGCCAAAACTCCAACCTCTCTATTTCAGAGAGTCATGGTGACCTTGCAAATGTTTACAAGAGATTTTTTAGGGCACTCAAAGGGCCTGCAGTCATCCAATGACTGAAATGCATCATCTCCATCTAAAGATGAAGCTGACGATTTGCAAACCTGTTGCCTCTTGTTAAAGAAGCATATGCAGCCCTTTGTTTAAAGTGTGTTTAATTCCACTAGACATCTCCATCAGACTGGACAAGTGGAAGCCTACTGCTGAAGAAGACCTTTAGATGGTACACAGCTTAACAGACAATACTAAAGCATAGCACTAAATCATCAAAGTGCTTAAAATTTTCCAGTGCACTTCCAATTGCAAGTAACAGAACACAAATGGAAAAATCAGATAACATCCTCAGATGTAGAGACTTGAATAACATCTGTTTCAACTGCTGGATGCGAACGTTTTAAATCATACAGAGATAATGTTCCTCAAACGTGCTCATATGCAGAAATCCATGGCTCTCTGGGCTTTATATAAGTCCGATCCGGCTAGCTCGAACCCTTAGCCCACACAGACTGCATAGATGAAGTAGGAGACGAGAAGCGCTCTTTCCCACGTGGGGACGAGTGTCCAGTTTATTGGCTTGGGACAGGACACTGCTGGCACAGCGACCACCCAGGCAGAAAAGAGAGCATGGCACCCTTGCAGTGGAGTTTTATACCCAAGGGAAGGGGGCGGGGAAAGAGGACTGTGGCCAATGGGATGAAATTGGGGAGGGGTGAGGGGAGGGGCCACCCATGGGACAGACCACCAGGGGATACAGAAACAGGGGAGAGACCATGTGAAAGGGAGGGGGAATAAACCATCCACGTGACCTGACATACCCAGTAAAATTTTCCCATCACCCAGTGCAAACAACAACTAAATAAACTATTTAGTGCAATACAACACTCATATTAACATTGGCTCATGTTTTAGAATTGACCAGATATGTCACACAAGAGTTTATCACTTTATTCATTGTGGTCTGATAAAGTATAAAGACCTTACAGAACTGAAGTTTTTACTATGGAAAAAAAAAAAAAACCACCACAGTTTAGAGGTGGTCATTTTTGATTAGATGTTTCTAGCTGCCTATTAGAGTGGGTACATGAGTGCCTACATCTGCTTTGTAAAGATGGCACAACAATCTCTCGCCAATGCCTTGAAACATCTGTTCAATGCTTGAACAAAAACCAGTTTTAGAAACAACCCTGGCTTTGATTTTTGTTTTGCAAAATCAACCTCTGACAAAACAAATGGCCCCTTCAGCATCACTGCTGCTTTGTCTCCTGTGGATGACAGCCCTGCACCCCAGGTCCCTCGCTGCCAAAATAGCCCCCATTTCAACTCCCCAGTAACATCTGTGGCTCCTTGGAGGCATGCTGCCTGCCAGGCAGGGAGAACACAGTGCATGCCATGTGGCTGCTGCTGCTTTTACCTTTGCCAAGAGGGTTTCCCTTCCCTCCATCCACTCAAGCTTTCACCAAAATCCTGGAAGTCTCAATCCCACTAAGGCTTTGCCCCTGTGTCAAGTTAGTGCAGTAACATGTTCAAAAGTTATTTGTGAGGGACTTGGATGCCGACAGGACTGCTCAATTGCAAATCCTATTTCTTAATAAAACAGAAGTATCCTCTATTTTGGCCTACAGAATGTGAAGCTTTACAGTCTGTTTTATAAGCTATTGAGAAAGACAGTAACTAAGATGTAAAATCTGCAATGAATGACACTGAACTGCTTAAAAGATTGTTATAGGAAGCACACACATTATGCATGCATACTTGAATTACCCAGATTTTTTGCATCTGCCAAGCTGCAATGGAAATTTCATGACTATGGGTCCCCTTATAGTAACTTGACATGATATACTGACAAGACAAAAAAAAAAAGGAAATTCAATAGGACGGGCGTAAGTTAAGTAGGAATAACTACCTGCAAAAATAAAGAGTGGTGGCCAACTGTTGGATAGTACATCTTCAGAGAGGCACTACAGGACATGCTAATGCTCCCAGGAAAAAAAGGAATACTTTATATTGGGATTAAGTACACAGGAATATATATTTTAAGATACCTGAAACAATCTTTCCATATCCATAGAGATCTTATACCTATAGGTAGATCTTAGCTGCATACTGGGTGTAGTTTTGAACCCTGAATCTAAAGGAAGTTGTCATTCAGCTGGAGAGATGGGCACACATTTTGGGATTGTTTATTCTAAAGTGCATTAAACTCAATGGAGATGGGAAAACATTTTAAGTCCATGGCAGGTTACTGTAAAGAAGAAGGAATATTTTTTGATTGTATCTTTGGAGGCAGGAAACAACCTTATACTGCAGGAAGAAAATTCCAGGCTGGTATTGACAGTAATAATTATAGCAAAGTGCAAGGGCAGAAAACCCCAGAAGCTGCAGGGCAGCTGCTCCTGGAGATCTTTCAAGAAGAGGTCAGGTAGACATGCCAGATGTCACAGAGGTTTTGGCAACCCTGCTCTGAGGTAAGGAGACACAGACAATTTCCTGAACTGCTGCCCACCACTCCTTAACAGTTTAGTCTGCAATCATTCACAGAAAATGAACACAGAAAATTCTTTTGAAATATTCTTTCCTCCTTCCCAACAATATATCACATGAAGTGGCTTTTAACTTTAATCTAAGTGTTGACCAGAATTTAATATTTTATTTGAACTGAACTAACTCTCATCCTTCTTCCACAGGATGAAGCCAAAATAGTTTGCATCATAAAACAAATGCTACAGCCAAATTAGGCCTTCAGCACATTCTAGATCTGCAAATGTGATGCAAGTCTATTCATAAATCATTCTGTTGGACTTGCAGAAAGGCATTGGTATCTTTGCAACACTGGGGACATGATTTCTGCTTCCTCTAACAGCACAGACGTGGGTTCCCCAAGCTCATTTGAATTCTGCACATAATCAGGATGTAGCCCACAGTTCCATTGATTTGTTAGTTTTATGTACCATAGCTGAATTTGTCCCTAGGGGTTTGTCACCTAATTCATTGAACAAGAAGAGATTTTAAGATAAATCTGGGAAAAAATACAGAAGAAAATAAAACTGCTATCTTAATGAATAAGGAGAAAATTCTAGTAGTGGAAAATTGAACAATCAAAGATAACAGACCAAAAAGATATAATATTCTCAAAAAAAAATTAAAATGAATAATCGGACAGAAATTTTATATGGGTATCTTAATACAAACAGGGCTGATTTTAAGGGATTATTTAAACAAGTCAAAAGAAGTTATCACCAGTTATCACCAGATGAGTTTGTTAGCTTACAGGCTGTTAACACTCAAACAAACTGGTCATTAAATGTGGTTACTATTTATTTTAATGGAAATTTACTAGAACCTTTATTTAAAGCTTTAAGAGGAGGGATAGTCGAACCATGCACATGTGGAGTCCCACAAATCCAAACAGATTTGCCTGGATTTGAAACAAAAAAGAGAAATAAACATTTCACAGCATCAATGCCTACCTCTCCTCTAGCAATGGGATATTAGGCACAAGTGGATTCTCTGAAAGAACTTCATATCTAATAAGAACCACTTGAATCTTCATTACTTGGTAGTGTCATTATGGTAAGTGGTTCTGATCTGTGTCCTTTAGAAGCCCATTGCAAATCTCATTATTATTACACAGAAGTTTGATAAAGCTCTTAAAGTCATCTCTCATGCACCTTCATCCCCTTGGAGTTTAGTGGAATAAAAAAAAAAAAAGAGGAAAAAATAAAAATAGAAATAGCAATATATTAAAAGGGAAATAGAAGTAATAAAACTCCAGATTTTTTGCCTCATTATCATGATAGCTAAAATATAGCACGTTGCTCAGAGAAAAAAAAAATTGAATTGATCCCTACTGTAAGACTAGCCTCTAGTACATACTGTCAATAAGGTATGTAGTCATAAGAAGAGAAAGCACAGTCCACTGTGGGGCGGGGAGGGGGGGGGAGGGAAGAAAAGCACCCTGTAGTAGATCTGGAGGGACAATTATATTCCTAACTCTGAGTAACTGTGGTCAGTAACTGATTGACCACAAATTAATTCATCCTCTGCAGCATCCTCCCCTGTCATTTTACCTATTTAATTAGTCTTTCCCTACATAGAGGCTAGTACTGATGTGCTGAAATTCTTCACACAGCTTCCTCTGTTCTCCCAGTTGCAGAGAAAACAGATCAGAGTAGAAGTAATCTCTCTGCAAACTGCAGAGAGACCAGAAAAAGATACAAAGAGGGTTTGGAAGCTGTAAAAATTATCTGAAAAATCTGTTCCACTAAATACCCCTAAAAGTCAACAAATCAGCCTTTGGAAGAACATCCCTCCCCACTAGTCAGCAGAACCCACAGATTTGCCTTCAATGAGAAGCCTGAAATCAAAAGAGGTTTCAACATCCACTATATGCTTCCTCAGTGAGTAAAAACACAGGACCTTCAAAAGCTCAGAGAAGTTTCTAAGCAGATTATATGATGACTGTCCACCTCCTTAACACAGCTTTTTCAGCTATATAACTTACAATTTCTGCAGTATCTCTTATGGTTAACAGGAAAGAAGATAGAAGGGGAGGAATCTTATAAGTGTGTCTGAAAGGCAAATATTTCCAATGTAGTCATACATTTATTGAGTTGGATCTGGCTTTCAGCAGAGCTGAGCATCCACAGCTCTAATTAAAGTCCCTATTAACTCTGGACACTCATGACTGACAAAAGCTGAGGCTCTCAGGGAGGCCAGGATCTGATTACTGCTCATGCTCAACCCCTGTGCAGCTCTTCAGAAATCTCGGGCTGGAGCTGAGAAGTGACCTGGTGTCAGAACTGAGAACCAGCCCCAGGAGCCTTCACCACTTAGCCTGAAAAAATTTATTTTTCTTAACTTCCCATTTCTATGATTTGCTCTTTGTCTTTCAAATATTTCTCACTTTCAACCTCCCGGGATCTGACAGCCTCCTGTCTAAACGCTCACATGTGCCAGACCCATTGTTAATATTATTTCACAAGATATTAGGATTTCAGATGCATCTCCCTTGCCTTGTTTGCAAGAGCTTTTCAACAAAAGACTATGGACATGTCTAAACTCCTAATATTTGCTATGATAATACCATTTAAAGGCAAGCAGGTTGGGAATGGCACAGAATAACTGATATTTTCATTTAGCTGCTGGTGTGACTGGGATTTAGAGAACAATCTGATTGATGTCTCAGCTTTATTTAAAATAAAATAATTAGGCTACTAAAATCAGGAAAGTATATTTTCATTTTAACTGGTCTGTGTGCTTAGCCCAGGCTCCAAGAAAGGACATGGAACATTACAGGAATGGAAATGAGGGATTGGAGTAGGAGAAATTATATACTGTAAATTAGAGGCAGACGAGGAAAGAATATGAAAAAGGGTCTGGCAGAATTAAAATAATCAGAAACTAAGAGGAAAAACCAAGAGTTCAAAAAAAGATGTCAAGTATTCCATTAATCATCATTGTGGGAGGTAACAGAGGGTGGACAACAATACGAGAAGAGGACCAAAGAATCACAACTAAGAGACAGAAAGCTGTAGATATGAGTAAAACCAGCATAAAATTCTTTTTTTTTTTGTTCCTGTTTCTAATAGCTCTCTGGTCACTGCCTAGTAGGAGCAATGAAAGATTGAATGAGGGAAGAGAAGGCTCCCAAGATGCATGAAAAAGTTGTAAGATCAGACCTATTGATATATGCATGACTTAAGCATCTTAAACCCCCAAATAAATGCACTTTTTAAGATATTTTGATCCTTTGCATCACTCTATCACAGGACAAAGGCAGTTTAAACACTGGACATAAAAAACAGCCCAAGGAATTTTGAATTTGATCTCTTAATTTTGTTAAAATTCAGGCATATATATCAGCTGTGTAAGAATTCGGAAATAGAATCACATACACCAGCTGGACAATCCTAATTATACAAATACAGAGACCCTGACAGCAAGAAGTGCAACACAATGCACTCTTTTGAGACAAAAAAACAAAAAGCCTTTAGTTCATGTGAAGCCAAGACACAGTACTTTCCATCTGCACACACACAGACCACGAGACCACAGCTAAAAAGTTAATCACAGAGATCAAGCCAGACATGGAGTGAGACTGTTATAATACCGACTCCAGTGGCCAACAGCATCGAAACATAATATAAAGCTTCCAGAAGCAAGGAATCTCAGGCAATGAACTGAAAACAACTTGAAACAAAATCAAGTAATATCTCCACTGGATCTTTACAATCCCTCCCACAGTGTGAAAACCTCCTCTGACTATGACAAGAAAGGGACTAAACACTCCTTCTCCCCTGTAGTGATCACTCCATATAACTCAGATTCATGGTTATGTGGTCTTTCACACCTACATTCCTCTGGAAGCCAGTCACCCATAAAATATAGTATATGAGCTGCACTATATTAGATGGAGAAAAATGAAGCTCTCAAAATCTGAGAGAAAGCTGGAAGAAATTTAGTCTAAGTGAATATTGCATACCCAAGGGACAGAGGTACTTTGAAGAAAAACCTGTTAAAAACAGATTGTTTTCCCCCTCTTCAGCATCTTAACTTTTTTTTTCCTTTCTTTGGGTTTTCTTTTCCTTTCTTTTTTCCTCTAATTTAAAATAAGTTTGTCATCCCCCAGCCACCTCTTTCTCAGCACAGAGAGGTTATTTTTGGAACATATTGACTTGTATAACAGCTTTTCTTTTCTCACCATAAGTGAAAGATACATTTGGGGGTACCTGGGTCTGGGTGCTATTCTACAAGAAAGGTGAAGACCAACCAGGGGAAAAAAAACAAAAGAGTAGATTTAAAAAAAAAAAAACAAAGCCAACCAGCAGAATTCAAAAGAATAATGCTAGATATAAACCCAGAAAACATATGCCAAAAATATAGGTAACAATTGTTGGCCTTGTAGTTCGATCTTGTCATAGCTACCTTTCTCTGGATGCTAGCAAAGCAATCATTTCCAAAGGACAGGAAATCTGTGCACCTTATAGTCTGCTTTAGTTTGTTACCAACACATCTACCCTGTCCAACCTTACAACTGCACTACACACAGAATAAGAATCTAAGTTTTTTCACTAAGGTCTCCAAATTTCTTCACTAATTAACCTTTTTGTGGTCTCTACCACTAATAAAACTAGATTCATTAGCTGAAAGAATTGTAAGTAAAACAGGGATTATGACAATGCTTCACCTTTTGCTCCTACCTGATGCCCAAACCATTAATCAATTATTGGTGTTCATGGATGTATCTCATACAACACAAATGAAAATCCACTTCCTCTCAGGCCTAATGTATTTTGACTTTTCACACTATTTACTGAAAACCATCTCTTGATAGTTAAGAAAACTGTACAGGAGGTACATAAAAAAAATTCACAATAAAAGTAAATACTCCCCTTTTCACATTAAAGAGACAGACTTTTGCCCCTATTGGCTAACCATTAATGGTGCATAAAAAATATGTGATAAGGACCTTGCAAGCTGGCATGGCTCAAATACTGTATATTGATGAACTACGTTGGAATGGAAATCAGATGAAAAGTATTCTTGTAGTGGCACTTTAACCTAACTGTTGACAGATGGAGAATGGAAGCAACATAAATGCTCTCTTTTTGTGTCAGCACCATAAAAATGTCTGACTAGCCCATGAAAGATGGAGATGAAAGCTTAGGCAGCCATTAGAAACTGTGCCTCACCTCAAGCAATAACTCATTCCCATGGTATTATGAAAATGGTTATATTGCAGAGGGTTATTTCTCCCCCTTCTGCAAAAATTGCTGCTTATCAGCAGTGCAGAAATAAAGCCAGAAACTCCCAGTCTTTTAAATTCTCCTATGCAATCTCTTTCCCAATGGTCAGGAATTTCATAAAATATAACATTTGATTAAACCAGTTTGCATGCCTTTCTGAAACTGACACCATTATCTGAAATACAGCACTTTCAAGTGTCCTGCCATTAGTTCATGGCAGCTTAGTTGCCTGTTGCATTTATTTGAATATTAATGCTCTTCCAAACTTCCTTGATGGGAATCCAGATCTTTTGGCAGACCAGGACTGGAAATCAAATGCAGCTAATAAGGGCAGGAAGAAATTCAAAAGCAGTGTCCAGTAGAGGGGTTGAGATTGGGATTGGTTTTGTTGGATTTTGGGTGGTATTTTTTGGAAGTGTCTTTTTATGCACAATGCATGTTGGTTACAGCTTGTTTCAAAGCAGTCGAGCTTCATTAGAGAGCAAAACAGAGCCAGGTGTATTTTAAAGTCAAACACTCACAAAATCCAAAGTATGCATGATGTCCATCATCAACACAACTGGAAGTTACATCAAGACATCCTAAAGGGACTGCAGGCTCCCCAAGGCACAGGAATTTAGCCTGGGAAGTGAATGTTTAGAGTCAGTGCAAAGCAGCAGAAGGTGTCCATATTGGACCCTGCAGTCTCCTCATCATACCAGTGCCCTGCAGAATGTGCAGCTGACACACCACAGCAGCTTTATCCAGATCGCTCTTGACACTCCAAAGCCGGTTTTTTTGGCAGCCAGTTTCAGGAATCCCTCTATAAAGCTATCCTGATGGACTGGCCAAACCTCATGGGATGGCTGCAATGAAAGAATGCAGCCTCACTTGGTTAAGATACATTTTAGCTTTACTTTCTTCAATATTTTAGGACTCTGCACGGCCAAAAAAAAAAAAAAAAAAAAGAAAAAGAAAAATCTCGACAAGTTTGACTTCAAATGGTGCTGGCAGCATGTTATCTAGGCCAGTAAGGCTATTCCCTACACTTTTTTCATCAGTCATACACACGTGTGCTCATAAAAAAGAAGGGGAAACAGAATTCTTAAGTGGCAGAAATAGGGTGGTACATCTCTGCCAACCAACACTAAATCACAAAATGAATAAAAAACAAACTTGGAACAGGCCTGACAGACAGAAAGCATATTTTCTCAGACTCAAAGGACAATTTTACAACTGTAGTAACTTTTCAAGTGACATACTACAAATGAGTATTATGGGCTCCCACAAAGCATTTAATACAAAGGGAAGAGAATGGCTGGAATAGCTCCTCAGCCTCTGGTGGAACTCAGCCCTTTGCTGCTCAGACACTGATGTGAATATCTGCAAGAAAATGTTTACCCTGCACCTTAGGAGGATATTTCTGAAAAGCAAATTCACTTTTCCTTCAAGATATCTCTAGTATCACACTGAGATTTTCCAGAAAGAGGGTCTCATTCCCCAGATCAGGCATGTTAGACAAGCCATCTGTTCCAATGGCTATTGGGAGATACTTGCACAGCAGCTTATGTTATTTTTCTCTTAACCACTGATGTATTTACCCAGAAGAGTAGCAGTAGTTGCACTTAATGTTTGGGAGGCCTCATTCTCATCACATGCTCAGAGATAGGACCCATCCACCCTTTTTAACTTTGATTATACAGTTCTGAGCTAGATTTTCCTCAAGCTGTATTTTGGCCAGCCAGGTAGCGTTTGAGTGCTCTGCATAGAGAAAGGGTGTTCATAATCCTGCAGTATCTGTACTCAGGCCTATTTACAAAAGAGCTTAGACAATACCATGCTATTACTCCGTGTCTTAGTGAGGAAACTGAGCACCTGCCTTGGAGCACAGTCATTTGCTCCAAAACCATATAGCTAGCTGAGCTAATCACTCAGCTGTGTATTTACTCTGAGTATGTAGAACTACATACTCAGAGACCATTTACAGAAAAATGTCATTTGCCACCATTAGAAATGCTCAAATCTCCCAGCATTTCCTTGTTAAACCACACACTATCCGTGTTTTCATCCAAGCCTTACCAATCTCAACATCCAAAGGCTGTTCTAAGGGACAAAGTTCTTCAGAAAGAGGAGAAAATATATTTTCATTTTCTATCCATCCTAGGGCAGCAGTTGGTTTGAGTTCAGCAAGGTAACATTAGTAAAGCCATATATACTGAAACATTTGTTTAAATCAGGAGGGACTTATACATTCAGTATTTGCTGAGTCTGGTCCTTATTAGAGAGCTTTGCAGAAATATTAGTCACGCATACAGATTGTGCATTTTAAATTTAAAATGACAGACTGTGTCTGATGTTGAAAACTTTGCTACCTTGCTTGTACAGTAGTGTTTGTACAAAAGTTTTTTTTAAATGCACTTGATTTGCATAACACCATTATGAGTTACACTGCCGCAGACTCCTTTAATAACAATGGGTTGCTATGGATTGACATGATCACTTATTATAGCTTCAAATAATATGTAAATAACATTTAAATGGCTTCTCCCAGGGTCATTACTGTCAGTCAAATTAATACCTATATTTTGGCTTCTCATTTTTATGTCTGTAACTAACATTAAGAAATAAAAAAAGCAACTTACATACAAAACCTGTAACAACCATCTCTTTTGCTAACAACCTGGTTTAAACTGCCAGGAAAACAACAGAACTCAGTTGCAAGGCCACAGCTATAATTTTGGTTGCCCTGTTGCCCTCAATGCCATAAACGTTAGGATAAATTTTGTGTCAGGGCAACCACTATTTATGGACATCAGCCTAAAAGGGATGATATAGAGAATTTTATCATCAAGAGAGGAATCCCACAGTATTCTCAATAATGCCTATCCTGCAAATTTTATGCACATTTTCATCACCAGATCTCAAGGTGATTTATAAAACTGAATGATGGACCACCAGAAGGGGCAACAACACTAGGATACAGACACCAAAGGGTTCTCAACACTCTTTCATTAGCATCTCATGAAGGGCTCTGCACAATATGAGATTGTGGCAGAGGGAAATGCTCTCCCTGCATACTCCATGCCCACCTGCAATGCCTTTCATAGCCAAAATTACCTGGACACTGATCACCCCCATGCTGAAGGTGGGGTAAGTCATGTGCACAAAGCAGAGGGACTCCAAGAGGTACAAGAGTCCCAAACACAGCCAAGTCTCCTGCAGGTACACCTACTGTGTGCACGGAATCTGTACTTGTGTGAAATACAGCAATGCAAAGTCTCGGTTGTCTGTCTCAGCCCCTGTCACAGCACACATCACAGTTGAGATGGCCACAATACAGAGTATCACCATACAACTTCAGAAAGCTTTAAGCATTTGCCCACACAGAGTAACCACATCAGAAGGCTTCTAGTATCTGCCCATACATAGTAACATCGTGCTACTTCAGAAGCCTTCAAGCAGCTACCCTTCCTGCTCTTTAGCCCAGCCTCTTATTCCCCTCATGTTGATGCATTGAACCTGTGTGCCCCCTGTTCCCTTTGGTGGTTGGTCAGTGCCCCTCAGCACTCCATGTCTCATTGCTTTCAATGCTGGTCTCCTGCTTGTCTCCTCTCACAGCTGCAGCCCATTAGGAACGAGGCTCGGCCACAGCCCTACTCCCAATTACCACAAACTGTGTACCTACAAGTCCCAGTCCTGTTTCATGTAAAATTGTCTTTTTGCAGCTGTGTCCCTTTCCCTGTGCCCATGCACAGATACATATGCAGAAGGGGACCCAGCAGCACTCATCTCAGCACATTGTGCTGCTTTCTTCCTTCTGGCAGAAAACTGTCCTTTGCAGTACAGTTATGAAGCTACAAATAGCCAATAAAGTACCAGCACCACATAGCAGAGCCTGGGCTTCACCCAGCTTGCAGGAAAACTGTTCAGTGTAGGCAGATATGTCCAGTCATGGATGTCTCCATGAGGGAGAGATTATTTTTGAGGGCTAGATTTTAAATTAACACCACAATAAAAATATTCTTACGTCAATCATCTTTACTCTGCAATATATTCATAAGCAACATTCAACCTAAAACCTATAGCTAATACCACTACAAAAAAAACCAACCAAACAAACAAAAAAAAGACTTCACCACTTACTGAAGAGGAAAAAAATAATAAAAAGTAAAAAGTCCATGTCTCAGTCAGATATTTGCCATAGAGAGCCTGTTTTTTGGTTTCTCTATTTTGGGAGGAGGCGCTACTTTTTCTGCTTGTGAAGTTCAATCACAGCTACAGTTTCTCAGATAGAAATTTGTCTTCTACCCTCAGAAAAGATAGTTTTACTGACAAGCCTGTTGGCATATTTCCAGCCAGGAGGGAAAAGTGGGAGTGATGGGCTCTTAACTGGCACCTGAGAGCTGCTCAATGCCTTCTCTGCCTTAGGGTTTTTATTACTAACCCCAAGCAAACCACTTGACACTTTGTGTAGTTCAATTTTCCACCAGCAGGGTTGTCTCCTCCATGCAGTAAAAAGGCTGTGAGGTTGCAACACTGACCTTGAGGTGCTCAACTACTATTTCATGAGTGGCCTTATCAGTAACCAAGCTAAACAGCAACAATTAATGATGGCTAAAGCTGTCATTTGTCCTTTGCTATCCATCCCCTTAATGGGGGATGGAAAATGCTTACTGAGGCAATGCCAACTAGGCTGACTTGTCCTTTTCAGCAGAATTAGACCTATGTACAGGGATGAGCAGGACTAGAATGAAACAATTAGAAAATGCAGCACACCTCACATATGTCCTTATGTAGGATAGCTAGAAATATTAGCATAATCACAGTGTGCTTTTTTAGCATTAGGAGAGAGGAGGCAGAGGGAGCCCGTTGTTAGTGCAGACAATTTAGCCAGACAACAGTTGGCCTTAGTAATTAGCAAAACAGTGCCACTTTAAGAGCTCTCTTTGGGTAATCCTCAGGGAATTTCAGAAATCAAGGCAGCTAATATGCTTTCCAGAAAAGCTGGCAAGAGCTAAAACCTGCACAGCCAAATACCTATGTGCAAGGAATCACTATCATGAGCAAGTTCCATGCTGAGAAAAGCCTGGATTCATTCACTCATTCATTCATAAAAAATACTGCCAGCCGGCAAGTTCCACTGCAGGTCTCCTAAGAGTTGTGTTTTGTTTTGTTCTGCACTCTCCTTTCAAGCTCTTGAAAGCGGATGATTATCAGAAACTAACATTTTTAGTGTGCATTTTTTGCCCTGTTAAGGAAGAAAACTCAGAAGTGAACTTCTTAAGCCCAAACATGAGAATAGAACTAAATAAACCTGCTTTATTCCTCTTGAGGATCTTCAGAGAATTTTGGAAAAGAAAAGAATGTGAGATATTTTAAAAGCCTGGAACTGGGCTTAAAAATTTATCTTGCTGGCTATCAAAACTGCATCATTTAAGTAAATCTAACCCCTTGTTTCCATGCTTATTCAAAGGATGTCTCTGTTCTCCCACGCAGCAGCCTGGAGCCAGCCCCCACCGCAGCATGGGGTAGCTGTGTACTGTTCATGGCAAGTTAGCATGCAAGCCAGGCTTCCAGTAGGTCCCCAGCTCTACGTACTAAGCTGGAGATAAAAGAAACAATTCTTCTGGGAAAAGCTGTGTACTTCATACTGCATTACGCTTACTTCAGCCCATATTAGGGTACTTAAGGCACTGCTGATTATTTAGCATAATGATTCAACTAAGGGCATTCATTATAAGGCTGTCTTAGAAGACATGAAGATCAGTTCTCCTGTACAGGGTATTTTGGCTCTATAAAGCATATGATGGCTGCAGAGAAAGATATGCCCAAAGTATAGCATACAAAAATAATAACCCTAACTGTTGAAAGCATATTAATATTTCATATGGGGAACCAGAGAAGCTGGAAAGCACTAGGGGCCCTATCACATGATAATTATTTGATAGGACACTACATCCAGCCACAGGGATAATTCTCAGGGTTTACAACTACTCTATTTTCATTGGCAGGCCTGGCAGGCAGCACTGGACACACTAACAGCAGGAATTTGGTTGCGGGAGCAACTCCTGAGTAATTAATCTGGGTCAGGGCAGGATCTGGTTTCAGAGAAGTCAGGCTCCGTACTGGCACTACTCTCTAAGCTTTGTATCCAGCCCAGTTGTCCCATTTCTTCTGTTCATGTAAGTCAGAGGATTGCTGCCTGCTACAGAACATAGTGGATTGAAGTAATTTTTTCTGAATTAGGCTGCCACAACATTTTGGTTTTGTCCAGCCCACTCACAGATGAATTGTCAAATGCTAAAAATGTCCTGAGATGTAGGATAGGTGTTTGGATTTAAACACCCAAACTGACCAGTCTAACAAGCCACCAGGTCACTCAGAAGGCTGAGTTCAAGCTTCAAGCATGAGGCTTGTACAGCAGCTTAGTGGAAAAAAAGGTAAAATCCAGTGGTTTGAATCACAGAAAATAAATCCTCAAAAGATCCTGGACTATGATTCATGCACACATCAACCCATCTCCCAGTAACAGTACTAAAAGGTTCCCAAAAAGCCTCAGAAGGTGATGCTAGAAGACATAAAATAGCAGGAAAGATACCACAAAAGCCTAATGTTGTGAAAAAAACCTGATGTTTCAGTCCTTCTAACCCACAGTTAAGGAGACAGATTATAACATTAGAAGTGAGAAAATTCAGAAACTGAAAAATTCAAACCTGAAAAAGAGCAAATTGTTCTGAGGAACCTAGAATTGTACTAAAATCTTATTGTCATGGGACTTTTAAAAGGCTAAGACCATGGCAAGAATGAAAGCAGGGTAAGGAATTTACATGGTAAAAAAGAACCTCTGCTATTGCTGTAAACGCTACTGCTAACTTACCTTTTGAAAGGGAGAGACTATACAGAGTGCTTCGGCATTTCACCCAAACTTAAATATTTAACACCTTATCTTCATCTCCATTCCAGGTGCTTACACCATGCATGTTGTGTGATATTTAAGTGTCTCAATAACAGTATTTTCCTTAGTTTCTGGAGGTCCCTAGGTGAGGCTAGGCTTGACCCAAAACTGAAGTTAAGACAGGCTGATCTTATTTCACTACTCATCTTCTACAGTCCTGAGCATGGCATTGAACCTGTCCTTTCCACTTTTGAGCAGAGTAGCAAAGGTAAGCTTTGATACTATTTTAATGGGTTTTAATTTCTGGAGCAGAAATGACCACTCACAATGTTCTTCCTCTTAGTATTTCCATACTTATTCAACTTTTAAATGAATTAAACTATTTAACTAGCAGCCTGGAGGTTTTTTCATTGTTTCTCTCAGGTATTTGTTGCATATCTCTGTTGTATTTGTTGGAACACACATAAAAGCATAGAAGTTTATGCACCATATTTTATTACATCAAAACATTGCCTTTCCTAAGAAACTCGGACTCAGCAGTCTTTTTTTTTTTTAATATATATATATATATGTACATGCAAATAAAAATAAAACTGCCTGTGAACAGCTTTCAGGCATCAAAATAACTGTGGTCAAGTGTCATCAAACTTGCATCACCACAAAAGAGCCTTTTTCTCCTCTCTTCCCCACACTACCAAAATACATTCTTTAAAATTGTGTTTCCTTCTCCAGTGTGAGCTCATGCCCTCATGCCACATTCTGACCTTCAGAAAATAGGCTGCTTCTCTGCCCCAACAGCATGCTACATAAAGCCCAGATCTCCATAAAACTGTTTTCTAATTGCTCATCTGTCATAGACAACTTTTATGAAAAATCCTTTCCTTAGGATTTTTCCTCCTGAGAAGCTGAGAGGCCTCAGGAACAAAATGTAAACAATGATTATCTGCTGCTGTGGAATGCAATAGGTGGATCTGTGATTGGCCCATGCTGGATGTTTGTAATTAATGGCCAATCACAGCCCAGCTGGCTCGGACAGAGAGCTGAGCCACAAGCCTTTGTTATCATTCTTTGCTATTCTATTCTTAGCTAGCCTTCTGATGAAATCCTTTCTTCTATTCTTTTAGTATGGTTTTAATGTAATATATATAGTAAAATAATAAATCAAGCCTTCTGAAACATAGAGTCAGATCCTCGTCTCTTACCTCATCCAAGACCCCCTGTGAACACCATCACACTCATCAATTACCACATTTATCTCTCAGGCAGGCCAGGCTGCAGTGGTTAATAAAATAAATGGTGTCTAGCAGAACAAGGATGGAGGCTCTGTTTATTTCATAGATATCGGGATGGAAGTCTACATAAGCCTCAGTAACCTGAAGACATTTTTCACACCAGTTTTTAAGCCTGTTAACAAAATTCATTAGAACTTTGAGGCTTTGGAATAACAACCCATTGAAACAAAGCAATAAAGAGGATAGTCATTGCTGCCAAAGGAACTTTACATATGGTTAAAGCAATTACATGATCAAGTAGAAGGTTAACATAAGGCAAAAGTTGAAAAATAATTAAGACTTTAATTCCATTCCAGCAAACAAATTCTTAAAAAAGAATAAATTAAAATCTCACATTTTCCAGTAATTCCGAATCAGCTACATTTTTACAGTATATAAATAATTCTAATTATGATCTTAGAAGGTCAGCCTTCCTGCATTTTGGCATTTAGAAAACTGTTAAAATAAATGGTCTACGTGCACTGGAAACATAATACAAAGAATGATCTAAAAAGGCAGGAGCAGGAGGCCAATATGAGCAAAGCTCTTATGTAATGTCTGACAAAGCCCAGTGCAAGTGCAGAACTAGAGCTCACATTTTCCTGGGGACCATTCTTTTTTCAAAAGAAACATGAACCTAAGTCCGTAAATAGACTTTTCATGTTGGAAGAGTGAATGGAGGACTTGAAACAGATGGATTAAGTGAAGATCATGAAAGAAATTTATCAATGTCATGGGTAATTAATTATAACTCCCCATCTACAGATGGAGGTGGCTGTGTTTATCAGCCAGGATTCCCAGAATGCCAGGTGGCTGACAAAGAGCCAAGCAACTTCTCTGCCTGTTCACCTACCCATTTGTGACTTATCTATGTTACAAACATGTGGCTTTAACTTATTCCCTCTGGGTTAAAGAAAGTAATTGCTGTGTTTATTATTACAGAACTTGTGATATCTGCTGTTATTTTGTAAACTCCAGTCTTGGAGGTTTTGTGATTACACCTAAAATTAAGGAAGGTCAAATGACTTCTAATCTTAAATATTTCAGAGAATAAAGTGAAAACTATTAACCAAAACATAGATGTAATATTTGTAAATATCAAATTAAAGCTTTTTGTATTTTGGGGTGTCATGGTTGGAAGGACAGGTGTCTGCTAAGAAATGCAGGAGCCTCCCTTGGAATGGAAAATATAACCCCCTTCCCTCCAAATTATTATAACTTTGAAATTAAGAAAACTTCTTTTGTCTCTCCTAAGTACCTGGCCACTATTGTCTCTCAGCAACAAAAAATTGGAGAAAATTCTCTAGGAGAAAGAAACCAAAGGAGAACTCCTAAACCCCAACATGGAGATATGGAGAATAAATGTGCAAAATTTTCATATGAATCTTACCAAATGTACAACACTCTGTTTGCAGACCACCTGTAGCTTTGAATGTACAAATTTAGAAAGAATTCTAATCTTTTAGTATCTTTGTTATCATGCACAACATGAAATATTGAATGACATGCACAGATATGCTCCCTAAAAGTACTTTCTAGGAAAACTTATTCACTTTTAAGGTGTATTAAAAAAAATCCCTCACAACAGGAGAGGGCATTTTTCATTATGTGAATATCTGGTTCTCTTAGCATGTAAAACATTGGTGTCTGCTGCTGGGAACCACGACATTGGCATTTTACCTTATGTGATACAGAGTTTCTCCCACTCCTCTAAGTGCTACCTGTGTGCAAAAAAAAAAAAAAAAAAAACCAATAAGTAAAATGTTTGCTGAACTCCATGTGGGCACCTACTTGAGCTAAGCAAAGGGATACACATTGGTAAGATCAAGGTTCTACTAAACTGATTGCCATTAGGAAACTAGAATAACTTGAAATATAATCCATGAAGTGGAAGCATAATGATAACTGGAGTGCTACCCTGGTCATTCAAGTCTCAATTTAATTAGTAGATAAGGTCATTCACTGACAGTACTTTATATTTGAAGTGGATTAAGGGAAAGGAAAAAGAAAACTCTGCTCAAGAGCTTCATGTTAGAAGAGTCCTCTCTTTCTAAGAGAGGATATAACAATACACTTTAATTTCAGGTGCCAATAACTTCCAAAAATGTTTAGGTCCTTCAACTAATCTGTTAAAAATGTAATCAGCATAAGACAGGTGCCTTAGAGCAAAAGGAACTCAACCAAGTGTAGTGTCTCAATGATAAGGATTCACGTGGAAAGATTTCAGAAACAAGATTTTGCAACTCTATTGAAAACTTAGCAGCGTCTTTCCACTCCGACTCTCCTGTTTGTTACATCTTTGGTGTATCTCAGCTGGTCAGTTCTGATCTGAGAAGTGGTCTGACATCCAAAGAGCTTCAATCATCTTACAGCTAATGTCCAGTGCTTACTGATAAGCATTTTGAAATTCTACCCCAATTTCAAGCTCACCTGCCCATGCTGCTGATGAATTGTGGTCCCTTGGCAGACTAGAGGAATGGGATGATGGGGGCACCCGAGGAGCTTCAACAAATTTGCAGATCTAAGCCCAGGCCACCTGGGTAGTTGGCTCAGCAGAACTGTTCCAGAAGCACGAAAGTCAGCCCAGGCTCTCATCTATCGGGTTTACTGGTGGAAGAACACCAAACCAGCCCTACTTAAGGAATGAAGAATGTGCCTGGGATGGTTTGAGTCTGACCCTGAGGCCAGGCTCAAAGGCACTTCTTCATGGCAGTATAAAGCTAACTGCTAACACTATAAAGCTAACTGCGAACACCAAAATTAAGCATACAGTATGGAATAAGATACTAAGGAGACCAACACAGGCTGTGTAGGACCATTCTAATTTTTCAGGCAAGGTAAAAAGTATCAAAAATTGTTGCTGCAACCTGCTGAACCTCACATTGCACAAGTCTGAGTCCCAGATGAGTGGCAGGGAAGCGTAAATCTGACATGGATTGCCTTGTTAAAGAGATGCAGAATGGTTGAGGCTGATCCATTCTGTCCACCAAAAAAAATGAAAAAGCATAGAAGGCTTTGTCTGTGCCTGATAACTCACTGAATGAATAGCACCTTGACAGCTGAATCCCTTCAAAATGACTTTCAAGTCTCAAGGGTGGCCCTGGCACCCTATGGGGGCCCCTGTCCATCCTCCAACCTCCCAAAACCAGCAGGTTCCCAAACACTTTCCCATCATAACAGATAAGAGAGACCAGACTTTAACATGAATGGACACTGAAGGAACAAATATGACAGCAAAAAAACATTTGCCTACTCACCAGGGTTTTTTAAAATAAATAAATGAGAGGGTACTTGGGAGTGACAGCAGAGTCAATTCTTGTGTCAAAAAAAGCTGCGGGTGTTACAGATTCTGTCCTGCTTCCTCCTCCAAATCCTTCCTACCTCAAGACCTGATCTGCACCAGTGGAAATAACTACAAGTGCTGTAAGTGTACAAGTGCAGCCCTGCCTTTAACCAACAAGGCAGTTCTAGAGAACTCTATGTCCCTCAGCTTCAGACAGTAATTTGTATATTACTGTGTAAAGGGGTCAACTTTAGGCAAGTATTAGATTATTTATAACTTCAAATAAGTTACTTTGCAAGCTCATTTGCCAGACTTCCATATGAGGCAGCATTTGATAGAAATAGGGAAAATGGCCTGAACTTTAAATGACAAACAGATGAGAAGGTCTAATAAAAATCAAACACTTTTGAAGGCCATGTGTTTTCACAGGAAATATAAATGGGATATTTAATTGATACTGACTTCAGCTCATGGTAATATTTTGGGTGATCTCAATTAGTGGGGTTACGAAAAACAGTAAAGAAAGGAATTTGATTATGGCTAGCCCTGGAAAAAGGGATCTGGCATTCCCTACTTTTTTAAAATCAGGGAGTAATCTCTTTTGTAATATAACTATCCAGTTGACATATTTTTGCAGTCACTGGGCATAGTAGGAGCTTCTTAATGCCAAAGATGCTAAGTACTGTCCTATTATCTTTTAATCAGTTTTGGGTTTTGATCTCTAGTGATTTGGACAGGTTTGAGTGCAGAGGTAGCTCAGGGCTCTGAAGAAACAGGTTTAACTGGCATTTCCCATAGAGACTTGTTACTCAACTGTGTATTACTTGGCTTTTCTGAAATGTAATCCTCAACTGCACAAGTGGGGATTTATCCTTTCAGAGGTGTGAGGTGAGGATAAATATAGTGAAGAACAGAAGGTACTCATGTAGTATGTTAGGCACTAAGACTACCTAGAAGTTATTAATTTCCCAGCTGGCATCTGCCCATGAAGGAGTAACCAAAATTCACTGCTTCTCATTCAGAGCTTCACTCAGATCATCAAATTGTTTTAAACTGAAAGTTTAAAGCATTTCCACCAACAAAAATTACATATGATTTTCTGGCACAAGATGGATGGGCATGATTTTTTTATTGCAGTTACAAAATCCTTTGGGCAGAAACAGTTTCTAAATAAAAAAACATCTTATTCAAACAGCTTACACACAAATGCAATACCAAAATATTTTTTTTACCTGTGTCAGGAAAGCCTTTTGTATCAGATTTAACATATTTACCAGATCTGCATTAAGAAGCACTTTTTCTTGGTTCACAATTAACAAGAAAATTTTATATTATTGGTCAATTTTAATACCTTCATTTTCTAAGAAAGCTGTAGTACCTGCACAGAGAATCTGATAGGTTTACAGAAAAAAAGTCAAGTCTGAGCTTCTTCTGTCTACTATTCATGAACATGTGAATATTTATCATGTCTGAAATAGTATTTATCATATCAAGGCACTGAAACCCAACAGAATCTATGACAGACTAAAACTGGCTAAAAAAGCTAACAAAACAACAACAAAAATCACCCAAAAATAGCAAAAAGAAACACTGGCCTCTTTTGAGGGAAGGAAAGTTCTTACAGTCAGTTTGAACATGAATGGACTAATTTTTCCTCATCATTGTTCAACTATCCTCTTCCCAAGAGAGGCATCATTTAGTGCTTGTCTTGGGCATAAGGATTAAAAACCAATGAGGAACAGTGAGCTAAAGCACCTCCACTCTGAACAGGAGCAAGGCTTTCATGCTTTTTAACTTGCAAAGCAACCTCCCGCTGATGCCACAGAAAGACCCAGCTTAATATATCCTTCTAGTCCTACACTCTGTCTTCCCAAGCAACTGACAGAACAGGTTTATCCTTGATGCTGTAATGTTGGTGGTGGTGTCCTTGCATTTGCTCCTGTGGCTGTACCTTTACACTTGAGGCTCCTCCCCAGTCTCACATAAGAAGGCTGTTGCTCATTTGCAGCCATCAGATGGTAGCCACCTACCATTTGGGAACTCAACTGGCACAAGTTCAAATGTAGAAAGGCACAGAGATACACTGCCATCTTCATTTCCAGATAGGTTGGAGATTTAGGGAAGGGTGGAAATAGCAATTTTTTAAGTCACACACAGATTGTCTCCCTTTTCTACCCTTAAGTCACTCCATCATAGGTATGGCACTTACATCATAGGTATGGCAAGGTTCAAAAGAATATGGGGTATATTCACTGTTGTGCAAATCCAGCACTTATTCACAACTCAAAAAAAAAATGTTCCTTTCTCCTAATTCTTCCACAGACATAGCAGTCAAAAAGAATTGGAGAACCTTAAAAAATAACTCCAAAAAGGCCCCAAAACAACATTCTTTCTCCTCTCACAAACAGAGTGGAGTATTTACCACCTACAGAAAGTGTACAAAGAACTGATGAGAAATCCAGAAGCAATAGACGTGCCCTTGTTAAATACAGTGTCTATTGGGAATACAGGAGGTAGACTTGCTATTCATGCAGCTAATGCTTCATCACAGCAAATCCTTTTCTTTTTTTGTTTGAATTTGAAAGCTTGGAGGTAGAATATCAGAACACCATGCGTTGGTGTTTTGAACTTATTTTTCTCATTAGGTTGTATGCTCTAGGATATAGTTAGATCCCCTAGAGATTTATCGTCTTTTGTACAACAATCAAAGGCCTTGAAAGGTGTATAAGTATTAGTTTTGAAAACACATATGGGTTAGAACAGAGAGAAACAGGCTGATCAAACAGCAGGGGCGATGTACAAGAGTTAATAATACAAAATAATTCTGAGCAGCAGCCAGTTTTCACAAAGCAAACATCTCAATGTGAATGCCATATTGTCAATCAGATTCAGTCATTTTCAGATGTAATGGGAAGTGGAATACAATATCTACATCTGATACATGAACACAACTGTGAAGAATCAATACCAGCTGGCTGCAAAGCATTTGGTCATTTAGCTAGCAAAACCAGGACATTCAGACAATAAAAAACAGTCCAGACAATATGGGAACCTCAGATTTTTCAACATATCATTTGTAGGGCAATTTTTAAAAGAGGAGACAACGTTTCAGCAATGCTTTATCAATAAATCTGAATGTAGGCAATAACCTCAATAAGGACCAGGGGTCGAGGTGGAATCTGTGTTCCTTCAGGAAAGGTTTATGCCTTCATATGTGTTACATTAGAGTCCAAATTCAGAGCTGCGTATGAGCTGTCTAGTACCAGGTCTGGGTTTGGCCCTGCATTTTCTCATTATGCTTGTCACAAGATATCAGAAATAATCACGCTACACAGCACTATGAATGCTAATAAAATAAACCAGTAATTGATGAAGAACTTTATCCTGAAGCATCAGCTGTCTTTACTTCTGTTTCATAGATACAGCAGCATTAATTGTTTCCACACTTAAATCTGTTTTGACAAAAATTAGCATCACTGCTATCTACTGAAGTTTTATTTCCATGCCAAAGCTTGTTTCCATACTTAACTCTGTTTTGCCAGAAACTAGTATCACTGCTATTTACTGAAAATTTATTTCCATGCCAAAGCTTTCTTTTCCCTTCTTTTTCTTCTTTCTCCTGAAGTCCTGGTCACATTATTTACCTTCACTTGTGTGTTGGTTTAATACAAAATTTTTTTTTTAGTGGGGGGGGGGCCACAGGGGTAGCTTCTGTGAGAAGCTGCTGGAAGCACACCATGTCCAACAGAGCCAATCCCTGATGGCTCTGAAGATGGACATGCAGCTGACCCAATTATAGAGGTTGATAATGCCTCTGTGATGACATATTTAAGCAGAAAATCAAAACAGTGTGCATGCAGTATTTTTCCCAGGAGTGGCAAAGCACTACTGCTGCCAGGGGCCATCCCCGGCATGACGTGCCACAATGCACAGCCACAGCCACCACCATCTCAGTGCGGCCCACAGCGAGTCTTGCCTGCCTGGCCACCCCTAGCCAACTGCACTGCGGATGAAAAGGGCAGGAGTGGTGGATTCCCCTTCCCAGCACCCCACATGAGGAGAGGCATTAAATAGCACCAGCACCATGGTGGCTGCCACTGCCCTTGCGGTGGTGGTGGAGCCGCCTGACTGGCAGGGGAAGCATGACAAGCAATCCCCCGACAAGGAACCTAGATGAGATCAACTTCTCAGCAGTGCAGGATCTTGCAAGAATCTTTGAATTAGTGGAACTTGTTGAAGATGGCTTGTACAAGCAGCAGTTTTATCTGGTCAGAGAAGAGGAGGAAGTGAGGACATGTGAGGGAAAACAACATGGCTGCATCGAGGTTGGTGGAACAGAAAGAGAGGGAGGAGGTGCTTCAAGCGTTGGAGCCAAGATTCCTCTGCAAGCTGTGGTGAGGACTATGCTGAAACAAACTGAACCCTTGTGTATGCAAGTCCACGGCAGATGCAAAAATCCATTCACACCCATGGAAAAAGTGTTCTCGCCAGAGCAGGTGGATGTTAGAGAAAGCTGTGATCTAGTGGGAGACCTGAATGGAAGGAGAGGACTCCTGCTTCCAGAGATAGACAGGGCCCTTCTTCCCAACTAGAGTAGCCTATCTTTAGAGGACTGCACCCTGTAGACAAGTGACCCATACCACAACAGTTTTGGGTAGACTGTTTGCCCATGGGAGGGACCCCATGGCATAGCAAAGACTCCTCTCCCTGAGCAAACAGAAAAAGATCTCCAGTGGCAAACTGACCAAGACCCCCATGCCCTGTCTCCCTGCACTTTCAGTGGGAAAGAGGGAGGGGCTGAGGGGAAAAAAGGTGTTTTAAAGGCTTATTTTACTTCTCATTATCCTCCTCTGACTCTGTTAATAATAAATTTACTTTATACCTTTAAATTTAAACCAGTTTTGCCCTTAGAGTGTTTTCTCCCAGTCCTTGTTTCAACTCATGAGCCCTTCATTAATTTTCTTTCCCTCTCCTTTGCCCAACTGTAGCAGGAGAGGGTAAGTGAATGACATTTGTGGATACCTGGCATTTGGCTAGTATCAAACCATGACAACCTGAAAGGCTAGATAAAAGAAATTTCATGTCATACTGCCTTCCCCAAGCCTTCCCACTTGCAAATTAGGCAGCACTCTTGGTGGTTTGAGAGCTAACAAGCTCTTGAAAACCTGGGAGTAGGTTTGGGTTTCTAATGAAGTGTAAATCTAGGGGATGAAGGAATTGTGTCATCAAGTAGGAGAATTTTCTACAATGAGAAAGGAGCAGCCAGCACTACATTTTTCCTGCTTGGAATTTAAGCTGCCCTTAAGATCTGACATGCAACTGACACCCAAGAATACACCTGGACCTTGGCTCTCAAAAAAGTCTTTAGAGACAAAGGGCAAAAATAACCACAATGGGCAGAATGCCAACTGGCTGAATTTAGGAAGGAATGTCTGAGTAACACAGGACATGCTAATACCAAGGCAAGTACTGACTTACAGTGAACTGGTTTAGCTCTAGGAAAACTCGTTCAGAAGGCCAATTATACAAGCTGAGGATCTGACCAGTATAATTTTCTAGGCATTTTTGTTGGTTTTGTTGAGAAAATAATGCAGAAGTTTACTCATTATGTCACATTCTACTCACACAAGGTCTTAAAGGGACCTCAGGTTCCCAGAAAAATACCAAATTTAGTATTTATTTATATAATAAATATGTTTGTGGTCCAACAGCATCAAGAAAGATTGCACAGCCAGCTCTGTAGGGTGACCTCTCAAAGAGTGGAATTCTGCAAAGTGTTCTGAACTGACTGTTCCACTGTCAGTATCCTCTGTGAGGATGCTCACAATGTAGTAAGAAAGAAGAAAACCTCAGACATGCAGCAATACCTTTGAGATAAAGGATGAACTCAAGTCTTCCAACCTTATAATGGCTCATATTTTTTATTTTGTTTGTTTGCAATTACAAGAGAAGAGATTAATGGCCATGTCTACTCTCATGGTTGCTACTGTTTTGCCTGCACTTATTACTTTGTCAGCATCACAAAATATTGAAGATTAGTCCTTCTAAGCAAAGCTTACACACCTTTATACCTCCTCATGTAAACCAGTACACACTCCAAGAAGTTTGCAGCATCTCAACTTTTCTTCAACTTTTTCTTAACTTTCACACTATCATATACAGACAAACTGAGAGCAAGCAGCAGTCAGACCACCTGTGTTCCCAAAAATCCTAGGGGGAAAAATTGAGTCAACTTGACTGCCTACCCCTACTTCAAACAGCCTGAATACAAGTTAAATACAGTCCCTTTTACTTGATTTTCATCATATACATGCTGAGCTGTGCCAGCTTTCCCAGTGCACTGGAGCCAATGGACAGACAAATCCTGGGCTGTATCCCACCCCATTGACTCCAATGGGCCTCCACACAATCTGTCCCCTGAAACACATCTGACTACAATTTTTATTTTTAGTCACGCCTGACAAATCCTGAACTGCTGATATCAGAATTTAAAGAAATACATGAAAAACAGTCTTTTTCCTTTTAAAACACTGTTCTCCAGGGTCTCCTAGAGATAATAATTACTGCTCTGCTCAGCCAGTGCTGTCATTATATCGCTCAATAAAATGGATCATTTTAAACTCTTAAGAGCATGGGAAGTGCCGCTGCTTCCTTGTGTGAAAGTATGAATGTGTCAGTTTTGTTTAGCAAATATAATATTTCATGTCTTTGCTCTTGGCATTCGGGACTAGTACTGCACCAACAGGAAGGAGGCAAAGTAGACCCTACACATTCAGACTTCTTTTAAAATAAATTAAGCATGTAAAAAATCCCCCAGGTAAAAAGCAAACCTAAAAGAAAAGATTTCCCCAGGAACATGCAAAATACAAAAGTCATAGCCAAAACTACTTTAAACATTCTGATTCTCTGTTACACTGTCAGAAATTGTACCTCACCACTGAATTAGTGGTTCACATAATTTCCACTGCAGTTGCCAGAAGATATGGCTTTATCTGACTCTTTTTAACTTGTTAGGGTAATAGCCCACACCCCACAGGAAAGTGGGGGCAGTAAAACAGCCTCAACACCCCCTACTTCCAGCAGTACTCATTATTTACTCCCCAGTTTTAGTGGCTATACAGTATTACATGTAAAAAAGCCTTCTTAATGGCCCAGACTTAATACTTTGGTTGCTGTTTTAAACTACATAATTTGTAGTTCATGTCCTAGCAGGAAAATCTGAGTAGGTAAAAAAAAATTCTGAACATGAAGGGAAAAAACCAATTTGAAATAATGAAATGTGGAAGCAGCCTCTATCATTCCCCTGCAAATCTTCAACTTCCTGTTCAGAGAAGAAATGTTTCCATCCTTCTGAAAAAGTCTTGGGCTCATAACACTTCGGATTCCCTGGATCTTCATTAATATTCAGTAAGCATATGCAGAAACCTTGCTCCCCTACGCTATTCCTTCTCATGCTCTCCTTTAAGTTCCCACTGAGAGCCTAGTATAACTCCACTCCTCAAAACTCAGCTGACACCCAGGCCAAGTATTTGGTTTGCCCAGAAGAGATTCAACAGAGACTCATAAGGATTCTTATGAGCCTTATGACCACAGTTCCACTTGCCCACTTGTGCGCCTTATGACCACAGTCCCACTCTTCTGAGGCTACAGAAAGAATCCTTAGGAAAATAAGGAATAAAAGTATTGAAAGAAGAGAAAACCCCCTCACTTCCTTGAGGACTCCTCCTCATCTGGTCAGACTTCAGGCATACAATTCAGTCTCAACAAAATGAAACATGGGGGGGGGGGAAAAAACAAGAAGCAGAAAACAGAGGAGCACAATGGATACCAGATACTTTACAGATCTTTCCCACTATTCACTCATATTTATTCAAAACTGGTGTGCAACACCTGAATGTAATTCTTCAGCCTGAGGATGATATAAGCAGCACATTTTTATGCCTGATCCTACTCAGCTGGGCTGGCTCCCTGACAACAGAAGCATTTCATCTTCGTGTATAACCCTACTACATCTGCAAAGACAAAGGAGCTGCATAAAGGGGTTCCCAACCATAACAGGAGGGGAGCCGGGGGTTGAAGAAGAGAGGCGAAACAATAAAAGCAGATATGCTGTACTCATGCTTGATATGAACACATATGCACACACACACAAAAAAAATCCATCAAGACAATGATGTGCTTCTCAGATAGGGAGTCTTGCTGCTAACATTACACAGCCTGAAGTGGTACCTGCTTAAAAGGGAGCCTAGCAACAGAGCTCAGAGGGACTGAATTTGGACTGCCTGCAAAAGCATGGATCTGGCAAGCAAGCTTGGGCTCTATGTCACGAGTCGCATTTTCAAGATTAGTGGGACCAAAAATAGGCTTGGAATCACACTACACTTCATGGAAGAGTCCTACCCATCTGCAGAGCAAAAAGGTCATACAAGTAGGCAATAGACTTTAAGTCCTAAAATGGGAAAGAGTGGGAAAAAAGGGTTCTGATACTTTTTGTTTATTCTTTTTGTTGTCAGGAAAAGTTTTTTACTCTGATGTTTGTTTTGCAGCATTGAAATAAAGTGTATCCCATTTACAACGCCTGGGCAATTACCACAAAATCTGAGGCTTTGTTTTGGTAGTTTGTAAACTTCTGTCTTATTTTCAAATTATTTTCAATTTAGCACATGGCAAATAATAATTAGTGATAAGTCTCATTAATTTAATCATTAATCACAGATTTTTTTTCTTTATTTAAACAAAATAAAAATTAAAAATTGCTATTGTCCCATCTTGCTTAATTTAGGCTGAGAATCCAAGTCCCAGAGGTCATCTAGTGAGCTCCTAGGAACCTGCTGGGGTACAAATGAGCAACCTGAGATATTAGAAAAGTTAAATAGGCCAATGTTTAGAAATTAACAGATGTTCTTGGACATCCAAGGCCCCCACTGGCTTTGGAAGGAAAAAAGACAGTAGATGAAAGGTTGCATTAGCACCGACTTTCCAAATCTTCATGTGTCAGGGTCTCTGGGGTTCACTGAAGTTAATGAGAGCACTGGGTACACAGAAAAAAGCAAGACACATCCCTCTGCAGCTGTGGGAGACTGTGGCCCATTCACTAGAGTTTCCTGTGTTCATTTGTTTATAGAATAGAGCTTGGGTTAGTTCAAGAGAGAGTTCCTTGTTTCCTCTTCCTCCTGCCCTTCTCCCTAAGCAGATGTGACAGTGTTATAACATTATTATCCTGTCAGCACTGCAGGGAGAAATATAAGTAAAATTCAGGGTGAAATGATAGTCAAAAACAGATCCAATGCAGTACTTCTGAGGTTCAATAGCCCATCTCAGGAAAACAGAAATCTTAACATCCAGACTGTGGTTTCATTTAAAATGGTCATGGGCAAATGATTACCAACAACTTTTTGAGGTCCTGTTGTATGCTATGGGTAATTCCTACTAGAAGCCATTGGAGGTACCTGCAGCCAAAAGATGGGGTGTAACCTTTGGGGCTGACAAATCCCATCCCAGACTGGAAGGACCAGGCTGGGTAGGTTTCACTGTGCCAGTGTCCTTCATTTTTTCAATGCCCCTGAGAAAGGCATACCCAGACTGGAGTTGCACTGTTCAAATCACTGGCTTATAGATTTTCCCTGGCAAGTCTCCCAGAAAAGACAAGCCACCTGAGCTTTCATACAGATAGGGAAACCAAGGAAGGATGCACAAAAGAGAATGAGCAAAAGAATCAGAGGAAGGAGACTGCTTATATGAAACACCATTAAACATTGACAATATATAGAAGATTCCTTTTTACTGAAAGGCTCTTGCCTCAGTTTACCATACTGGACAAGTCAGAGGTATAGCATTTATAGAGCAAAATTCAAAAGCAGGACACCTCTCCCTTTCCTGCAGCCTACTGAAGAGTTATAGCTGCAAAATAAACTACGACTCTCTCTGCTCACTACATGCTACAACCCACAGCATGACATAGACATTATAGATCTCCTCCAATGCTAAAAAGGCAATCTACAGCTTTTCCTTCAATGGGTAAACTGAAAAATACACAGTCATTGCAGGAAAGGCTATTATGTATCTGTTGACCATTTTCTTTGATTTTTTTCTCCTCCATCCAAAGACAGGTAAATAGGAAAAGTAAAGATTTTATAATATCCATCCTGCTTTACCCTTTGCCTTTTCACCCTGGAAATTCCCCAGAGTCTGCTTCTGGCCTACTGAAGAGAAGTTTCTTCTGCCAGTCCATGGGGGACCAGGATCTGCACTCAAGTCTCTAGTAAGTATGAGAAGAGCTTTCAAAAATACTGTGTGACATACTGATGAAAAGTACAAGTTTGTTATGTGGTAAACAGCAATCTTTGAAGAGTTCCAGCCAAACATGCAGGATTTGGAGGACAGCTATCCTGCCTATGGGGTCACCATGAGAGCAGCATTATGTTCTTGCTCATCAATGGTTTCTCCTGGCATGTAGATGGATCTGTGCTGGGGCTGGCGCGGAAGTAATTGAATTCTGAGTTCATATTCATTCAGCTCTTTGGGACTGAGCTACAGGAATAGTTTTAAGCCTGAAGGTGGTTCACATAGCACCGCGGTCCTTTCATGTGTCAGCCCTTCTAAGCCGTTGATTATCTTGACAGACACATTAATCCTCAGCAAGTCTCACACAGGAAATCATCCTGTTTCCTCTCTATAAAATAAAATGGTCCCATTTTAAGGGAAAGAGTGTTGTTGTGCACCTCTGCGGTTAAACATGATGACATCAGCAGAAGAGCTGTGTGGACTGACTGACAGAGTGTGGTTGGAAACAAGAGAGGGATCCAGGATGGCCAGCTGGGCTACTGGTCAGCAGGAGTGAGATGATAGGGTCAGCTGACCTTCTGAAAAGGAGAAATTTGGTTGGACAATGTGAAAAAGCTGAACCCAAGAGGTCTTTGAAGCAGTTCCTATTTGAGCTAAGAACCACACTGGCATCAGTGTTCTACTCATTATAACTGGGACCAAGTTTAAGAAGTGCAAAGTTTAAAATTGGCAAGACCTAAACCAAAAATGCAGTATCTATACTGGTGATAAAATAATTGGAGAACATAAGTCATGTACATGCAGAAGGCTCAACTTTTTCATTGTAGACAACTGCATTATAGCTGCTTTGAACACAAGCCCCCCAAAATTAGCAGGAAGCTTTCAATTGATCTCAACAAGCAAGAGGACTGATTCTAGGAAAAGAGCTAGCACTTAGATATTCTCTGCCCAAAAGCATATTTCTGCCAGCTGCAACATTTCTTCTCTCTTTTGTCTCAAGGAATAGGCAGTGCAGATGTCCCTCATCCTTTGTCTGGAACACAGGCAAGTTGTTGCACTTTACAGTAATGCCAAGGTGCAATTTGATCTCATCTTCAGCAATCCCTTTTGGCTTATCTGCTTTTCAGAATTGTCCTACAATCCATGAAGCAAGCCTATTGATAAGGAGGCAGACAGAGGCATAGCTACCAACAATGGTCACTATTTTTGTGAGCAGCTGTCACAACCCAGTGATCTTGTGCAACGTAAAGTTTACGTTAGCAACAGGGGAGGAAGAAAAGTAATTTTCTCTAGTAGAAACCAGAAAAAAAATTAGAAATTAGTTTATTCCCAGAAAGAAAGTGCATTGACTTTGCAAGGTGTCTATCAACCCTGTTGGAAAAGAGTTGGTCTCTGGAACATACCCTACACAGACTTTCCTGTTGCAATCAACACAATTATTTCTCTGGTGTTAATACAGTGACATTCTGCTGTGCTGAAATGTCCCTGGCTGCCTTTCAAGCTCTTGAAAAGACAGCAAAGATTTTGTTTTGATTTAAAACTATTTTTCAGCACCTCCATGTTGGAGTGCCCTTATAAAAGTACCCACAGAGTCTTTTGACAGGGCTGTGTGACAGAGGCACTTAAAGGAAGGAATATTAAAAGCTGACACTCAAGTAGAGACTTCTAGCCTTTAAAAAATTTACTTCTTTTTAGCCCGCTGAATTTTCCTGACACTTCCAACTTACTATTTTTTATTGTATGAAAAGGCTGTCTTAACCTCAAATTTGAATTAATAGGTCACGAAGGAATCTAATACTATGGGTAAAGCAATGCGAATATCACTACACAATGTAGAACTAAAAGAAGTTAAATGAATTCTTGATAGTATGTGTTCATAAAATGGTCAAGCTTGCAAGATTCCCTTAAATCAGTACAATATCACTTTTTTTAAACAAAAAAGCAAGCTGTTCTTCAGGGCCCATCATTTCAAGATTAAACAAATCCCTTCCTCCCATCTCCCTTCTATTTTAGAAGTTCTATTGAAATCAGAATAGAAGTTCTATTGAAAATTTGCAGTTACACACTAAAGATATGAAATTGATGTCCCATATGGCTGACAAAAATGTAACCATGAACAGTCCATCACTCCAAAAATTTACTTCTTTTGTTTTACCAACAAATGTCAGACACCTGCATAGGATGATCCTATTCCTGCCAAATCCCCCAAGGTTTCCACATAACATTATCATTGAGATTCCAGCAAACTGTTCACAATAAATAACTCAAAGTTGATGTGATCACACAGAAAATATGGCAGGTGATTGAAGTAAGCCAGATCTTTTGATGCAACAATGAATCAAATCCACTGCAAAACAATGTTGGTAAAGGCAAAGACTTTACACAGCAAAGGACACAGTAGAGCTTGCAATGCTTAATGTATTGGGAAAGGCAGGAATTGATAAAAATGAAAGTTGAAAAACTTGTGAGAAGGAACCACAGGGTGGCAGTTCAAAAGTCTAACCATCCTCCTGTACTTAAACAAGGAAATGACTGCAGGTAACAGTTGTCTTTGCTAACGGTGTTCACAGAGGGTTTTCTGAAATTTGCTTTCCAGAAGAAACTAGTCAGAGGGACTAAGTAAAGGGCCCAAAGCCACAGGAAAACTTCACTGCCAGGACCAAGTTTATCAAAAGTCCCCGGCAGACACCTGACTTTCAGTCAGACCTTGAGGCCTCTGTAGTCTGTTAGATCTAAAATGATTTCACCTGCTACTATAAAGCAAGGAGGATTAGAGCTGTCTATTTTTTTCAAAGTATGTGTTTGTTTTGAAGCATTCACATTCTTGCAGTAAGAAGGTCTGTGAAACCATCACAGAGAAGTGTTTTTTCATGCAGTCTAATATAATTTTTCCATTTTGAAATCAGATATCTTTAAATATGCATGTATGTCTGTCGCAGACATCTTTTCATATAAAATCCTTCCCTTAGGATTTTTTCCTTCTAAGAAGCTGAGAGGCCTCAGAAACAAAATGTAAACAATGGTTATCTGCTGCTGTGGAATGCAACAGGTGGATCCATGATTGGTCTCATGTGGATGTTTGGAATTAATGGCCAATCACGGCACAGCTGGCTCTCTCTCTGTCCGAGCCACAGACCTTTGTTTTCATTCCTTTCTATTCTTAGCTCAGCTAGCCTTCTGAGATTAAACCTTTTCTTCTATTCTTTTAGTGTAGTTTTAATGTAATATATATCTTAAAATAATAAATCAAGCCTTCTGAAATATGGAGTCAGATCCTCATGTCTTCCCTCATCCTAAGACCCCTGTGACCACTGTCACATATGTCGTCTTTCAGCATCCAAGTACCTGAAAAATGGGACAGAATCAAAGTTTTGGCAGAAGAATCATGTTTTACCTTGCAGCTTAAAAATAGCTTAGAACTGTGGTACCCTGCAAGGAGATCAAAATCTTAGACAAGCATTACACCACAGACAACAGGTTCAAGAGGTGTCACCTTACCTATCTTCTGGCTTCTCTCCAGGACCTAGCCCTTTTCTTCACCGCTCCTCCACCAAAATTCTTCTCCAGACTCGTGACACAAGAAGCAAATCAAATACCAGCTTCCCTTCCAAAATAGCTGTAATGCAGCCCTTGAAGACCTGTTACGGCTCAGCTGTAACAGAGGAAAGACAACTTATGGGCTCCAAATGCTTAGGTAAAATGTAGGCCAAATTCATAGATTTCTGTTTACATAGACTCTGAAATCTATTCACTTTCTCCACTTAGCTGAGTCGCTTTTTTATGAAGAGGGGATAAAAATCGTTATCAAAATACTGAGGACCTGTATTTCACTGTATTTCAATGGTTAATTTCTGTTCCATGAAGAATGGGTTTGTCTGGGTTTATAATTTATCATTTTAACACTTCCTGCTAATAGTATCTGATTTTCTTGAGTTCTCCAGATGCAATGTGGCCTTCCAAATGCAATATGCCATCTCTTCCCAAATGGAGAACAAAGGCATTAACAGCATCAGTCTCAGGATATTAATAATAAGGTTTTGTGGTGATACAATAAAATGACACAAGTTCTTATGGAGGATTCCAGTGGACATCCTCCAAAATCAAGGTTGAAGTTTTCAACACACCATGCCATCATATACAAGTATGGCAGTCAAGTATCCAGTTATCTATATTGAATCATATCAAATAACCAGTCAAAAGAAAGATTACCCAGATAGACACATTAATTTCCAACATGCAGAGTTCAATCCAGCACATTTTCTATTTATCCTAGTACAAGTATTGCATTTCCTTGACTCTAGCATAATTTTTTGCCTAACCTGGACCAAATAGACTGTGTAGTAGCTCTTTCCCTTTGTTACAATAATCTAAACTGAAATCTGGGCAGACCTGCTTAACCAATAGTCTTCTGCACATGCGATAAATCCAAAATCTCAATGGCTGCTCCAGCTCTTCTTAACTCCTTGTTTTCTGCTCATAATGCTCATTTTCTTTGCTGTAAGAGTAGTTTATATGTTCATTCCTCAGCACAAGAATGACCACACCAAGTCAGAGCAAATAACCATCTCCCACCACCTCCAGCAGTGACCAACAGAGAAATCCTACTGGAGGATATGAATGTGAGACCAGCGCATAACTAGTTCCCTACCTAATTCTCCCAGCTTCAAGAATTTTGGTTCATGGAGGACCCAGATCTTTCCTGCTGCCCAGAGTTTACCAGAGCGGTAGTGATTAATGCTGTGTAATCTTCTCCCCTGCATTGCAACTGAACGTGACAGATGAACCCGAACAGACTTTCAGCGCCAGCCTAGCTGATAGCAGCACAGCTATATTGGTCTTCCCCATGACAACTCTCTTCTCATTCCTCCTGCTACCTCTCAGCCACATCAAGGAATGTCTCTTGGATAGACTGAGGTTAGGGAAACCTGCGTTCAAACCTCTCTTCTGTCATTGGTTTCCTGTGCAAACATCAGCGAGGCAATTTGAGATCCTTTTTTTGGCAACATAAAGATAGAGACTCCTGCACAATTTGAACAAGAGCATTTTGGCTCCCTGAAGAGTATGTTTTCTTCTCTGAATTACAGCTGAAATCCCCTTTGAGTCCTCAGCCTGCAAAACAGCATAAGGCACTGTGCTGACTCCCCAAAGCTGCTGAGAAGGAAAGATATTAAAAGCCTTCCAAAGTTCAGTTATGGTGGTGCAGGGGTGTAGGTACCCATTGTTGCCCTTCCAAAGGCAGACGTGTAGACTGCAAAGTTAGGCAGTGGGTGGCATTTTGTTCTGTGAAAAAGCCAGGTCATTTTCATGCTGCTCCTTTGCCACATGGTGAGTAAATGGGCTCTTCCCTTGTTACTCTCGAGCCTATAAACAGGCCACTGAGCTACACCTGTACCTGACTCTGGGTGGACTGACTCCTGCTGACTCCACACAACACAAAGCCCTGATTTTGTCACACTTCCACCTGTGCCTTTCCTCTTTCCTAGCTAGATACAATGTCACAGCAGATAAGCCATTTGCCATGCTGGGCTGGGAGTAGAACAGGAGGGTGCCAAGGGAACAGGGGAGAGGGACTTGCTTTAAGCTCATTTCTCCTTGTCCCTAGCCCTGATGGAATTGTATTCTGCACACACACTGAAACATTAGCATCGGCTGATTTGGAAAGAATATTGGAAATGAAGTGATGGCAGAGTAAATGTCAATGCATTCAGTGTGACACAGTGAGCACCAGATCTTAAACAGCTTCATCATTGTGGCATTTACTGTATCCTGAAATAATATTAATCCCACTGTTGTCCTTCTTGATGGAATCATCCATGAATATGGTTTATGGGACTGGCCAAAGTGCTAATAGGTTAAAAGAACAACCTATCCAGTGTTCCACTAAATTAAGGTCGCTTCATGGGATTTAATGAAACAAGTACTGTGTGGGATTTCAAAGGACGTTCCTGTAATTCATGTCTATTTAGGGCTCCTGCTAACCAGAAACCTAATTTCTTTGAGTAAAATAAGTTTTTGTGAAGCCTGGCCATGTGAAAAAAGCTTTAAAGGGCAATAATCAGAAGACCTCATCTGTAACACTTTGTTATTTCAGATGAGTGTTTTGAAAGTTTGGGGGATGGAGTTAATAAAAAAAAAAAAAGGGACAATGAAGGAAAAAAAAAGCCAGTCTGCAAATTAATGAGAGCAAATGTATTACTGCTATTTGTCTCTCAAAGATGCATGAATGGTTAAAGTGAGACCCAGACACCATTAAATTACAAATGGTGTAGACACTTAATAAGCCAGATACCATCTCACAAAATAAATAAGTAAATCAACTCCCATATGCCCTATGAGGAATTGAAGCTCACAAATTGTGGGCAAATGGCATCACCTAAGGCGACTCCCTCAGAAATAGACCTGTATTTCCTCCCCTTTCCTGTATGTAAATGATGAATGAAATTAAGAATAGATATGCCACTAGAGACAGCAAAGGAAGCAAAGACAGGTAAGCTTTGTTTACTGAAACTAGAATTTGGTCAAAACATCAGAGGTGTTACCTTCTCCTGTAAAGTTGGGCCTCTAATGACCACCACAGACCAAAATTTTGATCACAGACAAAAATTCACAATTGTCTCAAGGAAACATGAAGTGTTTTCATTCTTTGGAATGCTACAATCAGCTCAGTATTCCCCAGAAGTCCAAAACAAGCTAAGAAATCAATAGCCACACTAAATTCCTGACTCTTAGATTCAGATCTTGTGTCATGTTTTCAAGATTCTGGAAACAGACTGACAATATCTGTACTCAAGCCATGAACATGTACTGTCAGGAAAAGAGGAGGAGGCACACTGCTTGTATTTTGTGCCTTGGTGACTCATCCCAAGGTCTTGAAAACATCTGCCGCTAGTGCAGGTTCTTTGAAGAAGCAAAATCAGCAACTTCAACTACATCAGACTTCTGCAAGCTGCAAAATAGCTATAGCTCTGCAGCCCATAAACTCAGGCCCAGCTGGACTCTGCTACAGAAGATGCTGCAGGGATAGCAGTTACTTATCAAAGAATCATGGAATGTTTTAGACTGGAAGGAACCTTAAAGGTCTTCTTGTTTCAACCCTCCCACCATGGGCAGGGATACCTTTCACTAGATCAATTTGCTATAGGGTCCATCCAACCTGACCTGGAACACTTAGGGATGGGGAATGACACTCCTCTTTCCAACCTCCCACATGCAGCAGGGAGGAGAAGGCTTCTCTTTGACTTTCCAAATATTTTATTTCCTGTTTCATGCCATCCCAACAGTAATCCTTCAGTCTTGATAAAGCAAAATTCTCACACTGCCAAGAAATTCCACCTCTGATCTGCCCGTAGAATGTAAGAGAACACTTTCAGCAACTTCCTGAAATTTAACATACATAGCTTTTAAATCGAGCAGTTCAGTGTTACCAAAAGCAAAAGGCACCTCTAATACCTCGGTAGCAGAAATCAGTGACCATATCTGGAAAAAGTCTCTAGATCAGCTACAGATGCAGCATGCTCTGCCTGCCAGCCACCACTGCCTGTCCACCCACCTGCTTTGGAGATAATCTCAGTCTGAACTGGTCAGGTCTACCCAGCATGGCACATGGAGATTTCAGGCAGCTGACTGCTTCTTGCTAAAAGGAAGTTTTTAAGTTCTTCCACCTGTGCCAAAGGGACTGCCTGCATGCATATGCATTATTTGGATTTCTCACCTTTGGAAGGAATAGGGTTCCCCCAGTCTGCTGCCTTCACATGGACTCAACTGTAACAACAGTCAGGCTTGAGGGTTAAGGGTTACAGAAATTAAATTCAGAGACAGGACAAATGGCAATAAAGGTTGTAACTTGAAAGAAGGTTACCAAAAAAAATTTATTCCAAATTTTACTTTGCCATAGATTATCTTCTTAGAATCTCTAGTATCTGCTAGACAGAATCCTCAAGGCACACTTTAACCTTTAGAGGCATGACCTAGACTTTGGGTTCATATCCTGTGAGGCAGAGACGGACTGGAAATGAGACCACCATATATCATGTCTGCCTGACAGAATGAAACATACAGCCATCACAAGAAGAATAAAACCCTCTCTTGAATGTGTCTGTGCTGGAAAAGAGAGAGGGAAAAGCTTGATTTATTTAAACGGTACTTAACTAACAATAAACACTATGAAACAAAAACAAACTAATGCTTAGCCATTAAAGCATCCATTCAATAGCCCATATGTCATATTGTTAAGACCTTTAGAAATTGTTTAACAAAATGTTACATAAGATGACATTCAGCAGCACAAAATGCTTGACTGGCTAATCCAACAAAAAGGGGTTGGCCTGCTGGTGTTTGATATACTGCTCCATGCTACAGGCTGAAAGCACTGGAGCACATGAGGGGGCTCCCAGGCTGTCAGTTTTTATCTCAGTGAGCAGTACCAGAAAAGCCCAGAATCACCACAAGCCAGTCTCAGCAGCATCATGCTGGAGGAAGAAAATCCCAATGCAGATAGGGAAAAGAAAGAAAATAATAAATACTATATAAGAAGAACATAGGAAGCAGAAGGAACAAATTGGCTAATGCCAGGAAAAGGGTAGAAATCCCCAAATGATCATACTCTTGGTGACCCATGCATGTTCCAAATCTAGTCACTTGTGGGTTTTCTCTCAACCACCTCATAACTTCTACATTCAGAAGTAAGGCTTGATGGATGTGGTATGAAAATACTCCAGATTGGCTATGATAAACTATTTAGTAAATATCTAACAACTGTAAAGGTGGGTGTAGTCCATTCAAAGACACACGTAAGTTTGTTTGTTACTTACATGGGAACAAATTTTTCTCTTTTGAAAATAGTGACTCTCATACAATATGACTTTTTAAGAACTAATTGCATTGATGTCAGAGGCTTGTACAGCTCCAAATCTATCTTAAGACAATAAAACTAGGCAAGGGAGGCAGTTAGTTGGCTTCCTGCTGTCGTTGAAGAATAGATATTATTTTGCCCTGATAAAAAAGCCTCTCTCCTAAGAAAAAAAATCCTTTTTTTTCAGGTCTGCAGAAGGAAGAAAAGGGATAAAATATTCAAGTTTGGACAGTTTTCACAAGGCACTACTGGACATCTCTACTGTCACAGATGATGCTCCCCAGCTCCAAATGTCACTAACAAAACCAGGAATATGTGAAAAGCAACATGAGAATGACTGATAAAAATAAGAGTGACATTTTCTTTTACAATTTAAATCCTTCCTCTGGGATTACAAGTATGAAGCTTTTAGGCTAGTATCAACACAAAGATACCCCTGCTAGTCACATCAGTACAGGAGCACCTTGTGAAACTTTAGAGTAGAATATCATAGCCTGGAGAGCTTACAGATGTTTTCACTGACCCTCAGTGTTAGCCCAAGACACATCAGGATGAACTATGATTAAAAGTAACCAATGTTCCCAGGTAGCTTATTGATTTAGAAAGTACTCCCCCTGAAAATATACTTTTAATCAACTGTTATTTCATACATCAGAACTGAAAAACAGTAGAAACCAGGAATTCAGTACATGTTAGCAAGTCTAGATAAACACTGACTGACAAATGCAGAGAGTGTACCATGGCTGCTAACAGATATTAAAATCACAGCCCTGCTCCTGCTGTGATTGATAAACAGACTTCTTACCTGCTACAAATACACAACTAAGAATAAATGTTAAAAAACCCAAAAACCACTGTTTTCCCAGCCTTAAGTATATTCTTAGAAAGAGAGGAGTAAAAAAGGAAGAAAAAACCCAACATGCTATGCAATGCTGGCTCTAGAACCAAATCATGTGCCATAAAAGTGCTACTCTCACATGAAGGCACATTAACTATGAATCAGATGCAAACAAAACTTCAGCTTAACAGCAAGAGTGACAAGGGAACCACAAAACCCTTTTTCCTCTTGAATGTCCTCCCACAGCCTGTTGCTTCAGTAAGACCCATTCCAGAAGAATAAGGGAAAAATGAGCAAGACCACAACAATATTCTGTTGATGACATGAGTAAAATAACAGGGTGTATGTATATGTACATATACATGTATATATATGTATCTGTATGTGTGTATATCCATATATATATATATATATATACACAATTTTTTTTTACTCCTTTCTCACTGAAATTATCTTGGCTGTCAGTAAAGAATACTGATAGTAACACCCCAGAATCATTTTCCAAACTAAGAGCTCTAAAGGTCAGGCTTCAGCTATACCAAATTCAACACAACTGTGACTGTGTCACCACTTGGGAAAGGGAGAGGGGTTTTTCAGTAAAACATATGGCAACAGCAGTTTATTTTATCACATTGCTGTATTGTTTTGAAGTGAGAGAAGGCTTGTGGAGAGAGACAGTATCTTTTATTAGACCATCTATTATCGTTTCTTCCCTGCCCTTTTAAAAGTAGTTTATTTTATGGGTTAAGGGTGACTACAGCAGAGCGAAGAGCTTTGCTATAGTACTCACAGACAAGAGCAGAGAAACTGAGATAAAAAGGGAAAATAAAGAAGAAATAAAGACAGCCTGATCTATTCAAAAGCTGGCATGTGAGGGTTTTATTAGAAACATACTGGCAGAGTGAGAGGAAAGAAAATGAGGATGAAAAGACTCATCCTATACAATGAGTATCTGACTGTACAGACTGACTCTAAGAGCTAATCCAAAACCCCAGCCAGGTCAACAGAAGATGCCAGTCCAGCCTCTCCTGTATGCAGTTTTCAGTTATATGAATATGTCTGTGAATGTTCAAGTGAGAAAGAGGATTTTAAAGCCTATTTTAGACTTTTTAAAGTCTATTTTAGACTTTATAACCCTTCTAGTGCAAATAATGTAGAGGAATGCCAGGTAGTTGCCTGGCAAATATGCCAGCTTTTGACACAAAGGAGAAAAGAGTGCTGTGTTTACCTTTTTGGTTTTTCCTCCATTTGGGGAAATATCTTTGCACTGCCCTGACCTCCAAGATATACACAGCAACCAAAGCTTTCTAACTCCAAGCTCACTTGAGTAACACCACATAAGGTAACAGGAGAATGCCAGCATGTGGAAGCTGTTCTGCTACAGCATCAGGGAGATCCTGTCTCCTACTGCAGATTCCCTCCTTGTGTGATCATTATTTAACTTCAAAGAAGCAGCTGACAACCTTCCACAGTGGCTGAAGAAAGCTGAAAAGATCAATTACAGAAATTATTAGTATGCAAACTATACCCAGGTTCTGCAGCCAGCTATTCCTTGGAAAGGGTATCAGGAACCAAATAAAAGGATGAATAAATAGGCACTGTTTTCAGCAGAAACAGCAGGCAAAAAGAAACCTTTAGGGATACTAATTCTATTGGAAACACACTCCTCTTTTTCTATCAAAACACATTGCACTGAAACTTAAAGGAATCTTTAAAACTTGAAAATAAGAAAACCCATCCCATAAATGGACAAAATTGCTTCCTTGGCAAATTAGTCATCCGGCTAACCTATTTCTTTGTCTTTAAAGCACTTCTGCACTCATCCAAAGTCATCATTAACTGTACCGGTGATTTCTGTTCCAGGGACAAAGTAATACAAATGTCAAAGTAATAATGTCAAAAGTGATTTTGACAGTGTGTGTACCTGCACAGCATTAATATTACGGTTTTGAAGATGTTGAACAAGGTGGTATCAGCAACTTTAGTGTAAATACTGTTTTCAGGGCCCTACAACATGGATGTTAAAAAACAAAATGCAAACTTTTCTATAAGGGCCAATTTCCTGAACCCCTCTCTACATGCTCAGTAGTTTATCAACAGGATTGAGCCCTTTGTAGCAATTGCTGGATCTTCACATTTAGAGACTGTCTTAGGTTACAATGTAAGATGTAACCAAAAGTATGTATTGCTGTCTAGGAAAGCTGTTAAGTGGGGCAGTGCTCTTTATCTTCTCCATGAGGCAGCTCTGATAACTCCCTCCATAGGGCTATCTTAGCTAAGGGGCCACCAAGGTCTCCCCAGGTGACTTGCAGAACTACATCATTCTATTGTGAGATGTTCTGCCCAGGGGGAAGAACCAAACATTCCTACATGGATATAATCTGAGGCTCAGAAGAGCACAGGCAGCACCTACCACTGGATTCCCAGAGTACAAGAGCTCTCGATAACCACCACTGGACCTCCAGAGAAAGACATTTCTACAGGATCTCCGCTTTGATAGAACCACATCCATCACTCCAATGGGACTGCAGCCACATTTTAATCGACTTCTACCATCACCCTGACCAGCCAACAGGGTGTCAGGTCATATTCTGACTCTTTCAGTTCAAGCCAGTGTTTCTGTACTATTGCCTTTATTGCAATTTTCCTATTAAATTGTAGTTCTGACTTGGAATGAAGTTAGTCAATATGACTTTGCTTAGCTCTTCTCTAAATACAAAGAGGAAATCTGGTTTATAAATGCATCAGGCAACTATATTCCTTACTAATATCAACTATTGCAGCTGCACTAATAACCATGGAGCTGCACCTTTTAATTACAGCAGAGGATCTAGGCTAAAATACCAGTAGGGATTTTAGGGGCCAGTAGGTCTCATCAGTCCTCCCTTAAGGGGAAAAAAAAGAGAAAGAAAAAAAAAAAGAAGAGAGATTGAAATGTTAAAAAAAAAACAACCCAACTGCTATGACTATATCATTTGGTTCATCATTCATCTCTCAGGAGACACCTATAAACCACAGGGCATTCATCTGTGAAACTATTTGATTCACAGCCATTTCAGATTTGGCAGGACACAGGCTGACTTGGTACATAGTTTCACCCTTAAGACTTTAAACCAGATGTACAGCAACTGATCAAGAGTGCCTTTCCCCAAGCATGTTCTTTCTTCCTGTTAAACTAGTCGTTTTAGAGATAGGTCTGCTGAAAGGCTACTGAACTACACAGTTAAGGAAAATGCACAGAGAGTGGAGCTGCATCTTTGTCAGAAGCAGAATCCCTGTCAGCCACAGAGAAGCTGTACTGCTGTTAAACATCTGATTAGTCTATTCTGCCAAACATCTGAGAGCATCATTAGTCACACAAATGGTTTGAATTATGATCAAATGAGCTGAGTAACCTGCTGCCATGAAACTCCATGAGTCCTGTTTTCTCAGGTCTCAACATGTGTTACTCAGTGCGAAGCTGTGTCTCCTGGCTCTATTTGATGGCTTGTGCAGGCCAGGGTTTAGAAGTGCCCTTTTCATCCTAAGGACAACCCTTCCTACTGAATTGTTTCACTTGAAGATTGCCCCAGTATATATTTCCACTAGACAAGAAGAATTAATGCAACATTTTCAGACATCTTTTGTCACTGCACTATCACACACTCTTTTTGTTGGCAGATATAGAGATGTGTTGCTGTCTATTTTTTGAAAACAAAATTGAAACCAAATGACATTTCCCTGATGATTTGAAGCTCAGTGGTGATGAAAAGGAATTAATGAAACCAATTTGTCATTTTGCTAAGACAGGACCAGGCTATCTCTACCACAAAAGAGAGTACCAGCACACCAGCCATGAGATTTACCTCTGTCCTTTACATTTTTCTGTAACTGAACCATTTATAGCAAAGAGCCTCTGACATAGGTCAAAATACATCAGCTCAACCTAATTCCAACAGAAAAAATATTAAATGCCAGTTTTTCAGTCCTCCAGTCCTCTCTCACTTTTGAAAGCTGACACCTGCTGTGATAATTCCCAAGGGTAAATCCCTGTAGTCCAGCAGATGAGAGATTCTTGTATAAGCAAAAACATAATTTTCAACTTATATTTCCACCACTGCATGTCTAAACTCTTTCCTCAGAAACTAAAGTACCCAGATAGATTCACACAGAAATGTTGGAATCCCCCATATGTATTTCCTTTTGTGCTGTGAAATAGTTTACTAAACAGGAGTTATTCTGTACAGAATCAACACAGTGGAAAAAATTCCCGCTGTTCTCAATTCAGTGACACTGAAATATTTTATCCTGAGATACAGAAGAGTCTTTCTCTGCACAGTCTTCCCAAAATTATTGAGTAGAAAGGTATCAAGAAATATATAGGCATACTGATGAAAGATTTGTAAGAATAACCACAAATCAGTGCATTCTTTCTTAGTTTTACAATTTCTGAAATTAGGAGTTTTGTTCTACCCTCTATAAATAAATTGGTTTATAAAATCTGAAGGAGAGAAATTACACAAATGCACTGCTGTGACCAGGAAAAATTACACACATTTAGCCATGACTCAACCATCAAGAAGCTCCACACTCAACTGCCCTGTCAGCACTGCCAGACAAGAAATAAGCATCCAGGTTCATTCGAGTTAGTGACCTGTGATTTTTTCTTCATTCCTATTTTTAAACACTTCCTGCAGAGAGCACCTGAACTTGAGTATAGCTGAGGTAGATCTACAGCAAGCACCTGCTGAAATGCTACAGATGTTATTTTGTGTCATGTGATAAAATCACAACAAACACCACTAGTTTCAATAACAGTGAGGGCAAGATTAATTCATAATTGCATTCATGGGCTGGAATTTTCTAAGTGAGAAAGGTCTTCAATTGAAACAAGTAGTTTCACGAAAACCTTTTCCATTAAAAAATTTTCATTTCCTCCTTTTAGGAGAATAAAACCAAAACTATCCATTTCCAAGGGACATATACTTATTTAAGTTCATGAACTTCTGCAGTACCTCATGAAATTCCAGTTTTCCACTGACAGATCACAAGTATAACATGTAGTGGCTTGGAAAATATATCAATTATTATCCTGATAATAATTAACATAATACAAAAATACCACTTTTCTTCTGCCAGGAATCCTTTTGTTCAAAAATATGTTTACAGATCATGTTTAATTATTACAGCCTGACATAATGTATTGGGGGAGGAAGTATATCACAAATAAATAGTGTATTTATAAGTTCCAACAGCTCTTACTGTGTGAATACAAGACAGAACCTCAGTGGGACTAACACCTGTAGGCTCCCAGCCCACAGCAGTAAACCTGCACCAGTCAGTGAAATCAGTTGACTCATCCTCTGCCATAACATCTTTTCCTATTGTTGATGAGGAGACACTTCACAAAAAATAAAACCACTGATCTTCATATTCCAGATTACCACAGAAAAATAATGGTTTTCCCCACTGAGAGACAGGTGGAGTTACTCAGTAGCTCTCCTTCACACAAACTCACTCTCTTGGATTTCTAACACTTTCATTACCCAGCTCATACAGTTCACTGCAATTGAGATATGATATTAATTGTTTTCATTAATTAGAAAAGATTAGCAAATGCTAAAGTCCTCTCCTGACAGAAATAAAGGCACAATCAACAAAATTATGCCCACTTAAATACAGAATTAAAGAGCAACAAATGCCTTACAAATTTGGCACTAATACGTTTTCTGCTTTTGCTGATTGTTATTATATTTATGGATTTACTATGGCTTCCAAGATGATAACTGCAGCTCATGTTTTTATGAAAGGACATCTGGATCAGGCACATATCCAGAATTAGTATTCTTCTTGCAGAAGAACTCCAGCATCTGTTCCATATGCTATCATATCTTATATATTGACTGACTTCCAATAGAACTGGATTTTGCAGTTTACTACAGCGCTATGAGAGTGCTTATCAATATGTTTCTCCACTTAGAATTCAAAATCCTACTCAGCATTAAGAAATACAAGCTTACAGCTTTTTTCTCCCAGGAAACCTCTCACTATGCAGTTCTGTACACTGTCACAGTCTTTCCATTGCTGTGGTTACAGACAGCAGATATCAGTTTTTGTCTGAAATGGTCTTAAAGAAGGGTATGTTCCAAAGTTTCCAAATGGAGTCCTAAAATATGGGGGCATTTTACCATCAATAATCTGTAACTCCTTAAGGGCATAGTTTCCCTGCATAGCATTCTTCCCTGTTCTCTTTTTGATGCATCTGAATGATCTGGAGCAAATGGCCAGTTCTAAGCAGTCTGATGAATTAGCAGGGTCTAGATAGAGAATACAATACTGAGGAGACGTTGCCAACAGAACCTCAAAGTAAATCATTTTTATAACTTCCCTTAAGTTTTTTTCTGACCTTATACCATTGTCTCATTACATTTCCCAAACTTCATAAGTTCTTTTACAAGTATATCTTTTTAATCCGGCAAATAACCAGAGCATTCCTTTCTTTTTCTCTTCCATTTTCTTCAGCCTTTCTGGTTTGCCAGCATAATTTCTTTCACTTAAAAAGTTTCAAAGAGAGGAGTTGAAAGTTTTAAATCAAGAACACCTTTCAACATGCAGTAGTTCTACAAATTAAGATTCCCTGCAGACAGGAAAAGGTACCCATGCTCTCCTTTGTACCATCTTTTCCTTCACATATTTCCTGTCTAGTAAAGTTACTCCTCAGTTTTGTTTTCTGCCTGGTATGTAAAAAAATTGATTTTGGCTTTTGGGGACTTAGGGATGTTCTAAGACTTAATGCTGTTTTCCACGCAACATCCATTATTCCACCACATATCTACACCAATCTGACACTCACGGGTCTGTCCTAAATGTGGTCTGAAACACTTTGCTCCATGAACTGTTCATCAACAGTTCATCAAACGTCTTATCTTGATCTCACCCTCTGTTACACAAAACGTGCAAGTAAGTACTTGTGGATGTATTGAGGAATTCAAATGGATCACTGTCACACCTACATCTTGTCTCTCCTGCTTGAAGACAAAGGGAAGAAAAATGTTTCATTTACTCTTTTTTTCCTTTTTTCCCCCTAGAAAGGCTTGACACTGAAGGGAATTTTTAAAGGTGTTTTCAGCTCCACCAGGGATTTTGCTGAGCAGTGAATCATAAGACAGACATCTTCTCACCCACATAGTGCACTCAAAGTGCAGCTTGTCTTTTGATCACCAATTTCAAACTGCTCCCAAAAGATTTCTGAACTAGCTTGTTCACTGCTGCATCACTGTCAACCAGAGCTCCCCCCCACGCCTAGAACCCTGCTGTGTTGCAACTGCACGCAAGGAAAATGTACCTCATTTGGGTTTTCCATCCCTTTCTCCCACATGCCACTTTTATGTATTTTTCTTCTTACCAGACCTTTGTCAAATTTATTTCCATTTGCCTCCCCCAAGTGTTTCATGCAGCCTTCCTACTGCATGCTTTAAGACTTCCTCCCCTTTTCACTGTACACTTTTCTGCCCTCTTGACAGACAGTCTGTGAGTGGAGCTTGTATCAAAACATAACCACTAATCTTTTGCTACTTTCTTTTGTCCTCAGTAAAAGACATGCACTATACATCCCATACATTGATTCCTCTTACATCAAAACCTCCTGGCAAGTGTGGGAGTATCATTACAACTCCACTTTGGGCTCTACACATAGTTAGTCTATCAGCAGCCAAAACCCCAAAATCTGTTGAAAATGTGCATTCATACACATACACTATCATAATATCTATGGAGACCAGCCAAAATTTTCAAACTAGCAAATAACTTCAGATGTCTCTATTAAGATTGCTGACATGTTGCCCTCCAGAAGCTGAAGGAAGGATGCCACTCATCTTCAAGTTTTCTCAGCCCCATCACTCACCCAGTGAAGGGTGGGGGTACATGACAGCAATTCCCACCAGCAGTGATTGTGTTTCACTCTTACATTGTCAGAGAAAGCTGAGAGTGCATGGTGTGTCTCATCAGCTTCCCAATCACCTTCTGAATGCTGGTTTTGCTAAGGTTTGGGGCTCCATTTTTTTAAATGTCTTTTCAAACAACTTGGTCTTTTACTTGCCTGTCACCGTCATATTTTCTGAAAAAATCCCTGCACTCAGGATTCTTCTCCTGGGAAGCTAAGAAGCCTCAGAGAAAAAGGAAAACAATATTGTCTCATTGCTCCTCCTGTGTTGTGCTCACATGTGGAATGTGTTTGGAGATTGTTTATCCAACAGGTGGTTGTTTCATTGGTTTCATGTGAATTGTTTTGACTTCATGACCAATCATGGGCAAGCTGTGTCAGGACTCTGGAAGGAGTAACACGTTTTCATTATTATCTTTCTAGCTTTCTGTAAGTATCCTTTCTATATTCTTTAGTACAGTTTAGTATAGTATTCTTTAATCTAATATATTATCATAAAATAATAAATTAGCCTTCTAAGAACATGGAGTCAGATTCATCATTCCTTCCTGCCTCGGGGCACCCTGCAAATACAAGACTTGTCATTCTGATTATTACTACAAGAGGAGTAACCTGGTTAATTGAAACCTACATTTCTTCAACTGCCTTCCAATGCGCATTCAAAAACCCAATGTTTAAATATTGCTTGTCAAGGCATGGGATGGCTTTGTGGAGTTCACCATGTCTTTTTGACCTTTTTTTCTTTTTTTTCTTTTTTTTTGTTTTGCTCTGCACCTGCTGAGGTAAAAAGGCCTGCAGTGGAAGTTTTCACCTCAACAGGGTGGGTGGAAGGATTATGTAAACAATTATCTGGAAAGAGGGTCTTTGGCAGGTCCCATGCTGTCAAACAACAATTGTGACTTCTTGCATTTAGACAGTCACGCTCAGATGGTTTCATCTAAAACCCTGTAGGTAATAGTAGCCTTTTGAGGTTATGATATCTCTGGATAGAATTCAATAAAAGAAATTCACTTTCAATTGAAGCCCTGGAACACTGGCAGAAAGCCCCAACAATGAGATGCCTCTCCAAAGAAAATTGGACTGATCACCCCCCCATTTTTTCTCCTCCCCTTTCCATTTCTCTCTTCATCTTTATTTGCGCTTTTAACCTTGTTTGTGGGTTCCTTTTTTTGATCTATTTCCTCTCCCGATAAGTTTGGGATCCTGAAGCTTTAAAAATAAAAAAACAAAACACTTGGAACTGAAAGAGTAGAAGCCAGTAATAGAGAGACACAGACTCCCACAGTGGAAATAGCTGAGCTTTGCCACATATGTGAAAGGAAACAGAATAGATCCTCTGCACTGGGTGAAGGGGGGATATTATTACAACCACCATCTTCCTTGTTAAGAAGGCTTGTTAAAATATTTATTTATTTGTTTCGTTTAAGGAAGGGGAAAAGCTCATAAAACCTGCCTCATTTCCAGAGGCACAAGGGTTGGCTTTTTATTTGGGTTGCCATTCATAGTGACTTGGGATTTTAGTGGGGGTTTTTTTGGTTTTTGGTTTTTTTTTTTTTCTTTGTTTGGGTTTGGGGTTTTTTTGTGGGTTTTTTTTTGGTTGGTTTTGGGTTTGTTTTTTTTGTTTTGGTTTTTTTTGGGAAGGGGGGGGTTTTGCATTCTACCCCTTTTTTTCCCTGGATTTAGCAGGTGTTGCAATTGTCTGTCTTCTTTTGGTTTTAATCATCTAAGCAGATTGAAGAGTGTGCATAGTTGGGAGGCAGAATGGGAATGGAGAAAATGCATAAATCTTGTGAAAGTAATAATTTTCTCCTATATTTTCTTCATCAATGATTTACTTCTTGAGCTGTTACTACTACATGCGATTTTCATTTGATTTCCTGTCAAGTCAAATGGGCATAGGAAATGCAGTAAAGGAAATAAATCCCCCATCCCATGCCTTGGAAATGGATCTCTTTGGCAGGTTTTGTGCTGAAGTTCCTTGTGGTTTGCACTTGATTCACACTGGGCTGTAAATCCCTTCTTTTGCCTCAGTTCTACAATGATTTATTTTTCTTACATTAGGTTAAGATTTCAAAACCAGTGAAGTAACAGCAATGTTTGAGTTAAAAAAATCTGATTTGCTTCCTCTCCCTACAGCATTATTTGTCCTTTTATCTCTCCAAAGCTCACAGTCTCCATAGGTTCAGGTCTGGTCACGTGTCAGCTGAGACAACAGTCATGGGGTGGCTGGGGAAAGAGGGTCATTTGTTCTGCACATGGTGTTTTCTTCTCATCAGCCGTTTCAAAAGAATTGCAAGAGGTGCTCAGACACTGTCTTTTACAAGAGAGTCCAAACCAAATTCCTGGCTCGCAGGGATCCTTGGGATCCTCTTGCACTTTCAAGAGAGGTGCCTGACTGTTGGCATCGAAGCTAAATCTAGAGCACAAATTTCTGAGCAAACGAGTTTAAATCCTGCTCTCATTTCAGATTGCTACATTTTTAACTGTTCTCCCTAAACTGTTCTGTACATACTATTAAATAGAAGTAATAGGACTCATTTATTTCATAAGAGCAGTTCAAGCTAAAATTCCTTGCTAAGACTTGCACAAATTCAGTGTGTCAGCATTAAACACACCCAAACCCAGTTTACTGCATACAATTCTTTAGGTGCTGCACATACAAGGAGATCACAGCTTTGGGTAAATTTGCATCCATAAATATTAAGTAGGGATTACACATCTCTAACATACAAGATTTTCAACTAAGTTTCTCACAAGCACAAGGAAATTAAACAATTGCTTCAAGTTCACCAAAAAGCTCAGTGACAGAGTGAGGAACAGAAAGAAGGTCTTCTCACCTCCCCTCTCACATCCAGTCCTGAAAATACATTACCTCCTTAGAGTGCAGGCTTGGTGTAAGAGACAGTTCCAGGGACTAAGGTATCAAGTAAGGTACCAGGTACTGAAATATTAGGTGCATCTCATGATGGTAGATTTAAAAAAAAAAAAAAATCCTCCTAGCTAGCAGTCTATATGCTCTCCTTTTCTCACTATGTAAATAAAACACATGTATATTCATCTGAGTGCAGTGGTGGTTCATGAAAGTATGTGCTGCTACACGTGTATTTGTCCTCTGCCTTTATTCTCCTGTAGTGCTAGGCTTGGCTATAGAACCTATTTGGACTACATTTTCTTCTTGTCATTGTATTTAGGTTGGAGAAGAACATCAGTTCTCTTCTGAAAAGATTAACAAAACCCACTCACTTGTTTATCTTTTATGGACCAAATGTTGCTCTCCAGATTTTTTTCCTCTTGTGGGGCATACTATTTATTCACACATGAAAATATATTCTTCTATAATGCAGAGGAGTTTTCAAGGTACAATATTAGAAAATTACTTTTAAAAAAATACAAGTCTAAAATCACTGCAGAATTACTTTCTTAGCCTTTTTGGTAGATGAAAGATTTTCATATTGTTATGAGGTAACAAAGTAAATTCAAAGCTTTCCAGACAGAGCAGTTCATGAATATCCCATCAGCATTCTTCCTATTATTTATCAGCCTTCATCTGAAATTTTTTTCCAAGAAAGAACAAAACCCAAACAGTTGTAACAGACATATAAGGCAACAAATGAATTTGTGCTTTTGAAGCAATTCAGACATCTGTAGTCTAATAATCTACTTTTTCCTGTAGCAATAATAGAAAAATATTCCTTGAAGAGTGCAACAGAAGGTCTAATCTGCAAAAATTACATTCTTCATTGTATTCTTAAAAAAGCATTTTTGCTACAAAAACAACCAGAATTTTCCATTGTTTCCATAGATAAACAGACCAGCTTCACAGCTAGTAAAATTTAGATAGTGCTGATGCATGTATATAGTTCGGAAGGAGATATAGGATAAATCCTGAAGTTTGGCATTACACAATTAATAGGTGCAGTCCTACTTACCAAGATGAGCATACTCTCTTCCATTGCCAGCATTGACTTAATTTGATTCCTTAATTATAGTTTGATATTAATGGCTCTAACATGGATACTGCTATGTGAGGATCATGGTGTCTTACTCCTCTATAATTTATTTTTTAATTTCAGCGTATCTTCTTCTAGCTGACAATCCAGGGTGCACTATAAATCAAAATAAACATTTAGTTACATGAAATAGTATCTATATTACTAACAATAAAAATCACAATAGCCTGTGAAGTTACAAACAAAGACCTCGAAGCCAAAGCAAGAATCTAATTCTTACATCCTTCCTTCTGTAATTCAGGTTCTTATCAAACAAGTTCTTTTCACAGCTGGGAAAAATATAATGCCTTCTTGGAACGTATAACCTTTACTTTACTATCATGAACTAAGACAAATTCATTAAGAAAGTAGAGCTGTGAGTTCTAAGCTATTCAGAAGCAGAGGAGTCCAGAACAAAATAATTGTCCTCTAGCGAAGAGACTCCATATTGACCCAGAATCCTGGATAGCAGTGAAATTTAGTTGTAGCATACAATAATAATCCTAAAATTTAAAAATCCCAAAAATTTGCAGTCAACAGAACTTAATGGGATCCTAAACTAGGTGTTTTAGCTGTTGTCATAAGTCATTTCATTACAAGAATTCCAATACATCCCCAAAATGTCATGATTTTTTTAGGGGATTTTGTTCTAATAGACTGGATTGTCACTTTGTGTTCTACTAAGTTCTCTCTTTTTTTTAAGATGGTCACTGCAGCATAGCACTAAGAGAGTAATTGATTATTTTAAGGTAGTGCAGAGAGTGCCCCAGATGACCTTGCAAAGTCTTTGGTAAGATTAACCAGGATAGGCAGAATCATATGACATTCATGATAAAGAATAGTGTAAATTAAAGGCTAGATGAGAAAAGAAAGATGCGTGCCCCTCAAAAAAAACCTCAAAACATCTAAAAACTCAAGCAAACCCAGGTACCATAAATATGTCAGACTTCTGTGAGGGAATGCTTATTTTTCCTTCAGATTTTGAGAAGAGTATGGTATACCTCTATTTTCTACTTCCTGAGCCGTGTTTAAGTCAGCCTCCCTTTCAGCACATAAAAACATGCTGCCCCAGAAATACTGAATTCAAGAACAATGTGCATTTCTATTGTCATTCCCACACTACAAAGCTTACCATCTACTGGGAAGATATCACAAGATAGCAAAGAAACATCCAGTAAGTAAAACAAAAAGCAATCAAAAAAATCACGATTTACAGACAGAAAATACTCAAACCCCAGGAAATTTTCATTTTGTTCTAAAAACACAATCTGAAAAGAAATACTGCAAAAGAAAATCTATCCTACTTCATGAACTAATCCTACCCTGAAGAGTTTTCTGTCCTGTACTGGTGAGTTTACCCACTCTTTTAAATTAATTGCTCCTGCCCTATCAGGTCTCCAGTGCTGTAGGGCAGAGGAGATTTCAGTTATGCCTGCCCACATTCTCCCACTGTTCTCTTCAGCCACAGACAAACATTTGCTTATATCCAGCTGTCCTACAGGAGCCTGTCTCTAGACCCTCATTTTCCCCCTGTGCTTCCACTACCAAGCCCTTTTCAGAGAACAGAGTGGCCACCCAACAGCAGTTCCAGTAATGTAAATTATTGTCTCCAAGGCAAAAAACTACTCAGCTAACAGCTCCCATGAATCACTCAAGAACTGATGAAAGTACTCACTGCTTCTACCACCATCTTATGCTTCTGGAAACAGATCGCATCACAGCCTGGAGTGCTCTGGGGCCAGAAGATTGAAATTACAAGTTAAAACTTCTCATAATAAGATAAAAGTAGAGCAACTTGCATTGGAAATTGTGCTTGAAAATCCCATGGCATTTTGTAATCTCTCTCCCATACGATGATTCATCTCACCACCTATACAAAATTCCATCTTCATTTTTAAAATTTATTAACCAATCTTCCCACTTAAAGATAGGAGAAAGTTTCCCATACAAAAAGTCTTTTATATAATAATATTCTTTGCACAAAAAAGTTTTCATTTTGTTGAAAAAGACAAGTATACAGGAAAAAGCCAACAAGTACAACCCACCAGGATTAAATCCCAGCAAATCAGAAAACAAAACCAGCAAGCCAACAAGTAACAGTGGTTTCACATCCTATAGCCACTTAGGATGCTCAGTCTACAAGTGACCTTCAAAATGTAAGCCTGAAAACTAAAATTTCCCAACACAGTGGTCGCTAATGATTGAAAATGTGATTCAGATCTGCTTTAGTATATGTATATATTATTACCAATTTATTTTTTGCTAATTATTACATTTGAGCTCATTCTCTGCTCAGCACCAGACATACCAGTTTTGCAGCCTGCCACATATCAGTTTTACAGCATATAACACGAGTGGTTCCAGCCTTCTTGCAAGCAAGAGAGAAGACTAAGGATTTAGAGATGCTAAAGACTTAGAAGATATTGCTAAAATTCCTATTGCGCCTCATACAGCCAACCTGCCTAGCAACCTATCAGCCTCTAATGACCTCAACCATTCTTCCTACTTCACATCTCTGTGACTACATCAACCATCTGTCTCTGATTCACTAAATCATTAAAAAAAAAAAAAAAAAGAGGTAAACAGATATTGCCTCAGAACTGTGCAAGCAGCTACAATGAACTATATATTGATCCCATTCCTGGGATGGTCATAAAGTCTGCTCTCTATCTGCTAGGTAAAGAGTTACAAACTAGAGGAGAAGAGGGTTGTCACTAGCACCACTGACAAGAATTTACCTTAAGCAACAGCCCTTCATGGTCTCTGTTCTAGGTGTCTCTGGCTTAAATACCTCTGCCAGAAATGGGTCTGCTGGTCACCTGGCTAACAGTGCAACTTTCACATCCCCTCTTCCATGCACAAGGGCAGGTAGTTCAATAAGATGAATTAATATCTGTTTCCAAGAACATTTGTTATTTCATTATTTGCCCTCAGCACTTATCATGGAGCTCCCAACATACTTTGAATGCAAAGGACACCGTTCCCTTGTCTTGTTTATTGAGGGTGTGCTAGGCAATCCCAAAGAAAGTAAGCAGGAAAACTGCTTTCCAACACTAGTGGGTTTTGGTTTGTTTTCCTCTTTCTTCCACCACCACAAAATCTGAACCACAGGCACAGTGCATCTGGAAGGGCAACTGTGGTCTGTAGTTTATATGGATGACTTCAAACCAGGGCTCAAAAAGATGTGTGGGGTTAAGGAGAAGGGAAGGAGGAGGGAAATTTGAGGAGAGAAAATTTAAAAAAAAAATTCCATGGATTAGAAATGTAAGTTTAAGATGAAAGTTTATCCTTCCCTATTTATTGAATCCTTCTCTATTTATTTATTTTATTGTGTTCTTTCAAGGGACCCTGGTTTCAACTCTGGGTTCTGGCTGGAAAACTCTCAAAGCTTAATTTTAGTGAACTTATAAAACAGGACCCTAGGGATGATGATGATACTGTATTCTGTGCAACCTATAAATACCATGAATGATGAACAAAAAATGACAAATAGCAGGAAATTCCATCTGTCTACTTGTGAACAAATATTCTAGTTTAGAGATTAAGTAATATCTCAAATGGACCTGAACTCTGGGCAAACATTGTGACAAAGACATTGCTGTCTTTCTTATATTACTTTACTTGTGTTGGAATGTTGGGGGACACAAGACAGATGATGGACTTTGGACCTGGTTAACATAAGAGATTTGATAACAGGATGCCTTGGCAAAAGCAAACGGAACTTTGAAAATTAGACTTCTATTGCAAGAAGATTAAATCAAATGGGTTTACCATTAAAAGAAAATCCCATTAAACTCTGCAAGCAAGAGATGTTGTTATATGCATAAGTTTGTGTATGTGATTTTAACCTAATCATTGTAGTATACATTACTAGTCTCCCTGAAATAGTATATAAGCGCTTGTATCCTACAATAAAATTGGATTCTGATCACCGAGTCAGTCTCCCCATCTCTCTCCATTGCCAACATACTTGGGAATTTTTGTCTTATTCCTTTAAAAAAGAAGATAGGTCAAGAAAGGGACCTGTATTTAATTTGACTGAGGTAGCACAGTTATATGAATATGAATTGGTCTCAATTCAGATACAAATTGAAAAGTATCACTTGCACTCAAACTCATCATTTGCTTTACAATCAACCAAGTTGTCTTTTCTTTGAAAAAGAAACTGTCCAAGATACTCTTGTAATATGTCTACTTCAGGGGGAAAAAAGTCCCCAAAATAACCTTTAAAGGCATAGCTCTTTTTACAAAGAAACCCAACCATAAATACCACATTTGAACCAAGAACCAAAAGCAGAAATCTCTTAAGTCTTGCCATGAATCAGTACAGAGAAGAATGCAGACAGAATCTGCCACATATCTCTGGGATATGCTGGGGCTGCTGTGAGAGAAACTGGGTTCAGAGACTCCTAGGATTAGTGTTCTGATTTCCCAGTTTAAAACACAAGAAGCCAGCAAAAGATTGTCTTCCTATCCTCTCCTCCATGCCATGTTAAAACCCATACCAAATTACTCCTGACCACAGACTTGGTATTGCCTGCACGTGTCTGTTTTTTCCTCCTTTTACAATAGGCCAATGGAAAAGAGAAAAAACGTGAAGTAGTAGCCCACATAGTTGAGAATTCATCAAGAGTTCTATGATGCTGGAGATGGACAGGTACAGATGTTCTCCTAAATTCTGGGGTGTCCTGGTTTAGGACAAATTTTGGAGGAAATTCCATTTCAAGGAATGGCAAGGAAGCCTGGGTATAGTTTTGCTATATCCACTGGTACATGATGTACTCTGTGGAAAGTCATGGAGCCTGCTCCCTGCCAGACCCACAGGGAATGTGGGCGTGTCAGTGCTCTCTATCCAAGGGCCTGTAGCACAGACAGCAGTTTCCTGCTTTTCCTTGTGGATTCTTCCAGGATGACAACCAGCAGAAACCTTCTGTGCTACAGCATTATGCAGGGCATCTGTGTTAGACATAACTTTTGTGATTCTGAAGAAGCTGAAGAAGTGAAAGTCACTTTGCCACTTTGTCATCCAAGCCAGTGGGAAGGATTTAACCTTCTTTGACCTGCCATTTGTAGAGAGCAGATAAAAGGATCCAGCTACTCCTTCAACAGGAAAGGAAGGGCAGTATTTTCTGGAGGATGGCTCCTATTTAGGTACCTCAGAAAAGGGGGAAAACCCCCACAACTTTCAGCACCCAGGCATTCTAGTTGGTACTGGCTTTTTGAGCAACGGAATCCTTGGCTTTTTTCTGCTTGAAAAATACTGCTACAAATGACACACAGCAAACATACAGAGTCAAACATTCATTGGAAGCTGCTGCCTCTGGAACACTGAAGAAAATCCAGCTGCCTGGCTCCTGTATGGTACTGCCACCTATTTTTCCAATCCTGATCAAGGAGTTCTCATTTCGCCAGAGAATGGGAATTGCGTGAAGATTGCCCTTTCTTCCGAACTTTTCTGTGTGTGCTTGGCCAAAGCATAAGCAGGCATATTTTAAAAGAGCAAATGGAAGTCATGCATCATCTGCAGCTCACACAGGCTAACAGCCAAATTACTCTGTTTACTGCAACTTCTATGCCCAGAGAGGTTTCTTTTGGTCTTAAAATAGCATCAGGCACTGCAGAGTGGAGATGCAAGGAAATGGTAGATTATATATAGACACATACATTTTGTCACAAGTCCTGGTGCTTGTACCTATTATTCACTTTAATCATAGTTTTAATTGATTTGCATATTACAGTACTACAGCTTCTGTAGACCAAAAAATATATCAGATTGGATGTTAAATAAGAATATTAAAAGGCTCCTCTAATGCACAATTTACTTGATGGCAAACAATCACTTCCTCTCAGATCATCACTATTGCAAATTTAGAAAGTTACCTGAAAGGCTTGCCCCTAATGTGTTTCCTAGTAACTAAAAAATTAATAAAATATTATTTACACTTTGATGTTTTAATTCAAGTTGAGTAGCAGTGTGGGAATGTGCTATTTTCTTAATTGAATGAGAATTAAAACTTGGAGGGGAACATAGCAAGCTCTGAGTTCAAATGTACTTATTTTAATTTTGTTATTTATATCTCAGTAACCACCTCAAATTCCCAGCCCAGGTCAAGAACTAACAGACCAGAAACTCCTCAAAGCTATCATAAGGAAAATGTCCTTGGCATAAAACAGCTTGCTTGCAAAAAACCACAAGATGGAAAACAGGAAGGCATAACCCTGAGTATCATTATCCACACCTTGAAAAGCAGGGATGAAGATGCAGGCTGCTGGAAGTCACAGTGACTTAAGCCAGGGAGTCTGAACTAGGGTAAGAAAATGGAACTCAAGTCTATTAAATGTATCAGAGGATATGATCCATGCTTACAAGGGGAATATTTCTGGTACTAAAAGTCTCATTAATCTAGTGGAAAAGGCATGACAAGACCTCATGGTCAGGAGCCAAAGCCAGGCAAGTTCTGAGACATGAAGGGTGACCATCTATAAAAAGGCAAAGTAGGCCATTAGAGTTCCAACATTGGTACACAGAGACACAGTGACTTCTCCAGCTCCTGAAGGCACTGAAACAGAGCTAAATGTCTGCCAAAAAAGGCAGAGATTCTGTGCACCAAAGTTACAGAATTGCAAAATCACTACTCATATTTCACATTCTGGTCATACTAAATATAAAACTCTTCTGATTTCAACTGAGTCAAGAGCAAACTCTCAAATTCCAACCTTTTATCTCAGCTACTTTATCTCAGAGATCACATAATTACTGAGAACACATCACAAGCTAGACAACAGAAAGGTACCACCAACAGCTGCTGCTGTGAAACCACACAGTGGAAGAGGAAGCAGGAAACAGTGGAGAATACAGGGGTCTATTTGTCAAAAATACCATGCCAACAGAACTTTACATTTCTAATATTGACAGCAGCTGTCAAAAAAACCCAAAAACATATGTACATAACAACCACTTCCTATCAGCTGGGGAGAAAGGATGTCCCTTTATCATTCTCTGAATTTTCACACAGAAGAAGGAGATGGTCAACAATACCATCTCCTTTAAGAAGCAGCCCAGCACAGGTCTGGGAATGCATCACTGAAGTACAAACCAGGAATTAGCAGATGCAACCCACATATGCCCACGTTATGGAAGGAATGGAAAAGCACTCAATGGGTCCCAAAACCAAGATCTCTTGCTCAGGCAATTTAATAAGCAAAATAATCTCTGGGTCTAGAGGAAAAATCCTGGCTTTAAGAAATTAAAGAAATTCAATAGGAGAGCTGCCATAGCAGCAGTTTCCTCTCCAAATTCTACTGCTAGCTGAACTACCAACCTGTTCTGGGATCTTGAAGAATCCTTCACTTCCCCAGGACTCTCCATCAGCCTTTGCATGCCTCAGGGAGCCTTGCATGATTCTTGCTTTACATATGTGTCATGCCTGGCATAGCAGAGCAAAAGTGACCTTGTCACTTCCATGGTACAAATGCTATTACTGGCACCATTCACAGACCAGTCCTGCTCCAGTAGTCATGGTCTAGCTGGCTGTCACTACACTGGGCTGCACAAGTCCTGCTTTGGGAAACAAAAGTCATAGCAGTGCCACACCGGGAAGGATTGCTCGCATGCTGGGGACAGGTGTTGAGCTCTCCTTTGTACCAAACCTGGAAAAACATTGCACCCTCTTCACTTTTCCATAATGCTGCTGAAATCACAAGCACTGCCTTGGCAGAGCTTGGCCTCAAAACTCACCAAAAGTCTCCTGTCCTATATGTGGCCTTTTTTTGAAGCTGCATGGACACCAAGGGAAGGAATTAAAAATATAATACTGTGATACACAAGAAATCAATGCTGGATATCAATCTGAGATACAGGTGCACATTTTATTAAGGGACAAGACAGATTTTATATATTGCCATTGCAATAATGTGACTAGCTCAAAGAAATTTTAAAAGGGCAAGTTTTGGAGTCTGGTGGTATTTTTTAGGTGGTTTGGTTTGGGGGTTGTTTGTTTCTTTGGGACTTTTTTTGTTCAATTGTTTTGGGTTTTTTCCAGATGTCTGACCTTTCAAGCAGAGGAAAATTTCCCTAAAATGGCTTCATGATCTGCTATTCATGCAGCCAACAAGAAAAAGAGCATGTGGTTTCTTTCAAGACAAGGTTTTGGACAGAGCTACTCCTAAAATATTGTTAACTTTCTGCTCCAGTGCCTTGCAGCTCAGTTCTAAATAATGGCCACTGAAAGAAAACAGGCAGAGAAGAAACAAGTTTTAATAGCTGTACAGTGAGTGTCTTTGTCCCACAGACAGATTTGATTATATCACTGATAACCTTCACAGAGTTTGTTATCATATTACACTGTACCATTCTTCAGAGCTGAAGATATTTTCCACACACCTCAAACAGCCTTAGCAGCAGTGAAAAAATAAAGTCAAAAGTCCCTTTCAGACGTTTTGGTGGGATTCTTCTGTTTCACTGAGTTCCCTCAACTGGAATGAAACTAGGAGAGCTCAGCGGTGGTGCTGCAAGTAGTGAGTGACACCAACCCACATCTCTGCCAATGCAGCGTCTACAGGGTTAGTTTGTAAACCTGTTTATGCAGTTGTGTGTGGTACATGAAGTCTTATACCATAATTCCTGAGAATACCATCTGGTAGGTATAGACCAATGTATTCTGCATAAACTCAGACAAGAACTATCATCACTGATACTAACTGACATGTTGCGACCTTCAGACACCACCCACTATAATTTTACATGTCCTAAGCTGTCATAGAATTGGGCAAGACATGGGAAAAAACCCCCTCCAAATAAAGTAAGTTGTTTTGGCCATGACTTCAGCCCTTCCACTGAATTGTTGTGCACTTGTGAGAAGTACACCTAGTACTTGTTAGTGGCTTGCATATGGCAGCAGATAAGGAGAAAATCAGAATCTGTTCTACAATAATATTGGGAACAAAAAGGGTTTGGATCCAGCAGAAGTCTTGTTATATGAAGGAAGTGGTCTTGCAAATAAGCATAAGCAACCTGGATCATTCATTTCCAGTTACTGCACCAGCCAAGTGCTGTACTTAGATAAGTAGCTCTAATTTAGTAGGGCTCAGACAGCAGTCATTACCACAGGATTCCTTCTCCCCTTCCAATTTGGGAAACACAAAACTGCTCCACCAACTGTAAGACACAACAGATCAGATCCTCACAGCCCACACACAGCTTATACTGCAGGCATAACTTCACTTAGGGGATAAGCTCTAGTTCACAGCAGGACAGCTGAGGGCAAAATCAAGCATTGCCACCTCATCCTTTCACTGCTGCTGGGATAGATGGCATCTTCACTGTACTTGCAAGGAGGCTGAATCCAGTCATGTGCTATCTGCTGTAAAACTGATAGGTATGTCTGGTGATGAGCAGAGAATGAGCTCAAATGTAATAATTAGCAACAACTAAATTCGTTAATAATATAGACATGTCCTAAAGCAGATCTGAGTCACATTTTGTTTATACTCACAGCTTCATCACTCCATTGGCATTGTGACATCCCTGGAAGAAGAAGAAAATAATAGCCAGTAAAATCCCTGGACAAAGCACAAATTTCCTGCACTGTCAGGTACATATTCCTTTGTGGGACTCAGGGAAAAATATTTTCTGTTCTGTTCGCTGTATGTCCAAATATGGACACACAAAGCAAGGAAATAAAGAATTACACCTTTGACTTTTTACTTTCAAGTCTGTTCTGAGTTTTGGCTGCTGTTTATTCTCATGGCAGCACATCGCTGTACTTCTTCACACACCCTTCATGAGACTGGACTATTGTTGATTTACATATATTGGCAGGAAGGCCAGGTAGACGCCTCTTGGTCTCACCTCCCTGCTGAGGCACCCATTTCTCCATGTTTCCCAACCAAGATTCTCCAAATCCTTTTTTTCTGGAATTCAGTGGGGCACTAGCCCCACTAGTTATTTCTGGTAACTTTTCCTCTAAGTGAAGGCTCATACTTCAGCTCAAGGTGTAATATAGCAGTTGGCACTTCTGCCTAATTTTTCAACAAAACATTTCTTGTAATGGTAATAATTCTGGTATTGGAATGAAAAGCTTTTTCAGGATTTTAATAAATGGTGTCTATGAAAATGGCTAAAGCACATGATGACTTTTATTGGTAAAATCAGATTCCCTAAAGATATCTTGTTTTTGTTAGTTTCTGAAGATCCACTCAACAGATGATGTTGCCTGTAACCAGTGTGGGTAGTACATGCTTGTCTCTTGTAAGAGGTAGCCAGGACAGCTATTCTGAGGGCAAGGACAACATCCTGCTCCTGTCAGCCAGAGTCACTCTTTCTCAGAGAATGCAAGAGCACAGCATCTCTGATGGATACCTGGCAGTATCTTCTGACTGAAACATGCTGTTGTAGATAATGCAGGTTTGTCCAGCCTCAACAGCTACAGGGGGTATATTTGGGTTTACAATTGCCCCTCCTGCCTTCCTCGCCATGGGTTGCATCCTGCCTCTCTCTCCCCAGCAGCAGCCAGCCCTCTCCCTGAGGCAGTACAGCAGTGCCTCCAGACTTTCCACACTGCACCAGCAATGAGGAACTGCACAGGCCCCATGGATGCTGGGTAGAATCCCTTGGACATCTGCCCCTCAGTAACAACTAATTCTGCCCCAAAAACACACACTTCCTGTCAACAGCAGCAGTGTTTTGGCTCTGTGTTGGAGGACAGGTTCAGCTGCTGGAATGTGCAGTTGTAGCTCAAACAGCAGTCCCCCAGCTCCTCCAGGGAAGAAGCTGGAGGGTTGGATGGATCAGAGCAGAAGCCTGGAGCTGGTCTTCAGGCCACCAGTTGGACCACATAGAACACTTGCAGCTCACATGTCTCATGGTGCCAAGGCAGTGCAAGGCTACCTCTTCAACTGAGGGCTTGTAACCACATGTGTGCTCACATCTGTAACACACATACAGCATCTAGTCAGACTTTATAAATTAGGCTTTTATTACAAAGTTCTGTTTATGAAGCTATTCTGATCCTTTTTTTCCAGGGAGAGGTTTTAAAGTTTTGCCTTTTCACACAGTGAAGAAAGGAATTATTCTCCCCTCTCCCCCTTCTTTCTGGCACTGCTTTTCCATTAACTCTTCTGCACAGCTGTGTCTGTCTGTTTGCATTAACTATTCTCTCAATCTTTCTCTCTTCCTGAATAATCAAAAAATTGTTCTGGAGAAAACCAGATTTGAACTGAAGTCAACAGAAAAGCACCAGTTCTGGGATCATGCATCAGTTTGAAGCTATCTGCCTAAGACTTATTCTAATTCCTTGGAGCAGACCTACTGATCGCCAAGACCAAATATTAATTTTCATCCTAGTGCTATGCATATTTATTACTCTTTTTTTAAACTAGAAATAACTGTGAAGAAAAAGCAAAGCATACAGCAAAGATCACAATTACAGCAAATAATTAACCACTCGGAATTTAATACACCTCTCTGCAAATGTTTCTCTCATATAAAGCCCTTTGGCACACTGACAAGTGAGGTAAATAAAACAGCAAAATAGTTTGGTCATTGCAAGGTGGGGGAAGAGGATTCAGCTGAGATGTAAATTCCAACTTCAAACTAAGGAACACTTTCTCTCAGCCTTGTAACATCACATAGCATATTTTAATAATCTGAAACACCCTAAAAGGCATGATTTTGCAACATCATCTGTTGAGTGGATCTTCAAGAACTAACAAAAACAAGATATCTTTAGGGAATCTGACTTTGCCAATAAAAGTCACCACATGCTTTAGCCATTTTCATAGACACCATTTATTAAAATCCTGAAAAAGCTTTTCATTCCAATACCAGAATTATTACTATTACAAGAAATGTTTTCCTGAAAAAATAGGCAGAAGCACCAACTGCTATATTACACCTTGAGCTGAAGTATGAGCCTTCACTTAGAGGAAAAGTTACCAGGAATTTTCAGACTTCTAGCAAGGTGATACTCTGAAATTCTTCTCAGTTTTAACACACTTCCATTATTGTAGAATAGTTCCAATATATTCTTTTGTTAATGATTGGACACTTTAAAATTGCTCCTTAACTATATAAAGAAATTTTTTTATATCTCCTCCTCTCCTTTTTGCCCCCATTCCAGTGGTTTTGCCATTGCTTGTATTGCTGATTGAGCCTTTTTAAGCACTTTGACCACACATTTGGCTCTTTACTTGATCTCTCCCACATCAGAACATACTGCTTTGGCTTTCAAACACAATTTGCTAGAAACTAAAATGGCTTAAAATATATATGGCTGCAAAGCATTAGATTAATACTGGCGTACAGGAAATCAGAAAGTTAAGTCTAATGAGTTAGCAGATGGTTCATGATCATGATAAATTTCTTACTTTAGTTGACACATTTTCAAATCTTAATGTCCTCTAGAGGAAATAACTGTGTTGTAATGACTGGAATAATGGCTTCAAAGGTGAGCATTTGCCTTATTATTGTTTCAAACTCTGGCACTCAATGTACATAGGTGATAGGCTACGCACTTTACAAAAAGGAAATAATTATCACCGCATAGTGAAAAAAGACAAGGTTTACAGAAAAGAGGCTGTGAAGATCTTAGTCATGGAAAGAACAACCTCCTTCATCAGTGTGAAGCAATAGCTAATCAAGTACTGTACATAACATAGCAGACAGGCACTTGCAGGCATCCCAAGAGCCACAAAACTCTTCAGATAATCGCAGCAAGTGTCTTGGTGGTTGTATGGCTTCGGCAGAAGTAAAACTCCTGTACTCTGCTTCCTCTGTCCCACCCTTTCCCCTCTACACTCACTGTGAACAGGTTTGCCCAGGGAAAGGAACGCAGTCAGACTGCACAAAAGAAACAAGGAAGAGGAAAGTTGTGCTCTACATTCAGTCTCATGGCAGACAGTAACCAATGCAAGACAGGCATGCACTGAGAAACAAGGACAGTTTAAAGAATTTCCATTTTTGGATTGCAACAAAGGATTTGGATTTTTTGTCATGGGCTTACAGGTCAGGGCGGTATCTCCACACTTTGCCTTAATTCTCCCACATTCTCTGCTCACAAACATGAACACCCTCATGTACTGAAGTCTAAACCAGCCTAAACTCTTGCACAACGCTGACAATACCACTACTCCTGCAGAGCCAGCAACATTCCCTAGACTTCTTTTTTGTGGGTATATACTTCCCCTCCAGGTATTTTCTCAATACCCAAAAGTTGCCATGCACAACCATAAAGTAGCATTCCCCTCTAAGGAGGCTGTTCTACTTGTCAATCCAAGTGGAAATAACCCAGTTTGCACCTAGTGATGATCCCACAGTTACAAATACATCCTTCTGTCCCCTTTACAGTGTCTTGTGTTTTCAATGTCATAATAATTTACGCCTTCCCAAGAAGGACAGAATCATCTGCTGAACAGCAGTCATGGCCTTATTTGCTCAGCTATTGCGTAATCTTACCTTTGCCCCCATAACATTTCTTTTAAAGTGTCCTCTGTCAAGAGTCACTCTGCAATCAACATTGCTGACCATGTGTTATTAATTAAGTAATTTTACAAAATTAGAAATACAAATCACATTGTTTTCAACCAAAATAATGACCTACCAATTATTCTGCCAACAGAAATGACTTGTAGCTTTTGGCAGGTCTTTTCCCTTTGGCCATTGTTTTCTTAGTTATTAACAAGGTTACAGTTGGTCCTTTTGATTAAAAAGCCTTTTGGCCAGAATCACTGGTATGGGAAAACAAAACCTGAAATTCAATATGCTTCTAGAATTCTTTTGAAATTCGATCTCAGTACCAATGGGGGAGGAAGGTGAGGAGGCCACAGGGGACATATTTTGTTAAAAAAAAAAAAAAAAAAAGAGAGAGTATTTTGTGTTCACTAGTCTTCCTGTAAGGCACACACCATATTACTTAGGAGCTGATTGCAACAGCTTCAAACATCTAAAAAGTATAAATTAGCTTCATGGAGTTTACAAGCTGGGATAAGGCTACATAGTGAGATGTATCTTCATGACTCATTCAAGCCGCATTATCCATACAGACCTAGAAGATTCTTTCAGTTACTATAAAGGTAAATAAAATTCAGGACAACAGAATCGATGGCCTTCTTGAACCAGAAAAGAATTTATAAACATATACAATAAGCTATCATTTAAAAATTATTATTTTTAATATGACCAAAACAACAACATAATTTAAGAACTTAATTTAAACACAACACCTGATTCTGCTAAACATATCTACAAAATCTATCCTTATCCTTTAACATTTAGCACTAAGGGTGCTGTGCAAGTAATTTCATCTTAGAAAGATTACTTAGAAGGTAAAGTGTGTGCAACAGGGTAGTTCTGTACTCGCATGGGTAGAGCTTAGTCTCTAGGCCTCCAGCAAAATTCAACTTCTCTGCATATGAGAGCCTGCAGAAGTAAGGATGGGCTTCACCTTCTGTGCAATACTGCAATAAATTAAAAATAAAAAAAAAAATTTAAAAAGCATAAGACCTGTACTTTGCCTGCCCCTTTCAAAAGGGGTTATTAATGCTGTGATGCTGTGAGGGTCAGCATCATAGAGAGGGACAGAAATATGCAGGAGCAGAAACACGCAAAAGCATAAAGAGCATTTTCAGGTTTCTCTATCAACTGGCTTGTTCCAGGAACCTCAGATTTTGTGTTTAAGCAAGTGTGTTAGGCACTTCAAGCTTGGCAGATTTTAAGGTTTGTGTATAATTGACTAAACAATTCAGAAAATGGTGCACAGGGGTATCAGCTTCGCATATCAGCAAAGAACCTGCCTTTCTCCATTGTTTTGCTTTCTTTCCCAGAGAGAGCAAGTGCAAATAAAATATCCAAAGAGTAACCACATGAAAACATAATTTTCAAGAAATAACAGACTAAATCTTTAACAAGATAAACTAAAGGGGGTTGGGTATTATTTTTCCCTTTTAAATTTCTCCAACATTTGCACTCAGTGATTTACCCCAACTAAACATCTGACACTGAAAAAAAACATAGCACTATTTGTTGCAATTAGAGCTCTAGCAAACAACAGCACATTCCTGTATGCAAGTTACTTCAACAGCTTTCGTACCTCAACCTTTGCAGTATCCCACTAATAGTCCTGGTAAAGCTACTGTTAGCCATCTGAGAATTTTTCCCATCCTCAGTCATGCAGTTAGAATAAATGCCACCTCTTCTGCACTGACACAGTGCAAAGGCCTGGGAGTGAACCCAAAAATTCCTAACAAAACGCTCTTCCAGAGCCAATTCACTCATGCCATTCTTGGCTGGGGATGGGGGGGAGGGGAGAGGGGGAGATGGAGGGAAACAAGAAAAAGCAAAACAAAACAAAACAATACAATAAAACAATGAAACCCTTCAAAATTAAGCCTTTAGAAGAAGACACTGAACAGCCAGTGTTGAATGTTACCATTCTGACTGCAGAGACAGCAAGGCTAAAATTAAATTATGGTGTAGTCTTGCTTGACCTTAGAAGAGAAAGATCATGTATTTCAAAACTTCTCACTATTAGTAAGATTTATGCAATTCTGCACCAGTGACACTCACAGAATGTGCATTATGCTTGGCAATAGGCCTGCAATCCAGCTATTACTCCATCACGTGTTATAACATAGAAACAGTCACACCTGCAAGGCCTATGACAAATGACATTTCATTAACTTTGAAGACTGCTGGATCACTTTCCCAGGTTACATGTCAGCCAGGCTGTAATAGTCCTTTCAACAGTCTATCATGAATAGAAAGTCACTAAAATGTCCCAAATATTTCAGGGAGTAAATACTTGTCAATTTGTTAATGATAAAGTTCTATGTCAATTAGATGTAATGGGATAAAAGCCTATCATTAGAGGTCCTAGACCACACAAATTTAGAATGGTATTTCCCACTGCTTGTTTTGCCATTTCCCTACCACACCTTCTCTCATATTTATTCGTTTTTTTACTGTTTCAAGTGACTAGCAGAGTGATCCAGTACATTTCCCACTATCTGGTTTCATGGCAAAGTCTTTTCTGGTGTTTCAGTCCCCTGATGATTTTGTGGGATCAACAAATCAAACTGTGAGGTTTTACAAACTTGAAAATGTCAACAGAAGAACATAGGATATAGCACCTCAGATGCTTTCTTTCCAAATAAAATAATTTCCCCTCCAGTCTGTTTCAGCTTAGTTACAACAACCAAGCCCCATTTGAATCATACATATTACAGGTGTACATGGACACCAGTCTGTGCTGCCAATAGAGAAGGGATTATAAAACAGCTCTTTGTAGAACATATGTCCATGTTTCACTCACTATGGCTTTTGCTGTCCTGGGTAATTGCACTTCTCTCTGCTGGAAGGAGAGGTGGGGGTTACTCACATGTTGGAAGCTCAACACATCTTTAGCAGCTCTGCTACACAGAGGCTCAAGACTTTGACCCAGACTTCCTTGTGAAACTCCATACAGCTCAGACCATGGCCTGCAATTGGATCCCACAAGTGTGCAAGGTTCTGCAGGCAGCAGATCCAGGTGAAATTCAGTTCCTGAGGGCATTAACTGCACCCCACTGGTCTCACAAAAGCCTAGGGAGGAAGACAGCATTCACCCCAGTCCTACAATTATTTCTCCAGCACCTGAGGATCACAAGTCCTAGGGCACTCCTAGTGTGGGGAAACACTTATAATAAATAGGCAGGTCCCCCTTTTGCTTAGCCAGAAGCAGAACCTGCCTGGACACCTGCAAAGAGTCTCTTTGCAGGTCTTTGGTCTTTATGTGGACACACTAGTCCATCAATCTCCACTTGGGCTTATCCTGAAGAAGTTACCAGGAACACCACAACCCTTCACAGTTTAACTGTCCATTCTGAATGATATCCAGATGCACATCAGATCACAGGGTATACAGACAGAACACTGTCAGAAACCACCTGTAGATCCTTCCACAGAAGGCAGGCTGGCCCTCTATGCCATCCCATTATACATTTAGATATCAGAGCCTGCCCCTTGCTCTGGGCCTTGCTCAGCCGCAGAGGAATTCAATTAGGATTAAGCTGCATGAGCTGCAAAGTCAGAGGGCTGCCAGGTCTTTGTCGGTGCCTGTTGGCTTCTCAAGGAATCATGCTGGTACCATTTATAATCGTAATGAAAACCTATTTGCATCTTGAAAGCAAGAAGCAAAAAAAAAATTTAATATTCCCTAATACAACCTCTGGGGCCAACTGAGGACATATTTCTCTTATGAGCACCCTGATTTTGAAGACACGAATGAATTTGACAAAATGTAAACAACTCATTTCTAGAGTACAGAAACAAAGAAATGCTGGTGATAATGTGTCAACATTATGTTGCTCTTCCCTAAGGAAAGCAAACTCCATGGGTAAAAGCACAGCTTTGCAATTGTAAATACACCTACACCTAAGATTCATACTGCCTACATTGCTCTGTGAGCTGCAAGTTACATCTCATAGCATTTGGAAAAAAATATCTGAAAGCAGCCTGTTATGTACAGATGGCCCATAAAAATTAGTCTTACATATTGTGCTGAGTTACTTAAAACAGGCTGTACTATTTTGGATTGGCTCTGAATGTTCTGCATCAAACACCATCACAATGATATAAACTAGGTATTGATTGATTGATGTCCTTTTACCTTAAAACATACTATGTCAGGCTTCATCCATTAATTTTGTTCTGTTTAGGAGTTTAGATTTGTGTGTGTCTGTATTACTACTGTATTTCAGCTACATATCCTACAGTAAATAATCTTAATGATCAAATGACAGCCTTCATATCTTTCTGAGCAGAGTTCATCTGATTTATTAAAGTGACACCAGACGTTTACTCAAGGAGTAAACAGAGCTGACATTATAAGATGATCTCTGAGGGAAACACTCCAAGGTAAATACTGAGGAGAAAGAGGGGTTATGCATTCCATTCCTTTGTATTTCTTGCCTAATTTTTTACTTTGTTATTTTTGATGTTCTTAGTATCTTTTGTGATCTTCAGGCAACAATCTGCAAAAGGAAGCCCTTTTAAATAGTTTTAACTGTCAGCTTTAAACAGAAAAAGAGTAACTGAATCTGGAGAAGAATCTGAAAAAAACATCTGGAGAAGCCCAATGCCTCTTTGTCTGAAATCATAGTCTCAGTTAACCTGTGACTACTTGCTCTGCAGTGGGATCCTGCCTTTACAAGGGAATCATTGAGGAATGCTGGCTGAACCTCCTCATCTCTAGTGACTACTTAAAAATAGGATTGTTGACTTTCATCCCCTCAAAACATCAGCCAGATTTCCTTGTTAGGATCCTGTATTTGTATTTGTTAATAAGAACAAAGGCAAACAAAAGGAAAAAGGGGGAAAATATATATTAAAACTGATAAGTCTTCCAGTCCAACCACAAGTCCAGAATTTTCTCTTATGACACAGACAAAATGACACGTGGATTGGAATGACCCGACCCAGCAATCCTGTCCCTTCTGTGAATGACAGTAAGAGGCTCTGTAGCTCACTTTGAGCAGCCAATTAAATTAAAAATTAAGATAAATACTCTGTTATTTGCACGCAAAATAAGCCTTACCCTCTTCAAATCTGAGACAACATATTCTGTTTCAAGGCCCTACTGTGGTGACCATGTATCCCTGCCCTCAAGAGCCTGACACTCGTAGAAGCAAAATGATCTTCTATACTCCCTGACCAAAGCCAACACAAAAGGAAATGCATGACTGTTGATTTTTAAATCACAAGCAAGAGCACAAGAGAGTAAGATGTATCTGAAGAGGGGAAACAAAACATCAGGGCCAAGAAGGCCACAAAGAACTTCTTTACAGCTTTCAGTTTTACAGAGATGATGATCTGGTGACAGCAGGGAGAAGACAGACCCTCAGACAATTAAACAATACCCACAGGCAGTACAAAAGGCCAGGTCTGGCATAAGGCACAGAGCTGGAGAGGCAAGAGCACTGAAAAGGCAACTCTAGGTGGTCTAGCAGCATACAAGTATTACCTTCACTCACCTTTTTCCAGACATACTTTGACAGTCCTTGAACAAAGCTGAAGCAATGCCAAACAGCTCTCACTCTGTCAAAAAGAAAACCCTTCACACTTGTACACAGAGAAGGGAGAAGCCCTTGAAAGTGCTTTATCTTTTCAGCTAAAATTTGGCTAAAAACCTGCTGAAAACCATAACTTTGCCTTTCAAGATTGTTTCATCTTGCAACATGGGCTCACACATGGAGGTCCACATCTGCAGCTGGCATAATTCAAAATAATGCTCCTTCAGCCAGTAGTGATGTGAAGAGCACTTATGGCTTCAAACTTAAAGGCCTCACTGCCATAAACACTAAAGGCAACTAGAAAATTATATTTCACTATAACCAGCAAGTTAACCTGATTCTGTCATGAAAAATGTCTGTTTCCTTGACTCATCCATCATCAAGGCATAATAAACTTATAATCAAAATTATATCAGTTTAAATTATTCTGCCAATCTTTCCTTAATGGATTTAACTTAATAAAATTTTAAAAATTTTCCATGCCTGCCTATAGTAGAAAACAATAGTAACAATGGATTCATAGGGACTGTGGGAAAAAAACCCCAACCTCTTCCCCCATGGCAAAGTGCTGTGTGTATCAGTTGCTGCTGGGGAAGCATAGAGGGACTTATCCCCACAGGACAGAACTGAGCTTACCTGCCCTTTTAGGGAAGTGCAGGGAAAAGAGTTGACATATTCTTTTCCCAGTCCTATTTTCTCTGCCATTGGCTGGAATATAAGCCTGGGAGGTTTGTTTGCTGCTGTTTGAGGGAGTTTGAGGAGTTAAAAAGGGTTAGGTCTCTGCACCTGTAAATAACATTGCAAAGTCATGAGCTGGCAAATGGCTGTTCCCCTTTGGCAATTTGCCTCATTTAAAAAAAAAAAAAAAAAAAAAAAAAAAAGAAAAATTTAATCTTTAATATCCTCCCTTCCTCCCTTCTTCCAATCATTCATGACGACGGGCACAACCCAGTGCTGACTGAAATTTTGGGCCTCCTGCTGAGCTTGAGAAAACTAATTACTTCTTTCCCTAGAAAATAGCACCCACCATTAGAAGCACTCATTAGTAGAAAGATAAATTAAGTTCTGCATTCATGGCAGAGATTCACCTCCAGATCCAGAAGACAGAAGGAAACTTATAATGGCAAAACCTAAGCCAAAGTCACTGGGAAATTTGCTTGGGACTTGAGATCAGAGTGCTAGTATTTTCAGCACCTACAGATAGGTTTCTACCAGTTGTAGTCCGACTCCCTCCATCACAAAGCAAACCTATGAATAACAAAAATTGTAATGGATCAAAACCAGAAAAAAATCACTTCAGTTGGAGCAAAACTGGGTTTTCAATTTAAACTAAAGCAGTAGTTACACACAGGAACAAATGGCTTATAAGTTGCACATGGGCACATTTTGGTTTGAAATAAGAAAGCTATCACTAAACCAACAGCTTCAGGAATACAGTTATGGAACAACTTTCTGGGGGCCAATAAACCTAATTAGTTAGGGATGTTGACAGGGTTTTTTAACAGAAGTAGGCAACTCTAATGAAGTGCAGAAACTATGGTTGCCTAATGGAGGACTTCATGTGCCTGTCTTAAAATCCATCTTAATTGTTACACTGATGCCCTTTATGGTGATACTCAGGAGTGTTATAAGCAGAACAAGTCTAGACACATCATTTAAGAAGAAAAGGGAGGAGGAGAAAGAGTAAAAGCTCTTTTTTTCTCAATGGATTTGCATAAGAGTGTTTTCCCTTCTAAAAAGATATAAGAAAAACAACAAAAAAAAAGGGCTAAAGAGTTTGGCAGATTTATTCTTTACAGGGTTTCTTCTGGAAGCTGAGTATTTTGCATTCACTCTCCAAGATTCAAACAGGGAACTCATCTTGGAATTCAGCCAGAATAATCTTATACCAATAGGTTGATTCAGGAGCAAAATCTTCAAAGGAACTCCAACTGCTAAAATTCTGGACAGAAAAAGAGAAAAACCCATGTGCAGATAACTACATGGGTCAGTGGGCTGTGACTGAACCCAAAGGACTTGATTTTGCATTCCTCCTAAACTCAGCGAGCAATCTTGGGCAGGAGAAGTGAATCACCAGAAGGTTTGCCTGTGGAATGTAAAACAGAACTCAAGCTCTATTGCCCCCATCAGGATTTCACAACCACATAACACCAGTGATTTCACTAGAGTCATACCTGATTTATTAAAAAACAGAATCAATTTTTAGGTTTAAGGAAACCCTTAAAATAAGTCATTATTAATATCTTAATATTTTTTATAGCGTAAATCCACAGGAATCAGTTAGGCTACCCAGGATTTATACAGAGGTATAAGTTAAAGCAAGATTTCAAACTTAACATAGAAGTTTCTCGGATCTGTGCTGTGCTTATTTGCAAGTTTAGGCACAGGCATGAAAATAATTAGTGGCTAGAAGCTAAGCAGATAAAAAAACCCATGAAAATTAGACCTTGCCTCAAAAAGTCTTTCCCAGGTAAAGTCTTAAAAAGGTATTTGGGGCTACCATTCTGTGCTGGTGAAACTCAACACCATTCCATTACGAGAAGAACATCTATTTTTGCTGGCCAAGCCCTTGATCATCTTTTCCCATCCAGTGGGAAAGACACAGCTTTAATCTGGAGAGGGACAGATGTGCTCACCTCAAATATGCCCAGTGTGATACATCAGGCCAGCAGTAACCACCGAACACAAGGCAACACCTGCTTAGCCCTTCTGATAAAATCATTCCTTTCCCAAAGAAATGCAAAGCCTTTAGAGCCCCCAGAGCACCATCTGGGGTCCTGTTCTCCAGTCTGCAGTGGAGAAAAGCTGCCCTTTTCCATTCAATATTTGCCATATGTCAGGATCCAAAGAATAAAGGACCTAATCTACTTCTTGCTTATACCACTGTAAATCAGGAGCAAAGCTATCCACATTAGCAGCCTTCCATGAGTATAAAACAGGTGTAAGTGAAAGTAGAAACAGGTCTATATACTCAGCTGAATTTAGAAGCCAGTGTATTACTTTCCAATTTTGCAGAGATTACATTACATTATGTGTGTACATAAACACACACATATACACACACCATCTTTAAAACCTCTCCAGGAAATCACAGAACATATGGAAATTTAACTGGTTGCTCATAAAAAGCTGCTAATATCTGCCAAAGTCAGAAGACATGGAGCTTGTTACAAAGAGGAAAGGTAAAAAACCCCAGCATTTTAAACTAGACTACCCGACGGGTGGAGCAGCAGTTTCACTTGTCTCAGAAATGCAGTATTTTTGCATTTTTAAAGACTTTCAGAGCTTGGTTTTTGGAGTTGGTTGGTTTTGTTGTGGGTTTTTCTTCTTTCTTTTTTTTTTGGGGGGGGGGTCGCGGGGGGGTCTGTATGGGGTCTTTTTTTTTTCCCCACAGAACAGCGGGAGGAGATTTCTGTGACTAAAGCGCTTCTCGCCGCTGCCTCTTTGATGCTCCTTTGCTGCCACCACGTGGGAAAGAAACAGGGTGGCAAAAACGTGCCGAAAGCGCCTGGAGCTGAAGCCAAAGGGCTCATTCTGCTGTCCCAGTTATCCTCTCAGCCACTGCCTCCTCCGGGGTTATCTGCAGGGATGGGGAGGTGACCAGGGCCAGGGTCACCGCCGGCAATGCCACCCCGAGCAGCCTCCACAGCACTCCATTCACAGGAGAAACTGGGGACACATAAAAAGATACTGTCACAATAACAAATACATGATAGCACTACACAGCACCTCTAATAGACACTGTAAGGAAGGGACTCCTCAGGGATTAAATGTATTTCCTCCATAACGAGTCCCCACTTTGCTGCTCCTCCACTAAGGGACGCAGGTGTGCTTAATGTAGATATAAATGCAAGGAAAAGTAGATGTTTTACTTGTACTCTTTCTTGTAGAGGAAATTAAGTACTGGTCAACAAGTGCTGGGAAGTAAACAGCATATGAGAGGACTGCTCAGGTGAGGGGAGGTGCCCCTTAAGGTAGCACCACTAACCTCTTCTGCTGATGAGATGGATGAAGAGGTTAAAGGAACAAACATCTGTTTCATTGTATTGTGAACAGATGATTTTGGGGCTGTCCATAATAGAGAGGTGCATAGGACACTGTGGAGGCTGCTGAGGGAGACAGATGAAGATGCTCTCAAGGAGTACAGCAGTTCATATTGGTTTCCAGTGATGTTCACTGTTCACTTTTGCTTTTAACTTAAACTAATTTAACATACTATAAGATATTCTCCCCATCTTGTTTTTGTAGTAATTACTGTGTTTTAGGTAACACCACATAGATGAGCTCAAAGAGCAGACAGTTGTGAGGAGCCCTGAAGAATTTCTGGCAGTATTTCTTTCATTCAATCTAATTTCAGAGGCAGACATAGAGCCACACAGTTGAATTATGTTGAAGGTGAATATAGAAAGGCAGCTGAAAGACTGAAAAAGAGATTAAATGGCCTTTAAGCACTAACATAATTAAACATGAGAATTTGCCTGCCTTCTCTATTGTGCCATAATCAAACTGGAAAAAAAAAAAAAACTTATGACTTACACAAGTAAGTTAAACTACTAAAATAAAGAAGTACAAGATATACTAGATAGAGAAAAATTACAAACTTCTAAGCTCATGATTGACTGTTACATTTTCTAGGTGCTTTTCAAAACCTAAGCTCTGTGCTCTGCAGTTATGTCAAAAAAATATTCAGATATTTTAGCAACATGGAGGTCACAAATGTGTTAACAAACACACACTGCCAGCAAAGTCACTGTAGGTAATAGCTGAGAATCAGCTTTCAGATTTTTGTTGGTTTGTTTCCCTGTTGTTGGTGGAATGCTTGAGCAGGGTAAATCATTACTAATCTTTCCCAGCTGAGGTACTGACTACTGAAGCTCCTGAAGCCAGCCAGCTACCCTGTGAAGGCTTTGTCTTAAATGACTTAGAACCTCAAATTCTCTTTGGACCAGATGAACTTACCATTATGCATTAACTGAAGGCTTGGCTCAATTATATCTTACCTTTTTGCCATGAGAATCTAAGCACCAGATAATTCTGCAAGTCAGAAGTCACTGCAGCTAATATCAGAATCTGGCCTTCTGCATTCTGAAAACTTGTGCAAGAAAATACATGAGCAAAATCTGGTCCTTCATTTTTCCCATAGTATAACTCACCCAGGTGGCAAAAGACAAACAAAACAAAACAATAAGGTTTTTCCAAGCCTATTTTCTTCCTGTTAAATTGTGTAAGTGGGTAAAAAGTGTACAAAGTGCATAAGTCTCAGTCTGGGCAGTTTGCCCTGGTTTGAGGAAAAAGTACAGGTACACCTAGAAATACCAACCTATGCCCAGAAATTACTCACTTACCTACCAAAGGTCTTCTGTGTAATTCTATCTATAAGGCATGAGGTCAAATTCTTAGTCTTTAATGATCTGAGTATCTTCCAAAAACTAAGATACTTCATTCTACACACCACAAGAACATCTATTAAAAAGAATACTTTAAATGGACTAGTCTTCATTTTACCAGCTCAAGCAAGGAGCAGCTCCCACAGCTTCAAAATGCACCTCCTTTTACAAAACAAATAAACAAACTCAGAATGACAACTGTAACCCTTCTTTATGCTCTGAGATGAGACAAAATCAAAATTTCAGATTTTTAATACATTCAACACACTTAAACAGTGAAAAGAGGCATCCTTACACTGGAGTTACCACTTAGGGAGATGCCACATGTGAGTTAATTCCATCTTAGTTTAACTGGTACAAAACTAAATCCCAGCATGATTGTAATGTAAATCAATTAGATACATAAAAGAGCATCTGCAGTCTACATTAAGTATTTTAAAATCTGAAATAAATAAAGCTACATTAAAACAACACCATTAAAAATGGCAAAGTTTTACTAGAGCTGCAATTCTTCAAATATACTATGTTACAGAGCCCTGTCATCATTTGAGATATCGTGAACTTTAATTTTCAAGCCCATATTCCTCCCTCTGCAATCTGTGGCTTCAGAACTGTGCCGTGAGCTTCTCGTGCATGGCAAAACCAGAACATGAGCAGACTAAGGGCCAGTACCTACCAAGCAGTTTGTGAGGTTCCCCAGAGCCCTTATTTGGATAAATTTTCACTGAGATAACTTTTCTTTTTAATTTCCTAACAATTCATTTCAAATTTTCACCTCAGTGAAGGAGAGTTACAATCTTTAGAAAAACATAGTTGGAAATTTTGAGCTGACATTCCAATGTGGCCTGTACTTTACACACCATGTTCTTCAGCAACTGTAAGAACTACTCAACCTTCCTGGCTTTTGGGGAATTCACTCATGGCAGAGACCAAACATGAAAAAGTCCAATACAAGTAGTTAAAAGTTGGCAAAATTACAGACATCTGGGAACATATTACCATAAGAAGTTGAGGCACTGTGTGGGAGTACAAATAGTAAGCCCTGTATACACTAAAAGTTAAACAAAACTTAACAAATACTGTCAAAGTAGGGAGGGAGTTTAACAGACAAATAAATTTCACTGAAAGTAAGTATCTTAGTGCTGGTTTTGTTACATAAAGACATTCATACCTACATAAAGCCAAATTCTCAGTTCTTTTGTACTGGATTTTTGCTACTGTGACCCTAAAGAAATCAAGAGCTAAACTGACTTAAAGCAAAGAGAATTAAGCTTGTGATGTTATACAGAGTCTCCAACAATAGCATTTCAGTAACATGCACTTTGTATTGTTGAACACTGAACTTCTGGACAACCAAGTGATCTAGAACACACAGGTGAATGTGTAATGTGTACATCCTCAGACAGCAGCACACCATGTGATTAACTGCCTTAAGGAATTGCTCTCTCCATAGAAACTTCACAGGAGAAAATGTCTTGTCTTGTGTCTGAGTTGGGGAGTAGGTCTGTCAGCCCAGTGCAACAAATTAAAAAAATTGCTGATGCTATCCAACTTGTCAGTGTTTGTTACTAGGCATTTCTCCTTCTCACCTTTCAATAATGGAGACAGAAATTTTTTTACTTTAAACAATGACTCATTTGTTCCCATGGGGGCAAAAAACACTCAGGAGACAACGAAAAAAATCATTCTAGAAAACAAATGCTACACCATATTCACGGAAATATTTGCACCATGTGAGAGAATATCAAAGACTAATTTTTCGCTTGCAGAACTCAGCAGTTGCTCATTTACTTTAACAGACTCTGCTGCCAAACTGCAGCTAAGAATTTACCCCTAGAATTAGTGCTCTAATAAGGCACATTTGCAACCACATTTGAGTTTTATTTCTTTCCTGTCTGTTCTGGATCATTGTTATGCAAGATATAGCACCATAAATTGGAGGTGATCCTTCACTTAAAAATAAGTTTGTGGTTCATGTACTCTTTGGATATGCTCTCTAGGTACCTTTGACACCAAGACAGTCTTGATGTAAAGTTGGAACAATATAAGCCGAATTAAATCCATTTTCTATCACTTAGACTTTAAATTTGTCAGGGGAATGTGTCCACACTAGACTCAGAAGAAGCCTCTTGGCAATACTGAATTATCATACTGAATTACTTCCATCAATTTGCTGGAGCTGCCAAATTGAAATGATACATGTCAAGGCAGCCCTACACTGAAAAGTAAAAGATAGCCTCTTAAATGTTCCATTTATAAAACTTTTTATTCACAGTCAAATTTACTATCCCTTCTGAAATATATCACTTTACAAATTGATACCTTGCCATTACAATATTTCCATGCCATATTCACTCAGCTTAGTAATAAAAACAAGCTTTTGCTATTTCCCCTTTGATATCGCTGATGAAAATTGTGCAGTTCAAGGTCTCCTTCTTAGATCACCAGCACTAAATATTCCATAGATCTGTAATCTTCTGCTACAGGAAAGGTTAAAAGTCAGCAAAAAGATACACTGTTGGTTTTATCAATAAAATATTACAAGTGTATCCCACTGGAAAGCAGAAATTGAAGAAAAAAACCCCAAACAATCACTAATGCTAAGATGCTAAGAGTGCTCTACAAAACAAAAGCATTCATGTGGACTTTCTGAAACTTTGTGTAAGAAATACTACTCAAAGCAGATTAGGAGAAAGAAAATTACACCGTCCCACTGCAGAACATAAATGCATTTTTTTAACAAATATGTATCGTGTGTGATTCTAAAATGACAAATTGTATTTATTTTCTGTAACTGATGTAGCTTAACACTTTTTTTTTAGTCACTAGCAAGTGAATGTCTAAGAAAGAGAAATAATAACATAAACTAATAATGCCCTGTTTTGACATCTTTACATCTCAGTTTATGAGAAACTAATATCATGTGTACATTTGGGGTGCAATGACTTTCAATTATTTTGCCATTTCTAAGTTGGAAATCTTGTGCCACAGGAGCCACTTCCACTAATGCAACTCTACCCATGTTTCCAGTTACGGACTAGAACTTATTGTTGATGACTCCCAAAAGCTGATACAAATCTTGATCTAGGCAACCAAGGTCTCTCCCTCTAGTGCTGCAGAAACAGGTCACCATCACTTCCTGGGTAATGTATGTCATTTACTATGAAAACTAGGATTTCCCTTTACATTTGTAATATTCCCAGCCCTGCAGTTAAAAACTGAGTATCAGTCCACCCTCTTAAACCCAAGAAAGTTCCTAATCCTGAGAGAATTTTGTTTGCTTAGCTTTTATTATTCCAGATAAATATGTCTGAGGAGATTTTCAATATAACTGCAACACTGACAGTCTTTGACAAAGCTCTATGCTAGCATTGATTTTCAAAGCCAGGAAAAATAAGATGACTTAATAAAAAACAAACTCTTAGGAATGCAGTTCTCCAGGAATAAAAATACTGAAGGAGTAGAAATGAGCCTCATTGATATGTTGACTTCCCAAGTCATATGGCAAGCACTTTTAAGGCTGGAAATTTAAGCCCTAGGAAAATTCATTCCCCTTTTGTTCACAGCCACAGTAAACTCTCTGTCAGAGAAATGTTTTCTAGGAGTAGATCTGTGGAAACTTCACACAGCTCAGAGAACAACTCATTTCTCATGTCAGATAGTCATTTTGTTACAGTAAAAATCTCCTTAATTGCTAGGACAGGTAATGCCAAATTGCTATTTTTATGTAGTTATTTGCCACTAACACAAGTGGGATTTAACACCCTGAGGTGCATTTTCACTTCTCTTTTGAAATATATTTTTGTGAACTTGGAAAATTCCTCATGCGACCTGACACCAAATTCTAGTGCCAGCCGCTAACTTCATATGCCGTCATGAACCTCACCACTTCCTTGGTGCAAAGAAAGAAAAGTTCCAAGAATTCATTAAATGTCTGAATCAAAACAAAATCTTTAACAAAGTAATCACTTCAATGATATAAAAACCACTTAGCATTCATAATCATGATTTCAAGCTTCTTTCAAATAGGGCTGTTCATGAATAATAAGCACAGGGTGAGGATTCTTAGTCTGTAGGGTATTTGTCTGTGTTGTGTTGTGTCAGAAAACCAAAGCTGCAATCCACACCATTAACAGCTGTACTGAATGATGCAAGGCTTTAAAAAAAAATACAAAATTGCACATGCTATATCTATTTAAACTGTCCTATTACAAATGTCAAATACCTGCACAGAATTAATTATGCCAGATGGACTTCTACCTCAGTAAGTCTCAGCTAATAGCCTTGCATTACTCTTGTTTAAATATTTACCAATGAAACCTGTGTACTTTACTGGACAATGAATAATGATCCTTTTCAGAAATTATCCTTTTAAAACAAAACCTATAATTGAAGCTTAAGAGGAAAATAATGTAATGGAAACGTCCTCCAATCCTCCTTTAATTAACAGCGCTGCACATAAGTACAAGCTGAGCTGCTCATTTCCTCAAGACAATGCCTCTCAAAGCAGAAGATGCTATCTCCCAGAAAATTTCTATATTAAAGTGCTCTGGTTTGTGCTACTTCAGACCACTTCTATCCTCCAACTGCCTTCCCCACTAGTCCAAAGAACACGTGACCTTTTTTCTTTTTTTTTTAGATCAGTGGGTCTGTAATTAACATTTTGAACCTCATGCATGAGGTACATGCAGACCTCAACACTCACACCTAGTCCATAAGTCTATTTAAAACAGTCTAACACTGCCATCTGCAGTGTCAGGTTGAAAGGGGTACAAGACAGGGCACACAGCCTTCCAAGCAAACACCATCCAGACCTATTTAGAAGAACTGCTTCACATAAATGTGTTACTTTTGGTCAAGGACACACTTTGGGTCTTTCAAATTTTAAACCTTAACTAAACAAAAAAAAAAAAAAACCAAACCCAAAACCAACCAACCAAAAAAAAACAAACAAAAAACAAAACAAAAAAAACCTCTCCTATTTTCTTGGACTCCCAAGTCCAATAGCTCCTTCATTTGACACAACCATGACATTAACCTGAAGAAACAAAGCACCGTCATTTTAGTTTTTTATAGGCCTTTGACATGTATACTCACATAAGCAGTCCTGTGGATCTGAGGCAGCAAGGTTAGGTACCCACATCTAAATAGTTCTCTTGTTAGATGGATTGAAGGCATTGCTATTTACCTGAAGAGCTTATTGTAAACAAAAATATGTAAATTCATACCAGTCACTAAAAAAGTTTCTAGACATGTAATGAGTTTAATAAACTTGTCAATGCATTGAATTTTTCCTTTTAAATGTGTATTTTTAGATAACAATTAGGGAAAAACCTTCATTTTAATACCTAATTCAGTTTAGTTCACACTCTGCATTGCCTGCTGCAGTAAAATGCCAAGGACAGCAACCATCCACTGAACATCATTCAGCTTGCAATACCAGAGCTTTGTTCTTATCATTTTATACTAACAACATTTCCCAAAGACTTGAATGAACTGCTACCCATACTGCATTTTTTTGAGCTAAATCTTCTATTTTTCCTTTGTAATTGTTAATTCCTTGCTAATTGTTAAATAGCTTTTGGGCAGATAATTGAGCTTTACATTGCAGAATATTGAAAACTGAACCCACCTAACACCCCACCCTTCCTAAACAACTAATCTTCACATTTTGAGGAAAAATACAGTATTTCCAAGACAGAGCAGTAGCTTTTTTTGCACGTGAGGATGCTTTCCCTAATGAAGACTTGAGAAACACCAATAGATGGCCACACTCTTACCACCCCAGAGCACATTTCTCCCAGCTTTAGCACTAAGGGAGGAGCACTGCAGCCAAAATTCGATCAAGCTCCTGCATGTGCTGTTTCCTAATATCCACCCCCAGCCTACTCCTTTTCTTTCGACCCCACAAATTGCCTTAGGGGATATGTAACTTTTTCACTGACTAGACACAAGGGCTTAGAGCAGAATCCAGGGTGTTTGCTTGTGGCCCTTGAAGCCCTGCTTTCTCAGAGGCAACAGAAGTAAGGAAATATTGCACACCTTCAAGTTGAAAAGAGTTTAATACAATGAATAAGGCTTACAAAACTCTAAAACTAAGGCATTTCACACAATGCTCTTTCATAAACACCACAGACTGGATAGCAGCGTTCGAAACTTTTTAATATTGAGGAGATTGATTGACAAAAAAGTGTCAACAAATCATTTAAAAATTGAATTCATAGGCATTATAAACAAAACATCACTAGTATTTATTACCAGCAAGTATATGTCAGGTTATTATCATGTGAGTAATGAAATGTCCAATGTGCATCAAATGGCACTTTTAGATACACATTAAATGTGATCACCGCAGTGACAAATGTTCTGGACAAAATACAATCCTGTAAAATTTGTAAGTATAAATTAATCTGTTATACAGCTCTTCTATGAGATGCATGCAGTATGCAAAACATTTCCAAGTAAGTTCTAGGTGTCCACAATTCTTATGAGGGGAAAAATAGATTTAGTCCTTTTGTCTCTTTTTTCCTTTTACAGGAGATTTGGAAGTATATTCATTTTCTGCATTTGGTTCCCAGAGCGCATTTTTTACAAATCTAGAAGCAGCTCCTTTATCAAGTTTGGATGCCTTTTTCTTGTCTGCTATTTCTTTGACCTTGTTCATGTATGTTCTTATTCTCTCCTAGGGAGAAAAAAAAAAAAGGAAAAGTATTTCAAACCATTCTCCCAAGATTACTGCTAAAATGAATCGATGAGTAGAAGTTCTCCACACTATACACTTCTAGAACTATAATACCTAGAAGAATAGTATTACTTAAATAAATATACCAGGCCCTTTGCAAACTTGAGACTTTCCTTTAGCATATTTTCCATCACAGGTACCTACCACACCATCTGCATGACACCCGCTATAACAGGAACACAAAGTCCTACAGACATGCAGACTCTGCATTTAATTTGCAGAGATATGGGAACTGTCCTTGCAAGCAAAGTTAGAAAATAAAATACTGAACTCAGTTTGGAGTTTGACCTACATAAAGATGCCAAAATAATATTTAGGTATTTGACATATTTATGGATGCATTATACTACCTAACTACTGTCCACAAAAAAAAACAGAATCAGCAAGTCCAAGCAAAGCTAAAAAGGCATCTTACACAAAATCAAAGATGGTACAAGCATCACACATGTCTGTACCCCAGAAGTTTAGGGCTTAAGTTCCTGAAATGGTCAAGAGGTCTTATTAAAGAACTTATTTAGGGCAACCTGATGAATTTCCAGCCATATCAGAAGTTCATTTTATGGCCATAAATAACAGTACAGGCTATTTCCAGGGAAAAGGGCATGCCTATATGACATATCTTAGCCTATCAGTTATTTGGTGTTTATGGGGGGTTTTTTTGACCAAACCACAACTGTGGGGACTCAGCCCCACAGAAGTATACCCTCCCAGCTTAACAATCTCATTTATGTGCCTACTCATCCTCATCTGCTCCTGCAACAAATAAAGAAAATTACTTTGAGAGGGTAGTAAGCAGCTTTAGGATGATAGGAATCTCCCTCTGATAAGTGCCTGCTTCTCTTCACTGACAAGGGAGTACACTTACAGTAACTCCACAAAATATTTAACAATTTGGTTTACAGATTTCAAGTCTACATATTTAGCCTAATATAGCCTTTGACTGTAGGGCCTTTGGATGTTATGGTCATACAAACCACAGTAATATATATACACATATATGTAGTGCTCTGATACCTGAATTATGAATGTGGATTAACAGAATATGTGTGGATGTTGCTAAAATAAATTTTGATATTTCTCACATTTCTCACAGCCATTGCCACCTCTTTGAATCTGGAACAAAAGTTACAAGACTTACACTACAGAACTGATTTTCAACTCTTCAGTGATCATTTTAAGCGACTGTCAAAAACTTGGCCACTCCTTCTGTATCAAAAACACAGCTTTAACAAGGAGGGCTTTAGAGGGTCTGAAATCATGATCGGACATAATATTTCTTTGGTGACTGAGATGGCTAATGAGAACAGATGGCAAACCTACATGTATTAACATGGGAAAAAGGAGCTGGAAAATGTCAACTTGACAAAAGAAATTAATTCTGATAGCCTGAGTGTGAGTTTTATTAATACAGTTTGAATACCTGTATGTACACAAGGAGAGCAATTCTACAAACAAAATAATCATGACACAAAGTCTTTTTTAATTCCCTTTCCACATGAATAAGAACATCACAATGTCTTTAGAAGGAAGAAATGTGCATTCATTCAACCTTGATACTTGCAAAAGGAAAAGAGATCTGAATAACAAACAAGGCTATGAAAATATTCAATCTTTCTTCAGAGCTAAAACAGCAGTTGTGAAGCAAAATACAAAATACATAAAATACCCACAGCAGAAGAGATAAAAGTTCATAGTATCACTAAATTAACATGATATTCAAACACTACATGATATAGGAGGAACAAAAAACTGAAACACAGCTCACAAAGTATTAACTGATGCATTTTTTAATATGATACAGTCTAGACTACTGAAAACCTCACAAATTTTAAAATAGAAGTATTCTTGTTATTCTGGCTAGCTTTCTACATTTTTAGTCCTCTCTCCCATTCCACTGGTAATGCAAGGATTATATTTAAGCTAACTATTTCACATCTGCTGAGATTTAATATTTTAATTTATTCAGGAATTAAAATGAGTAGTGAGAAGTTTGGATTTCTATTTTTTCTTCAGGCTAAATGATTCAGATTTTTAAGTCAGCAGAATTTTCAAGATAGCTGGCTTTCTTTACTGTAGTCATGCATCAAAATGGAATATAAAGACAAAACTAAAGATTTATTATAGGTCGTAAATATGTCACTAATGCAGAATTACTGGACAATACACATACAACTGGTGCCAAAAAAGCTTTTAGCTTTGTTGCGGAACTGGATTCTTTACTGCTGAGAAAATGAATTATTGAAGGGCTTGGAAGGGGGAGGGGGGCACTTTCCCGTCTTCACTAGTAAATCAACCACACTGTACTTTTAGAGTCATACAAAAGTAAGAAAAGGCAGCCTCAGAGATTAACATGATTCCAAGTATTTATAAGGAAAAAAATGCCATACTGGAAGTTATAAATTATTATCAGGCCTGTAACACTTTTCCATTTAACAGATACAAGTGAAAAGTTGCTCTGCACAGAATCCAATTCTGGACCAAAGGTGGAAAACCAGAAAAGATAAGATGATATCATTCATCATCCTTTTATAATTTCAGCAGACTCTACAACTTTATTTTAAACAGTACTGTTTAAAATTAAAAAAATTACTTTCTTAATTTAAAGAGCCCAGCAGGGCATATAAGTAGTTTATAACACCATGTAGCATATGCGTGCTATTAGAGCAATGTATCATTTTTAAATGTAGATATAAACATTTTTAAACTTCCATTTGGGCTAACCATTGTACACAAGTAGGACATATGTAGTGTACGCAACTCACCAGCTCTTGTTTCACTGGATGTTCCTTTGGATTGATTCCCTGGGTAGCCAAGTATACTACAAGAAAAAAAACAAGCTTGTTTTGAAACTGAAAGCTATCTATGACTGAAGACCCTATCAAGCAGTCACATAGGAAAACCAAGGCTTCCACATAAAATCATTAATAAGAATTGTTAACAGTGTCATTAAGTATCTGACAAACTATTATTATTAAATATTGCAGCTAAAATACCCCCAACAACTAAAATGGTTAAAATTTAACAACTAAAATGGTTAAACTTTCAGTCCTTTAAAGAACAGAAAAGACTGCCACAAAGGAACCAGAAACATACTCACGCATGTACAAAATTAGCTTTTCTAAATATAGATTTTTGATTCAGAATTTCAACATCATTTACCCTATGGTTGGCAATAATGTGGGTACTCAGGGTAATTACAAGTTTTTAATTATTTGGCTATGAGATATGATTATTTAGTGTTTGTGGCTGTCTAGATGTTTGAATGCTAATCATAAATACTACATTTTTCTTTACACCACATACTTACCCCAAAACATAGAATTTAATGTGTACACCGAAACCAGATCCAGCTTTGCTTGCTCAAGAGGATCTAACTAGAATGAAAAAAAACCCATTATATTTGAAGATTTTTAAGCAAGATATGCACAGATTGTGGTAATGTGCACATTTTATACTTGCAAATGTATTCATAAAAGAATACACACTGAAGAAGCATGTTTTTGCATCACAAGTTTACTGAGACTGTGTTTATGCCTTATTTCCATGCCATCACAGGACCATTCATTCTCTCCTCTCCAAATATTCGTGTAATTCTCCCAGTCTGAAGTTAAACGCCACAGTCCCATACACCAAAAGCACAATCCCTTAGCATGTATCTCTTAAGACTACTGTTCCCATAGTCAGAAATAAAGTCCCTCTTTTTCCACAGAAACTTAATTAAACATAGTTGTTGCTATCAATGGAAGGGGGAAAAAAGTTTAAAAGTTGCTGAAACACAAACATCAATATACAATCAATGAATGTTAACATGACACATGGCAGACCGTGTCTTCAACGCATGTCAGAATACTTATGGATATAAAGCAAAGGAAGGATAAAGGTAATGAAAGGGGTTTTGTTTCCCTTGACTGTCTAAGTCAATTTATTATTTTAGTCCTACACGACTTCCAGAAACTCTGATAATATCATTGTAGAGCTCACTATTCTAACATGGATACTGTAAAAAGATCTGTGTTGTCAAGACCGTTTTCTTCATAATTTATTTGTGTAAGAAATCCTCACAGGATAAAGAAGTTCCCTCATGTGTTGCCTTTTTCTTGCCCTACAGAAATAAATTACACATTAGGCTTTAAATGTTATAAGACAGAGATGCTTATATGAAATTCTCAGGCACTACCTTGCTCTAAAAAAAAGTCACATTTTGCAGACTTATAGCATAGCTAGAGGAGACAGCTCAGGTTCTGCAAGTCTAGACTTCTGGAATCAGATCAATTCTCACTTCTGCCAGTTCACCTTCACATCCTGCTGGGTACATCAGTTCCATTCAGTTTGCTGTGAAGAAGTCTCAATCAAAAATGTGAGTGACCTCTCCATTATGGACAAGCATGTTAACGAAGGTCAGGAATAAGCTATAATGTCCCTGAGCTAAATGTCTCACTGGTGTTGCGGTGAGGGAAACTTGGACGCTCAATATGAGTGTTTAGCAAGCTTCGTTTATTGAAGAGAGCATCATCAGACTTTTATGCACAACAAGTAATAAGCTCATACATATTCTGCAAGCTAAGCAATCTATTGGCTATACTACAATATCAGTTCTTCCTCATACCTTAGGGGTTACATCTTTCTTTTCTCATGTCTCTCTCACTACTTGTTATTGTACCACAGCTATGGTCAAGGACACAGTGTTTTGCAGGTGCAGGGACCCAGATTAGCTGCATCCTCCCGATTCTTGGTCCAGAACGTGGCCTCTGTCACGTAGGCGTTCTTCCACACACTGGTAAAGTTATCACTTATCAGATTGGAAGAGCATGTGTTGCATTGTTGAGCTTGTAAGACCATCTAGATTTCTTAGAAATGTAAGGACTTAACAGTAAGTGTCAAGCGTAGGACTGTCACTTTTGTTATTTCTCAGTGCAGTGGTTGGCCTAACAGACCCTTTTATTTCAGTTCAGACTCTCAAGTATTTGTGTATTAACAAGGAAAAGAGTTTAAAAAGGAAGATAACTTACCTTTTGCAAAAGCTCACTCCTAGAAACTGACATCATTGTCTTCAGCATCTCATCTACGGAACCAAGAGACTTTTCAAATGCTGTGAGATAATCATGAATTTCAGTGGGGTATTCTTCCATGTTATTATCATCTTCTGACATTTCCATCTGGAAAGTGGAAACAAAAATAATAATCCTTTTCATTAAGTACCTACAGACTGTAGGTACTTTAAAGACTGCAATTTACAACACAAAGCATTAGCATTCATTCATTAAACATTATAAGAAATGCCTACATGTGAAGAGTTCTTGCAGATAATGCCAGCAGCAACACTGTAAAAGGTTCTGCCATTTCAGGGATATCTCCTAACTCCTGTGCAAAATGGCATGACGGATCATTACAATTTGCACAACTTTAGTGCCTATTCTTGCAACGGTTCTAAAACAGTATTTAGCTTTTATAATCTGTGATAGAAAGAAATTATTTGCATGTTTAAAAGAGGTGTTCTATAAATCACACTATATAAAGAGCTACACCAAGCAGCAGGCAGGATACCAGGAAAAACAAAACCAAAACTATCTAACTAACCAAAAAAAACCCCAAACTACAAACCAAACCAATGGGGATACAGTCTCTCTTAGAAAGAGACATTACTTCAGCACCAGTTATGTCATGGTCAGTTCATTTAGCAGTAGATCCAAAAAATTCTTCTTGTGAACCCTGTATCCAGCTTTCTGAAGTCCCTATGGGGTATTATAATCCCCAATATAACTCTACCTGTAGCAAAGCTGAGTTGATTTTGGGATTTCAGAATACTCTTGCAATCTTGTCAACACATCAGTGCAACTAGGAAATAAGATGTGAAAAATCCCAAAGCACCCTTTTTTTGTTCCCAGAATTCACAGTACCATGGTATGGCTACTGCCAAGCCATCTGGCTGCTAGTTTATAATCAATATCTTTAATTCCTCTCGTATCATAAATCAGGTATTATCTTGGGGAGTAAATGTTACTTAGAGCTATGTTATTTTCTACAATATCTACTGAGCAACAACTTTTCAAATGTTCTAAGGAAAAAAGAGAAGAAATATGTAATATTTCCTGCCTATTTGGTGAGCTGAATCAAGAAAAGTGGGAACACCTGGATCACTGCAGACTTTTCTTAGACTCAAGTGTGATAATCCCACTCTCCAGGTGCTGAGTACAGAGAGAGGGAACAGAAATCAAAGAGACTGCACTTTATCAATGAACACCAAGCCACACAGTCAGTACAAACAGCAAAGAGCTGTCACATCACTGCAGTTTGTTTTAGATAATGATTTGATCTTTCCCTTTCCCTGGCAAGAGCAGGGATGTGTGAGAGAGGTTTATTTTTATTTATATTGTCTCTTGGAGGTCAAAAAGGAAGTCAATTGGGAGAAAAAATGGTGTGGAGCTACTCAAGCTTGCCTGCAACTTCAGTTTTAACCACACCACGTGATTTCAGAAATATGATCAGGCAGTTAACAAGCCCAGTTGCACTGCTATTGTTTGCACAGTTAAGAATTATAATCCTACTCAGCTGCATGACTGCTCATCCTGGTCAGAGCTGGTTTTCACACTGAGTACAGAATCACAATGCCAACCATGGTAAAGGTCCCCTCCCCACCCCAGCATGTAAGCCACACAATGTTGTGGTGTGTTTTATGCTTGTTCAGTTTTCCCCCCATTGTTCTCTCAGAAGGTCCTGCCCTGTTACCAGTTTGTGTCAATCCCCAAACCCCTCCCCAGTTGTCTTGGTTATCTTTCTTGTTCCCCACCCCTGGCGGCCTGCCTGTCACTCGACACCCCTGCCTCTTTTTCTAGAAAGTTTGGGTCAGGATGTCGGGCGATTCGGTTAGGGGCCAGGGTCCCTCCCACAACTGTGTTTGATGGGTTCTCCGATTATGCCAATCCTTAATGTATCCCTCTCTGATTTGCTATCTTTCACCCCTCCCACCCTCTGTAAAACCCGAGGCTTTCCCTGCCTCGGGGCCCTCAGCTCCTTCTACCTGAACCTCCACGTTTCCCTACCAATAAAACCACCCTCCCTGAAGAAACTGAGGGTCGCCTCTTCATTTCATCCTGAGACTTCGGAGCTTTCTACTGCGGCCACACGTCCGCAAGGCTTGACATCGCCTTGGGCACAAGGCCCTGACTTCGGGTTGGGGAAGTGCCTTACTGGCTGGAGGTTGGCTGGCCACTTATCTAGCCTGGGCGTTTTACTTTCCACCGGCCACTGCTCCAACACACCACATACATAAGTATTACTTCTGTCAGCTGTGGCAGACCCAAGGAAGAAAGCTGAGCTGGATCCACAAGATGCTGCCCACAGAAAGGCAAAATACCAATACAATTATTTCTGACATTCACAATAACACTTCTTGTGTTTCGTTCTACTCTCCTAACCACCTGCTTTATAATCTGCCATGTTAGGTTGATTAAAAGGGTTCAGAAACAATGTTTGTTATTAACTTTTGGACATATAATATAGCATTAAAAACCCCTCAAAATTACAAAAGAAACTATATTTTCCTAGTTGTTAATACAGCCAAGTTTGGTAAGAAGGTGTCTGTCAACACATGTTACCTACACTTACACAAACAGGGAGAGGGGTAATCCAATCCAACAATCACTTACAGATCTTTCCATCACTGCAATACTTAACCTACTATGGTCTTGATTTGACAAGCAGGCATGAACACAGTGATAAATTCCAACTTCTCTCTCTCCCTTAATCAGTGTATCCAGCACCAGCAAGAACAAAAAAGAGAACTAACAAAAGCCTATAGCAAGTATGTGTTACCAAAATTAACTGGAGCTGGTTTACAAGGATAAATAGTCACATATTTGAAATTCTTTTCAGTATACCAAGTTAGAATTAAGGAATAAGACAGAAGCAGAATAGGAGCATAGAAGGAAAAGATAACAAATACAGTCTGAAATACATTTTGCTATCATTGCTGTCTCACGAACCAGAAAGAATTATGTTTATCCTCATATTTACTGAATATTTATTTACTCAACACTATTAGCCAGGAAAGGGAAAAATCTGTCTTGGTTTGAAAGGCAGGTGTTTGCCAATGAAGGCAGGAACCTCCCTTGGAATGGAAAAATATGACCCACTTCCCTCCAAATTATTATAAATTTGAAATTAAGGGGATTTCAGGCAAAGATATGGGAAAGGAATAATAGACCTTTACTAGTATGTATACGGATAAGAAGGCAAACAAAAACAACAATGGCAGAACACAAAAACAACAAACAGAACCACAAACCCAGTTGGAGCCTCTCTCGGCTGTCGGGCACTTTCCCCTTCGGTGCAGTTCCGGTCACAGCCGGCAGGGGCGCTGGTGGCTCCCGGCCGGGCACGGCGGATCCCCGCGCCGGCAGGGGGAGCTGCGGCGCGAGCTCAGCCGCGTCTCCCTCACGTGGTAATGGCGGGCGGGCTGGATGGCGAAGTGGGCTGCAGCAGGAACCTCGGAGCGGCGGCTGGGACTGTAGAGGCAGGCACACCCGGGGGCAAAAGAAAATGTAACGGAAAACCCCGCAGCTTTAGCAGGAGCTTCGGGGAGGTCGGGTGGACACGGGGTGCTAGGTAAAAGTGTAGCAAAAAAGCCCGAGGCAGCGTCAGAAAACGGAGAGTCTGGGCAGCAGCAGCCGGGCTCCTCTGCAGCAGCTGCCACACGGAGCCGGGGAGACGCGCCCTCCGGGAAGGGGGAGAGGGTCGGGTCCCGGGTTTTCCCCTGAGGTACCCCAGTAGATGGTGAGGGTCCTTTCCAGCCGGATCGGGTGTTAATTAGGTCCTAGTTCATCAGCTGCTCTTACGAGCAAAGGCTGACCTGAGGTAGGAGAAGCAGTGGGAGGACAAAAGCTCTGTAGTGGCAGGAAATCCTCCGGGCAGCGACCACAGACCGACTGTTCCTCTGTCCCTCCTCCGATGCCCAGAGAGAGAGAGCCGGGGCGAAGCCCAGCCCCTCACGCCCCAGCCAGAATCTCACCATATCTCTGCCCTTCCCAAGAAAAAGCCCCTCAGGTAAGAGGATAGGCAGCCGCACCCTTCCCCCACCTTGGCCATTTCTTTTGTCTCCCATAAGTATCGGTTGTTATTGTCTCTTACAACAAATGGGACAAAATTCCATGAAAGAAAAAAGAAAGAAAAGGAAAAATCTTAGCCTCCAACAATCGAACTTCAATGGAAGAAGGCTGCCCTTTAGCCTGTGTAAAGAACCATTCACTGATAAGTCTGCTGCTTCTGCCTGGGGAGCGGGAAGAAATTATTAAACTTGTGTTTTCTGTTCACTTCAACAGGAACTAGCAAGTTCCTACTCCTGCTGTGTAGAGACCTCTGTCTGTCTTTCCGTTACACTGTTGTTTCAGCATAAGTAATCTCTAAACATGCCAACAATGAGGCAAGTCAACAGCCTTAAATAATTTTGAGCAAACTACATTAAAAACGTGTACACTAGAAACTCCAAAAAACTGTTTCTGCCAAAGTCAACACATGGGTTGTGTACTCACACCTGCACAATGACAAAGCCAAAGATAGCGGGGAACTCCATGACTCTCTAAACATACACCCAAAAGCTATACTGCCCTCAGTAGTTATGTTTCAGTTATTAAATAACAAACAAAATTTTCCTCAAAGTTCTTAAAGTGTTTATTTTTGTATTTTGAATAAGCAAAAACTTAAGTCAGTCCCTGAAGACAATGTTAATTAGACAGATTTTCTTATTTGAATTTATTGACTTTCAACCAGATTTTATTTGGGACTGAGTTCTCACTTTAAAAATTAAGGATAGTAGAAATATTCAGATAAGAGAAGTAATGAAAAATTCTAGCTAGGTAAGGCAAACAATGGGGAATTCTAAAGGAAATAAGATAGAATTTTCATTATCAAGCAATAAGACCTATGATGCATAACACATAACCTGTGGTTGTGCAATGGTAACACTTTAAAATTTTGAGAATGCAAAGAAAGGTTCATAACCCATAAACATAAATACAAAAGAAATTGACTACTTTGATTAAGGACACAGAGGCAAAAAAACTGATGAAAAATGTTGTACAACTTCCTAACACAAACTTACCAGAAACAAACTTCCTTTTTAATAACCCTGAGCTGCCATGTCGTTTTTGGGGAAAAACCCCATAAGAATATGTATTTGAGGAAGAAAAGGACTTTAGATTGCAAAAGTAAACTAATTTCATGAGAAAATTTATGCATTGCATTTAGGTCTGTTTAAAAAAAAATGTTTGTTAGTTTCCATAGGTACAAAATTTCTGAATATTCTGAAATTTATGAAAAATTCTGAATAAATTCTCATTTATTCAGAAAGATGACTGCATTTTCTGCTTAGAACACAAGGAACACCTTGTTCTCTTTGCAGTCAACATATCAATATACTATAAACCAAAGTAGGTAATACAAACTGCAGAAAGGGAGGGAAATATCAGACATTATTAATGAACCACAGAAAAGACACAAATATGAAAAGGAGAAAGAGAAAATATGTAATCTTCTGCAGACTCGATAAAAACAACTACACAAGTGACAATCAAAAGCAGTTTGCTGTAGTGTTAACATGGCTATTAATCTAAGATACCTTCATATGGCATTTAACTTGGTTGTATTTTAAATAAAAACAAACAGAATACAGATGGTTGTGGACAATACTACTAGCAAACAGTAGTCAATTTTCAGGTGGCTTTTATGAATAATCTTTTAATATATCTAGAGGTGATTTAACACAAGCCTTAGAAAGCAATTGCCAGCTGCTTAGAAAGCAAAACCAAACTTCCCTCCCTGCTCACACCCCCCTCTGCCCCCCGCAAAGCCCTAACATACTGAAAGATATAAACTCTAATTAGGCCATAAGTACCTCTATGAGAGATTTTACTGAAGATACATGGTGAACATAGTAGAAGCTACATGCATCTGTCAACATGGTAATAAGAAACCACTCAAGCAGAAATGAAAAATGCTCAGTGTTAGCATCATGCATGTGGTTTTCAAGTGGAATTAAAACTGCAAGTTTGGGATAAAAATGGTGTAATTGAAATATTTTGTAACATGTAAACAGAAGACAAAAAGCGATTTAGCATTCTGCTAAATATTGCAATTTACTCATCATGTTAATTCTTGCCTATTCCTTAAACACTAAAAGGCCTTTTCTTTATACTTAGCTCAGATCCTTTATTTTTTCAGATTTTTCACCTAATAAAAATCAGATTAGGTAATTAGATTATTTCTTCTTTTCATGGATATTTACTGATTGCATGGAGGAAAAAAACAAACTAAAGAAAACAAAAACAAACCCAAAACCTTTCATTCAGGACATATAAAACCGCTCTGAAATTCAAAATAAACACATGAACGTCATTGATATGACAAACCATCTCTGTCAGCTCCTGAAAACTGGCACTGTCCTCCCTCTCGTGTGTTCTGACTCACAACCTGCAGTGAATGCAGCTGATGTGCAGGTGCAGCAAAGTGTAACTTCTCTAACACTGTAGTTTACTGCTGTGGCTGTAGGGCAACAGAACAATGAGCATTTTAAATTTAAAGCTACCAGAGATGAGAATTAAGTTCTTTGGCCACAAACCTCCTTAGGGAAGAGAAATCCATGTTTGCAAAGTTCTGAGTACAAAAGGCTGTAATCTGTGACAGACACGTATTATTGCTCATAATAAATAATTACTTGCCCACTAGTCATCACTGTGCCCACAGGCCTGCTTTGCTTTGTCCTTTCAAGCCTGCTTGGGGCAGCTGGAGAGCAAATCTCTACAATTAGAGAACTCTTGCAATGCAAACTCACAGTTCTGTTTGCAAGGAAGATTTCCATTGCAAAAGTAAAAAAGCCTACAATTAAATATCATGTATACACTAGTAGGCTTATCTTGATCCCCTTAAAAATATCCCAACTCAAGCCACAGTAGTTATGTGGGGCATAATTTGCACTATAGTACAACTGGTAAACAGCCCTCAAGAAATCCCTGCCTTCAAATCCAGGCTCCAGCCACCAAAAAATCCTGCACAGAGCCATCCTACAAAACAGCTCACACTTGTCAATCTTTTGCTGATGCCACTGAGTCACTTGAGCTTCAGCAGATTTGCAAAGTTTATTCTAATCTGTTTTAAAAGATTAAAATTTTAAGGGAGAGAATAGTATTATAGGCTCATTTATACTTCAGCCAATAGTGGATATCCTATGGGAAAACAGCTTGGATTAAACATCCCTCATTCACCACAGCCCCATCTATATCCACTCATGTAAAACTTCAACTCCATCTGCAAATTCATAAAACACTTTTACTCTCTGTAATCAATTGTCCCAAATTCCACATCTTGGATGACACAGTGGCTTCTTTTTATGAACAAATCCAATATAACCTGTTTCTTGTTCATCTCCAACCCATCAGTACACCCAGCATAAGTACAATTAAAAAAACAGCTTTCTTCAGGTATGTGCAGAACACTTCTTCATGAGAGGTTTTCATAAAAGCTCCCACACTCAGATATGCTGCCACACTTCAGTTCATGTTCACTCTAAAGTGACACTAAATTTGTGTCTCTAAACTGGTCTTTAAAACATATCCTTTTCTTGGCACTGAACCTACCAGGAACTTCTTGTGCAGCAAAAGACTGTCTCCTTGGACAAATCAGTTTACACACAGTGGGGACAACAATCAATAATGAATACTTCTGTCCTACCAAATTTCCAGCAAACAGGAAATTACCTGCCTGCAGTTTGCACCTCCTGTATACTTGTAAACTATGGAGAGTTTACTACTTCTTAAACCTGCTGCCACTCTCCGCTGGTATCAGCACCATTATTATGAATATCCAGAATTAAAGCCAAGAGGTTTTTCCAATCCTTTCAAACTGCTGACCTAGTTTCCTTTAGCCACTGGTTCCACAATACATGTAAAAGCACTTCCCTTTACTAGAATGCCATTTTCTGTATTTTCAATTTGTGTAGTGCCTCTCTGTACCATTTTGAACAGCAATTCAAAATGTATTTTTGACTGGTTCTTATTTGGCAGTGCTATTATTTTTATTTGGCTGTTCACTATTAGAAGCATGTTTACCCATTTTTTGGTTCAATATAATTTAGTAATTGTGAGATGTTTGTGTTCTTAGCATCAATTTTACTGATGCGGGAAAAAACATCTACCTGGAGCTATGGTGGCCAGTCCATTCTGGTGTACTGTTTATTTATTTAGAGGAAAAGCAGATCACAAATGAAAAAACAATGCTAAAAATCTTAGGCCACTTCAAAGAGAAAGGCACTTATCATAAAGGTTTGTGTAACTTGTACGCTGCTTTTGTGACATAAAGCCTGAAAATTCTACCGATTTCAAGTTTCTCACACTCTGGAGAAGAGCCTTGGGTTGAGTGTTTTCTCATTTCCTTACCAATGGTCATACTGCCACAGGATTAGCAATAGCCAGGTATTTTAGATTTGACGTGGGTTTTTTTATACTTTTAAAACCAAGAAATGAGCCAGACACATTTCAGTGTTGATTCTAAAATCCAGTTCTTCCATTTTTGTTTGTCTCAAAATGAGGCCTTTTAATTGGCAGCATTTAAAGTTTAATTTGCTAGTGGAAGTCCATTTCACAATGCTGGCAGCAACTAAGCTTGTGGTCAGAAAGCTGTGACAAAGTGACAAGGAAGGGGACATTTTGATCTTAGCAGCAACATAAGAGCTACAGAAATTTCATTACAAGATACTCATAACTGTAAATACTACCTGCCCTTCGTTAGGTGCTGCTTAACTGTGCTCACGGCCAGTATATACACGTTGTACCTTCTCTTTGAAATACTTAGCAAAGTTCTCAAGGCTCCTCAAGTTGCAACACTATTTTCCCAATTTTTAACAGGAATGTAACTGTTTACTGCCTACAGAACGTCCATCCTCAAAAAACGCAAAAAAAGCCTACAGTCCATGGTCTTCTTCTCACGTACACGTGAGCAAGTCGTAAACATGTCATGTATTAAACATTCAAGGCCAGGCCGGATGGAGCTCTAAGCAACCTCGCCTAGTGGAAGGTGTCCCTGTCCATAGCAGAGGGGTTGGAACGACACGATCTTTAAAATCCCTTCCACCTCAAACCACGCTGTGGTTCCATAAACCGCGTTTATAATGCTCACTAGCAACGCCCACAACGCGTGCACAGCCTCCCGACAGCACGCTTCCCCGCTTCCCAAGGCCTCGGGAAAGGCCTAAAGCCACAGGAAGTCGCCAGGGACACAGCTGGGGGGTGGCCGCTCTTACCTGCGGGCGGGCGGCCGAGCACCGCGTGCGGCTCCCGGGCACGGCGACAGTGGGGCGGGACCCGCGCCCGCCACCGGCGGTGACGTCAGGGAGCGGAGCGGGATGCGGAAGTGGCGGTCTGGCGAGCCAGCCTTAAGGGGAAACGATTCCAATCTCGTAAATGCGCTTGGTCGAAAGGGAGCCAGGCAATAGGGCCCGCAAACAAGCGGAAGATTTGATTAGGAAATCATGCACTCGGCATAGGAGTTGGTGTAAGTTAGTCCCGGACATGCACGAAAAGCGCACGGCAGGGGGTTTTGCAGAAAGGGGAAGGGGCACGGAAGAGACAAAGGAAGAATTAAAGGGGAAAGAGAGAGAAAGAGAGGGAAAGAGAAAGGGATCCAACTAATGTTCAGGGCAGGGATACCTTTTTATGGATAGGTTTCCCTGCCCTGAAGACTCATTTCTCTCTTTCTATGTAAATTCGTTCTCATGCAGTCTATTCTATCAAGGGTCTTGATCCCTCCTACAGTCCATGCCCGTCTTGGCCTCATTCCTCTGCTTGCATTGTGGTTTGTTGTGCTTATCTCCAAGAACTTAAGCAAGGATATTTATCTGAGAAAAGTGGTACCCTACCTCCTCATGACCCCCTTCTCCAGTCACAACTTGTTCTTCTTCACAGTGTGTTAATACCAACAGTCTTTTGCTATTACCAAGAATTCTTGTCTGATGGGATTCCTGTCTGATTCATTGGTTTCACAGCCATCCAGTTATCAGCGTTTGAGACATACATTGGACCCTTATCTTCTGGGATTCTACAGTGGGGAGGGAGATGCTCTTCTAAAGCAGAAACTTGCTTTCCAGCGGCTGGCTCCTCTGAGTGGAGAAAGTAAACAGCCAGCATGACATATCTCCAGCTGTTCCCAAGCTCTTGCAGTTGCTTCCTGGAAAAAAGGAGACACAAACTGTGTATAGAGATGGTCTCCAAAAGCCAGAGATTGCATGGAGTCATCCCAGGGGATCGGCACTGGTTCTTGCCTGACACTGCACATCTTCACCTCACCCTCAAGTGAGAGTTGGTTTCCAGTTGTGTTATTGGCTGTGCTTTCCACTGTGTTTCTCCACAAGTCCAGACGAGGCTACCACAGGGATTGGAAAGACAGAGCACCTCTTCTACGAGGGAAATGGTTGTTCAGCCTGGAAAAGTGGCTTAGGGGTGATCTATTTGCTGCCTCCAGTTCCTGAAGGGAACCCACAAGAAAGAGCGGGACATTTTACAAGGACATGTGATGACAGGACAAGAGGGAATGGATCCAAAGCAAGCATAGTTTTAGATTAGGGATTAGGAAAAAATTCTTGACTGTGAGGGTGGTGAGGCACTGGAGCAGGTTGTTCAGAGAAGCAAATGTCCCATCCCTTGAAGTGTTCCAGGCCCAGCTGGAGGGGCTCTAAGCAGCCTGGTCCAGTGGAAGGTATCCCTGCCAATGGCAGGGGATTGGAACTAGAGTGTGGGATCTCAGCACATCGTTCCCGATGTCCAGAGATGCCAGGAGAACCCTTGGGGGTCTTGAAAATCCTGGAATGTTGCCAAGAGTGTTTGGTGGCTTGATTTTGATCCATCCACAGAAGTAACAAGAGTCTGAGGACAAGAGAATCACTTTAGCGTAAAAGGTGTAAAAGAGACACATTTAGAGGGTGAGATATAAACTTTAAGGTTTTTGGTACAGGGGGGTTATGGAGACAAGATGGAGGGATCAGGGCGTGTCTTGTCCTTCTTCTTTCTTCTTCTTGTCCTCCATCTCCTGTGATGATGTTGGCACTTGGGGATTGGTTTATGGTGAAGGTGCACTTGCTAACATGGGTGAAAAGCATTGGGAAATAAAGGTAAATATTGTGTACGTAGATTTTAGTATAAAAAGACATGACCGCCCCGTGGGTGGTCAGAGAGTGCCTGTGACTGCTTGCAGATCAGACCTCTGTTGGGCAGACAGAAAATTCTGTAGATTAGAAATAATAAACAACCTGAAGATCGAAAAGCTGAAGAGTCCAGACTCGTCCTTTGCATCGCGTGCCACCCAAGAACCATTCTACCCGTGTCGGGGCAGAGACAGACAGCCGAACCCGACACTAGAGGATCCCTAAGGTCCCTTCCAACCCAAGCTATTCTAGGATTCTATAAGATTTCAGCAAATAAATCTAGGTTCAAAATGCAGTGGATTAATATTTCTCCACTGCAAGAGCTCACTGACTGGAAGATTGTACCAACACATCTGTGGCTCCAAAAGATAAGATCCACATTTTACAGGTTTACATTCTGATAAATAGTAAAGCAGAAGTCAGTATCTGCATCAACAGTATTGCCATTACTTGCCAAAGACCTCTTTTTGCCTCCTGTTCACAAGCTCATCTGGAGATTATTGTAAATTAGGTTTTGCAGCCTATCCCCTCCAAGATAAAATCACTGGAGTCCTTCATCATAGTCGAAGAGGGCCTCCTCTCAGCTGTAGGTTACTAGGAGCCTGCATGTGGCTGACTAAGGTTTGGCTGGTTGCTTGAAGGAAATGTGCTGAGCTGGCTTGCTTAACAACAAATTGTCTAGAGGAAGAGAAAAACAGGTCCTGTCTGGAGAAGGACAAGTTCAAGGCTGGGGAAAGTAGAGTTATATCTCTAGGGGAAGCAGGAGTAGAACTTGAGGATCTTACTTAGCTTCGGTGCACTTCCCTGCACCTTCAATACTTTAAAAAATACCACAGAAATGAGCTTCCTTTTAATAAGCTGGTTTACATCATCTAAGTGCTATACTGTGTCAATTCTAACTAGATCAGTGTGTACTGCAAATGAGCGTCTTTCTCCCTAGTCCCAGTTGGAAGCATATCTAAAAATCTTCAGATGACATTGTTACTTGTTTACATCTTGCCTCCTTTTCCTGCAAGAGATTTGAAAGTTTAACTTCTCAGTTTCAATCAAAAGTGGCTGCAAATGAGTATTATAAAAGCAGCAAACACAGGGATTATTTAAGAGCCTTTCAGCCATATGTGGGACACATACAGGTAGTAGAATCACTGGGGTAGAGAATGGTATCCCTACTGTATGCAAATATTTTGTTGTAATAATAAAATTTTTCACTGCATTTTTGTAGACATTTCTTATTTTAAAAAAACACAGTCTTAATTATTTCCTCATGCTCATTTTTACTAGTACAAGCACAAAAATATGCACTGTAAATAAAAGAGAATTTAGGGGAGTTTTCTTTTAAAAATATTCAAAAATGGAACAGTCTGAAGGGTAACAGAGAATTAGCAAGATCTGCACTCCTAAACAGAATAATACTTTGCAATTCTAGTATGCCAAATGTCTACAAGGAGGTTAGAACACTTAATATATGTTTAGTTCATTCTTACCTCAGTATTCACATGTCACAGACCAGGAAATACAGATAGGGGATTAGATTGATAGACTAATTGATTTGCCAAATGTTGGGTAGAAATTGTTGCCAGGGTCTTATTTCCTAAACACAATATTTTGTTTCAATTACAAGATCAAAGGAAAATGCAACATGTGCTGATCAATGTTCAGATTCAGCCAACTCTGTTTGTAGAAGATTGTAACCATGTAGAGCATTAATGCAGTACAGATTGTGCTCTGCATTCCCATACAATGTGGCTCTGTCTCCTTCTACTGGTTTACATTTGTTGTAGATTTGCTCCTACTGGCTCTGGACAGATTTATACTTTTGTTCAGTTAACTGGAGTTCCTCCACTGAGTGCTTACATTGAGTGCCAAGTCTTGGAATTTCTTGAGCCAATTCACTCAGGAGATTATTAGGTATAAAAGCATTCATTTTCTGCTTAAAATGGCTGCACTACTTGTTTGGTTTTCTGGAGCAGTGAGTGAGGAGTTAAGAATTCACATTTATCCCAGCCAAAATCTGATTGAGATACAGCTCATATAATGCAAATGGTTTATACTGGTGCCACTCTGAAAATATACTATTATTTTATATATGGATATCTATAGACAAGTCTATCCACAAAAAGCTGTACTGGCATCTGGTACTTAATGGAAACCATTTAATTTGAGAGGCCTATGAATGATTATTGATTTTTCTCAATCATTCCCAAAACAAGAGCAAACAACCCTGAATATTTTTGCTGAAGTAGTCAAAGTGACAAGCATCTTTAAAATAATTACTGCATTATTATGATGCATCTCATCCACTGCACATACAACATAATGATTCCTGCAAAGTCAATGTTCTTTGTGGAGCAAAGTGGAGCCTAAATCCTGTAGTCTTGGCCTCACTGGACTCACTATACAGCCTGGGTCATGCAAAGAACCAGAGCCTGACGTACAGACCAACCGTGGCAACTCCATCTCCTTGAAACAACGCCACTGAAAAAGCTTTGGGAGATGTCATGCAGAAGAAAATGTAAATGAAAAAAATTAGCCTAGATTCTTCTGCTGTGAATCTGGTGTGAATATAACAAAGACTACTAGAAGCTACTTGTAACAAAAAGGTTAATAAACCATTGGCAGGATAAAAATACAGACTCTAAAATCAGACTAAAAATCTGACAAGCAGGCCAGTTTGGGAGATGTTCATGTGTCTAGTACACGTGTCTGAAGGGCACCTTGGGTCTTTCGGAATAGACATTTTGTTACTGTGAGGCCCACTTCTTGGCAGTGTAATCTAATGAATTTGCAATCTAATGAATTTGCAGTGTAATCTAATAAATCTGCAATCCCATGTGTGGGCAGACAGCAAGTTACCAGAAGAGGGTGTAGCAGGAATAAACTGAAGCACAAACATCCATCTGCTTGCCAGTATCACCTGACGTGCACTTGTTCCTTGGTGGATGAAGGGTGAGTACCCAATGTTTCCTCTGGTAAATCAGAAGACAGACATTCCTAAAAGGACAGTGACAGGCAGCTACCTGTCAATGCCCTGTTTATGGGAAATTGTCTCTGCCCGAATTCTGCTGAGACCAGATGTATGCAGGGAGGGAGGCACAGTTAGAGATTTTACAGTGATTTATTACAATGCACATGGTGAGACCAGAAAGACCAAGTATCTATCTGGCTGCCAAATTTGTTTTTCTTACTTGTTAGATGGGATGAGAAGGGGAAGAGAGTCTTGAGGCTAACCCACGTTTTCAGCAACTAAAAATCCTATAGTGGTGACATTGGCACAGTGGAAAAGAAATGCAACCTCCAAAATTTTCCATGTTCTGTTACACTTTGCTGAACTTAGGGGCAGCATGTGTGGCAGCCTGAGCCCAAGTGAACTTAGACTCACCTTTCAGTTAAAATGCTCTGGAAATGCCTTTTTTCTGCACTCAGATTGAATTAGAATGGCTTTAAATCTACTAAACACTGACTCTTTTCTCTTTTGAAAACATAAGATTTCTAATCAAAATATAGATGCAAAAGTACACGGAAAGAAGGAAACTGAGATTGATGTATCTTTGGTTTAGGGAGGAAAAAGAATATAATTCAATAAGACTAGCTTAAGCCCTCTAATTACAGCTTTTTTAGCACAACAGATAGGGAGTATGAGATCTACACTAAGATAGTGATAGTTGCTACAGATCAGAAGAGCTTGTGTTCATACCAGCTAGATTAAATTACAGGATGTGGTGAAGTACCAGGTTACTTTACATACAAAGGCTTATTTACTGAATGTATATACATATATATTTGCTTAAATACATTTCTATATGGAAACTGTAGAAATAAATTGAAAGCATTCTATCATGTCTAGAATATTTGTTCTGATACTATTCTAAGATTGCATTTATTCCAATTAGTATTGGAATAAATTACAGTAAAACTGTAATTTTTTTACACTATCTCTCTTTTACTAAGATTGGAAGCAAATTGTATTAGAAATTGAGGTTTATTTTTAAATGCATTAGAATTCCACCTGTCTCACTTGTTAGCTTTTGTGCCTAAATCCAATAGAATCATATATTTTATACTCTCTTTTAGCAGAAAGCCTAAGACAACTTTAGGAGTAAATTAAACTTAGGACCCAAATTGTAGTTGTCATTTTAAAGTGTTTTTTAATATTTATTTATCTGCACATGCCCCCTGAAGAAGCAGGATAGAAGTCTATGGCCTAATCCAGTGTGGCTGCTGCTATGTTCCTTATGCACTCTGCAACAGCAGGATGTGGGAGGAAGGGAATGCAAATGTCAGGAAGGGAAAACACTGCTGGATATAAAGATGCCACAGGCCTATGCTATCACAGTCTTCTGCAAGGCAGGAGTGACTGTCCCTCATATCTGCCGAACAGGCCACAAAGTCCTGACTGGTTGAGCTGTGCTAGAAAGAAACAAGGAGAGTTTCTGTCATCTCTGCAGGAAGACTGATGACCTTAAAAATGAAAGGTTTAGCATGGGAGGCAACTGAACTGGTTTCATTAGCTGCATCTACCTGAATTTTGCCAGTGGTGGGTTTTACTGTAAGTAGACACTCCAAAAGCAGCTGGGACTTAGGGAGCTAACTAGGAATTTACTTGAAGGAAAGAGTAATTTCAGCTGCAAAGCTGTAACAGTCAATCTAATAGTGAGCAACTGCTACAATGTAATCTGGTGAACAGGCTGAGCTACTATTTCTGATCCCCTGTCACATGAAAAGGTCCCATCATGTCTCAATTGCTGTGCAGTTCTGTGGGTTTTTACTGCTGTTCTGCAACCCACACGTCCTCTCACTTCAGAATGTTTTCAATGTTTCATAACCTTAAAATCACAAGCAACCTAGGAGAGCTTGCTTGTGCTTATTTATGCTGCTGATGGACTTTTCATAGTGATGAAAAATATTCAGCTTCACTGTCATTCTGAAGAACCATATAATCATACCATTGTTTGGAAAGGAATCCTTAGGAAAGATCATCAAGTTAACCCAGCACTGCCAAGCCCACTAGTAAACCATGTCTCTAAGTGCCACATCTACATGGTCCTTTTAAATACCACTAGGGATGGTGACTTCACCATTTTCCTGGGCAGGCTTTTCCAAAGCTTGATTACCATGTCTTCACCACAGCAAAGAAAGTTTTCCAAATATCCACTCTGAACCTTTCCTGGCCCCAGTTGAGGCCATTTCCTTATCCTGTTGCTTGTTACCTAGAATTTGCCAACTCTCATCTGGCTACAATCTCCTTTCAGAGTAATAAGGTCTCCCTTGGGCCTTCTTTTCTCCAGAGCTGGGGCTAGACAACCCCAGCTCCTTCAGCTGCTTCTTGTAAGACTTGTGGTCTTCTACTCAGGACTGAGGCAAACAAGGCAATAAGTACCTCAGCCTTTACTTTCATCCTTTGTCACTGTGTTTCCTCTGGCATCCAATAAAGGAGGGAGATTCTCCTTAGCCCTCCATTTGTTGCTGATTTATTTAAGAAGGATTTTTTTATTGTGTGGTAGTTGACAGGTAAAGTTCTATCTGGGCTTTGGCCCTTCTAATTTTCTCCCGCCATAAAACTTCATGACATTCCTGTCCTCCTGAGTTTCCTGCCCCTTCTTCCACAGGTCATAAACTCTCTTTTTTTCCCAAGTTCCAGCCAACACTCTCTGTTGAGCTGCACACTTCAGGAACCTTCTCAACTGCTTTCTCTCTGCTGTTTTTGGAGACATCTGTTAAGTTGAAGTCCCCCACAAGAACAAGGACTAGCAATTGTGAAATGCTCAGCTGCTTATAGAGTCTTTCATCTGCCTCTTCACCCTGGATGGTGAGCTCTAACAGATTTCCACCAAGTTATCTGACTTGTTGGCCTACCCCCCTGATTTTCACCTATAAAGGCTCAACCTTTCTGACACCATCATTAAGCTCTAGAAAATCAAAACACTCCTTAACATACATGGCTACTCCAGAAGGAAGTCAGGGTGTGAAGCAGAGAGTGTCAGCCTTGGATGGCCACCTGCACATTGAGAAGAGTGGAAAGAGACATTGTTCTGGGAAGGGAAACTCAATCCATACATTCTGCACAGGCTATTTTTACTGCCAGGCATAACAGAAGAGGGAACTTACATGTGCCATTACATGGTTTTGCACCTCAGCTCCCTCTGCAAATCCCCAGACATGGAGATGGTGACAGAAGATTTAACTAAGATTGCGGAGGCAGGGGAGTACAGGCAGGAGAAAGGGAGATCTGTTGGAAAGAGAGAAAAGTACTCTTTGAAGAGAAATCTGTCCCAGAGGCTGTAGTTGTACTAAGCTAAACATCAGTGGGCTCACTCTTTGGCTCAGAGACTGACTGATTGATAAAATGTGCGACCATACTGTGAAATTGAGCTAGTCTCCAAAGCAGGGCTGCCACACACATATTGCTATTAGAAGCAGCTCCTGCTCATGCTATAGTCCTGAATCACACCAGCAAAGTATTGGGCCAGTTGGCCCAGATCAACCATGTAAGAATGTAATACTGAAGAATACTATTGGGAAGAGATGCCCTGGTGTGATCACCTTTCCTGCAGGATCCTGCAAAACTTTCGTGACAATTGTCTTATTGGTGGCTGAGGAGGAAACAGACCAGAATGTGGGGCAGCTACTCAGTGCCCTTGAGATTCTGGATACTCTTGCAGCCATCAGGAAACACTAATCCACTGTGTCCTCTGTGGGTCAGTGTTGTGCAACTCCCAAGGCAGACTGTGCTGTGGAAAGCAGGTCCTCCCAAAAAGGCCAGAAGTAATGGAAACATGTCACAGCCAAGTCTAGAACTGGTCACCATCACCAAATCGCCGAATAGCTCTGGCCCAGATCCACAGAAATCCCATCTAGTCTTTCCTCTGGGCTGAACCTGCACTGCCAGAGGCAGTCCCGCAGCCATGCTTGCGCTGCACTCCAAGCACAGCTCTTGCCTCCTGCCTGAGTCAACAGCTGCCCTTGCCCAATGTACAGGGATTTGAGTTTGCTGCTACACAATATTTGGCATGTATAAAGGCTTTAAATACATGCTAGACCTACAGACTGTGGTCTGAACATTTTTGAGGAGTGGGCAGTTCTGTTTAAAGTAAATGCTACTGAAAATTCAACAGTAACAGCATCATGAGCAAGAAAATGCAGGATTAATAATGGGGTAAAAAAAGCAATAAATCAGTGTATTTTCCTGGTGCTTTGTCAATACCAACTTTAGACAACTTCATTACAGAGTTGAATATGCAGGCCACAAGCTTCTTACAGATCAGTCAGCTTAACCAAAAATCCCTCTCTGCTATCAAATCTATTTGAAAGGAATAATTTGGGGAAGATGAACTGAACTGTATTGACAAGCTATGTCTGCTATCTCTGAAGGAATCACTGAAGAGCACGTCTTTCTTTATTTTTCTGTGCAATTCCCAATCTTCCTTCTTTGTACCAATTCCATGATGTCCCTTACAGAATTAGTGGTTGTGAAGAGGCGAGAGCATAGCATTGTAGCTTCCCATACAGGGTTACAACCTGCCTTACATTGCTTAAAATTTGGTCCAAGTCATGCTTCAACTGTAAATTACCATTTTTTTTTTTGTGATGAAAACTATATATTGTATACAAATACTGACACCATGCATGGAAACCTTGGAGGGCTGTAATCTTCAAGGACCTGTATAAATGGTGAAATTCAAAAGAACTATACTGGTGTGAAACAAAAGACCCAAACCTGATTGATGAGGATTTGGGCAGCATCTCATTAAAAAAAACACAAAGCACAAACCCAAAAGTGTGTAATATGTCCCCATACATGGGCTGCAGTCATGCCTGTAAACAGATTTTTTTCTTCCATGAGCACACAGGGATGGTTTGCACAGGAAACAAGTGAGAGCTGCTAGGCAGATACACTTGTTAAATGTAGTCACTCCAAATTTGGGAGCACATTCCATTTCTTGGCCTTGGGCGAGGCAGGGGTTTTCCAGAGCACTCCTCCGAGCTGCGTCAGAGAGCATTTGGTCTGGGCATGACATCTCAGATGCATTGATTTTATTTAGAACACACTTCAGCTCTGCAGGCTGCAGAGGCAAGGTGCCACACTTCAGCAAGAAGGGGAAGGACTATAAATAGAGCAGGCTGGGCTGCCACAGGCAGCTTTTCCTGGTTTAGCCTTGAAGAAGCAGAAATCCAATCTGCTGAGGAGATGATGCACAGTACAGGCACAAGCAAGAGCTCTTCTCTCCAGACAGTAACTGCCTTTCATTTTGCAGGTACATAGGTACAGCCACTTACCTTTTAAGGAACAAGGACACACCACCTTCCATCTGTGCTTTCCTCCAGCTCTCAGTTTTTTGCAAGCTCCTTATATGCAAATTGTCATGTTTTCATGAAACTATGTGTTGCCCTCTACTCATGAGGGGAACACATTCCTTCATTTACAAAAGAAGGAATAAAATGAATCTCAAAATTAAGTGCACAGAGGTAACATACATTTCATATTTTTGAGGCCTATGGAGCTTTAAGAATTGTTGTTTAATAGTTCTTGCTCTAAGTTGTATCCCATTAGGAGATCTCCCCAGAATTGTTTGAATTAAAAAGGGACATTTTTGCTGCAGGACAAGTACATAAAAATAGCACCAAGAGCCCAGTCCTATGCTCAGGAGATTTTTGTTTTCCCTTGCAGTTACCTACACTGAGAGTTTTTTCTTACGTCACACTCTGGTTGATTTGGTTACTGTTAAAGAGAGAAAACTTATTTCTACCTATTTCCACAGCCTTTCACACCTTTCAGTGAGTATATTTTATTTACAGCACAAAGCTAATGGAAGCCGTCTTTGAACAGTGCATTTTAGACTCAAAGCACTTGAATTCTTTGAATTCCACACCCCCAAAGCTGCAGCCAAGAGTGCAGAGTAATGGTTCCCTCCTGCTGGAATGCACCCTAAGAAGGACAACATTTGAAATAATTTCAGAATATGCTCTCAATATTACACCATGCACAAAAGGAGATGGGGTTACTTGGGTCAAAAAATTCAGATACTAAATATTACACTTGAAAACAAACCATCAAGTCTTAGGGAAGACAAATGAATCTCATAAATCTTTGTCTTCCACAAAATATTTAGCCTACATTGCCTGTGTTTTCATCCCTGCTGGCCCTTGCTAAATATGAAATACAAGAACCTAAGTTTGTAGAGGAGAGTATCAGTGACCTACTAAAACCAAGGACTTCCACAGACACACCTTGCTTATGGTCTACTGTAATGTTCCTCCTGCCCACCCTCTGCTACAGAGGCATGAAGGATTTCTCCATTCCACAAAGTTTAGGGTTTATTAGCCTGTTAGGTTTTTCTATACATATCTTCTCTAAATCTCTGGATGTTTGAATAATATACTTTGTTCATATTAAGAAAACACTACACAATTTTATTTGTAGAATATCAAGTTGAAAACAGATATAAAAGCAACAGAACATATAAACTTAACAGGAAACCAAACTAAAATAATAAAACAGTGCACTTTACTCGATAGTTTAATTTCAGTATGATTTTCAATAAAAACCTTACTCCTTTAAACCTGAGTACTTTAGCCTTTGTTATGCTTTCTCCATTGTAGTAAAGAATCCTAAGTCACTTAAACAAACATTCTAATTAATAAATCCAGTAACACAACAAGTTTCTGTAGTGGTTCCCACTGCATGAATGCACATGGACAACACTATATGAAATAAAGCCAAACCATTTAACAAGCGTGAAGAGATTTGCAATATGAATAAACTGAACACAAACCCAAGTGAACTCTGCAATTACAGAGCTGTGTTAACACAAAGGCACATTTTATTTTCATTGTAAATTCACATTTCTAGAAGGTTAAATTTTGTGCCCAGGCAACTTCAAGTCATGACAGCACAATCAGCCAAACAACTCTGATTGCACGTATCTGATCTTTCAATAGAAAAATCTGGCTTCTATTTCTTTAATCCAGTTTTATTAAAGAAGAAATTAAATTAGAAATAGAAGGGCTCCCCCTCCCATATTTACAGACTGCAAACTATATTGCTTTCTCATCAGAAATTCTAGTTTTCTTGTCAAATTTTGTTAAGCTTTGTAACTATCAGCACCCTCACAGTTTGGTCGAAAGCCCCACAGACACAAAGTCCCTTTTTGTCAGGGCTCCAGTCCAGGCTAGAGATGGGCTGTGTTGACAGAGTCACATTCTGCAAGAGACTAAGAGACCCTGCCACGCCCATCTCAGATCCTTCTGAATCTTTCTTCGAGCGCTGGGCTGGGTACTCACTGCCAATGAGAAAATTAAACAAAAACAGCTACTTAGAAATGTATTGATACAAATACATCATCATTGTCTTTATTTCCTGCTCTACAGATAAGGCAAATAAATGTCTTAAAAGTAATGAATAATCATATCCAGCTATATCTACACTGCATACTTTAGTAGACATTTCATGAAAGAAAAAAGGATGTTGGAAATTTTGAATCCTGACACCCCTATCCTACAGATCTTCATTTTCTAACTGGTTGGCTTTTACCACAGCCAGAAAACTTTCATCACAACTATGCTTCTGAAACTTAATGCACCAACTCATTGCATTTAAGACTATTAAATTATTTTTCCATGTAATGTAAAAAAATGTAAATATAAGAATGATTAAGTCAAGGCTTTCAATATTTTTCTCAGATGTAACTGCTACCATATTAGAATTTCAAGAAACCCATTTTTTTTCCATTTTTCACCTTGTCAACCAAGGATATAATTAGATCTTCATTACATGAAGACAACAAGGGCAAGACTCACCTGTGCTGTAGCATTCTTTTAGGGATTAATTCAAGATTCCAGATCAAGTACTGACACTGAAATCACCCTTTCTACAGCATTTGTAAGCAATAATTTTAACCAGATATTCTGAGATTGGAAGCAGGACCCCACTCATCATTTTCAGGAAGATTCTTTCTTAAAACATTAAATGGTTGATTTCTTAGTCCTGGATGGAGAAGTGATCACTTACTATTTCCAGAGATGAAGGCTCCCAGATCCTCCACTTGTCATAAATATATCTCTGTTCTGTGGCAGGTGCCGAACCTGCCAAATTGTAGATTTTTGTGCCTAACAAAAGGAAATCAGCATTGTACAGAAGTCATTTGGAGATGAACTTCATTGGAAAGGACACAGAATCTTAAAACAGAGATCACTTGTATGAAAAGAGGCCAGCCTTCCCATAGTGGATGGTTAATTTCATTGTATGATATCTCTTAAAATCATTACTGGAAGGGACTATATTACACTGTGCAAACAAAACACACAGTCAACAACTCAAACCTCAGCCAGGGAACTAAGATCATATAGCAACAGAAATCACTTTGGGAAAAACCCCAACACGTCCTCTGACTTAATGTATATCTGTCTGCAAATGTCCACAAGGAAAAGCTTAAATGCGCTAAATGAACAACAAATTCTATTTTCACATTTTATTACAAAATTATTTATAAATAAGTAAGTTAAATTTATTGTTTCATTCTCTAAAAAAATTCTTTGATTCAGAATCAAGTACCTCCAACACCTTATCTGCTCTGAATGATAGCATAGAAAATACTAAGAGATACTAAGTTGAAAGTCAGCCTTTTCTAAAAAAAGGAAGTCCTAAAGAACTTCACCATAAAAGTGCCTTTTCTTGAATTACCACCAGATCTTGTTCACTAAAAAAACCAACCAACCAAACAAAAAAAACCCAAATAAAAACCCAAAACCAAAAAAATAAGAAAACCACCACAAAAAAACACGAAAAAATTCACAAAAAACCAAACCAAACCAAACAAAACAAAAAAAAAACCAAACAAAACAAAACAAACAAAAAAAACCCACGCAAAAAAGCAACACCAACCAAACCAAACAAAACAAAAAAATTATGAAGTAACCTGGGCATTTCTTACCTATTTGTACTACACCTGTAGTAATTTGACAGCATGAATTTAGAAAGTTTGTCTCTTATTAAGAAATTCTCAGTCTCCCCATACCTTCTCTGAAACAGAAGCAAAACCTTTGGCTGGATGCTGAGTTCTCATATCAAAAACATGGAATTTTCCCTCAAGTGATGTGGCCACCAGCTTATTCATATTTATATCTTTTCTGTCAAACTCCACACTGCAAACCTGGATATAGAACAAGATAAATTCAGTCTTGTAATTTAGTCACTGTTAAAAAAAATGGGTGTTTTGTGATTTGGAAATATGTATTAATCATTGCTTAATTCCACAATAATTTCATCATCAAACAGGAAATAAACATGTTGATCTGAAAACATTAATCCACTGAAAAATGTCCTCATCAAGAATGTGAGGGGTACAACATGCTGAGCCTAAAGAAAATTATTCCTTGGTACAATCTCAGCAGAAACATCTTCTGGGTAAGTTTCACACAGACAGAGTCCTTTTAATTTTTCCATCCTTCATAGGAGCTGGAATGAAAAATACTTTTGTGATTTCCTTACCCCATTCTTAATGTTGGTCTCCCATCGTAGTGACATGGTTTTTAAGTCAAACAATTTAATGTCCCCATTGTCATATCCGGCACATACAACACGTTCCTCTTGATTGTAAGCATTACCTGGACACAGAGAGAGAATTTACCAGAAAACACAAAACCTCTTTAGCCTGTAAATTTCAGAAGTTCCAGGCCTGCAGTTTCAACTTCCATTTATACAACAACAACAACAAAAAGTTGTTGGGATATTAAGATGTGCTGAACTGGATGATTTTCAAACCTGAAGGGTCTAGAAAAATCTTGTGTAGGACACAAGCAACTTTGCTCTCTCCAAAGAAAAATGCAGAGCTGACATCAAGCATTGCTGTTTTCTTTAATTTGCTCTTAAGCTTCAAGGGACTTCTCTTAAATTAACTCCTTAATGCTTGGTAGCTGCAACTACACTACAACAGTGGTGAGTTCCCGGTACATGGCAACATTTACACTCCTTCCGGACCACACAGCTAAATACACTATTTTTACATTTCTAGACACATAAATAAAGCTTGCGCAGCTTATCTGTGAAACCACAGAATCGTCAAATCATTTAGGTTGGAAAAGACCTTCAAGATGATCAAGCCCAACTACAAACAGTGACCAAAAGTGATTAGAGAATGAATCCAAAACCCACCTATCACAAACCCACAAAACTGGTTTATTTTGAAGAAAAAAACCCACACATAAATTTAACAGTGTAGAAAAGTAAAACCTGCTACTTATGCATCCATGCAAAATAAAGTATTCCATAACATCCTGAAATACATTGACAATCATCAAAACACAATCATGTGAGAGGGAGGAATGGTCATAATCTGATCAATTACCAAATGCCACAGTCCAGCAGTCTCTTTTGCTCTCCCCCTGTACAGGTTCCATATTAGCCACAGGAGTGTCATTCTGCCTTGGGTCCCACACCTTCACAGTTCCTGGGAAAGACAACAGATTTTGTATTAGGAATACACTGTCATACTGTGTTCACCTTCCCAGGAAAGCCCTTTGCTTTTCATCTTAATCATTCAAAAGACAGGAGCAACTCTTTCAATTCTAGCAAGCCGCGCTGTGTTTTGCGGACATAAGAAAGAACAACAAAACCAAACAGAAACAGAGTGAAAGCATTTGTTAAAGATGTATTTTCTCAAGCTGATATTTTGCATTTATCATGGTTTGTGTTCCTTCTGTCTCGTGTCCAGTGACAACTGTACCTTTTGCTTATCTGTGGCTTCTAAAAGAACTAGAGAAAATCGGTCCCAAGAAAGATTCAAAAGACAGTGTACAAAGAACTAGTTGCAACAGCTTGTAACTAGTTCAGATGGCAGACTATGCCCTGCCATCAAGAGCTTGCAGGCTCACACAAACTGGGAAGACTTGCAGAGTTCACTAACTCACCATCTCGACTGCCAGTCACAATTTCTGGTGCACCTTCCCCAATTCCTAAGCCACCTACACCATCTATACTGTTTATGATTTCCTTATGACCTTTCACAGAATACACTGGTATTTCAGGAGCTTCTAAATTCCTAGGCAAGAAAGAAAAAGAACAGAAAACATGGCATTTTTCCTTGACACTCAGGATTTGTAAAAAAATGAAAGGAAACTTGAGCACAAATCATGAAAGCTCAGATTAATGGTGAGAACAAATATGGATATCATCATAAGAACCATGAGTCTTTGTTTGATTCCTTCTTTGGCTACTGCTTTGGACTTCTCCAAAAGATTTGGCTCTGTTCTGGACCTCCCTGTTTGTAAAGGCAGTTGTGAGATTCACCACAGCAACCACTCAGACCCAGTTTTACACGCTGGGCTCAAAAATGAATCACACTACAAATCAAGATACTCCAAGTATCTTTTCTTTCAGTAGGTCTATAAAATAATTTGATTCATTGATCCCCACCTAGCTCTGACTACTGCTAACTTCAGGTGACTATTGTATCCAGCCATGAGTTTCATGGTTCTTTCCCACTGATTCCCATTCTTTGAGAATCCTTCAAAATTTTATTTTACATTTCAACTAGTAGCTGTCTATGTAAGTCTTGCTATTCCAACAAGAACCAGTAGCTCCTTGACACAGGGCAATATAATAATGATAATAAAAAAAATCCCTTTTGACACTACTACTTTATTTGATCATAAATAAATTTACCTAGACATTAATTACACCAGTAATTCAGGGACATAGAGGAAATATTTGAAATGTCAAGATTAAAAATATATATTTAATCTAGACATGAAATTTAGGTTGAACACAACCTCTTGTTTGTACTCATGCATCCATTCAAAAGCCTCTATCAGAGGATAACCCCACAGAACTTCAACAGGTTTTTGTAGCTGCACACAGAAGATGGAAGTGAAGCAGCACTGAATTAAACACGGTGCAGAATTCTGTGTTGTTTCTACAAAACAGGCATGGTCCAAATACAACAGCCAGTGAAGCCTGCACTAGGTCCTAACCACGCATGGGTAGCATGGAGAGCATCTCATGCAAAATCCACAAACAGAAACCTCTGTTCAGACAGACATGGACAACATCAAGTGAAAATGCTTCCAGAAAATATCTGTGCTTACCATATGTTAAGGTTTCCATCGAAATCTCCTGTTGCTAAGTATCTTTGCTGCAGAGATGTAGCACCAAAAGTTCCACATTTTATAGGTTTGGGCTTTTCGATCTTTTAAAGAAAGGAAATGTCTGTGTCAGCACATGGAAAAGGCAAACACACCCACAGGCCACACAGTTCTCAGGAGTGCACAGGGGCAAGGGTCAGCGAAACACACATGGGATATTTGGTGCAAAATACTACCAAAATGTTATTGAAGGCAAGCTGCACTTTGAGTTCAGTCCTTGTGCACAGAAAAGCAGAGGGTCGAGGTTACTGGTCTGGAAGAAAACGCTCTGCTTGTGGCCTAGTGGGGCCTTATGCACCTGAGGAACTGCTACGTCTCAGAAGAAGTGAACACTCAAAGGTCAATCTGAGAGTAAAAACCAACCAAACAAAAAAGCAAAAAACCAACCAACCAGCCAAAAAACCCCAAAACCCAACCAACCAACCTAAAACTCCCCCCCCAAAAAAAACCCCAAACAAACGAAATAACACCCCCAAAAAAGCCAAACACAGGCAGAAACCAGAAACCCATAACACAACACATGAAAACAACCTACAAAACACAGCAGTAAACAAAATCACAGAATCACAGCCTCAGTTAGGTTGAAAAAGACCTCTGAGATGGTCGAGTCCAACCTATGACCGGCCACTACGTTGTCAACTAAACCATGGCACTGAGTGCCAAATCCAGTCTTCCCTTAAACATCTCCAGGGACGGTGACTGCATCACCTCCCTGGGCAGCCCATTTCAATGTCTAATCACCCTTTGTGTGAGGAAATTCCTCCTAAGGTCGAATCAAAACCTCAGCAGCTTAAGTTCTGTCAGTAGTTGCCTGGGAAAAGAGAGACTCCCACCCGGCTACAACCTTTCAGGGAATTGTGGTGAGCGTTTCTTTTCAAGAAACGACAGGGTATCAGTGAATCAGCACATTTAACATGCAAATCAGCTCCTGTTTTTTATCCCCGGGCTCTGGACAAACGTCCCGGCAGCTGTTCCCCAGGGGACCGTGCTCACCTCCCGCAGCATCTCCAGACGGGCTCCGTGCAGCTCGTACAGCTGGATGACACCGGTGCCGCGGGCGGCGCTGCCCAGGCACATCAGGCGGGCGCTGCGGGGCACCCACTTGCAATCGAACACGGTGTAGCTCAGCGCCTGCTGGACGTGCGACACCACCTGCGGCCGCTCCGGACCCAACACCGCCGACATTCCGCCCCACTCCTTCCCCTGCCCCGGCGGCTGCGGCGGAAGCGCCCGCCGGCCCCTTCCGGCGAGAGCCGTACCACGTGTGCTCTGCGGCCAGCATGGAGACCGAGGCGGCCGTGAGCGGCGGCTTCACCAGCGTCGTGTCCCGGCGGAGCCGGAGGAAGCGGCGGGCGGGCGGCGAGGAGCCGGCGGCGGGAGCTGCCATGGACACGGCGGAACCGCGGCCCAGCAAGAGGCCGGCGTTCCCACCCGTGGCCGCCGAGGCGCTCGGGGTACGCGGGGTGCCGGGGAAATGCCGCTCCCGGATGTCCGCTATCCCCCGCCTCACGGCCTGCTGCGTCTCGCCCCCGGTAGGTTGGGAAAGGTGAGCTGAGGAAGATCCCTGTGCCGGCCAACAGGTACACGCCGCTTAAGGAGAACTGGATGAAGATATTCACGCCCATTGTGGAGCATCTGCAGCTTCAAATCAGGTTCAACTTGAAAACGAGAAATGTTGAGATCAAGGTAAGGGAAGCAACTTCTTGGGCCTTCCCCGGTAAGTGAAGGTTGTGTGCAGACCTCGTAGCACCTTCCAGTGTCTGAAGGGACCTCCAAGGAAGCTGGAGAGGGGCTCTTTGTCAGGAACTGTAGTGACAGGACAAGGAGTTACGTTTACAAATTGAAAGAAGGAAGATTTAGTTTGGATGTTGGGAAGGATTTTTTTTACTGTGAGAGTAGTGAGACACTGGAAGAGGTTGGCCGGGGCTGCCCCAACCCTGGCAGTGTTCAAAGCAGGTTGGATAAGGCCTTGAGCAGCCTGGTTTAGTGACAGATGTCCCTACCTGTGGCAGGGGGGTTGGGACTAGATGATCTTATGGTCCACTCCAACCCTTTACCGTTCTATGATTCTGCCTCCTGAAAAGCAGGGCCTCTCCTCATGGCTGTTCTTGGTCCACAGATTTAAGACTAGAGAAGTCGTAAATCCCATATAATGCTTGGAAAAATGGAAACTGTGTGGTGTCACCTCCCCAGGGATCACATCTGGCAATTGTTGCTTAGAACAAGTAATTACTGCAAGTAAAATCCAAAACTACAGATCTGTTCCAGAAGGAGCCAGCAGAAGCTGGGGGAGTGTTCAGTTTTTGTAGGAGAAAGTTATGTACTATAGAAAGTTATGTACATTAAGGAAGAATTTTCATCCATGCCTTAGATACGATTTTGTAATTCAATGTTTTATGGCCATTTAAGGTTACCAAATACTGATGTGACAGTAAACAGTGTCTTTTAAGGGGGCACTGAATCTCCTAATGCCTTTGTTTGTGGCAGACGATAAGGGCCCATAGTTTAATAGCATGTGATTTTTCTTTAATGGATTGCAATGGAATACCTTAGGGCACAGACACCAGTATAAACCTATAATTCTTGTAGATACTCATTCTTTATCCTTATTCCTCTTGAGGAATGTTCACATCAGGAATTTTTGAGGGCATATCTAAAGTTTTGACATATGACTCACTGTATTAGCACCACTGACATGACAGATCTTCCAATGTTATAGTGAAAATACAACAGGAATTTTGCTTCCTAACCATGAAATGTTATCACAAGTTTGATGGCAGATATTGGAGGAAAGGTGACAGAATTATCCCTTTACTTTACTTCCTAGAAATAACCTCATGGGAAAGGTAGGGAGGAGCAGGAACTCCTGCAGTTTCACTCCATAACTGTGCAGGAGAAAACCCTGGGATTTTAACACCACCTTTTGAGATGAAATGATGTCTGGTGAAAAACAAGGTAGTTTTGTTCTTAATCAAGGTAATTTTATTTTGCCCATATCCATCATCAATATAAAACTTTGAAATTCATTTCATTCATCTGCTAAGGTATATTTAGAATATTGTCATTAGAATAACTCTCCTGACATCACCATCCTTCTCTTTTTCCTGCTGTTTGCTGTTAGAGTTTAGTTGGTGGTATTTTTGGGTTTTCTCCACTAATAGGGTTCTACTCAGTCAGTGGTGGTGTGATTTTCAGCAGCTTTTCTCTTCTCTCCCCTCCGAACGCAGGCTGATCTTTAAAGTTCTGATCCTAACTTGCCTGGTCTTAATTTGCAAACGTAACTTCTTGTCTTGCAGACTTGTCAAGAGACAAAGGATCTCAGTGCTCTGACAAAAGCAGCTGATTTTGTGAAAGCCTTTATACTTGGATTTCAAGTAGAGGTGAGTCTCCCAACAACCAGATTGTGAGATTGCTCCAGTTTACTGGTCTGTTCCTGGCTTCTCTGCAAATTACAAAGAGAAAAATTACAGAGAGAAAAATCCTTAGCTGGTTTTCTAGAAATCAATGTTTTCTAGAAATTGTGACAGGAGTAGACATCCAGTTTCTTAAGATAATGCTGGATAAAAAAGTAGCCTACAAACAGCACATAAACAGAAAACATAGGTTGTGTGAGACAAGCATAAAGGAATAATCTCTCTCTGAGGTCCCCTGCACTGGTAGAGACTGCTCATTTTTCTTAAGCCCAAGCCAATAACCTCCAGTCTGTGCAAAACTCACAGAATCACAGAATTAACAAGGTCAGAAAAGACCTTTGAGATCATCAAGTCCAACCTATGACTTTATCAACTAAACCATGGCACTGAGTGCCACATCCAGTCATTTTTTAAATACCTCCAGGGATGGTGACTCTGCCAGCTCCCTGGGAAGTGCATTCTAGTGCCCAATCACTCCTTCTGTGAAGAACTTACTCCTAATATCCAGCCTAAACTTCCCCTGGTGCAGCTTAAGACTGTGTTCTCTTGTCCTATCACTGGTTGCCTGGGAGGTGAGACCAACCCCCACCTGGCTACACCCTCCTTTCAGGCAGTTGTAGAGAGTGATGAGGTCTCCCCTGAGCCTCCTTTTCTCCAGGCTGAGCCCCTCCAGCTCCCTCGACCACTTCTCATGGGACTTTTGTTCCAGACCCTTCATCAGACTTGCTGCTCTTCTCTGGGCACATTCGAGCATCTGAAAGTTCTTAAATTGAGGTGCCCAAAACAGTAGTGGACATAATAGTCAAGGTATGGCCTAACCAGTGCAAAGTACAGGGGAAGAATGACTTCCCTGGTCCTGCTGGCCACACTGTTCCTGATACAGGCCAGGATGCCATTTGCTTTTTTGGCCATGTCGGTACACTGCTGTATTCAGCCAGCTGTCAGCTGAACCCCCAGGTTCCTTTCTACCTGGTTGCTGTTGTGGCCAAAGTGTAGGACCCGGCACATGGACTTACTAAACCTCATATTAATGGATTTGGCCCATCTATCCAGCCTGTTCAGGTCCTTCTGCAGAGCCCACCTAGCCTCCAGCAGATTGCCACTTGGGCTTGCAGCTTGGTGTCATCTGCAAATTTGCTAAAGGTGGACTACTCATCCAGATTATCAGTAGATACTAAATTGGACTGGGCCTGTTGGAGCAAACAAACCCACTTTTTTCAGTGTTGTAGGGGCTGCTCCTTGCTCAAGACCTGTACTGGATCCACTAGCACTGGGGAGGCAGGGCTGAATGCAGGGGCATCCAAACCTGTGTAGGATTCTCTAGATGGAAATATTTGTATTGCTGTTAAAAAAAAGTGGATTTAACTTTAGTTGTTATTTGCTAGGTTGTGTGTATAAAGAGAACAGCAGCTTTCAGCTGTGTTACTGGAACAAAATAACTGCTGATAACAGATCTCCTGCTCTTTTAGGATGCCCTTGCTCTCATCAGATTAGATGATCTTTTTCTAGAGTCATTTGAAGTTACAGATGGTAAGTATTTTTTGATGCAGCATTCAAGTAGTCATGTGTGCATCCTGCTACTATGGATTTGTTTTTTTTTTCCCCCTGCTCCACTTTTATCGCTTGCCCTCACGGATCAGGAAAGTCAGAAACATCTAATTTTATGTAGTACTGGGATTGAGCAGGATCTAAACCTGATCTACTTTATTTCTACCAGTGTTAGCTTGGTGCACTTTGATTCCATTTCCTCAACACAAAGTGCAGTGCCTTTCTCTGCAGTTCTAAAGGAGACTTCTGCAAGCCAGAAACCCCATGTCAGCACTGGCTGCAGTGTGCACTACTAGTCAAAAAAAAGCTGAAATCCAGATGGATCTGTGTTGACCAGTGAAGTTGGTTTTGTAGTACTTGGCACAAGTTGTTTCCAGGAATACACACCACTGCTGTTACTCTGGTCATGCTATTCTCATTTCAGTCAAACCTTTGAAAGGAGATCATCTGTCAAGAGCAATAGGGAGAATAGCAGGAAAAGGTGGAAAAACCAAATTTACCATAGAAAATGTGACCAGGACACGCATCGTTCTTGCTGACACGTAAGTACAGACTGACTTCCTCCTAGGCAAAGCACAACCCCTCAGCTAATCCATGTCCTATACCAGAAACAAAGATAACTTAAATTTTATGAAACTGTTATAGAGTAGTAGTAAGAAAAAATATTTAAGAGAATATTTTAATGAATACAAGTTATTTCACCTTTTATTATGAAAATAATGGTGTCACCAGCGCATCTAGAATTCAGTCACTCCCCACAGCATAAGAATTCCTTATTATGAATAATCAAAGTTGAACTCACCAACACAGAAATGTTTTCCTCCTGAAGCTGCTACACTGTTAAATTTGCAAATGGTAAAATCTATTTTTAAAGGATTTAAAAGAGCACAAGTCTTATGTTGTAGGTTTTGTTGGTTTCAGCTGGGTTTTTTTTGTTTACAAGCGTAGAAAAGAAACTAGGACGCTGATACAAAATTCCACATTTATCTCTAACTTCCAGTTCTCTATTAACTGTGCAATCTCTTAAGTTACTGTTAACTACTGCTACTTTTCTTTTTACAGAAAAATTCATATTTTGGGATCTTTTCAGAACATTAAAATGGCACGAACAGCAATTTGCAATCTAATTTTAGGTAAGTCCTCTTATCTAATTTTCACTACATATAAATCTTGCAGTTTGAGAAACTGCTTTGTGGCTCTCACCTTCTTCCCTGTCCTGTCCACACCTATATTTGGAGTAAATAGCTTGCTGGCAGTTGGCTTGTTGTTCTTAAGAGAAAAATCTGGGGGAGAAGCAGGGAATCCAGGACTTGCTTTCTGGCTCCAAAACCCTCACCACATTGCAGAAAGATGTTCTGCATTTCGATTTAGCTGCAGCATTCCCTAAGGGGTCTCAAAAGCCAGAGGGAGCAACCCACTCTGAAAGCAGAAGCTGAGCTCTGCACTTGCAGTAAGATGGTGACTGACCTTGCCCATCCTTCTCTCCCTTTGGCTTAGTTCTCCACTTTTAACACAGGTATGAGCACAACACATCCATTTTTGTGACAGATTACATTTCTTGAGTAGATTTGTGCCTTTTTCTGCAGGAAGTCCTCCATCCAAAGTTTATGGCAATATTAGGGCAGTGGCCAGCAGAGCAGCTGAGAGGTTCTGAGCTGCACCACCAAGGACTGGGGCTGGAAGTCCAGGTTCCTGAACACAGGAGAAGCTGAGAGCTACAGAAGCCATCAGTTTTCTGCTGGATTTGGAAGCCCAGAAAAAAACCACAACTGTTCGTGCAGTCTGATTGACTTTGGCCATGTGGTCTGGATTGAACACACCTAATGTTTCTGTCTAGTCATTAAAAGAGGTCTTAAATTGTGTTTATGTCAAAAGTCCATGATTTTACTTGAACAGCCTCAAACAAAAACCTGCTTCATTACGGATTTTCTGAATATCAGACTTAAGATGCTGCTTCTTCAGAAAGCCTTGGTGTTTAATGTTTCGAGCCTAAAGGAATTGGCAGAGTTAAGCATTTATAAACACACATCATGGTTTAGTATCTTCCTGAAAGAAGAAGGAGTCAACTGGAATGCAGAGTTCAATGGCAGGCTGTCGACTGAGTGCTGCTGCTGAATAATGCATCACGTGACAAGAGTATGAAGGGGTAAATAACATATTTGAACTGAGTCCTGAATCTGCACACATATAGATTTCTTAATTCCTACATATGATCTGTAAGGACAGCCTAGTGAAGCCAAGAGCCACAAGGTTAAGTATGTTCCAGTGTACCAGAGCACAAACAACTGTAAGGTCCTGTGTGTCTCCTTAAAATGCTACATAAGTAGCATAATGCAGCAAAAGTAGGGGGAGAAATTAGAGTGACCACTCCCAGTAAGATTTAAAAATGGACCCTCTTCTCCTAAACCTGCCAGGCAACCTTCTGCAAAATGTCTTGCAAAATAAATAAGTCAGGCTTGGGAATGAAAACAGAAATAAGATTATCAAACACACAAGCAAATTAAGTATTTAGGTCAATGTCCAAGTTTCCAGAATAGTGCTTCACAGTATGAGATTGTCACTACAGCCAAATTGATTCAAGCCTTCAGTTGTGAATAGATGTAAGACTTGCTGGAGTACATTGAGCACACACAGTTTAGCAGTCTGAGTGATACAGGGGACAGTGTGTGCATTCTGAGCAACTCCAGGCACATGTACCTGCTCACTACATTTTCTGTTCCATGGCTGCTTACGTCATTTATTTCAATTGGCTTCAAAGATAAAGGAGAGTGATGCAAGAGCACACAAAACTGATATTTATCCTAAATTAGGTGCATACCTACACTGACCCAAAGCAGCAGAAGGGAAAGGGCAGCACACAATGTCTAAACACCTGCACCCCAAAGAGCACAGCACAGAGCTGCTGTGAAGGGTATACCTGTGCAAGAAGGGCTGGTGTCATCAATACAAAGCTCAGACATTTTCTGAGACATGAACTGCCTTTTATTCTCCACCTGCATTAATGTTAGGGGGGGGTTGGTTTGTTTTTTAAAACCACTTTCCACTGGGATTTCAAACAAAGTAGGTTATCCACTTTGAACATTTAGCAAAGAGAACCAGATGTGCCATTAAACAACCTCAACATGTCTTGAAACACTGAAATGACCCCTGGTTGTTTTCAGCAGACTGCACCCTGTGGAGTTTTTCAGTAAATCTTAATAATCAAGGAGTGGACAAAAAAATATGAACAAGTTTTCTTCAGAGCAAGGTGCAGAGCTGCTTTAAGGTGAACAGGAAAGGTACTGAGCACCCCAGCTAAGGTTCAAATATTTTATTTTGTATTCATACAGTATGAAGGTTCTTATAGTTCCCACAATATACGATGTAGCATGCAGAGAAAAACTAAACATTCAACATAAATCTTTTTTCCCCACACAAACTGAAAAAAAATCTCAACCCTCCCCTTCCAGTCCCCCATAGGAAGTAACATTAGCACTAATTCCTATAATGCCAGCCAAGATATGCACAAGCAAGAAAAACTGAAAGCATTTGCTAAAATGTTTGTAACAAATACTTATGTACAAAAAATTCACAAAAGACTAATTCCCCCCCTGAAGCAGAGCACATGGCAGTTGACACTGGAACAGATACAACCACTGGCTGGGATTATAAACCACGTACTGATCCAGAAGAAGAAAAAAGTTACATGGTAGTGGAGATTTTTGTTTTGAACATTAACATTTACCAAAGTTTGGCAACATTATCTTTTTAATTATGCAAATTATGTAAACAAGAGGAACATTTCAAATCGATCTACATGCAAAACTTCATGTCATGCAAGGACACTAAGCACCTGGATTTCTCTCTTACAGACAGAGCCCATGATGTGCAGCACTCAGTTGAAGGAACAGCTATGGCAGACAGGTGCTTGATTGAAGAAGTTCAGACAACCTGTACTTTCCACCACTCATTATAAAACATTGTTTTTAAATAGAAAAACTACTATACAGGAAAGATGTACTGTCCTAAAAAATCTAGCAAATGTTTTTCTTCCAGCCAATAGTACCACTGCAGAAAAGGGAAGGGATGATACAAAGTTGTAAAACATGGCTCGCTACTTTTATGTCACACAAACAGATCAAGTTACCTTCCATTACAAATTATGATATGGACAAATTTAGAAAAGAAAAAAAAATTCTCCAGGAAAAGGACTGGAGAACTGCAAGAGGTATAAATTTAGATAGTGTGAAGTTTTCCTCCTCTATGGCATACATTAACAAGATTCCCCCCCTGTATGAATCATATATACATATATATATAAAATATTACCAGTTATTTAGCTACCTGTAGTATTTTTTAAATGCAAGGGGGGAAACTATCATGGGTGAAACAACAGAATTTAAGTGGCAAGAACATTTTATAATCTAAGTACTGTATAAAATAAGTAGATGGGAATCCTGCACAGTTATGTTGATCCTAATTTCATTAAGCTAAGCACAAGAGAAAATTGTATATGCATCTACCACCTTAAGCAGCTGTATCTAAATTGAACCCAGAACAGCAGAGTTGTCTTGGCTTCAGGACAGCTGTAACTGCTCCCAATTCCTAGCTGATGGAATCTAACAGCCATCAATGCATTCCACAGTCACTCTATGTACATGAGGACTACTTCTTGGCAGTAGCATTTAACTATATTCTCATATTAAGTAGAACTGAACTAAGTTATTTAGCAAAGAGACACGGTCCCTGGTAATATATTAACAGGTAAAAAGAAACTTAGTCTCCTGTGTTACCAAAAAAAAAAAGTAATTAAGGTGATTTAATAAGAAGCAATGCTTTGTCAGCCATTCAATATATAGAAACATCTGAACAGTCACAGGAAAAGAGTTGACCTAAGACCCAGTTAAAACTTTACATTCTTCTACTATATATATAAAACTGTGTGAAATAAAAGTAAGGATGTATATCCACATATTGAACTGTTAATATTCTGCTTGGCACTTTGTACTCTAGTTTGTTTCTGAGTCAAGTATATTAAATTAAAGCCCACCTAGCTACTACATATAGAAAGCTACATATATATCTATATATAAATACACACACACATATATATATATAGATAGATATTTCCTTGTTATAAAAGATGAAGAAAAATAAATTAAAAAGCCAACCCCTTCCCTTTCTCCGCCACATTGATATGCTCTTTCCATCTTTGCTGTCCTTCAGACTTTAAAGTGCTACACTGAGTTATTGAGAGAATAAAAGTTCAATAACACTTAGTTGGCTTCATGAGGCTCATGTTGGAAAATGTGGCTTCACAGAGAAAAATACTTCCATTTAAATACACAGAGAGCATTGCTGGACGTCTTGAGCAGATCTTCAGAGATGGAGAAGAAAGCAAAAGTGTTGGGTTGTGCCCTACAGAGTCACACATCTACAACCATCTTTTTGTGGATATCTAGGCCTCCTACAACCTGGGAGAAAAAACAAGGTTCAGAAACACGAGAATTGAAAATTAGCAAAGTGCAAAGAACACACTCAATAGATGCACTGAGGTCAATCATAAAAGCAGTACTTCCCTGGCCGCTCCAAACTGATTTACATTTTACAAGTACTGTGAGAGATTAAATTAATTATGTACAAACCAAGGTAGTTCAGTACAATTAGTACAATTTACACGCTTAAAGGCCTGAAAACCAGTGCAAATAACACCATTCTGGCATTCCTCTCTATCTCATATTATGACCTTGTATGTTTGTGCAGGTTAAATAAAATGGTGACTTCTAAAACACCCTGTAAAACTGTGAACCTTCCCAGGAAAAAGAAAGTACTTTAGGAACAGCAGCAGGATTTCTGACAGAACACACACTCAGGAAAGAATTACCAGTTTTCACAGGTGTGTGATCCATGCAGAGCAGAAGGAAAAGGAAAGGTGCCATGTCAGAGGAACATTTCATAATGCAGGAACAAAAATTAAAGGCTAAAGGGTATGTGCCAAAGACAACAAATTAAAACTCATTTTTGTAGATACATGGCACCAGATTCAGAGAGGGTAAAATGCAAGAATAAGAATAAGATGTTGTAGAACTAAAAAGTGTCTTGTCATGAGGTCAACAAAAACTGAAGAAATTCAAAGTAAAGAAGAGGAAAATCCCTCAATAGCACAAGGAAAGAAGCCTGGGCAGAAGCCCAAAGACAAAAGAAGAGGCAACATCACATTTGATGGATGGCTGGAAGATGACAGCCCAGTACAAGAAATAAACAACTAATGCAGTAATCCAGGCATTTGCAGGCTGTAGCTCTAACTTCTTTGCAGACAATATGTTTTTTACATGATATCACAAAAATAATTAAACTTAAAAGAAAAATCCCCAAAATGAAAACAATAAAATCTTTTCACTTTAGTAGCTGGCAGCAAGGCAGATTTCCATCACCCTCCCTCCCTCTCTTTTTTTTAGAACTCACATATTTTTTGAGTATGAATAAGTTATGTTTGAACTGAAGTTGTAAATTCAAAGATTAGGGAAAAAAAGCAATGCCCAAACCATGCTATCAAGTGTATCTTCCTTAATATACCATTTAAAAATCAATGTGTAAACACTCATTATTGCAATTTTCAAAGGATCAAGATTCAATGTGTCATTTACTTTTTTTGAGAAAAGAATTTAAAACTTTCTGTCAACTAATTAAACAAATATATCACATGGGTTAAAATCAACCCCTCCAAGTGTCAAACGCTACTTTAAGCATTCTGTTCAGTAAACCTCTTAAGTTCATAAAAGTGCACCTTTTAACTGTTTACTCTTTTTCCAGAGTAGCACTTCAGAGGTTTTTTTCTTTTCCTCTCTCTGTAAATGACCCAATTTTTCTTCAGAAGTTACTTACAGCACAAAATTCTTCAAAGGATATTCTTCCATCACCATCCTTATCTGCATTAATTATGGTTTTATCTACAATTTGCTGTAACTGAGTGTCTTTGAGATTGTTCCCAACCATCATCTTCAGGACCTGGAAGAGCTCTCCATTTGAGATATAGCCATCTTTGTCCATATCATAAATGCGAAAAGCAACTGTAGAAATAAAAAAAAAAAAAAATCAAACATAAATAAACCAACCATTTGGTAGCAACTGTGGCTGGAAAACAATATATAGTCACTCTAGAAAACACCTGAAATTGTTCTAACACCAGCAGTAAAAGCATTCTGTGAACACCAAAAAAGAAAATCTTCCCCACCACAAGTAAAGCACTCAGCCAGCAAAAAAATTACAACGTCCCAGGAAATAGATGATTCAAAATCCCATCTGGTTACTTTGCTGCAAACAACTTGTCATCAAGACTGAATATATTTTTAAACATTTCAGGCTTAGTTATTTGGAAGCTACATCCATAACTGAACCTTGTCTCTTTTCTACTCCTAAAGCCAAGGTCTGGAGATGCAGTTCTGAAACAAGAATTTAATGCTTTCCTATTGTAATAGCAAATAATTGAGTATTATTCTTAGGCCCTGTAAGTTCACAGAACTATATAGCAAGCTGTTCTTAAATGAACTTACTTTTTAAAAAAAACAGAAAGCAACTGAAAATTCTTCAGCAAGCAACCAATCTCCTCCAACCTTCCCTGCAGAAAAGAGTGCTACCAAATGTTCACAACAAATAAAGGACAAAATGTGCAAAAAGCTTACAATTTACTTTCATTATTTTCCACTCTTTACAACAATTTGAATTTGCCAATTTCTTAATCTTAACTTACAAAAGTGTATGTCTGAGGATCTGAAATTTTTTGTTAAGGAAAATCAAAATACTTACATCTCAACTTCTGTTCTTTATCTCCTTTGACACTGAACTGGGAGACTCCTTCTATAAATTCTACACAATGCAAGGAAAACTTGTATAAAAACCACATTTTTTAATAAACAAAGAAGTCAACATTCAGAAAATTTTAGAAACTGTAAAAGCAATCTAATCTTTAAAATATTGCCTACTTTGTGATACCTAAATGTCTGTGTACTTTGATATTTAATGTTCTTCAGTGGGAGGAACCCCAAATCCAATGCAGCACTCACTAAACAAGACTATGTCACACCAGCATTTAAGTAATTTTGTTGCTGGACCTTCACAAGAACCTGACAGAAAACTAAGATCTTTACTAAAGTTACTCCAGTTGAGACTCCAAATGTACAACTCCTCTCAAGACTGGTATCTCAATGTAAAGAATTACATTGAAACTGAAAACTGCTTTTGAAGAAATTCTAAAATATTTTTCTATAAAAGAAAATTGTTTTTGCCAACTTCCTGTTCCCTTCCAAGAGGTACAACTCTTGATAACTGTTATTAATCACAGCTCAATGTCACAGACAACATGATCATCATTGCTCATGAGTATCTATTTTTTACAAGGGAATTTTGAATAGTTCCATGCAACAATTACTATTTCTGATCAAAACTCAACGTTCTGGTTGTACTGTAGATATCCCTATAGACATTAAATAGGTTTTGCAGAGGTTACCAGCTCTTGTATATTAATATCTTATTTAAAATGTCAGTCTCAGTATAAATAAGATTTAAGTACTTTCTCCAATTTAAAAAAATGCAAGACTGATTAACCTTCTTTAGTCATAAGAAATACTAAGTTTTACCTTGAACAGAAGTTACAAACATTATAATTTCAGACACTGTTTTAAGATGAATTAGCGAGGAAGATTTTAATCATGGCCCTTTTAATCATGGCCCTTTTAATCATGAGTATTTAAAATCATTGAGAAATGTACTAAATCAAATCTTCTGTGTTGTTTGGATTTTTTTTTCTTCAAGTGTCAATCTAAGATGTACCTAAAAATAACCCCATAAAAGAAGTATCAACAGAAAAACCTGGGCTCCTTCCTATTTTCTAGATACTCCAAAGGAAAGATGTCATTTGGACAAATACAACTTATGCAGAAACACATCACTTAGCCTACCACAACTTTCTTCAGTCTCTCCTCAGCATCAAAATTAAGAGTCTAAATTGGTGTACTTTAAGAGATATTTAACAAGTAGTCCTCAGTCAGCCTGACCTTAAAAGCTATTACTAAACAATTTGGTCCTTTAAACATTGCACTCAGAAGTGCCCTAATGCAGAGAAACTAATTTTACTGGTATTTAGTTCCACTAGGATTTAGCACCTTATTTTAACATACCTTCTTCACCTCTCCTGTGTCAGATGAAGAAAAACCCGAATTCTAAAGCTCTAGGAATTCTGAAGTACCACCACCTATCACAGAACACTGTGCCTTACCTTTAAAATCCACTTCTCCATTGCCATCTGTGTCAAATATATCTATTACTCGCTGTACTAACGGGTTCTGTTGCAATTCAGGTAAAGACATGAACTCTTCCACGCTCAGAGAACCAGAGTTGTCCAAATCAAGCTTCTTAAATCTCTTTCCTAGTCTTTTTATCTCATCAGCATCAACTGAAATGAAAAACAACCCCATACTTACTCTCAGAAAGGCTTCAGTAAACCCTTTGCAGTTAAACACAAGGCACATTTCATTGCTTTCCTACAAGATTTTCTCCTACTTTATTTTAACTATGAAACACCTATAACAATAACATGAAATTCTGAAGACAAACACAATTTTATTTTAAATAAGACTTACCTTTTTTCCTCCCTGCACCTGCCATAATACAGTTATTAGCGTTGTGACTCACTGAATACCACATGCTGACACAACATTTTGAAGGATTGAGGATGCTTAGCTAGCTACTTAGTCAGCTCTTACAAGTACCAGATATGAAGAATTTGAGGAAAAGACCAAGTGTTCTCTGAAGGAAACAGCATTATGTTTACACTGGACTAACATAGTATGTCAGAAAGACAATTATATTCAACCTATTAGCAAAATTAGTGCTTTTTCAGCACACCGAACATGAGATCTCCTGGGATATGAGTCAAGTTAAGCAGGTTAACTGGTTACCGGTAGGACTGTTATCTCTCACCTACTTAAAACACCCCTCTTACTGACCTAAGATCATTTTTCCTTTCCATCTCAGATGGGAAACAGACACACATGTAGCCACAACTTGTATACAGCTTTTTTTTTTGTCCCAGAAATTAAAGTAGATTCAGGTCCTGCAGCAGCACCTCTTCATCTAATCTCTTTGAATTTATAGAGAATCTCAATTAAAGCATATACCTAGTACCCTATTTTACACATCTGATTATGCCAAGAATAGACTAAACCTGTGAATCTATAAAAACAATTAAAAGCAATCATGTACTTTGCTACTGCTGAAAAGCTTGAAAAATTTCTCCATAACAACCTGGAAATACCCTGTTAGCAGCCTCATTTACAAGATCCAAGTCTGTTCACATGTTGCTCACCCTTTTTAGCTACAAAGGAGCAACTGAGGTTCTTAGGAAGCCTAGAAGGGGCTTAGTACAGAACAAACCACAGCAAACATACCCTGCAGAACCTAAGACTGAAAACTCGCCCACCAACCTTCTCCTTAACATGTGCAGGTCCCTCAGTATTTCTTAGCTCCATTTAGTAGTGTGTTTGCTCCAATACTAATAGAAATTTTATCATATCTTCTACAAGGCACATACATCCGCCTGATCCATCTCACATCTCATCAGTACCTTAGGCTTTTGTAAAAGTGCAGCATAAAATGGAACAGCTTTGAGTCTTTCCAATACATAAGGTCAGTCAACCTTCAGAGCTTGATGTCTTGAAATTGTAGCTAAGTCAGAGACCTAATCCTCTACCAACAATAACCAATTGCGACTTCAGTTTCTTGATATCCTTGTCTAAAAACCAGTAAGACACAAATAGACAGTCCTCAGGACTGCACTATTTCAGAATGAAAGAGACCCTGACAGAAGTCCAAAGGCACAAAATGATTTTCTGCCATTCTGCAGTCTCAGTTACTGCTTGAAACTGCAGAGGCAAAGGGCAAAAACCAGTCTGCAGTCCCAGAATAATCTTCTCTTTGCTGTGCCAGAAAGGGACGGACCTGATTCTGCCTCTAGGGCTAAAAAAGTGAGACTAAATATAATTCACTTTCTTCGGTTTCTAGTAAGCAGTGTGGTATTTCACATAATTAACCTCTCAACTGCATTGAAATATTCCTTTTACCCCAGTTGGTGCAGAAGCCTTGACCGTAACTGGAGGTGTGCCCTGAACAGCACAACAGCGCAGCAGCGGCAGCAGCACATTGCACACCTACCCAGGAACTCCTCCAGATGACACAGAAGGAGACAGAGCACCATATAGTAACCTGGATGTAGAACATCATCATGGGACTAGAAGAATACAGTATTAAAAAGGAATGGCAAAGCAGAGCTCCATGGGCAATTTTATGAGTTCTATCAGCACAAAATGCTGCTTCTCTCCCCAGTACACTGAAAGGTATTTGCCAACTTTTGCTTCTGTGCACAGAAACTCTTTTGCCCCCACTTCCAGTCCTGCCACTGGACAATTACTGGGCCCAGCCCATTTTAATGAAGACGGCACCTTGGCAAGCTGCAAATGTGGGAACTTCATTTTAGTGCAAGTTCTACTTCCAACTCCCATAGAAAGAACTCATACCCTCAAAAAAGCCTCACAGCACAAGCATTTGAAAAAGCATAAAAATAGCAAGGGTGACTTATCACACTACTTACATGAGCACATTTCCCCTTGTAAAATAAGTACGTGAATTGACATAATTTATACCTGCATTACTTCACTTTAAAACAACTAAACAGCAAACTAAAAATATTGTCTATGGTGTATCTAATGCACTGTCAGCTTCTTACCAGATCAGTGGAATCACACTTCCAGTATTAATAGAAAGACTAATCTATCCATTTTGGTCAGTTCTAAAGCCTCCCAAACAACCTGAAATACTTCATAGTTCTGCAACTTCACAAAATCACAATGTGATTTTAAGAAGCTTTAACACAGCTGGATTTCTTCTCCCTTGCCACAAAAATTAATGAGTTAATGAACGGCAAGTTCTATAACATTTCTAAGTAACATGTAAGAAACTCCTAAGTACCAAAACACAGCAATGACATTTTCACAAATTAGGATAGAAACACGGAGCTGCCTGAAGCAGGACTACAGACCTCTGATCATGAGGTAACACCATTTTCTCATAACCCAGAGGTCCCATTAAAGAAAGTCTTATTTCATTACTTCAGTTCCATTTCCTCGTTTGGGAGCTCAAGTCCATGCCATTTTTCCTCACGAATACACGAGCAAAGACTGAAAGTGACACCCAGAGTTCTGTCAATGCTCTGCTATGAAGTGGAGTTAATTAATTACCACATACACAAGTCACTCACACACAGCTACATAGCTTGAATTGGCACAAGCTGGCACAAAAGACCAGACAAGATTGTCTCTGCCATTGCTAAGAAATGTGCTAAGAAAACAAACTGTTGTCAGAAAGGTATTTTATCTCAAGTTAATATATCTCTAGCAGAACCACCAATATGAACTATAAAAAAGAACATTTTCTTGCAGCATTCAAAAACTGATCTACTGGACACATTGCTTGTGTTAACAAGCAATGCTGTTCTGTCATCATCTGCTGGGCACAAGAACCACTGTTGGGTTAACTAGCCTCACATCTGCAGTTAACAAGGTCCTTACATTATAAAACTAGCAAGCGTAAGAGAAGAAATTTTTTTTTGTTTTGTTTTAAAGATGTTGGACAAGGAGGTCAGGATTATGGGTGATAAAGGTAGGAATCAGATCACAGGAAGGGGAGGAGGTTGCAATGGGATATAAGAGTATTTCTCAACAATGTTCATGTTTTGATGAACTGTAACAAAGCAACAGCTGCTGCAATTATGAAATTAAGGATTTTGAAAAATGTTAATTACTCTTTCTCCACATATACACACATCCCATTTCGTAGCTCAGACCAGCTCAACTTCAATGCAGAGTCCAAATACAAATATCTGGCAGCAGTTTCTACTAGAAATGGGATTAAAATTTCTCATTCCAAACCTTGAAACATTCAAGCAAAGGGTTAGCCTGCACTGTAGATCTGAGAGAGGTTCTTTTCTTAACAGGAGTCAAAACAAATTAAAAAACAGTACTGAAAAAAATTAGCATCTCTGCCAAAAGCTGACCAAGTAGCAAACTCTTCCTATATTTTGTTTCTGGCAATTGATACAGCACAAACAACAGTACTTGGAGGAGGAAATAATGAAAAAGCAAAGTAAATGCAGGGCTAAGAAAATTTTCTTTAATAGGTCATCAGCATATAAACCTCTGTTCCTAACGAACATATCTGGATAAACATGAGATCACTGTGCTCATAACTGACTGTATGAGAATCTAATATCAGAATTACATTATTTTTCCTTAATATATTGCAGGCACCTCACCTGCCATTAAATCCTTTCCACAAGCTGAGTTTTAAAAAGCTTGAAAAAAATTTGTATTTCAGTAGTATCTTTGTCTTCATAGAACAGCTTTAAGAAATAAGAATACAAATATAAAATAAGGGATGAATACATCACAGTATAATATGTCTTAGATTGGCATACCTTCTGTCTATTCTTTCTTCACAAGTCTTCATTTCTGGTGACTCTCCCTGCCTATGCTGAATTTACCTAAAAACTATGCAGGTTTTCTGGAGCTTAACGTTTGTTTCTTGGTTATCCTTTGGATTTTTTAAAGGAGAACAGCATACATTTATGTATAACAGCAGATTTCAATAATATCTTAGTAATTTTTTGCTTTATCTCCCAAAATGCACATACACAACAGTTCCTATCTAAGATGGATGCTCCCCTTTTTTACAACGTCTGTATTTTCCTTGTTCTTATCAACAGACTTTCTTAAAATTCCACATAGCTCTCACTGAGAAAACAGAGCACTGAAATTAATTCTCAGTGTCTGAACAAAAAATATGACTTCGTGCCCACATAAACTCTTTTAAGTTCTGCTGGAAATGCAAGGCACAAGATAGTTCAGCTCAAGGGAAAGCTGAGCTGAAAGGACTGATGGTGGCAGTAGCCCAACAGAATTTCAGACCAGCTCAGGAGACCAGGCCAGATAAAAACACTAGGAACTCCTAGGAAGTCCAAGTCCATAGTAGTGTAAAAAGGGCAATACCACCACTAAGGAAAATCAGGACTGAGCTTTGTTTACACTGTTTGAAGCAGAGTTTGCCTGTGACTCATCACCACACTCCCAGCAACCCTGAGCATTCAGATCCAAATTAGCCTTTTGTGCTATGCTCCCCAGCTGACAGGGGGCTCTGTGCTTCCCATGCTTTTCGGCAGAACCAGACAGTGTCCCCTCACCTTGGCACTGATGTCTGAGCTCACAAACTTACAAACTGGCTGGAAATAGTAACTGCTAAGTGCTTTTCTTTAAAATGCTTATTGGCAGCCCTGCTCAAACATCAAATTCTGCACTGTTTTAAAACACTTAGAATTATTTACGTTTATTTCATAATCCATTCTGGATTTTGTTCCCCTTGTAATTAACATAAGGCAAGTGTTAAGTAGTTCTGGTACTACGGATTTTTTTGTTAAAGAACTATCAGTACTTTCAAAAGACTCCTCTTCTATCCAAGTATTAAAATTCTTAGGGCCAACACCTGCTTCATCTCTTGAATTCATTTGCATACATCTCAAAATATGATGAAACAGGTTAAAATGCTTCCAAGAAACTACATGCAAATGCTTTGCCTCACTCCCATTTTATTGCAGGAGTCTTATCTCAGTTGCTCACTTTCTAATATGCTAATCCACACTGCTGAGTTCCTCACTTCTGCCCCTCAACACAGCAGTACAGGATCATCCATTAGATTTTAAAACAATTCTGTTTCAAATTGTTATGCATGCAACTGATGCTCAGAAAAGATTGTAAAAACTATTCAAGTGGCAACTCAAAAAACTTCATTAGAAGCCAATTTCAGTGTGCTTTATGTTGAAAACAGTAATTTCAGAAAAAAAAATTAAGTTAACATAAAGGTACATGGCTAACTTTTTATTAATCTGAGAGCCAAAAGTAAAGAATGCCCTAAAACCACAGATTTCTGAAATTCACTACATTCAGTGACAGGATAACTGCATATGCATTAAGAAGCATGGTACATCCATTGCTGCAGAGCACACAGTATACACACAGGCATCTGCAAAGGGTACAGACCTTAGAAAAGCTGTACATCTCTTAGCAATTCGGTGCTGAGCACTTGTGAAATCTAAATGTTTACCCCTGTATTTAAAAGATTGGCTTTTCAGATACTCTTAGAATACTGGTTCAAAGGTTTAACTAACAAAAGCCAGAACAGAGTGTGGTCACAGAGAGTCCTATTTCCACTAACTTTTTAAACATGAAATCATTATAGACAATATTGCAAAGGTATTAGGAAAAATTTTTCAAATCAAACATGTTCTGAAATGAATTTTAAATGTTTCCAGACTAAGTTTCCCCCATAAGAATGTATTGCAGAGATCTCAAAATAAAACAGACCTTCAGCAAAATTTGCACCTCTACCTACAGCCTCATCTGATTCACGAATATAACATTTCAGAGTAGCAACCACGTCAGCCATTTCAGTTTTGGAGATCAGATTTCAAAAAGATGATACCCTTGAGAACACATTCAACCACTCATCTTGTATATGCTTACACACAGCTGGCCTAATCCTTTTTATGACTTCAGATGTGTCAATTACAATTTCCTAAGTTAGGAAAGAGATACTAGTCTTCTTAGCTTAAAATCCAAACACGCTACAAAAGAGTGTTTATAAATTATTCTTTACTCTATTACAAAATAGTCTTCTCTACATGTTTTTGCAATAATAAAATTTTCTTATGGACAATTTGACAGATTCTGGCTGACATCAAATTTTCACCATGGAAAGCAGTGGTAGGTTTTCAGTAATTTCTGGCACAGCATAGCTGAGAAACAAAACCAAACCATTTTAAGAAATCCAACAACACTAATTCACCCACTGAGAAGAACTAATGTTCTAAAATGAAAGGTTAAAAGAAGATGCTTAACTATCTAATGGTGTGCATCCTCTCTGTGGTAGCCTGAATTTGCTTTGTGTAACTGCCTACTTTAACACAAAACTCTTCTTATGAGACACCAAAGTAGCAACTGTAGCACCAAGCAGAGGTTATGACCCAATGTCTCCAGGCAAACAGCATTAATACATTATTACTAACTGGCAATCTCCAAAAGGTGAAAATTCAAAATCTGTATGCCCTAGATTGCAAGGCAATGTGTGTATTCTATTTGCCATCTGTTAGAGGCGTGGCAGTTATCTTCTGTTAATTAGGCAGTTTTCTTTATCTCTTCCACAAACGAATCCTCCCTCCGAATCCTCCCTCCGGGGAGACATCTGCTGTTAATGGGATATTGAGTGTCACTGCATGGCTGATAAAACTTACAGCATCCCACTGTGAGATGCTCTGCCCAGAGGGAGGAGCCAAGCATTCCTAACTGGATAGAATCTGAGATTTTGAGACACCAGAACAGCCTTTCCACTGGATTCCCAGAGGAACAGCTGCCTTTTCCACTGGATCTCCAGAAGAAGACTACACCCTTCTACAGGATCACTGCTCCAACAGAACCACACCTGCCACTCCAGGAGGACTGCTACCAACACCCTGACCAACAGGGCGTCAGGTCATATTCTGATTCTGTCAGTGTTGTTTTGTATTACTGCATTGTTAATTTTATTTTTTATTTTCTTTCCTAATAAAGAACTGTTATTCCTGCTTCCATATCTCTGCTTGAGAGCCCGCCTTAATTTCAAATTTGTAACAATTCGGAGGGAGGGGTTTACATTTTCCAGTTCAGGGGAGGCTCCTGAGTTCCTTAGCAGACACCTGTCTTTTCAAACCAAGACACTGTATCAGATGATCTTCAAAGATATTGTCTAGCCTTGCCTTGAAAACTTTAGACCTGTCAGTGCAATTTCTGGAAGCAGGAGGGACAATTTAACACTTAAAGAACAATGTGAACATCTACTTGCAAGCTTGCTTCCAGACATGCAGCTGTGCACACCTGTTCCCAAAACCCCTGGCTTTCAGAATACTGAGGCACTCAGGATCTTTAAGCATAGCACTATCATTGCAGTGGCTGGGCCCATCCAAGCAAAGGGACATTTTCCCGGTATGTTGAGTTATGCTGCCCAGGATGCTGCCCAGGAAACAGCCAACCTTCTGCTGTGAGAAAGGCCATCAGAGCAGAAGAACCTTTAATCATGGAAAACTTCACATTTAAACAACAGCAGCCTCAACGTATCGTTTAACCACAGAATATTATGCAAAAATCCTCACTTTCTCTGCAATAAAAATGAGCAAAGTGTAATAATAAACCTTTAGGCTGCCCATTGCTATCAATTAATATAGTTTGTCCTAGAATCAGAAGTTAAGGATGGCAACACACTGCTTACAACTCTGACACTGACACGACTAGCTAAAAAAATAATTCTTCAGAAACCAGTTTGTCCATAACAAAACACTGACCAATGGAGCAGCAATTTAAGATTGAGATATATATATATGATTCAGGAAAACACTACTGAAGTCTTCATCAAGTACAAAACTCCAACCATGTATTTGCATTTAAGAAAATATACTGAGAGCATTACACAGCTATGCACTGCTGTGGATGATATTCCCAAGTGTTTGTGAATTTATGACTCAAATTAGAATCCATGTAGATGTTCCCATTAGGCACACAGGACTTGCAAATTACCAGGTAAAGTCTCATTTCTCTGAAAAAACATATTTAGACAAAGATTTCTCCATGACCATTTATTTTCTATTACAGTTTGAGTTACAAGAGCCACAGGCCAGCACAAGCACATGACAAGCACTGTGAAAGGGATCTAGAAAGATCTGATTCACCCAAGATAAGGAATTTTATCAAGTGGTTCAGAAGACACATACACATGTCTACACACACTTCAGGGCTGAAGAAAATAATTGAATAGAAAACGCAACTAAGAATAGCTACACTTAGCACAACAGCACAAGGACATTTCACAAGATAACCCTTTCTCTGGTCAGCTTTAAGCGAAAAGATCATCTGATACTTTGTCATTTTTACAGGGCAGACCAACCCCATGAGATAGAGCAATGAATTTTATTCTCACATGGCCAAAAGTAAGTAACACCAAGTGGGTTCTCACCTAACTGCTTGGCTGCACAAGGGGAAAAAAAAGCTCATTTAGTCCCAAACCTCTCTTTTCCTCTGAAGGCACAAAGCCAGTTTAAGCAATATACTTCACTCCTAACACAGCACAGACTTCACCATGACTGATCCACACCCCTGAGAAACTGGCATCAGGACTGATGGAAAAGCCCCACTGGTTGAACTACACTTCACCCTACAGACATCAAGACTATCATAAGTTTTTTTTTTAATATATTCTGATGGAAGACTCAAAGAAAACCCTCAAACCTTTAACTGATTTCTATTTTAAAGATAGACTGGGTTTTGATTTTACAATCTAACAGCAAAAGCTGTATCATTTCCAAAGGTAATTTTTAACATTTTATTCTTTTAGTTAATATATAAACTACATAACATACATGAAACCTGTCCATATCAATCCCCAAACAAAATTGACTTCTGTAACAATACAGTGTAGCAATTAAGAAAAACTTACAGTGCGAGCACATTTCCAAAGGGTAGCTTGCCTCATTTCCCTGAAACACAACAAGAAAAAAAGAACAAAGTTGCAATTACTCCCAGATAAGCTTTAAGTAACTGTTTAAATTTCAGCACTGTAAAAATCTCTGGCAATACAAGTTACATTGTTATTTAAAAATATATAATTCAGACCCAACAATCATAGACTGTGTTTTATTTGGATAGATCTATGTTACCAAAACATACAAAGAAATATAAAACCATTAAGAGGTCTCCTTAAATAAGAACTCCCATGAAAACGTCAGTTCACATAATTATGACAAGAACTTCAATCCCGTATTCTAAACTCAGAAAAACAAACTCACTACTTATATATTGAGCAAATGTTACTTTTTAAGTTAAAAATATTTAATTTCGAAACTTCACAAAACCTGCTTTACCATTTTATTTCATAAGCAGAAACAGACATGTCCTTATAAATTCCGATGACAAATCTTATTCAATTTGCATAAGAAAACTGTTTTCTCCCCTGAACCACCTGCCCAATCCCCCCAAAAAGGATTCACACAGCAAGAATTATGCAAAAGAAGAATTTTACATGACCAGAAACTCAGACATAACAGCTTTACATTTAAATATTTTTGTAATGTACTATGTTAATATGTTCCTGCTTTGTAACTGAATGGTAAGTCAAACTAAGACTTTAAATCCTTGCTACACAACAACAGAGTAACAGCACAAAAAACTTAAAACTTTGAGGGTATCAACAATTTAAATGTGTACTCAAGGAAATCAGCATGAACTACTGCAATATGAACGCCAGAAAACACTTAAACTTGGTATTTACCCCCAGATGCCCCACTTAGAGCCAGAGATCACAATACACACATGCTTAATGACTTTTCTGAATCCATTAGCAAAGGAGCAGCCAGATATCTGAAGATATGTATAACCACATTCAAAACAAATATTTTAAGGGAGTGTATTCCACAAGAAAACAAAACATATTTCAGATGAATCTAAGATATTCTATTCAGCAGCAATTCTCATATGGTGTGGAGCATAAGGGATTCACAGCTGAGCACTTGCAAAGAAAGGCTCATCAAAATGATACAAAATCAAACAGAAATAGAGAGATTATTTGACAGAAGGGGAAAAAAAAGAAAGAACTACGTTTAGCCTAAAAGCTAAAATGTGACTGCATTTCCTAATTAGAGCAGAAAGGAGCAGAACAAACATCAATCTAAACATGTCCAAGAGGAGACGTGTTGTTGTTGTTCAGGGGAGTTGTTTGCATTTTTTTATCTCAGGAACTTTTCACTTTGCTTATCATCCCCCACAACCCACAGGCTCTCTTGGTTCTTTAAAAAAACGTTCACGCATTTGCTTTCTAAGTAGGGCAGCAAAAGGCACAGCCTTAATGTCTTCTCCAATGTCTACTTAGACCAAGACAAAGCAGCAGAACAGAAATGTAGATGAGGACAATCAGGCCATTAAAACCTCAAAAGCACATCAGGGATGTTCTTCAGACAAACTAACTGCACTGTGGCAGGGAATCCAGGAGAGTAGTGCCACATGGAAAATACTGCATGGAACCCAACCAAAGTCTCAGGATAAATAGCAAAGACCAAAATAGGTAGCAAAAGGCTAGTGTATGCATATGAATATAAAAGGGTAGGGAATCTAAAATGGGAGAAAGCAGAATTTTGAAACAAGAAGAAACAGGAACCAGGGGATCCAGCTAGGCTGCTCAAGACACGAGGTCATGAAGAGGCAAGAAAAACACCAGACTGGAAGGCTGCAAATTAAAGGAGAAAGTTGAATTAAAACCAGTGCATTTATGCACATGCACACAAATATACAATCTTAACTACTACTGTTCTGAGCATTTACATCCTTGTTCAGGTCTTGGAAGAAAATTAATTTCTGTTACAGGCTACCAAAATCAATCTGCTTAAAGACACATAAAATGCTTCTGAAAACTGAGCAGGACAAAACAAAAGAAATGGGAGTAACTGTTTTCAGTTCATGAATTGAGTAAGTGTAATGTTTATAATGAACCTTACTATGCATTTAGATGCACATGCTAAGTCATAAGTAAGTTATCTAATTGGAGTAGCCTACAAAATTATTTGGAGAGCAGGCAAAAAAGTGAATAAACTTCAGCTTAGCTTTTCTTTGAAACTGCTACTGCTAAAAAAAAAATTGTTCAGAATACTTACCTATCCAGTACTGGATCTTGGATATCTAAAAGGGTAGAAAAATGTAGTAAATGACAATGTAAAAATTACAAGATTATTCAATATTTTCCATATAGTATTTAGGTAAAGTATTTTAAAAAGCACTTACCTGCTATTGATGCGTTGAATATTCATCTTCACAGGAGATCCAAAATTCTTGTAAGATTTAAAAGGATGTTGGTAGGGAGGGGGCTTTTTGGTACAAATAAACATCTGAATTACTCATGCCAAAATTCCTGTTTACACTGCTGTGACCCAGACAAACACAAAGATGGTACTCTATATGAAAGCTTAAGCTATATCAAAGATTAAGAGGAATGCTTTGGTCTGAGGAGCAGGCATTTTTAATCATATTCCACATGCGGCAGTACAAGTTTACTTACTTGTCCCCAAATACAATCAGAATGTGTATATGCTCTATGAGACAGGAGATAAACCCTGAAACACAATCACTAAGTAGGCTGAATACTCTTCTTGCTTAAGAAGCAAGGATTGTTTAATAGGCAGGCAGTAAGTAAAATGGAGAGTCTAGACCTATATCCACATTTATATGCTCAGTAAAAAAGCAGGGAGCAAAGCACAGCTATGAGACATCATTAAGTATCAAATAAACCCTCTAAGAAAAGGGAAAGAAACTGGATACACATTTTCATCTGTACAGTTTTAATGCAAAGAATTACCTAATTTTAACACCAGATGAGGAAGCATTCTAAAGAATGCTGGAAAATATTCCTTGTGATTGAGTGCGTAACAGAAAATTTGAGTTACTGAAAAAGATAATTATAATTATACCCCTTATTCATTAAAATAATGCTGCATTTACACTTTAGTTTATAGTTTTAAATTATACTAACCAATAAAGACCAAAGCCAGTGTAAAACTCCAAAGATATAATTTCATCTCTGATAAAAAAGTTCATTCATACAAATGCATCTATAGAGTAACAAGGTTCTGACACAGCATAAGACTGTCAATTTAAAAACCTCATTATAATCTTAGTATCTCCTGCCAGATATATACTTAGCATACCTCACAAAAAGTCCGAGTGTCTGCTCATATACACTATATCAACACATTTAGAAACCAGTGACATGTGGTTTGTTGAGGAAATGCATCTTTTACAAAGTCAACACTCCACAAGAGATTTACTTGCACCTACGCCCAGTGTAAAACATGCCTTCCCCAGCTGCATCTGGGTATCACTACCAGGCTGCTGGAACTCTGTTCTCTCTCAAGCTGCACCAGTAGAAAAAGAAGCTGAAATATTACAGATACTTTGAATATCCTTATCCTTTTAGAACAGTCTTGAAATTTTCTTGAATGCTGTTTGGAGGCTATAGGTTAATTCCTAGTTAAACAGGCACAAAATTATGACTTGTTGACAGAAATAATTACAGATAAGGGAAAAGTCCAAAATCTACTAACTGAAGGTTGACCCAATTCTGAATACTGCAGAAATGCCAGTTTCCTAGAGAAAGGTCAAAACACATCAGTAAAGGAGTTGACATGACATGTAATGTGTTCCTTTAAGAACAAAAATGGGTTTTGCAATTTTCTACTGAGTATTCTTTTTTCTTTCAGCAGCTGTGCCTTTTTACTAGGTAAGGATAACCTCTTCATGGACTTCAGTAATTTTATCTTCTGTAAATTTTAAAAAAAGAAAAAAGTCTTCCCTGATTTTTTTTTTCCCCTGGCAATTATTTCAAATACTAATGACTCTTTAGTCTTAAGATCAGTTTTGTACATGCTGCTCCAAGGTACAATAGTTGAGGCAATTATCTTGACAAATGTCCTCTTAGTGAAAGACATGAAGATCTGTGGATAGAAAGTAAAAAAGGAAATTAGCAATTAGCAAAATTAGTAACAGAATTTCAATTCTTATCTGCATTTGTTTATACAAAACAGCTTGTACACAGACATCACACTGCAAAGCAGTTCTTCAGCATATATTAGTAGAACACTGTTTCTAGGTCTGATTATGCATAACTTTTCTGCATGGAGTGCATCTTTTTGTAAATAGTTCAGAGAGCTAAATTACAGCATCAGCCCTCAATTAGTTTTCTGCTTTTATAAAAAGAGAAAATGTGTTTAAATGTCAGCAGGCAACAATTTCATCCTAGGACTAATCTCAAATTTAGTCCTTCAAAGGGGGTGGGGGGTGTGTGAGTCACTAGAAATGAAAATTAATCCCTGGACAGTTTAAAACATAAGGTTCTTTCCACAGACAGGCAATTAATTCAGCAAGGGGCAAGAGTGGTCTCCTGATCTGTTTAGTACATGTACAGGAGTGGTTGTCCAAGATTTGCAACCTTCTGTGGCAGCATACAAAAGCAATGTAAGATGTTCATCCTTGTAAATGGCCTTAAAAATGCAAACCACCTTGTCACAGCCCTGGCTGCTCCAGCTCTACACTAGATGTTCCTGCATTTGTGTTGTTGATGCAAGGGCACCTCCCGGGGTGCTGGCAACACAATGTATGTTGTGCTTCTTACATCTTCTCCTGTATCTTCTACACTTCTAATTATCACTGTTAACAAAACCAAGAAACTTCAGCAGGCAAGTGAAACGGTCCAAGCCACGTCAGCTGGGGACCAGAATGAGGCATTATCAAGATAGCCAATTAAATTCTTAAATTACACAAAAAGCTGTTTTCCATCATCCCCTACCACAACTTTAAAGAATGGGAGTATTAAAAAGAAAGATGGAAGCAGCTGGCGGCTCACATTTAGGAAGACCCTACACGTAAGACCCTTCTCCCTGTTCCACAAACACGGAAAATGCTTCTCTTGTCTTTTCTCATTCTTCTCCACACCACCAAAATTAATACTGATGACAATTACCTGTTGCAGAGAATTCTTCCTCCTCCTTCGAGCTCATTTTCCACGTATTGTCACTTTCATAAAGCTTTAACAGTGAAGAACTGCTTGGTGAAAAGAAGTTTGATTTGGGTGGGGTTTTTTTTGGCTGTCAGAGGTTCGTATTCCTCATCAAAAAACAGCAGGCAAGTAGTCAAACTAAAAATGATGGTATGTGTTTTCAAGGCTCTAAAAACTTCTGCATGACTAGAACATGCCACATAGACATAACTACAGTGGTTTAAAATAAATTTCACACAAAGCCCAGGAAGCTTTAAGCCATGTTAATATTTGAATTTCTGAATTAAATGTTGGTCACAAAAATATGCAAAATCTCACCTATTGTAATTTATACATTTTGTGAGGAACATATCAGAGAATTAAACACTAAAAGGAGTTTATCAAAGTGCAGATGAAAGACATACACAAAGTTTCTGCAGACACCACAAAAAATATGGCTTAAAACAAGAAAAGCAAGAACAAGATTTCAGTGCAAAAAAGCAGCAAGAAAAATACTTTAATCTACCCTGTTCAGAAAGAGTGTGAATATACTTCTATTTGGCCTTTTCTGTTAAATTCTATGAGAAGAAAAAACCCTCAAAAACCCTTGAACAAACTACTCAACACAGTAATGTTGTTGTCAGTCCAAGAGGAATCTATGAATCAAGAAAAAAGTCACTCATTATCTTCTATTTAACAGGAATATCCAATTTATACACTGCAAAAGGAAACTTGTATAGGAAATGTAATAGATAAGATCACCAGGGAATTTGGCATTTGTGTTTTGACTTGGAGTATTTAAGTAACCCTTTAGGCTTTTTATCGCAGGCAGTGAACAAATCCACCTAAAATTTGAATATCCAAATATAGTTACCTGAAAGCAAGACTTAAATGAAGAACTGATAAAATTGCAGACTAACTGCCAAAATTTAGAAAGTACCATTTAAAACAACTTGGTGACTTCTGCATTGTTTTATACAAACCAGCTACTAAGTACTGTGCTTTGCTTGAAAGGATTCCAGGCAGAGAGAGTGCAACTCTCCTAAATACTTCCTCGAATTAGCAGTTCTTCAACACAAGACTTCTACTTAAAGAAAATAAATCCACCTCTGAGATTCTTACATTCATACTAAAGTTGAGTTAGATTTTGTGATGCAAAAATTAAGCAAAGCCAAGAAATTAGAAGACACTGAATAAGAAGGCTTGTGGAAGTTCATGAAACTTATCAGCAGTGACAGTTTCACTGCTGATCCCAAATTATCTTCTTTTCTAAGATCATGTCCTAAAGAAGGAATTAAAGAAATACATAAAAATTCATGTGAGGTGATACCCATCTCACATTCAGTAAGATCCAAAATTAAATATCTCTTAGCAGTGAGCTAGACTACACTCGCCAATCTTGCATTATGTTTTCAGGTCACCAACAAGTCCAGTCTATCCTGAAGCTGGGACAGCATGACAGTGGTTTAAGATCCAAGACTTCCAAGCTGAATCCAGCTCAAATGACAATTCATTGAATCTTGAGGACTACACTACAATTTTCACCACCTCAGCTCTGCTTATGTTCCATTCATTGTTGTAACCAAAGCCCACAACATTCCATAGTTATTACCTTGGCTATCCAAAAATCCAATATATTTTCTGGCACTGGACTGTCCTATCTGGGCACCTGGTTACCCTTTGGTGTGAGCTTTCCACATGTACAACAGAAAGAATTAAAGAGGGTACAAACGAGCACCAAATTCTTACAGGTTATACAGAAAAGTCATGGATTAAAGTAAAGTAAATAAGTAAGGAAAGACAAGAAAACAGAGAAGCAACAATAATGGTACCAGGTAAGTAGCACAGACAAGAAGTATGACAGTAAAGGACTTGGGCACTCCACTGGTATATAAGAGTTGCACTTCTCCGAGTAAAACTTGCCATCAAAATCAGTAACTCTTGTTATGAACACAACTCAAATAGCTAGAAGTAGCAACATATATTGAACTCACAGAATGGCACAAGTCATGAAAGAAATCTGTTTTGGTATTTCTTAACCAAATAAATCTTTCAATGGTCTGTATGGAAAAGAATTAACAGTATTCTTATGGAAGAGTATCCACCACTTTTTCTTTAATTCTTTAGTCAACCAGCAACAAGATGCATATTGCAGCAATATATTATAGTTATTTTCTCCTGGACCCCTGAGGATATAGCTACAAAACCAAGCCATGAAATTTATGAACTGACCTTAAATGCCGGTATTTAGATTATCTTGGGTATAATCACACAGTGCATGCAGGACAACAAGAGCAATCATTGTCTTTATCAGTCTCAGTCAGCCTGGGTTCTTGCACGGCAGGCCCTGCTTGACTAATCTCATCTCCTTCTATGGCAAGGTGTCCCACTGAGCACATGAAGGCAAGGTTGTGGATGTCATTTACCTGCACTTCAGGAAAGCCTTTGACACTTGTCTCCCACAGCATTCTCTTGGAGGAACTGTCTGCACATGGCTCAGGTGGGCCAGGAGTTCACTGGGTAAAAGAACTCCCTAGATGGGCAAGCCAAGAGTGGTGGTGAATGGTGTTGCATTCAGCTGCAGGCCTGTCACCAGCTCCCCAGGGCTCAGTTTTGAGGCAGGTCATATTCAATACCTTTGTCGATGATATGGACAAGAGGATCAAGGGTACTCTCAGTCATTCTGCAGATGACACCATGGGAGTTGTGTTCTGCTGGAGGGTAGGAAGGCCCTGAGAGGGATCTGGACAGGCTGGATCAATGGGCCAAGGCCAATGGTGTGAGTTCAACAAGGTGAAGTGCCAGGTCCTGCCCTGGGGTCACAAGCCCAGACAGCACCACAGGCTGGGGGAAAAGTAGCTGGAAAGTGTCCCAGCAGAAAATGACATGGTGGTGTTGACTGACAGCAGCTGGACACAAGCCAATGTGTGCCGAGGTGGCCAAGAAGGCCAATGGTATCCTGTCTGGATCAGGAACAGCATGGCCAGCAGAACCAGGAACCTCATTCTTCCCCTGTACTTGGCACTGGAGACACCTCAAAACCTATATCCAGTTCTGGGTCCCTCACTTCAAAAAGGACATAGAGGTTCTGAAGCAAGTCCAGAGAAGGTTTGGAATCTAGGTCCCTGCTGAGGGAGCTGGGGAAAAAGGAGGTTCAGAGGGGACTTTATCTCGCTATTCATTTGAGATTAAAAAGAAATCTTACAGTTACATTTAGTTCGCACATTGCTGTCCAACTAATTTAAGGTTGCTTTTAAATTGGTAGAGGATTTACTGGCAGGCACAATTTCAAAGAGGCCACAACTATCTAGCATAATACATCCACAACTCCCTAACATCTCTGTTACAATTCCACCCAGTAGTTTAAAACCAGTGACACAAGCCAGTCAACATATTCTTCCATTCCACCTTCGTGTTTGGAAATAACTTCCATTTAGATACATAAACTGTGTTCTCCCCTACAACTGCCTACCATCATCCATTGAAACTTTATAGTAACTTTTTCTGGGCGCATTCAGATACATTTCTTGTAAAGGTTACCAGAAATCTGATAAACAATTGAACTTGTATCAGCGCTCAGCTTTTATGTATGATCTTAAAGGTGAAACCATAAAGGTACAACAGACAGGTCTTACTGTTGTTAACAGGTCTTATTGTTGTTGTCAGCTGTTTTTATATTCTAACTCAATACCTCACCTGTGAATACTAATCAACAGCAAACATCAAGGAAGGCTGTAAGCATTTTACATAGAGAAAAGAGAACACCTCAGGGGAAAAAAAACTCATAAACAAAACCACAAAACCAAACACAGCTTCTTTTAACTTACCTTGGAAAGAAGATTTGAAGTTTTAAATGTGTTACTCCTGAAGCAGCCTAAACTTTTAATCCTGCCTCTAAATAAAATACTCTGTGACCTTCAGTACTGAAGGAACTCAAAAAAAGATTAATACCTACTTCTTCAACATATTTAAATTGCAGACATCAGAGATAATGAACCAAGGCAAAGGGGATTGGTGGATTTGGGATTACAGTAGAGATCAAGTCAGGTTAAAGCTGTTACAGCATTCTGGCATTGCTTCTTTCAAGTATGCTGAGTGTTATAATTCCCTTTGCCACAATAAAAAAAAAAAAGTCTTATTTAAAAAGCCAACCAACCAAACAAAAAAAGCAAAAAAACACCACCAACTTATTTTAAGTAAGTGATGATTCCTTAGAAGAGTCTCCCCTTTTGCATGTATGTCAGGTTCTACCACATTCCCTTTCTGGATACAACAGGCAAGAAAAACTGTCCAAGTCTTAGGAAAAGCCCACAGTTTACTCCTTAGTCACCATCTAATCCAGTCATGTCTCTGCTCAAGCTTCATCAGTCATTTTAAGGGAAGACACTTGTCCCCTGGCTGGCAGTTGGCCAGTAACTTCTGCTATGCTTTATTTAAATCCTTCACTGTCCATGGGTCTCTTCCAATGTGAGATATTAATGGCTTAAGGCCATCACAGTCAAGTAACTATTCTAGGATATCACAGGGAAGCCCTAAACCAATGAAGCACAAAGCAAAACCAATATTAGTGATGGCTCCTGTTGCCAAAGCCTCTAGCAGACAGAAAAATTAAAGGAATCAAGAGTGTAACTTAGAAGAGGATTCAGCCTTTAATACACCATCTGGCTTTTTTAAGGGAAACATAACAATAAAAAATGCATCTACTCAAATAGGATAACACCAACTTTTAAAATTTTCATGTTTTGAATTTCAAGTGTTCAGGACTGAAAAGCAATCTATGAAGTCTGTACACTCACAGCAGGGATTATATGATATATATTCATATACATCAATCCTATAGCATTCCCTATCTGAACTCCATTAAACTTGCTCAGCTTGCAGCAAAAATCTAGACTTGCATGATATTGAAGGTATGATTAAGTAGTTGGTTTAATCATAGATCTCTACATGCAGACACAAACAATAATTACTCACCTGCAGCATCTCCCAGAAAAAAAAGTCACCCAAGACAGAATGAGACATACAGACCCAGCAGAAACAACAAAGAGCAGTTTGCTAAATTGGTTAATAAGAAAGAATGACCAAAGATAAAAGCAGTTTTACTGCAAAGTTCTTTTCCTGAATTTGGAGGACAAAAGAAGCCATGAGGTCAGAGCCTATACTGATAATATCATTTACTAGGTATGTATGTATTGCCCTAAATTACCTCACACAACTTTGATGCAGACATAATAAAAACCTAAATGATAACTAGATTACTATAAACTTAACTCAATTGTCCCATTTGTAATATGTGAGACAACTTATATCTTCTGTTCCATTTTATGATCTCCCTAATAGAGCTTGCAGTATGTCAGATAGATAATAAAAAGTGCTGGAAACAAACATAGTGAGTTTTTAAAACTAGGTAAGGCAGAGAATAGATTGTGCCACATTTAGAAAACTAACAAATTAATCTTGTTATTTGAAGGAGAAAAGCAAAACCTCATACGTATGAAAAACCACAGAAAACAGTAAGAGCTCTCATTGTAAAAACATAGCAATGTGTAAATAAAACTTGAGAGAAAAATAGTGACAGAACAAAAGTGTTAACTTTATGAGCTAAGGTACATTTCACAATTTCATTTCTGGCAGTTCCCAGCTGCTACTCTTTAGCAGCAACCACCCAATCTGCTTATCCAATCACTTCAAAGCTCACATTTCTTAAGCTTGCATCACTCTGAAAAATTCTCAGAACCCTGCAATTTTAAGTGCATAAATGAATAATGAACTCTCAAAAAGCCAATGAAAGGAGTTTCCCAGAAGGATTCTGAAGCAACACAACCTTTAGTAGGGGAACAATAAAATTCTGCCACTACTAAATGAAGTCCTGATGCAATTAAGAGTTCACAATGAGAAGGCTTTGGGATTAACAGTTTGTTCCTCCACTGCTTCTGAAGGAGTCACAGAAAAATTTGCAAGATAATAATTTATTTGTTCCACTTAGGTTAATATACTGGTTTCACCTACAAAACTTCTTTCTACTTTTACAACACTAAGTGAAGTTTATTCAATTCCCTTAGCTAAAGAGCAGACCATGGCAACTGGTCCTTTTCAGCTTTAAAGACAATCGCAGTAAAGTTTCTCAATCAATCCACCCCATGACCCCATGTGCTGTTACATGGACTAACCCCACGCTAGTCAAAATGAAACCGATACCATACCGTCCAGAATATTTGTGATCCAAGCACAAAACTAGGTAGAAAATGCAAATGACTGCAAAAGAATAGACACATCATATACTTTGGAAGTACACAGTGCAAAAGCTTCTCTAAGAAGTATGAAAGGCAACATTAAATGGGACTGAAGACTTTATCAAGTGACTGAGGTGTCCTGGGATTTTCAGAGTTAGGAGCGAACATCTTAACAAAGAAATTGCATTAATTTACATTTAACAAGATATTAAAGAGAAACAAAAAACCAAAGCATATCACACTGATCTTGTTTTTTGGGACAGTGATGGATATAAACTGGATATCAGACACTTAGGAACACCAATTTAATCACCTCATTAGTAGGAAGGACTGTTTCCCCCTTTGTTGGTGAATATGAACACAGAAAATCCAAGCAACTGCAAACAATAAATTGTGTCACATTCATGTGAAAGAACAACTTCAGATTTGGAAAAGTAAACTAACACAGAGGAAAAAGGAACAAAACTTCATTCAAAACCTTAGGGCAAAACATGTAAGCATCACCAAGAACCTGGAGGAACTACTGAGTCCCACAATTTTCGCCAGAAATTAAGATTATACCCAAGCTGATATTTAGCATATCATACTCTGTCAAATGAAGAAAAGACAAAACTACCCAGAAGAGTCAAAACACTCATTTTTGAAGGTAAAATACTCAGTAGGTAATTAAAGCTCTTTCAGCTTCTCTCCTGCTCCAGAACAATTTGAAGATAAAATCAACTTTCCCAGAAAACTGACAATGTTCCAAACTTCTACTTCAACACAAAGCAATAATGACCTCATCACTGGCTGACCTACATATAAATAGGTACAGAACAATTACTTTACAAGAAGATATTAACTTGATCTAAGCCATATTGAAATACAATTTGCTATCTATATTCTCATGAGGCTGCTTTTAATTAGGCCAATTTAATTCTCAGCATTTCCAGTGACTATAAAATGAAAAAAACCAAACTAGGAAGCTTCAGCAAGCAGCTCTACAGAATAAGCCCCATAAAAACTCTACCAAGTTAACTGGTATTTCAATATCCCTCCAAAATTAATAGTCAAAGAATTATATTCTCTGTAATACTTCCAAGTCAAGCACTCTTGCTACTGGATTAATGAGGAGTGTGAAACACAGGCTTTCTTTTCTCCGCACTGTTTTTCAACCATGTCTAGTAGATTGTGGAAATCACAGTCACTTAAGGTATAGGACTTGCTTGCAAATTTAAACTTCTTTTTGAGTAATCTTCAAAAACCCAAAGGCTATCAATATCTATAGAATCAAAAGTTACCTCTTAAAATATGAGTTGTGATACTCCAAATACAAAAAATGAGTAAATTAAAGGATAGCTCAGTCTTCTGAAGTTTCTGAACTTCTGGATTGGCTTGTACAAAGATGACATTTAACTCCAAAAGTCTGAACTCCACAGACAGGAAAAAGCCCAATATCCATTAGATCAGTTTCGTACTACTACACTTCAGCAATGCAGCGAGGATTAAAAAGGAGTAAGAACATTTCTCTTTGCAGAGGGTTTTTCCAAAAAGCAGAAAAGGAGCTACAGCAGTCACAGAACCCCAAGCAAAGAAAAAAAAATCTCAACCCTAATTTCTGCAAGAAATGACTACAGATCCTCATGCCTGATTAGGCTGAGACAAATATGAAAGATAAGAATTTAGCTAGAACTGAAATGTAGCATGATGTCCTCTGACAGCAAGTAACGAACATACAAATTACTGTATTTGTTAATATATAATTATGTAACTAGTTATATATATCCATTAATGTCACATAATTAATGTGTTTCTTCCTCCTGTAGCTAGCAAAGGTTCCCTTGCCACAAACTGTTAACAAACTTGAGCAAGGAAAGTATGGAAGATCACTATCAGTTACAAAATAAGTTTAGGTGGCTTCTTTTTCTAGGGGAGTTTAGACAGTAGATTCACTGCAAGTGGTATTTATAGAGGGTAAAGAAAACACCAAAGATATATTATCAGATTATACTGCATCATATAACAGCATTATGATGCTTAACATAAAAGACTCTACTGCAGTTCAACGTATGTCCCTATTCACAGAAACAGTGAGGTTAGAAACAGTCAAGAACAACATGACCTGCATATCTTTCTCTACCAATTGATTTTCCTAAGTTTTTACATTTCAATAGTGTATTCAGTCATGTGTTAACTGCAAAGGGAAAGGCTTTAGGAACAGTTGCACAGGTTTATAAATTAATCTGCAAAGGCCTGAAGCAAAAAAACCAAGATGATGCAGCTCTACTGCATACAACAGTTTAGTGGCAGTTTTAACAAACGCCCTTGAGCAGCAAAGTCTAAGTACCAATTCAGAAAGTATCAGTAATTCACAAGACTCTACCACAAGGTGTTAGAACAGAGTCAGGAAAGTCACACAGAGTCAGGAAAGTCAGCACTGCACAGAAACAGGCTGCACAAGCAGATGCTGTCACCAGCCTTTCTTCCCATGTAAAAACAGTTCAATACCACTTGGGAAGTCAAAAAGGGAAATCTAAGTTTGAAATGAGATAAACATCTTACAGCCCAACAGCTGCCCAGCAAGAAGAGAGAAAGAGGAAACAGGATGATTAAAAAAAAGATGACAAAGCAGGCAAAATGTCCTTCAGGCTCCATCACAAAAGAGACTGAAGAACATTGTGAAGAATTTTGAAAATGACACATACCTCAAAACAAAAAAGACAGTTCAAAAATGGGATTTGATTTCACAAACTGACATGAACAAAAAACAATCAAGGAGGCAAAGATGCAGAACTGAGCAAGATGTGCAAATCAAAGGAAGAACCAGTTTGTGCTGAAGGGGAACTGTTGCATCGAAACAGAATCTGAAATATAAAGATTTTTTGTATTCTCAACCTGTTAGCACTAATCTAGTTTTGTCTTTTGCTTTTTTACTAAAGGAAAATAACCAGAACTTGCAGCTGTCAGCTAATAAATGGGAACATTTTAACAAGTTCTGGTCTAGTTTATGCTATTCAAGGATTCACAAAGAATAAAAATTAATCATATGGTTTGAAAACAGGCCCTACCAACACTATGATCCAAAACAGAGGGATCAAATCCACTGTAATTGTCAAAAAATTTACAAAACATTAAGCAGGTCTTTTTGGCATCACCAGCTTTTATTCTAAAGTGAATACTTAATTTCCAGCACTCAAGAATTTTCCACAAATTAGAAATTGGTGTTCTGAAGATGCATTATAAATTTCCAAAGTCTTCCAATTATCACAGATTTCCCAATAAAATTAAAGCAAAATGGAACATAATAAAACACAACCCCCAAACAAACAAACAAAAACACAAACAAACAAACAAAAAAAACCAAAACAAAAAAACAAACCAAAACAAAACCACAAATGCTTTTTCAATTAAGGTTTTCTCCACTATGGAATATTTGAAACCTTCAAACAAGTTTTCTATTTATGAAATGTGTCATAGAGAAAGTACTGACTATTTTTAGTCATAACACTGAGGTGATGTCCATTCAGGAGTTTGTTATATTAAGTAATACTCAAATGCTATTTAGAAGAATATTTTAGGTTAAGTTCTTCAGGACAGGCACTGGTTTATTTCTTACAAACAGGAATGCAAATATTGAGTATCACTTTTCCTATAAGCTAGTAATAGGGTACTCAAAGGATTACATTAGAAGTCCAAACCAATTTCAGTAGCTTATAAACATTCATGTCAAATGTTTGAAGAATTATCCAAAATCTCATTACCAGAATAGTTCTAAGATATCTAAACTAAAAATTCATAGCACTTGCTAAAGATTGCTTGATCTTGACAGAACTCAAGGCTTATTAATTGCTGTAATTGACAATACAACCATAAACAGCTGACCTGAAGAGCCATAAATTTTCTTAAGTAGTGAATATACATGAAGTTGTAAATGTATGTAAAAGCAAGCACAAGAGTACACACGGTACAGGAGTAGAAAAATTACTGGTATTTATAGGGTCTACAGATTCCAAAAGAAGTCCAGCAGATGCACCTCTGCAGAGCCCCAGGGAGCTCCAGTCATAATTACCAGTTGCTCACAATCAAGAATCCAGTCCACAGCACCATGGAAAGACTGACACAATTGTGCATGTAATCACAACCTGTCCACAGAACCACAGGCCACCATTTTTCTGCTATTCACCATCTTATCTCTTCATGTGCCATACTTTTAAAAATTTGCAGTTTGCAAGCATTAAAGGCAGTATATAATGCATATACATTTGCATACTAGTCTGTAATACAAACTGCAAATCAAAGAACGCTTGTAACTTTAAACAAAGTGGTTTAGCAGCTCTTTGTGAAACACTGGGCAACAAGATTTGACTTGACACAACATTTACTGCACTGCACAGATGCTACACTCTGAGAAAGTAGGTAAAACTACTAGTAAAACCCATCCTTTCTCCAAAACAAATTTTTCTGGACTCTTTAGTTGTTCTGCCCCCTGCTATAGACCAGTACACTATTACTTATGTCATTACATAAAAATGCCTACATCTAAACTCACCATCTTCTCATTCTGCTCCATTTTAGACCCCTTTACTCACATGATTTGTTTTCTCACCACTAAAGGGCATCTGGCCACCTTTTAACTCATCATCCCATTTTTTCAAGGCCTCTCAAAAGAGGATTTTTTAGAACTGACCTTCAGTAAAACTCAGCTGCATCACTAGAGCTGCACTATAATATTCAAGAGTACACAAGATTCAAACTTACTAACCTTTCATATTTTACAAATTACATTTATCTGATTTTTCAATGCATTTTAATCAAATTTGTTTGTCTGAAAACATACAAACAAACAATCAAAACCCCTGACGCCAGTGGTACCTCCTGCAAATGCCTTAGTCTAATTAATAAAATAAACAGTGTTTTGAGTAAAATATTTCAGGAAAACTAACACTGCTTTTATAACAATAACTCGACAAATTTAATAGGTGGCAAACAGGTATTTTAGTTGATACCTCTGAGAAGAAAAGTTATTAGAGTGCCAAGATAGTCTACTTGAGTCAAATATAAAAATCAAGTCTATTTATTCATCTGACATTTTTACTACTGCTGCTTAGAAGTTCTCCTATTTATCATAGATTTTTTCCTAGACTTTTTAGTAGATCTACATGGAATCAAGCTTTAATCTAAAAAAAAAAAAAAAAAAAATCTGTGAAGTGTCACTTCAGCATTATCAACAAAACTAACCGATAACTGCTCAAATACCACAGTGCTCAAATACCACCTGTTAGCAGTGGCTCAATACTAAATTAAACTTGTCAAGGGAACATTTTATATACACAAAACTGAAAAGATGTTCAGTCATCATGCCTACAAAATACATGAGTTCTCCTTCACAAGCTCAGGTCTGAAGCATAGCCATGGAGTTTATTGAAAAAGAAACCCCAACAACAAACCAAACTAAACTCCTTTTAAATCCTCTCTGCTAGCCATAGTGTCATTCAGCAGAGGGAATTCCAGTGACATTTTTCAACTTCAGTAATGCTATTCAGAACCTACAGAGTCAGCAGTGAAACAAGTTGGTTTAGTCCTTTACCACTTATTACAAAAAAAACCCTAAAACATCTCATAAATGCACACAGAGGAGATACTCAGAGGGTAACAACAGAGAAGCGGTAGAAGAAGAGTCCTGTAGTTTCCAGCTGATGAAAATAACGGGCAAAAATCTCCATATTTGTCACAAATACATCAGAGGAAGAAAATGTTCCACAGCATTTAAAGATGATACTAGGGTTGTATTCCAGTGAGAATCACAGCTGAATCCACTTTTCCAGTAGCATTGTTTCTTCCCAGAACATATCAACCCTGGGCTTCATTTCAGGGCTTCCTATCTGTTGTCCCATTCCTTCCTCTCCTGCCACTCACAAATTCTGACTGAATTGCTTCCATAAATGTCTTACTACATTTTTTTTTAATTCCTACCTTACCTAAGTTAGGAACTATTGTAACTTTAAGCTGAATCAAGCTTCAGTTCTGTGCCTCAAGTTTGCTTTAAAATGTTCATCAACACAGACTTTGCAAATATTCACTGACACAATCTGTTTACAGCTCGAAAGATTTTTAATGGCAGTTCCTAAGAAATGCTGCCTTTAATCCAACACATTTAACAGGTTTTCAAGACTTCTGTAATGCAGTTAAGGATTATTTATATCACTAGATTTCTTCCTTAATTGTGGAAAGGAGTATCAACAGCAGGGCCAAATGACTGTCAAGTTACAAGTGCATCAGATATGGTCTCCAGCCTGTTTTGTATCATCAACACAGTTGCCCAAACAGTTAAAGTGCTTGTAGCAACATATAAAACACTGTCTATCTGGAAAAAGCCTAATAAAGTATAGCTATCAAATTAAAATTTTCAAGCTACACAAAATGTCACAATTAAGAAGAAATGACACTCCAGAAATTACTTCGCTTGAAAGACGGTGGTTTTATTCTTAGACACACCTGAAATTTAAAAAAAACCCAACTCTCCACAGACTTCTGCCATTCAAATTATATATGTAAGACCTGAATAGAGAGACAAGACATAATTTAGGCTTAGCCCTCGTTAAAATAATCTCAATATTACTAAATACATTATTTCATCCACTGACCAAAAAAATCTAGCTACATCATTGCATTGCACGCACAAATTGTATGCACAAATTCTACCCCAAGTAGAATATGCTGCTTCTAGTCCTGGACTTTCCCAGAATACCTGAACTGGTGTATCAAAAGATCTATCACAGATTAAAAGATGTTGGTGCATGTCCAAGACTTTCCCACTTCATTCAGCACATTAAAGCAATCTCTGCAGCTGATCTTTCTGACACTGCTAGTGTCAAGATTACTTGAGGCCACTGACAACTAAGAAACAGAGTAGCTTTTGCAAGATATTAAAGGCCAATCTCCAGCTCTAATCTCAAAAAGCAGTCACTTTAAGTGGCTAAACACTGTTACAATGTTGGAAGAAGGCAGCCAGTAACTACTGAACACCATCACATGCCTTAAGCCAAATGGACAATGCACACAGCACATTGTCTAGTGGCTGCATTTCAACTCCAAATCCCAAGAACCCTAAATTTGTAACAGTTTGATTTAGATATATTTATTTTCAAAGCTACAAACGCACATTGCCAGTACCACATACTAATGCTAACTTCTAAACAATAACAAGGACCTAGGATAAGTTTATTACCCTGCCATGACCTCAACCTGTTCCATTTACAGAACAAGGCCAATATTTCCAGCTTCACAAGAGCATAGCAAGTTAAATTCTCACCGTCTTTGGGAAAGAAAGAACATATTTAAGTAACTTATATAATCATGTCAGCCAATAAAATTCCAACTGTTTCAAGAGCTCCAGCTTTTCTATACTTCAATTAACATAGGTCTGAGAGTCAAACAAGATGCTTATTTTCTAATGGTATCCTGCTCAGAGGTTCCAGCTGTGTAACCTTTAAGCACAAGCACATTCTACTCCTCTTTTTATGCCGACATATTCCTCTCATCATTCCTTCCCCACCATCTCAATTTTTACTCCCCCATCCTCACAGAGCTCACTCCTCCAGCAGCAGAAGACTTGGATCATGACAAGGACATCACACAGTAGCAATTTCTCTGTTTCTGCTGATTCTGGCAAAGAAATACATGTAGGAAGTATGGAAACAGCCAGTCCCCTTTACCCCCATGGTCATTCTGTAAGGAACATACAGGAATAAACAAGGTCAGGAAAACAGAAAAATATATAGTCCAGAAGAAAACAACAATGGAAAACTGGAAAATGTGTCACTATATGAACTGGCTGCCAATGAACAAAGAACTGTTCTAATTTTTTATTAATCTGTCTCCTAATTACAACTTGACAAATGATATTACACAGAGAAAGGAAAACAGGCTTGGCAAGGAAGAGGAGGGGCAAGGAAATCGAGAGCAAATTGTTTTCAAGAAGTCACATATTAGCTCAAATTACAAAAAATGTTTTTTCATGAAAACCATTTTTCATCATCATTTCATATAGTTACACCAAAGTCTTTGGAATCATGGAATCAGTTAGGTTGGAAAAGACTTCTGAGATCACTGAGTCCAACCTACAGAACTTTATGCTCAACTATCATTCAGATTTAAAATGTTTTAGGAGAGGATACAATTTTCTGTAGTGAAACACTGCTAAATACAGGCAGCAAAAATGGGGAGGGAACGCAAAACAATTCTTCAAACTAGAAGAATAAAAATCATAGCAATGTAAAAAATCTTATGCAAGATTAATTTATGAATTACAGTAGAAGAACACTATTAAGGACACCTACAATTAAAAAAAGCTATTTCTTCTATACCACTGCCAGGTAAGCACCAAATCAGCACCCAGATTAAGGGGCTGGAGTATCTCTCTTAGAAGGAAAGGCTGAGGGAGCCAGGACCTAATCAATGTGTATCAGTATCTGAAGGGAGTTTTCCAGAAGGATGGACCAGGCTCTGTGTGGTAGTGCCGAGCAATAGGACAAGAGCAATGGGCAGAAACTGATGCACAGAAGTTTCACCTGAACATGAGGAAGAATTTTTTACTGTGTAGTGATCCTGCACTGGAACAGAACACCCAGAGAGGGTGTGGAGTCTCCCTCCCCAGAGATATTCCAGAACCATCTAGGTACAATCCTGTGCAATGCACTCCAGGACAACCCTGCTTGAGCAGAGAGGTTGAACCAGGTGACCCATTGTGGAACCTTCCAACCTGACCCATTCTATGAGGAGGTACAAGCAGACAAAGAGAAATGGTCTGGCATAAAAATGTGCATTTCTGCCTCATCTCAGATGAGGTATCTGGTATTTCCTCAGAAATACCAGAATTACTGAATTCTCTTTTTCTGGCACTGATAGACAGAGGACAGTCCCATCTACTTTAAGATATGAGCAAACCCCACAATTTAGGTGTTATTAATCCACTCCCTTAAAATTTTCCTTTCACCTGCTAAGCCAGATGCCTTAGGTGATGAATATACTGAAGCTTCTGAGGTATGCCCACCACAAACTATTTTCCCTTCAACTATTCAACTGTCATTCTCCCTATTGTTAAATTAATAGTTAAACCATATAAAAACAGAATTCTACTTCTACCACAGGAATGGTGAAAAAATATAATTACTTTTTAAAAAGTCTTTTTCCCTCTCTACCAACAGGCTCTATCTTCCTGTTTAGGAATAACTAGCTTTTTGTTCAGCTAATAAGCAAAGCATGTAACATCCTCCCTGCTAAATAGTAAAGAATTGTTTAAGATGGTCTTCTGGGGTTGTTTTTTTCATTTTATTAAAAAAACTGCTTAGGAGGTTCTTTACTCCAATAATGTAGAACCAGGCTCTAGTATTCAAGTGAAGTGAGTCAAAACAACTGAGTAAGAGACTAGTTAAGACAGATGCACAATGTAACATGTTTTGGGTGATTCCTGTAGAATTCTGGGGTTTCTGTACTACATCTATGAAGTTCAAGATCTGGATATGAACCAGAACACAGACCATCCCAAGAAGACAGAATTTATCTAAAACTAAGATAATTTAATACCTTTATCTGTGCTGTTTACCTTTTCCTAGAAAACACTACTCATAGGAAAAACTTGCTAAGTCAACTCTGACAAAAATAGCTTATCAACATTACTTCCAGCATTATGTAATGGACTCGTCATTGTATGCTCTGACAGATTATTTTAGAACCGGCTATACCTAAACATCCAGAAGAACATTCTTTGACTCACTAGATGTTTTTGTTTTATCTCAAGCTACCTACTACAACCACAACAATACATTCACCTCTTTTTTCATGATTACTGTCAGCTCTCTCATTCTGCAAGAGCATAAAAGAAATGTTGTTCTAGACTGTGAAAAAGGAATTTCTCTAATACCATAAGGGTTGAAACAAGATGTATTCTGTTAAAACTGAACTCTTTCAATGAAAACATCCGCTGACTAATGACAAAAAAAAATAACAGCAACTTAAATGCTGGGTGTGGTTTTTTTTTGTTAATGTATCATTTTATATTGATTTTCAGACTAAAAGGCACCTAAGATCAGGTGGTACCAGAACCAGTATAGTGATATAGCTACAGTAGTGCTCTGCTTACTTGAGAAAACAAGCACCTCTACAGGCAGAGATAACATTCATAACATAACATCTTTTTTCCCCACCATATATATTTCTACATTGCAATACATCATACACAAATACTATCCAGGAAGCAATGAAGTAATGATCAACATGATTACATCATCAAAAGATCATAAGAAAGCTTTAATTACAACAGAATGGATGAAAAAAATAATCAACATAATAATACATGAAAGTTAAGTTCATTAAAGGCTCCTGACATGCATATGGGCATCATAGTTAAATAATATTTCTTTCCTTTTAGCGTGTCACATATGGCAGGTCTTTGAGAACAAAATTTTCACAGAAGATCCAACTACTGGCAGGATGAGCACAACTGTTGAGTGGAAAATGATCGCTGTTCATGATGATCTATACATTCAAAGTAATTACCAGTACTGCAACCATGGCATAAGTGATAATAATTTTTTTAAGCCTCAAATTCATTAATATCTTGTTCTCAAAATATGAACTTTTCTTTCCCCCCCCAGTCTAGATGTGCTCCCAACTGAAACCAAAGCTTTGTACACTTAAAACACTTCTACAAATGCACATCTATTAAAGTGAACACAAAAAACCAGCCTGAGCATGGCACATTAGATTCTGCCACAACTTTATTTTTTAAAGGAAAGACTGCAATGCCTGCTTAAAAACAAAAGGAAACCCATTTTTGACTTCCAGGCCCTGTGAGGTCTAACGTGCATTGTGATAACCAGCTGGCCTCGCTCTGAAAGGGTTAAAAACAACAACAAAAAAATTTAAATTACTTGTATTTCTCCAGCGGTAAAACCAAAATATTGCCAGGTCTTCCTGCAGCCTGGGTAGTACCTGCAGTACCTGGGTACTTCCTGCAGTACCCTGCAGCCAGGGTACTGGATAATTTAGGTTAAAATAAATGTTTATTAAAAAACAGGGCGTTGATTTCTTGGCAGCGGTGAAAAGCAGCAGACACCCCTAGTGTCGACGTAAAATACTACACGACTCCATACTGTATCTCCAGGTTAATTTTACAGCAGAAAAAAGGAAATTTAAATCCGTCATGATTGAAAAAACAGAGCGACTCTCGCGCACACACACACCTGGACACATCGCACTCCCGCAGCCTCAGACCCCGAGTACCCATCGTATGTGAAGTGTCAGCTTTCCGCCCCAGCCCAGTTACAGCGCACATTATCCCGTCCATTGGGCTACGTGCATTACAGCTTTCCGGTCCGCATATGAACAGCTATTGCTGCTGCACCGGGGGCGGGGGGAGAACCCCGCGGAGCTGCGAAACAACCCCCGCACGGCAGCGCCGCCGAAATCGCCGGAGTTTCGTTTGGAAACGGCTCCGGGGACCGATAGTGCCTCCATGGAACAGACGAGGCGCAGCACGGGCGACGCGAATCCCCAGACCGCGGGTAGGGTCGGGTGGGGGTGAGGTGAGAGGGTGCTGGGGAAGGGAAGGGCCGAGCCCGACTAGCGCTCCCAAGGCGGTGGAGGGAGGAGGCGGAGAGCCAGCGGAGTTCCGTGGGCGGCGGAGGAGAGCGGGGGATGCAGCCGCCGCCGGGGAGAGCCGAGAAGGAAGCCCAAAGAGGCGCTCGCCCGCGGGAGGACGTGGACTGCCCGGGGGCGGGAGGAGTCGGGTCAGGGGCAGGGCAGCGCCGAGGCGGAGCGGTGGTGGGGCCGCGGGGGTGGGGGACCCGGCCCGGTCTGGAATATTCCAGAGGGACGGGAGCGGGGAAGGAGCTAGGGAGTGGAAGCGAGGGAGGGTCCTCACCATGGCGGCGGGTGGGTGTCAGGCGTCTCCCCCGCTGATGAATCCGCCGACCCCGGCCTCGCTGTGCGTTGTCCGGCGTCGCCGCCGCCGTTGGCACTCCCAGTCCGCTCCTGATCCTGATGCCGATCCCACTCCCGACACTGCGGCAAAGGCTCCGCTGACCCGCGCACGGAGCGAGCAAGCGAGGGAGGGGGCGCGAGCGGCGCTAGCGCGGGGCGGAGGGGGTGGGGCTTTCACATCCGGGGACTCCTCTGCGCCGAGGGGCGGGGCGAGGTCATGACATCATCGGCGGGGTGGGGAGCTGCGAACGCGAAATGGCGGTGGGGCGGTTGTGGGGTTGTTAGGGGCGGAAGTGATTTTTGAGGTCGTTGAGTCCAACCGTAAGCCCAGCGCTGCTACTGTAACTCTAATCTCTAAACCACTAAACTACATCACCCGGCACTAAGTCCAGGCGCCTCTTAAACACCTCCAGGGTTGGTGACTCCACCACCTCCATCGGCAGTCCTTTCCAATGTCTGGCCACCAGAACAGTGAAAAAAATCTTTTTTTCCTACTATCTAATCCCAATCTCCCCTGTCGCAGTTTGAGGCTGTTTTCTCAGGTCCCCTCACTGCAGGCAGGGCAGAAGAGGCCGGACTTCAGTTACTCGGAGAGAGCAATGAGGTCCCCCCTGGGCCTCCTCCAGGCTAAGCTACCCCAGGTCCCTCAGCTGCTCCTCACAAGCATGTGGGGAAAAGGGGATTTTTGGGGCTGCCCGAAGGTCCCTTTTAGTAGACCTTTTGTGTTAAATGCTAACTACAAGACACAACTGTTTTTCTTTTTGCTACTAAACCAGGACTGATCAGGCTGATGGCATACACTTTTTTTTTTCCCCCTTGTATGATTTGACAGATGAATGTGTGATCATTTTCAGTGCTGGGCCTGGCTAAGTGTGACTCTGGATCTGCAGCGAATGCCTTGAAATGTCTTGAAAAGGACTCCAAAGATGCAGATTTCCTGACCTGGGCAGCAGATATAAGTACAAAAATACCGTAATAAACTCAAAGTTTATTGCTGCTACAGCTACTGGTGCTAACAATTGTTATCTTTGCTCGTTCAGGCCTCTGCCCAGGGAAAGGTTCCCTCAGGAAAACTGCCAGAGCTGCTGGTTGTCCTTGTTCTCCCAAACACCCTCTGCTTAGGCTGGTCTCCTTCAGCTATAAACTGTATATATATATATTATTATATGCATAATTATTTTATATATATGTATGCGTGCGTGTGTGTGTATGTATGTATTTTTATAAGCTTTTCTGCTTGAACTTCCTCATGTGACTTCTGTGTTCTGCAAAAGGGGAAAAAAAATCCACAGGAGGAAGCTCTGTGCAAGGAGGCATTTGAAAGCAAGCCTTTGAGAGGTGGCTGCTCTCTTTTTGTTCTGGCTGTTATTTTCCTCAGGTTTTTAATATTGTATTGCAAGAGGCTATCAAGGCTCAAAGCTGCTTGGTAAAGAATCAGAGAGTATTTAGTGTTGGAAGGGGTCTCTAGAGATCATCTAGTCCAACCCCCATATTTATCAGATTTTTAGAGTATGGTGTTTCAATACTGTTAATAGTTAATTTTACAAAACTAAATAAATTGTGCAGTGATGAGATAATCCTTAAAAGTCTATGCATGTATCTTTGTTTCATGCCAGCTTTGTACCCTGCATAGTCTACAAAATAAAATGACTGAGTTGAATGCAAACTCAGATGAAGGATGTAGTCTCAGTAACTACTTTGAGGCAAGATTTAGGGCAATGCAACTGCTTGCATAAGTAAGGCTGACCCTCAGGGAGTGATCCCTATATATTGTGAAGTTTTAAGTAGGCCAGATGACACCTTTAAAAACCTCTGTAAAGGGTAAAATAAAATAGTTAATAAAGACGGTGTGGTTCCACATTTCCTTTGGTGTTTTTGCCTTTCTCTGCTAAATGGGTTTATTTTGGACTGCCATGACACAGCAGATAACACTGTAACAAATGAGGCGGTGATGAGAAAATAGTAATTATGTATAGTTGTGTTGATACTGCCAAAGAGAAGACTTGGTACCATTTTGATGTTTTTCAGGCGTTTGTTCCTTGGCTCTCAATAGCTAGACACTTTGGCAGGGAAATGCAAATTAATTCTGTCAAATTCAAGGTGAATGGTGAGCTAATTCATAGGAGAAGGGAAGACTGGATTGTTGCTTTAAAACCAGGTTATTTTTTTTTAGGACCACGGCTGAGAGCATGAGCTTTCCAGTCTGAAATGGAATATCCTCTCCCTTCAGCTCCTTCTGGAAGAGGAACTGCCTCATCGCTGTTGCCCTATTAGTGGGAGTCTGAGCTGATCTAAGATTAGCAAAGATTACCTTTAGAGTGCATGGAGAAACCTGGAATCTTGAAATTAAATGCACAAATGCTAAGAGGAATGGGAATCTCCCATAGGGAGGTCTGCTCAGGGACCTACATAAATGAAGGGTGACTGTGGAATTCAAAATAGATCAAAAGCTGTTCTTTTCTAGAAGACTGAAGCAAAGCAGAACAATAAATGTGCAGTTCTTAGAAACTGTTCATGACTGATGAATGTTCTGTTCCCAAACTGATATGCAGCAAGGGGGAAGCTTTAGCAGGAAGAACCAAGAGTGGGTCAGGGAGATTGCACAGAAAAGCCTGGCAAAAGTAACTAAATGAAAGTGGTGGTGATGAGTGAAACTGAATGGTGGTGATTTGCACCAGAAAAAAACAAAACAAGCACTAAAACATAAGTGCAAGACGTGGGTTAATAACAAATCAGCAAAACAGGCTGGTAAGAACCTGGGCCTGGCCACAGTGGGAGGTTATACACCAGAAAATAGTCTGGTCCAGGGAAGGAATTTTCTGCCTGTTTTTATTAACAAATACGGATGGTTAGGATGTCTCTTCTTTTAAGGGGAAAAAACCCTAATTGATAGGATGTCTAGGGATAAAATATTCCTAGATTTCACTAAAAGCTAGCATTAAAACTGATTGGCCTCTAGCCAAAAAATAATTTGAGATCTCCAAAAGGAAAAGGAATTCTGATATGTCTTGCTCCTTGCATCTCTGTCATTGCAGCTGTATCTAGCAGATGTAAATATGAAGTAAAAAAATCAGCTAAATGAAATAGAAGGAAGCTAGAATTTCTATTGAATAATATAATGAGATTAAAATAAACAGAAATGAGGAACATAATACCTTATTTGTTACTTTTTTGAGTTCCACGTAGACAGAGCCAAGAACTTAGGAAAATACAATTTTAATCTCGTAATGCAGTTATGTCACTGCTAATAGTTTTGAACCTCTAGATGCAGTACAAAGAAGAACTAGTGCACTTTTAATTCCCTTCTTTTGTTTGAATGTGTCCAAGTTGCTTTTCTTTTCTATCTAACTTCTAAAAGGAGTTAAAAATGAAAGATGGTGTTTATTAGTGTGTAGGTAAGAGTCTGTAGAAAACCATGACTTGCATTTGATGTTTGCATTATGGTACCTGTATTTCTGACTAATATTTTTTAAAATATTGATATGTGATTTTTTTTTTTAGAGTAAGAGTCAGACATCTCTTTGTCATTTTTTGCTGGAAGTAAAGCTCAGCTGCAGCATAATTACAACCATTCAAACTAGGATCATAGCATCATGGAATCATTTGGATTGGAAGGGACCTTTAGGGACCACTTAGTCCAGCCAAAGGGCCACCTATGTCCACCATAAGCAGGGAAATCTTCAACTGTACCAGGTTGTTTAGGGCCTGGTCAAATCTGACCTTGAATATTCCTAGGGATGGGCCTTCCACCACCCCTCTGGGCCACCTGTTCCAGGATCTTACCACCCTCACTGTAAAAAACATTTGTCTCCATGTAGATGGAAACTGATAAGGCTACAGATAGGTAAATATGTAAACTCTGGATCTGTTTGGGATCTTCAATGTTGTTAACCATTGTGATGTGGCTTGCACAGTGCTTGACCTAATGCCTAGAAAACAGTTTCTGTGCTGCAGCTTATGTGTCTGAGCTCTAGCTCATTTCATAGCATGTTTCTTTGAAAGTGCTATTTGTGATGCTCTAACTGTCTCAAGGTTTTGAGGATTTTTTAATATCACATGTGTCTTTGATGTCCTGAGCATATTCCTCTTTGTCTTGCCTTGCGGTACTCTTCATATAAAAATTCCTGACTCACAAACCTTGCTGGATGTAATTTGTCAGCATTCTCCTCTCTGTTATCCCAGAGTTAGGGCTGCCACCTAATTAAATAATCTTCTATCCTGACCCTTAACAGGCTGTAAGCAGCTTTCCCAGCAAGGCAGGTAAACTCTTGGGACTGAGTGCAATAAAGCTTGAAATACAGTATTTTTAAGCATGTTTGTGTGTTCATATGTAGTAGTGTTTTATAAAAATCAATCATCTCTTGTTCTTCTGTAGTTCTGTAAAAGGAAGAAAGGAAAGCAACTTATGAACTGGCTTTGAGAGAAAGTGCTTTCCGTTACTGTGGGCAAGGGAGAATGTACTTTATCAGCAAAAGAGGAAGCCTTTTCAGATAGAAATTAAAACTGTCCTTTCTCAGCATGTTTGAATTGCCCTGTTAGTGCAGGTCCTGAGCTCTTAATATCTGTAAAAACCAATGGACCATATTGATTTATCATTTCAATTGCAATAAACCAATAATAAGCACTTCTAAAGATACAAAACTGACTAGAACTGACAAATGGTTGGAAGGATAATGTGCTTCTCATCGATCTCTCTTACTCCTACATTTGTCTTTTCAGGTGAAAGAAATCGAAGGGAACCTATCCTTATTTTCTGGCATATTTGTGAGAGCATGTATAAAGTACCAAGACTTGAGAGGAAAGGGAGATGATACTTTTCAGATTCAGTAAGGCACAGCTGAAAAAACTATCTAATGAAAGACTGGAATAATGCTGTGGGGCACAGAAGCTTGTGAAGCTGTAGGTCATAGGGTGAGTTTTAGTTACCCGTTGGTTTATTTTGTGTCACTGTGGGATGCTGGATTTCAAATTGCTAGAAGGGATGGAGATGTATGGTTGTCTCTTGCATATGTGCATTTACTGAAACAGTGCTTGTTAATGCTTCTGATCTGTGGATCTTGCTGCCCTAGGTGCTGTGAATTAAATGACCTGATAGTAGGATTATTTGTTTTCAACTTTTGTTTGTCATTAACATGAATGGGCTGACTGCTCAAAGACCTTGCAACAAATAGAAGCAAGTGCTGGAGTAGTGTTTGATATTTTGTTTTCACTTATGTGCTTGTTTACAACCTTTTCAAAGTCTTACTTATTTTGTTTAATTCTGCTAGAGATTTATGTGTGTCAGTCTGACTTATGAAGTTCTTACCTTCCTGCAGTAACTGACAAAGGCTGTAGAGACTGCCCGGCACAGATTGTTAGGGAGCTATTAATGTACGTAACTCCAATATTGCAGAAACAATCTCTTGAATTACTGTTTTATCACTGGTCATGTATTGGCTGACTGGTTCAGGTTTGGGCCAGTGCAAATTCTGAAGGTGATGACTCAGGCAGTAAACTAGACCAATGATTTAATGGCAAAACAACAATCTGAACTGAAACTATGCCAAAAGGTCTTTGTTCATTGTCTTTCTTGTAGCAAAGAGAAAACTAGGGAACTGCTTTGTTGCTGATCCTCTAAGTTTGAGTTGGGGACAAATTTTGAATACCTGTTAGTAACCTGACACTTTCAAAACTAATTAACATAACACTATCAAAACTAATCAACATACATATTTTCCTATGGAGTACTTTTTAGCATATCAGTATGTGTTGTAAGGAGTTAGTTAGTGCAAGGTTCTGTGTCCATGATCCACTTTTTGTTGTCATGGAGGACAAAAATAATGGCATTAACAAATGCTGTCTGTGGTGTGATATGTTAAATTGCATCTAGCTTAGTTGAGGATTTATTCTACAGCTTGTACTGCCATGATCTTTTTGCTCATGTAGTCTGTTTTTGTTTGCAGTGCTGTCAGCAGTATGAAAAATTAAGTAGCATGTTAGAGTGTTCAAGGAAAACATGATGCAGCATGATCACATATATTAATGTAAATGTTCAGAGCCCTTTAGCTGAGGCAATGAGACCACACTAAGAGTCACTTGTGTGTGGAATTCTCTGCTCAGGGCTGCTGTTCCATGCAGAGACTCTTGGAAGTGCAGATTGAGGACTGTGTCATTTGTCACTGAGGCAGTATAACCCCCTATGCCAATAAGATATGTTTGCCACAGGATGGGATTTTTTTCTTTCCCAGGGAATTCAGAAGGTGATATTCTTTTCTCAAGGTGCAAAGCACCTGGCCTATCAACTGTGCCTGTCTGTCAGTGTTTGGGTCAACATTGGATACCACCTTTTTCTTTTAATGGTAGTACTCAGGTATTTTGCACCTGCAGCACAGCACTAGAAAATCCCCTCAGCTCTTTAGTGGTGTGTGGAAATTTCAGTAGAAAGTGAAATTGCACTCAAGCTGCTTGGATGGGACTTCTGTGTTTTGTTCGCATAAAGCAGGTTCAGGTCCTGAATCCCAAGCATTTAGACTTCCTAGGCTTTTGGTTGCTCTTTGTGCTTGTAACATGGTATAGTTAACCTAAGGAATCATAAATTGGTTTAGCTTCCTGGCATCCTCTTCCTCCTTAGAGGTAAGTAATAGACTGCAGGTAACAGACTGCAACATTTTTGCAATGTGTGTGTGTCACCAAAGCTACTGGGAGCTCTTGCTTTGCACTGAAGTCAAAGAATCTATTTACAGGAATTAAAAATTGGCGGGACTTGCTGTTAATCTCTGTTAATCTACAGATTTTGAGTGATTTAAGTCTTTGGGCCTTCATCTCACAGAAGACTGTCTAATTAAAAGGAGCACTTGCCAGGGATGGTGTGCAGCTTGTTACCCTGGAATGGTGTTAAGTCATGGTGCTGCTGCCTCCTACTTATTTGGCAAAGTACCATCAAGTTTCTGGTGTGGAATTGATTTATAACTTCAGTACATATAATATCAGCTTCTGATCCATCCTGCTGTTTCTGAACTCTCCCACAAGAAAAAAATAGAAATTTTCCTTTCCTGAAAGGACCTGCAATGTTTCTGGAGGAGATTTCAAAAGTCAGAATAAAGACATTTTCTCTTATTTTCCTATCAAAATTCCCCCCAGTTTTGTCTCCCTGCAGACAAAATGTATGCATAATGACAGTGAGGTTCCTAAATAAATACTATGAATTTTTGGGTGTCTTAGTCATACAGTGCTATTTTTCTTTCCTCTGTCAATAGGGAAGAATACTGCTCTCTGAAAATTGTGCATTTTATTTTGCAGCCTGCTTTGCAGGCTGAAAACAATTTTCTGATTTTGTACTGTAAAGTACCACCACTGGAATTTTGCTGAAGCCCAAACAATTTTCCACTGGATGATAATACCCTTAAATGTACTGTCCCTAGTTTATGCAGCATATATTATACAAGAAGAGATACTCCAGGCTGTCCTCAATATGAAATCTAGTTTCAAAAAACCCACTTCTGTAAGCCTTGTCTGTGGCAGGAACAATAAGACCAATAAGATTCTAATGCTTTTCAGCTGGTGAGGAATGCAATAGAACATTTTGGATGTTCCATGACCTTGGATCATGTATTTATGCATAAATAACTTAAAAGAGGCTTAAGAGAACAATGTCAGAAAAAAAAAAGATAGTGCAGATTTAGTTATCAGGATAGTACTAATGAGATGAGACTGTGTTGGAAAAATGGTATTCTCTTTTAAAGAACTTCAGGTTTGTCTTTTCCCATTCAGTTGAAGTTGTCATATGACTCCTTCTGCAGATTTAGGAGCAGCTGGTAAATTTGCAGAGGAGAGTTAATGCCCAGGAAAGTAAGATATACACTTAAACCTCACAATGCCATGAGACCTTTATACTGCATGTAAATCTTGGTATTAAAAAAAAAATGGAAACTTGTTCAGTGTTGTAATAAGCATGTTACTAATGCTATGACTCCATGGATTAGAATTGAAAACATTTACTGAAGTGTATCCAGTTCTGCTGGACCCCTGGGACCCAGTGTTCCCAGGGTAAGCACAGCCTGTGGATGAGGCACTACTGCCGTTCTGACAAACCTCAGTGGAATTGCAGTCAGTGTATTTTTCCTGATATAGCTCACACTAATTTTGGACTAGAAGAAACAGCACTGTAGTGGCTTTTTGGTCAACATAATTTGCAGTTTTCTCACTGACTTGTGCTCACAGGAGTATTTTGCTACCTCCCCAGAGCTAAAAGTGTAGGATGTGTCTGGGAAATGTTTATGTTGTGTCCCTCTTGCAAATAGAAACCATTCTGAGCAACACCATCATAGCACAGTGAGGCAACATGCTACTTCCCGATTCTGACATCTGTAGCAAAGAATAAACACAGGTTATCAATACTCTCTTGTGCTGCTGGATATGATCTCTCCAGCACTAGCAGTAGTTAAACCAAGACCTCAGGAGCAGGCAGCTGAAAGCTTTCATTCTCTGTGTCTGCATCCTGTAATCATACTCTGGGATGTAAGGGACTAATTAATGCCTGAATACCAGGGAATACATACCCAGGCTTTTGCTGATCAAATGCAGCAGCAGCAGTTAGCACTGGATTTAGCCTAAGGTCAGGGAAAAGAGAAGGGATGCTGTTAGGGTGAAGGAGTAATCTGTAATCCTCTTGGTGGTGAAACCCAATCTGCCTCTCCTGAACAGGTCAGTCTATATGGGTAGCAGACCAGGTATGCCCACATCTGGTACAGTGAGAGAATTTCTCTGGTGTGTATGAAGTATTCCACTTTTTCTCACACGTGTAAATGAAGATCTACATTTAATGTTGAACAACCTGCAGCCCTTCTTGTGTGGGCTGTTAGCTTTAAGCACTGCTGTTCTGAGTGCAATAAATAGAGCATATTTTAGATTAATTCTACAGAGAAATAAATTTCAGCATAACCTGGTTTTCAACACTCAAAAACCTTTGGGTATACCCTAAAGCTGTCGCAAACCCTGGGAGGTAAGAGCCTTTGAAATAGCTTTGTGGAGTAAGCAGTGTTTTAAAAACAAAACAAACACATGCATCATTGAAGCAGTTAGGATTCCCCCTTTAAGAGTATATCTTGTTTTTACAGTGTTCAATTATGTATCTAGTTTGTATAATCATTAAGAACTAGCCTCAAAGTGTAAATCCTTTGGTTTTTCAGTAACAGACAGCACACATTTTACTGCTCAAATGGTTAATTTGTTAGTGATGATTGTTCTTTATCTTGTTCTGAACATGTGGGTGGTCATTCTGACTGAATGCATACACATGTAGATGTATCTTGTAGGATAAGATGAAAGCTTACAGTACTCAGTTCTTGGCATCATAGTAGCCAGTTTAAGTGTTTGCTCAAGATCTACATTCATGCGTAGCCAGCTTTGAGGGTTCTCCTGTGTATCTCATGATAGTTTTGGGATATTTCTATTTTGAGAGAGTTTGAATTGAGGTGACTCTGAAGATAACCTCCAGTGAAGATATAAAACCAGTTTCCCAGGAATTTCACTGGGAGTGAGTCTAGTTGCACTGAGCAGTGAGGCTGAGCTGGAAGCATGCTGCATCCCTGAGGAGACCAGTGAAAAGCTGTTGCTGTGGGCAGCCCCTCTTGCTCAGTCCCTTAGAGCTAATGTGTAGGCTCCACAGCATCCTTAATTGTTCCTAGGTGGTATGTGGTCTTGTTCGTGAATCACACCTTGATCAATGGTGTCCTCAACTGTAGTAAAGTGCTCTGGCCTGCTGCTGTTGTGCTGAAGACCAGAGAACAGGTCCAGACATTGTTATCTGCACAAGGTTTAGCTTCCACCCTGTTATTTCTCTTCTGGTTTATGGGATCACTAAGCGCTTGAGTATTAAGTTTCTTGTGGAGCTTGGGATGCCAAATCTTGGTCATGACCACAGTGATTTTTTGCTACAACTATGAACAAATCCGTTAGTTAAACATCAGTGAGGTTGGTAAGGGGTAATCCTGATGTCTAAGACAAGTGTTCTAGTGCACACGCTCTTCTGGATGTCATTTTGGGAACACCTCCACGAATACTCAGTTTACACCAGTGAGCTGAAATAGAGGATTTTTAACAGATTTGTCATTCATTTTCTATGTGGCCTTACACAGTAGGTATCTCAGATGGATGTGTAGACTTTAGGCCTCTTTTGAAATGTCCTTTTTGAAATGCAATAGGTGGAAGATTCAGAAATTCTCATACAAATGCATTCTCATACAAATAGTGTATTTATATGTGCATTGTTATTTACATAGTATAATCTATATTTAACTTACTGAAAAGTACATGATATTAAAATATGGTAAATTCAACCTTGCTTGATATGTCCAGCCTAAATACTTTTTTGTAGAGGAAAAATGGAAAGAACAAAAGGATTCTTAATGACTTATAAAAGTTTCAAAATGCAATGTCATCAGTCTTAGCTAAACTACTGTATCTGATTAGAAGAAATAAACAGACCAGCTCACTCATGATATTTCAGGTCTTAAAAGCATGACGAATCTTAAAAGCTGCTCCTTCTTTGCCTTTTTTTTCTTTTTTTTTTTTTTTTTTTTTTGTGCTACAGCTTAAATTGACAGTGGTTCCAGTAAAGGTATTCAACTAAATTCTTTACTGTCTTTACTGTTTCATGTTTAAATGAAAACAGGATCCTTAAGACTGTGTGCCATAGAAGTTGGAAACAATTCAAAATATTAAAGGTATTGATAAAAGAACCCCCATTTTGAAATTGCTTTGCTGCATAATACTCAATATATCTGGCTATTTATCTGGCACAACCAACAGCGCTAGTGTCTGTGTTTGGAGATGTCTGGTTCCTTGCTGTGGATTATCTTGTAAATGTAAATTAATGTTTTGTGAATTAATAATAACACATCTTTTTAATGATAAAAGAACATTTAGTTTGACTTAATTATCTGGTTACTGCCTTTTGCAATAACACACTGCTTCCTGCAGCTAAACTCTCAATTGAAAAAAAGATAGCTTATATAAATATGTAACTGTTTATCACTTAGAACTCTCTTGATGCTAAAGCTGTAAACCTTGGTGTTTGAGAAGGTATTTTAAAATTTGGGTGGTTTCTGAAGAGATAATCAGATTCTAAGCTGAGTTTCTTCCCTCAAATACCTGCATTGTCTTCAGTAATACATTTGCATGCAAACTGGAGGAAGGCGTTTGGCCTATTCTTAGAGCAAGTCAAAATTATGTTCTGCTTCTTCATGATCAGCTGTACATCTTCCCTTTATATCTTGCGTGTCAACAAGTGCAGGGCACTGAAGAAGCTCTTTGCCTTGGAGGAACTTACAGCCTACATGTTAAGGATAACTAAATGTTATTCTATGAGTTTATTAGGGTTAGGAACTCACTATTCCTTACCAGTAGGTTGTAGTGTGTGGGTAGATAGCAGGTGTGTGTATTGACTCCTGCCATGCTGCAGGAAAAGGGAATATACCATTGGTTTTGCCCTCCTTATTGGGAGTTTTCCACATATGATCTGCTTGTATGAACCTGCACAGGTGTGCTTCCTAACTCAGTTCTTAAAATTTTATCCCTCTTAGCTTAAACACTTCATGTAGTTGAAGTTTTTCTAAAGTTAATTTATCAAGCAGTTGGGCTGGGGAGAGAATACACATGCAGTTAAGTTGGCAGACTGGAAAATGACTAAAAATTTCTGCAAAAGAAAAGAGCTGTATTAGGTGCTAGAGCTGTATTAGGGACTAGAAGCCTCTTTTGTTGCCCACTGTCACCAAAAGCCCATCTCTAACCACCAGTCAGTCATTGACGCCTGTTGCAGTGTGTCACCATTTCCTGTCTCACCTATCCCATCCCCCTCAAGCATGCCAACCTTTCCCCCTCCCCCTTTGCCCTCCTGCCTGGCACCTTCCAGCAAGGCGTCGTGTGATTGGCAGATGCCCCCCAGGCCTGGGCTCATTGGTTTGTCCTAGCGTCCACATCCCCTGACCCTTCCCCTGCTCACACCTGGTTGGCCCTCACCTGTCCGTCCCCTCCCACTGTCCCCGGGGCTTAAAAAGGACACGAGACCATGTGGTCGGGGTTCTGTCTCTGCCGTTCTGTCTGTCTGTCTGGGGCTGTTGCCAGATTCAGAAATCTACCATGCTACAATAAAACTCTGGCTCTAAGCTCCTCGGCAGAACCCGCTTCTTTTCTCTTCACCGTTGCCTGAACCTTTTCCACCAAAGGTAAACTGAGTTCCTATTTTGCCTGGACTTGTTCTGAGCGCCCAGCTGCAGCACCTAGCAAGCCAAAGGCATCTCTGGGGTGAAAAACGCCACAGCTGCCGCCTTTGGTCCAGCAGCGAGGCCAGACGAAGCCAGGCAGGACACACCCCGAAACATTTGGGGACTAATATTTAATAGATGCCCATTGGGTGGATAAAGCTTGATTTCATTATCACACTTGAGACCAGGGTTGGAACTGGGTCAGGCTGAGAGAGGAGTGTAGTGTGTGTGGATAGGCGAGAGCTGGTAACGGTTTCCCTAGTGGGAAGAAAGAGACAGCTCACCAGCTGGCAATATTTCTACTGCATTTTGTCAATTATTTGTTTTTCTTTGGGGAAGAACTCTGTGTTTGGTTAAGTTTTGTTGTTATTTTTTTTTGTAGTTATTGATCCTAGGAAATCATCTTGTCTACTCTGAACTTAGTATTCCTTAAATTTAAGGCCATTTTTATATCCTAAGTAATATGATTAGTGCTCACATTTTAGGACTGTATTTTCTTAATAAAAAAAAAATCCCTCAAGTTACACATAAATATTTTGGTAAAGGGTTCTCCAAAACCGTGAGCAGAATATTCATCTTTGTGGCAGATGGTTGTACAGTAATTGCTGATTCATAGTCTTTTGAAAAAGGAAGTAAGCTACCTATGATTTTATGGACTAAGCATTTTGACTAAATGAACTTGTTTATATCAGCATATGGCTTTTTTAGTAAGCTTAGAGGTAGAAAATACTGCTTATATTTTACAAGTAGGATTGACTTAATTTAGTGATTGCATGGATTAAAAGGATTCATACATTAGTTTTTCATTCAGTAAGTATTTTTTAGGTTTTGTTAAGCAAGAAGATAGTTTCATTATTCATCACTGTTTTTCTTAAGCAAAACCCTCAAATGTTTAAAACCAAGCATTAGCTTATTTTGTAGGGCATTTACAGTGTAGTTTTGAGAAGAGATGGGTTTCTCATAGACTAATTTTTCTCTTTTTTTTGTAATTCTTGTTATAGACTTAAGTTTTCATTAGCTCGTGGATGAATAGTAGTGATTCTTAAGCTTTAAAATTTAAATTTGTTTTTATAGCTATTTAATTTTAAAAATATGAGTAGCTGCCTGTGAGGACGACTGCTTTCTTGAAGGGATAATTTAACTAATTATGTATAAACATTTATTCCATGCTTATCACCATAGTAACTGACTCCTTAAGTCAGTGTGCTTTGCTGAGCAGGGTTGCAAATGCTGTAGTGAGCCAAGGCCTGAACTTCTGTGTGAAAATAGGGTTTCACATTTCATTGAGGCACAGCTAATCCCTGCTACACCTTTTTGCCCTCGTGCCATTATTTGTATTCCCAGGGCTGCAAGCATGGTGGAAACCTGGGAGTTAATGTGTCTGAAAATTAACCTCCCTGAAAATTAGTGTACACCAAATCATCCTTCTGATCTGCTCAAGCATGTGATTGTATGGCCACTAGTAAGGCACTGGGGAGAGTCAGGAACATGTGATTGTGATAAGTAAGGAGAGACAGCTACAAATTAAGCTGATTACAAAGCTGCTCTGGAAGCCACTTGTTTAGGGCCTGACTATGCTGTAGCTGAATTTGTTGAAAAATTGTTGGGTTGGGAGTTAAGCCAGTTTAAGTGAGGAAATTATCTAACTGATATTAATTTGAAGTGCTTTTCGTGCCTTTGGAAGTATATCCCTGAGCCAAGAATCTACTTAGTGCTGTTTTGAGAATGGAAGATGCTGTCAGGATTGACTTTTGATGTCTCTTCCGTATGCTGACCTCTGACAGCTGGCCACGGAATTTCATCAGAATGTTCACTTCAGAGATTCTGTTGCAATTAACTTAATTGCATCTCTTTATTTTCACCTTCTTTTTATATTAGACAATTAGACTAGACAATTGCTGTCAGAGAAACCTCATCTTTTTACTTCAGCTTTCATTTTAACAGCAGCAAGGGTAGTACTAGCTATTTCTGTAGCCTGTTTGTAAGTAAATCTCATGCATATTCATGCTTCTGATGCTCCCTCCATCTTATAAAACACAGCAATGTGTTTTATAACTACAAAGCTTTAGAAACTCAGACTTTAAAACTCAGAAAGACTTAAAAACATTTATCCTAAAAACTTGATGAAGGTTTTTAATTTTTATCTGTTACATTAACCAGGCCATCACTTTGAGCCTTAAAAATTACACTGCCATTGTATTTTTCCAGTGCACTTTAGATCATCACTTCGCCATCCAAGGTCCTGATCCCATGGAGACTTGCACACTTGTTTAATAATGCATCTTTCAAACAATACTACTGATTTATTACTCTTCATTTACTGTTACCTGATTTGGAGACAATCAGATACTGGGGCATCAGCATTAATTCTGTAGTATTTGCGAACAGAGAAATGATTTGCAGGTGTAGCACAGCACAGCAGTTAAGCACACTTGCAAACTGCAGTGTGAAGTGTGATATTGTATAGCCATTTATAGCCTGAATTTTTAAGAGCTGTAACTCTGCTTTTGGCTTGGCTAACTTCCATGGCTGTTGTAGATTACACTTGCAATCAAGTTGTTGCCAAACTTCCACTCTATGTTGGGGTCATGTTTACTACTGCACAGCTGCATGGTGAAGAGTTGCAGTAAAAACAAAATAAACTTAAGACTATTTGAGGAGCAGTTCCCTATGGGACTGGAGAGCAAATGGATGTTGGGCAAAAGCTCAAATTGATGTAGACCAAAGCCAGATATTTTTGGCAGCATTTAAATTTTACTGTTTCATTATAGCTGATGTGTTCTTGTCTGCAGCTCTAATAAAAACAACTTGTGCATGTTCTGAGTACTGTTTAAAACGAACATAGATGTAAGAAAACTGGAGTCTGCTGCTCTCCACATGTGGTGTTAGAATGGTGCAAGGTTTTCATCTGTTAGCCAGAGTAAGGAGCCTCCTAAAAGCCCCATGCACATTAAATTTCTGGAACAACTCATGAGAAGAGTGCTGTTGGAACTCTTGAGGACCTGGCTAAAGGCTAAATGTGGTCCTCCCAGATGAGGCTTCAAGTATACTACAAACTGCAATGGAGCTTTCATTATGATTTAGCTGTTTGGGATAAGACACCCACACCTATATCCCCCCTTTTTTTGTTTTAAAATTGTGTAGATAGATGCGTTTTTGCTGGTGTGCATTCCAGTAACTCTTTGAGCTTAAAAAACCCCCAAACCCAAAAACCATGGTTACTGCCACTGACATTTTGACAAGCCGTTTCTAGCTTGCTTTAAGTGATGAGGTATATGCAGTGATGATCAGCTGCATTTTACAAGCAAAATTCTCCAAAATACTACATTTTCTGTGTGAAAACAGACTACAGAGCAGAGGAGAAGGATTTTTATATTGCATGTATTCCTTACATGAGGAAAGAGATAGGTTTATATCTTTTCTTAAACATCAAAAATCCATAGAGGACCAACACCTTATTGTCCCACTTGTATAAAAGCTTCAGCTGGAATTCTCAACTTTTTTAAGACTGGTCAATCAAATACAGAATATTAGTGTGCAGGAAACCAAATTTCTTTATTTCTGGTAATATAAACATTTTTTTTCCTTTTCTGAAAAGTTGATTTTGATGCTGGTATTTGGGGATATGATCATAGTAGCTTTGTGAGGTATTGCAAATACATGTGCAAAAGTTCACAGAACACTGTTAGAATTGGAAATGTAATTGAGTTTTGGCCTGACTCAGTATGGGTTGTGTGCTCTCAAATCTCAGTGAACCTGGGTGGGGTCTGAAACCTTTTTCTCATATGTGGAATCAGTTCTTTTTTCTACTGTAAATTTTTGCTGATCTATTTTTGTTTTAGTATTATTTCTCTTTATAGACATGATGACAACTAATTGAAATAATTCTTATTGTGATGAGTTTAGTCTGGCTGAACACCAGGTGCCCACCAAAATTCTATTTACAGCCCTCCTCAGCTGGACAGGGGAGAGAAAAATATAACCAGAGGCTCATGGATTGTGATAAGGACAGAAAGAGATCACTCACCAGTTACTGCCATAGGGAAAAAGACTCAACTTGGGGAAAGCAATTTAATTTATTAGCAATTGAATCAGAGTAGGATGATGAGAAATAAAAAATGTTAAAACACCTTCCCACACACACTCCCTTTTCCCAGGCTTAACTTTTCTCACAAACTCCCAAGATGCCACAGTTTTGCAGTCTCCTGCTCTTATTTGCTGTACTCAGTAGTATTGAAAGTATGAACACTTTTGTGTCCATTCTATTTCAGATACAAATTACTCAGAAATGGCAGTGCATCACATAGACTGTTATAAGTCTCTTTTACCAGACAGGCCAAATACCTTAAGGAAAGCCATTTTGGATTGTAAAACTCTTAAAATTATTTAATGAATTTGGTAAAGCTGAATGTATGTTGCAATAATATCCAGGGATCATATGAATATTTCATTTTCCATGGCAGTGAGCTTCCAAAACAATGTGTTTGTTTTGTTTCTGAGATGGAGGCGCTGTAGTTGCCCAAGTTCAGGTTTCAACTTCAAACAGAAATCTAACTGAAGTAGAAGAGTCCTCACCATTCTGTTTTTCTGTGCTTGCTTCTTGTATTTGTTTTGCCACGTACGCATGTCCTCTGTAGACTGTGGTTCAACTCTCCAGTCAAAATCCTGATATGCCTCCTATGCAAGAGTAGCACAAAAAGGAACCATACTGGGATAAAAGATTTGGGACACATTAATGTTCAGGTTTAAGTAGATATGTAGTTTAGGAAGGATTGTACCCTACAGTTTATTTTCACTAATTGGAATAAGAAAGGGTTGAGGCAAATCAAATCTTAGAGAGCCAAATGATTATTTTAAACCTTCATCTTGTTAGAAAGTAATACTTTGAAGGAAAAAAAAAATCACACTTGATGTATATCACTTAGGTCTGTGAGCCATAGTAACTTTACAGGTATGATAGAGGTAAGTAGTTTATATAATTTACTTAGTTATACACAGTCTTAGTTATTAAATACTACTTACAGAGCTCTTCAAATCAAAACAGGTTTTCATAGAAAAAAATTTTGTCACAAAATTTTCCATCTTCTAGATCAAACAAATTAAGCATCCTAAAATTCCAGCTGACTCTGTGTGTGTATATATATTTCATTTTCATTAGATCTACTTGAAAATGAAAAAGTTTTTTGGTTAAGGTTTTCATTGGTGTCTGTTTTTCCAGTCTTTTTTTGAAAAGTAATTTTTGAAGAATCTTTCGTATCAGGTAATGCTTTAAATAGCAAGAGACAATTTTCCTTTTTCAGAATGCTCCAAATTTTTCCTGTCTCTTACAGCTTCTAATATTCTTTTTTCTTTCAAGTCAAGTAAAGCAGTTAGATGCTTAGCAACTCTGAAATTCAAACTATATATCTGGGTATCTAGTTTTGGTTAAAACATTGTGGATCAATTTATAATATTGGAATTTAAGTGAAACCAAGTAATTCTTGTTTCCCAGACAAGTTCCAATTAGCTACTTTATACTCTGTCCTTTGCCTTTTTATCTTTGAGTAGACTCTAGCATTTTGTGTTTCTCAGTTGCAGTTTCAAGTTGTAAGAAAATGACTGTTTTCAGAATCTTCAAAAACTTAATAATTTCTTTTCAAATGCAGAGAACAACAACAACAAAACCCCAAACAATCAAAACCCCAACTTAAAGAAAGAAAACAGAAGTCATAGAATGAATGTAATTATTGCCATTAGGTGACTACAGTCCTACTGGAAAACTTGATGTCAAGTTCACTTTAAGTCCTTGCAGTCCCAATTAGTCAAGTGTCCCTCAGTAAAGTTTTTACTGGACCCAAGAAGATTTTCCAAGATGATCTTGGCTATCTTTCAAAATGTATCACTGAGGATGCTTTTTAATCTACTTTCTATGTCCAAGCTTTATCTGTATTCACCCTGAACTTTGAAAAGACTCCTCAGACATTTAATTGTATGGAACATCAGCAACAGATGTAATTACGATGACAAAAAAAGGGACGGCTAAGGTGGCTTTACACAGCTGTCCCATTTCCCTCTGGGACTTATTAATGTTAAACAAACAAGATTCTGGTTGCCTTTTCAAACTATGCTATCTGGCCTGTATTGTTTCATTATTATTATTTGTTTTTTAGATTTACATTTACCATATAGCATGATAACTTTGCAGGGTTAATTACAGGTGAATAGGAACAGTTTTGCTCTGAAAAATTACCTCAAGCATAGAGTGTGACCTGATGTGATCTGTAGATTGCAGATATTTTAGATAAGGCTTTGATTAATGAAAATTTAACATTACCAAGTTATCTGTCAGAGCTGGCTTTTCTGACTTGACATTTAGCCTTCTGTGGAGCTGACCACAGCTTGCAGCTGAATCTGTTTTCACTAGGTGTTGATTATGTGTAAGCCAAAACACAGTCTGCATGATTTTATCATAGTTTGCTATGAAATGGTAGCAAGCATTTGAAGACAAGGAAGATTTGTAATATTGTTTTTCACTTATGACTTTAATAGGAGGAAGGGGTTCTGAGCAGCATGGAAGACCTTTGGAACAGAAGTTGTATTTTGTCTAATCCTTTCTACTTCATTTTGCTCCACAGGGCTTTGATCTGGGATTAGATCTGTGTGTATAGATCTGTGTATATATAGCAATTGCTTATTCAGGGCAGAATGGTTTCTTGAAGTTCCTGCAAACCTGGAAACAGGGTGGGTAGGGTGTCTCTAGTTCTCTGAGTGTGCAAAGCCATAATACACTCTTCAACACAGAAAATGATGCCCAGACTTATTACCTATCACATATGTTTCCCCTGATATTTTGAAGTTTGATACTACAAGAGGCCTCAAGGACTCCTTGTCCCCTTTGTGTACTTGTGTTATTCCCACTGTCAACGATAGGAGTTAGCTATACACATCAGGAGGATTTACCCATTGGACTAAACTTAGCAGGGAGTATGAAATTCTCTCTTCTCTAAAACTGGACAGCTTAAGCATCACTCTTATCTCTGCATTTTGTGATTTTTTTTTTGCTAAGGAAACAGTTGTGGAAGTAGCAGCTGGGAAATGTGATGATAGCATGTCGGGTCCGGCTGTCTGTCTCTGCCCCGACACGGGTAGAATGGTTCTTGGGTGGCACGCAATGCAAAGGACGAGTCTGGACTCTTCAGTTTTTCGGTCTTCAGGTTGTTTATTATTTCTTATCTACAAAATTTTCTGTCTGCCCAACAGAGGTCTGATCTGCAAGCAGTCACAGGCACTCTCTGACCACCCACGGGGCGGTCATGTCTTTTTATACTAAAACCTACGTATACAATATTTACCTTTATTTCCCAATGCTTTTCGCCCATGTTAGCAAGTGCACCTTCACCATAAACCAATCTCTAAGTGCCAACATCATCACAGGAGATGGAGGACAAGAAGAAGAAAGAAGGACAAGACACGCCCTGATCCCTCCATCTTGTCTCCATAACCCCCCTGTACCAAAAACCTTAAAGTCTATATCTCACCCTCTAAATGTGTCTCTTTTACACCTTGTACTCTAAAGTGATTCTCTTGTCCTCAGACTCTTGTTACTTCTGTGGATGGATCAAAATCAAGCCACCAAACACTCTTGGCAACATTCCAGGATTTTCAAGACCCCCAAGGGTTCTCCTGGCATCTCTGGACATCGGGAACGACGTGCTGAGATCCCACAATAGCACAGTGTTACCTTGATGGAAATTGCAGCTCAGAGCTGTTTTTCTAGAAAAAGTAGCCATTAAGGTTGACCCCAGTAAAAGCTAACTGTCACTTATTGGCTTCATAAATAGTTGACCAAAGAGAGGATTCCTTCTTTTTGTGTTATATAAGATATATTTTCAAGTATTCAAATATTATGTTCAGTGATTAGGCCAGATGTTAAGTTCTCCATATTATTGTGATTTATTGTTCCTCTTATACTACTATCTGGATAGCTGATACTTTTAGTGACATTTATATATCAGATACATCTGGACATAAATGGTGTTGGATTTGATGTGTGCTCAGGTTTTTCCACTAAGTAATTGCATCAGGGGATAGTAATAGTGTGATATAAATAAGGGTGCAAGAAGGGTTTAGCTTATAAATGCTTAATCTTTCAATTTATGGGGGGGGGGGGGGGGTTTGTTTGTTTGTTTGTGTTTTTTTTTTCTTTTCCAGTTTTTGAATCTTCTTTGGTAATCCTGTGTGGAAGCTGTCAGGCGTGGGGCACTCCAGCATGTTTAGAGCTCCTACGCGTTTCCAAATTGAGAGCTGCGACAGACTGTCATCTTAGCAAGAGAAAAGCTCCCTCCTGTGGAAGACATGAACCTCTGCTGTGACAAGGAGCAACCATAAGGGCATCACACCGTGATTTTAAATTAGCAGGAAAAAGGGTTACAAGCACTGTGGGACTTTGCAAATATTGGAATGAAAAACCCTGCTCCCTGTTATTTTTTTTCTCAAAGTAATTTTTTCATCTTTTGTATGATTTATAACTGAGATACGGTTTTAGAAATAACTGTTTGCTGTAAGTAAAACTGGATCATTTAAATACTATAATGTGGCCACAATGGACTCTTTAATGTTAAAGGGATCTAAAGCAGCTGATATTTTTTCAGATTTTGCTTTCTGTAGCTCTCTGCTGAAAAACCATTGTATTTTGGACATTTCTGTCAATTTGAGTTTGTAGAGCTTACTTGTAAAAAAATTGTTTCCTTTTTCCTTTTTTTTTAAAGTTTGATAATCTGTATATCTCAATGATTTGTATTAAAATGATTTTGACTCTTGCTGTGATTGGTGGTCCTTGGTAGAAGGTTCTGCTGAGCTCAAAGCCCTGTGTGATTTGGAAAAGAAAACTGCATAGAAGGCATAAAGATGAAATTGTGATGGAGGGGCTGGAAGTAGAACTTGATATAAAGTTCCTGCAAGAAACAGTATTTTTACCTTTGAGCTGAATATGATTCATGCTTATGATCTGAAGGTAGAAGGCTCTAGCTCATTAGCACATTAATAAAACCCTGAGGCATTTACTTCCATAAGTGCTAATGTTATTCCCCTGAGAATGAAGCACTTTTGGGGAGCGGGAGATGGATCTTCAGTACTCTAGTGGAGTTTTAATTTTGCCAATTCCAATTCATTGCCAGCTAGGGTGGACTGAGACAGCACCGAGTGCTCTGACCTGCTGCAAAAAACTGTTGTGTTGAGATTGGGTATTGGGATCCTGTCCATTGGCCAAATGGTAAATTGTCATCTTGTTCAGAGAGAGCTGGGGTTCTAGCTTGTGGCACACAGTAGCTTAAGTTTGGTTACAAAAGCATGGGATTAGCAATGGTATGTAATGATGAAGTGAGATTTAGTTCTGTCTTTAGAAATGTTATGGTGTACCTGCTTATTTTGATAGAGTTTGGAGTCGTCTTTGAAGTAGGGAATGGTTGCTGTGTTAAGGTAGTACTATCTTTATTTATGAGAACTGTTAAGATGTTATAGTTTGGGTGAGCAGTCCTAATGATTGTGCTTTCAAAGAAATGCAAGCTCCCAAACTTGTGGGCAAGCAGAAATTCTCATGAGGCTGCATATTACAAAGGCTCAAGTCAGGGTCATGAGAGATGTTGGCAGAAGTGCCTTATCAGTGAGGTTCAGTGCTGTGTGAGCTCCCTTGGATCTCTCTGATCTCCTTCTGGACCACAGAGCACTCGCTGGCTGCTGCTCTTCAGGTGCCAGTTTGGATTTAAAAAAATCAGCAATAACAAAGGGGAGTCCCTCTCACATAGAAGTACTTGCACTGGGTTCTGCAAGGCTGGAGTGTTTGTGTGGGAGGGGAGGTGGTCTGTGCAGCTCAAATGGGGATGGGGAGGCTTTTACATATGGCTTACAGCTCACTAATGGCTCCTAGGATTGAAAGTTGCTTCCTGGTACATATGAGTCACCATGCCTGGAGGGATTAAGATGTGTGGACGTGGCATTTGGGGACATGGTTCAGCAGTGCACTTGGCAGAGTTAACAATTGGACTGGATGATCTTAAACATCTTTTATAACCTAACTAATTCTACAGTTCTATATTTCCTGTTAGTAGCTCCCATCTATCGATTGGCTGGAGTATTTCTGATTGCTGCTTTTTTCCCTATGGCAATTTTTCTCTGGTTTCTTAAGAAATTGAAGCTTGTATTGAGCACACTTTGTCTTGCTCTTCTCCTTTCTCTGCACCCCTCCACTCCCAATATTAGACGTTTTTTTATGAAAATCGACTACTGAGTGTCTTTAGTTTATGAAATTACAAATCTGAACACAGTACACTGGATGAAATTAGTTTCCCTAATGATAGAGAGGCTGCATCATGAGTTGAACTCTAATGTTATAACACCAGGGAATCCACAGGAGATGGACAGGAAATTAGTGTCTATAAGTCCTATGGTTCACCATGACACACTAAGAGAACAAAAATAAATTTTTACTGTTTTTAGTATTCATATGGCAGTGATTTCTGCAACGCAACTGTGACCTGGAAGAAATGGCTTTAACTCTGAATCCTCAGCAGTTAATTTTCTTTTACTGGACCTGTGGGAATTGAAATAATGATAAAAATACAGAGGAGAAAACTTACCAGAGCTGGACATTTGCTCTTGACCAGAATGACTACTAATTTGCACCTGCTCATTTTAAATGAAGTAGTTTGAAAACTTGTAGACTATGGTGGAAACAATTTCAGAGATGTTCTGGTATTTTTGAAGTAATTTAAAGCACTGGTTTGTATCATCTATTGCAGATTGCATCAAAGCCTTTTCCTCCTTCCAGGAATTCTGCATTAAAGGGTGTAAACAACAGGTAACTCAGAGCTGGTCTGAGATTTGACAGTCAGCCTACTTTTTCCACTGCATCCTGAAGACCATTGTCTCATTTAATTTTTCATTTCTATGAGATTTTAAAAAAGGCCAAGGTGGCAAGAAGGAGGTGGGCTAAAACTGATTCCACCCTTTTTCTCCTCAATTGAATTTTTTTTTTAAGTAGTATAAAACCAGCTTGAATGTTGTTCAGTAATATGAGCAGCATGCTTGGCCTGGCTGAGCTGTGCCAACTTCTACTTGGAGTACTTCCTCTAATGTTTTGAGGAGAGCTGCTCCACAGGGTACTGATGTACTCAGTTGCTATGCCCTCTGTGTTGGAGGTATAAGGGCTTCCTTGCTCATTCCATACTATGGAATATAGTGCTGCTTCTCCCACCCTCTTGTATTATTACATTAAAAGTTCCTTAATGACTGAGGGCCTTGTATTTTGGAAATTGCCATTTACTCCAGAGCCTTCAAGGAAAATGAGTGATAGATTGAACAGCAAATGCTGAGAGAAGAGAAAGGCTTTTCTGTCTCTCCGTTATGGATGAAAGATAAGAGAGAGGGGATGTAGATAAGCAATGACAGGATGTGAAACTTGAGAAGCTTGAGATTAGTATGAAATCTATGGAAAGTTACTGACACTGAGTTTAATGAGCCAGAAGCTTAAAGCTACTTACCAGTAAAAACCACGGGAAGTTTAGTAGGAGATTTTTGAGGTTAGGAACCGTCTTTCTAGCAGAACTGAGAAGAAGTATTAAAGGTGACTAAGATGGAGACTACCAAAAGAGATTTTTGAGAGTTCTCTGCTAGTGTTATATTTTCATATGGAGACTTCTAGTGACTGTTTCCCCCAATGTCTGTGGGTAAAAAGCACACTCTGAGATTCTCCTGTCTCTTTCTTGTACCATGACTCCAAGCCCACGCCCCTCCAATGTTTTCCCTTTAGATATCTGGACGGAAGCTGATGTCTCTGATTAAGGCATGGTTCCTCGTGGATTTGTGGAATGGAGTATAAGGAAAAAATTGTGTACTTAGCTGTCCTAGTCATGGTTGTCCAAGAATAAAGGCTATAGGCAGACTGCAAGGTGGCAAATAATCTCCCTTTCTTGTGCTGTTTGGATTATCTCTCAGTTCTGGAGCTAAGTATATGGTAGCATTCCTTCTTTGCTTACTTAGCTGTGTTTGAGGGCTGCTGCTGGATTTGCAGGGCTGAAGCAGAAAGAAGTCAAAATTGATAGCTACTTTTATTAAAAGAAAAAGACGCAACCCTTCAAAAAAATTTCCAGCTTGTAAGTTCATTGTACAATTGATTCTGTACCTGTTTCCAGGTGCAAAATGTTAGTTCCTGCTTCCTGGAGAAAAAGAAATATATTTTCTAAGACAGGGTAAATGATCTGTAGAGGAAATCTTTTCACTGTATTTATAGCCAACAACCTCCCTGGAAGTGTTTCCTCAACTTCTTTAAGTTATACTTAATCTGTATTAAAATGATTAGGTCTAAATTCTTACAGTTCTGTTTTAAGCAAGGGAAGTTCATTCACATTTTAGCATTTTAGGGCAAATTTGTCTTTCACGTTTACTCCGTATGTTTTGGTGGAACTTTGTAGCAGTAGTGCATTTGGGACTTTTGTTTTCTTAACCATCTACCTCCTACCTCCTTAAGGTAAGCAAAGCTCAGTGTAAACATTGTGAATTTAATTCATTGTGTAACCAGCACATTTATATCTGGCTAGTGCCTTGTTCCTGATACACAAAATGCTGCCAGATTTGAACAGAGTAGATGCACGATACTTTTTCATTTGTTTGTTTTAATGCTTTTCAAATCTTTGGAGGGCAGTCATATAGTTTCCATACAGAACAGGGATGACTGCAGTTGTATTTTCATACCCTGGTGTTTCCTACATTTGCTCAGCTTACCTGTAGCATAGTATTTAGCCGGAGATGTCTCAGAAGCCAGAAGTGAAAGTTATACAGTTAATTTAAAAACTCCAACATGCAGCAAATTTAAAAAAGGCACCAACTCAGACTATATATTCTATGCACAGAATTGGCCACAGCTTGTTCTCTCCGGTAAGTCCACAGCTTGTTCTCTCCAGTAAGTCTGAAATGTGGGAAGTGCCTGAGGTGAATCTGTTGGCGTAGCAACTTAGTGAGCAGGAGAATGCCATCCATCACAATCAGAAGAATGTATGTTGTGATATTGCACTACTGCCACTTGTTTGCAGACCCTCTTTATAAGTTACTAAACTCATAAAGATTCAGTTCAAACTTCTGAGAACATTTGGTCCCTGTAGCACATATACTGTAGTTTCATGTGGATATTACTGACAATGTTGTCACAGTCACTCCTGTAACAGCGGGCTCCCAACCTTGTCTTTACTGTGCTGAGAATGAGCAGAAGGTCCAGTTAACCATCAGGACAGTCATGTAGTTCTTGCCTTCATCATCATGCACTAATAGTTTGCAATTTCTTCTCCCAGGATTGTTCAAAGGCTGCAGATCCTAGATGGGATACCAGGCTGTTCCTCACTATTGGAATAAAGGAAGTAGGAGTGCCTGTTCTCTGGGGGAAGGAAACAAAGGTGTTACAGAGAGCATGCAAAGCACTGGTACATGGATTGCAGCATCAAGACTCAAGTTTGTCTGAGTGAGGACAAACAGAATATCAGAACCTTGCACCTGGTCAATGCAGACATGCTGCCATGAATTGTTTCTTAAAATTTAATATTTTTCAGCATATTAATGCTAAAAAGAGAGGCTGTCTGTCATTGCTTTTAAGCCATGTCTCCAATGGAGATCTGTTTGTCTATGTGCTCATAGTGCAATTCACTGTGTGTCAAAAGGTAACAAACTCCAATGACTGCAGTGGGATAACTCACAAAACCTTACAGTAGTCACAGAGAAACAATGCAGAGAGAACTGGTTTGTCTCTCCCTAGCTTGATGCCACCTTGTCTTCCTAATGCTGAAAGCCAAGGCTCATAGGGATTTGAAGCCTTAAATCTTGCTATCAGAGAGAGGGGGAAAAGGAAGCAGTCCAAGAAATGCTGGTGACAGCTGCCAAGCATGCAGCAGGGAAGGCCTATGGGCAGGAGTGGGTGTCTCTCCTGGCCAAAGGTCTGGATCAGCTACACTAAAGAGGACTTTGCAAGTCATTGCTTGTGAGCTTTGTAGAGTTAAGGGAAAACATGAATGTTGAAGGACTTGTTTTTCTGCTGCTTTGTGCTTCAGGGTTGACGTAGCTATTAAAGCGATGCTCACTGCTTTGAATTTTGAAAGTCATTGCATTTGTTTCAGATCTCAGAAAGTGGTTAGCATTTACAACATGCCACATCCTTATTTAATCAAAGCTTTGAATGAGGCTTTAGAAGAATGGAGCACACTGCACATACATTAAAATTTTACATAGCAAGTGAGGGCAGTGCTCTTAACCAAGTGAAAAAAGAACCTCTCCTGGCATGCAAAAGCCTTGTATTACAAAACTTTCACCTTTATTGTACAGAAGTTCTGTTCACATCTTTTATACAAAGAATTATATAAATGAGGTCCTCTGATTCTTTGCTAGTCTGGAATCAGTAAGGGTCACTGCATTTGCAAACCAATGGACAGAGCTTCAGCTGAAGCCAGTAAAACCTCTTTACCATGTGAAAGTAGAGCATTGAGACCTGAGGTGTATTACTTCTGTTTCATACACTGTCAGATTGTAGGGGATACCAAAGTCTGTAGTAGCTGCACTAAACACAAAGTGGTGTGCAAAATCTAATGATCTAATACAAAGCCCTATGCAGGATCACTACTGTAATAGTCATGACTAATAACTTGCTTTTGAATCCTGTTACTCAGCAGGATCAAAGAGCTATCTGCTACCTCTAAATATAGATGAAAAAGTGACACAAAGATTTGGAATGTTCATTTCATTTTTCTTATGAAAATGACAGCTGGACATTTCATGACAAATATCTTGAAGTCTCTTATTTATAAAAACTCCAGCTACGAGTGCTTTCTGGTTTCAGCTGGATTGACACATTGTCAGCATTTTCTGACATATATATTTGATCCTAGTGTACTGTGTCCTGAATTATAGTACTGAGTTCTGTATATACAGTACTGCGTTCTGTATAAAAATGGAAATATTAATTAGAAAAAGCTGTGTAAAGAACAAACTTGTCTGGAGATTTAAATGCTGCTGACTGAATAATGCATCAAACTGTCACAGCAGCAGTTTTGTAGTGACTCAAATTCTATGAATATTCAACAGAGTTGTCCTGGATGAAAGCAATGAAAAACATTACTTTCAGGAAATGGCTGAAATCTTGGGTCTCCTTTACTAGGAGCAAATGTTTATTTTGTTAGCAAAGCACTTGATGAGCAAGAGGAAGTTGATGGGACTATTTTGCTTTACATGTGTGGAGTATCAGAGCTGGTGGTATGGATACTCAACCAACATCACATGAATAATCTTCTATTTAAGAATAATGCAAATCATATTTCTGTATGCTTAAACCTCACCCAGGGGAGGACATAAGAGCTGATAAATGCCATTTACATCTTCCACAGAGAAGTGATTAACCAGTTCTCATCCTTTCTATCCCTGCTGCTGTCTATGAAAAGGGCGCTGCAATCCTCGGCAGCAATGTTCAGTCTTAGAATATGGGACCTGTACAACAGTTGCTCTTGCTGATCTCTCCTTTCTTTTAAAAGCAACTCACTCCATCTGCAGCCTTTTTCTTGAGCATCCTCTCAACTGAATTGCTACAGGACCTGCTAGGTTGTAAGTGAAAATATTCCCTATTTGGCATTAATGTGGGCATGAAAATTTGCCTTAGGAAGAGTATACTTCCAGCTGGCTGAGAATAACAATCCTCCTGTGCCAGGATTGGCTGGATTTATTCATTGCAGCATTTTTTAAATGCTGGAGAGCTAGGACACTGTGGATCTTACATATTTTTTACTAGGACAGAAGTCTGTGAATTTATGTGTCATGTATTGTGTGCCAGTGTACATATGTGTTCATATGTAGAAACAAAATGAACCAAAGTATGCAAATTATTGGAGAATAAAATCACTTTTCTAACAATGTAGAAACAGAACTGATTCACAGCTGGAAGTCTAGAATAATTAAAGCATGTTATCTGGAAACTTCTGCTAAAATTCTGGCAGTAGTACTTCTGCCTGAAGTGCAGATTTCAATTTGGTCAGTTTTCTCATTTTGAAGAATCCTTGCTAAGAAAAGTCTAGGAAAGAAGTTAATGGAGAAGACTATTTCTAGATTTTCATTTCAGTAAAATTTGCCCATATAATGTTGCCTTAGAATGGAGATGCAGCTGACTAGCTCACCGTTACACAGCTGGATTACATCAGTGCCACTGTCAGTTCTTTTGGCTGTAGAAATCTAGTAAAGCTAGAAAACTAGTAAAGCCTTTTGATTAATAACTCAGTGGAAAATATTTCTTTGCTAATTAAATTCTGTCCTAAGTCTTTACTTTTCACACTATATTACTGAAACTAACTTCATATTAATAAGCTCTTCTGAGTGTTATCACATTAACCATCTGCATTTTGGCACACTGGATCTGTGTTTCCTAGAAACAGTAGCTTTGAGTGAAGAACAGAAGGTGCTTTGGACTGCATTCTCAGAAAGCACTGGCTGCATACGATCTACTGTCTGATTCTCTAAAACCACTGCTTCTTTAAATACAATGTTTTCAGCTCATTTAGATGGCCATAGAAGAGAAGAAATTGTTTACATCCTTTATTACAAAGATCAAAAGTCATGTTTACCATTTACATATACAATTTACAAATTATTCACAAAGGGAATAACAGATATGCAGGAACTGACGGCTTACTTCAACCCAAGCTGGGGACAGGACAAGTGTAGTTGTTTCCTTCCTTCCCTGTCTTTACAGAAATAAAAGATACATCTGTTTTGTGTTGTCTGTTTGTGTTAAACACTGATCTAGTGTTTATGAAGCACCTTTAGTTATAACTATGCAAATGCTTGCATGCTTATCTTTATTTGAAAGACTGCAGTGCATGTATAAACATGTCCTGGGATCTGCACCTTCACACTACTGAGTGCTTGTTGGTCAGAAATCTTGTCAATAAATACAGTGGTCAGGCTTGAAAATGTTGATTTGTAAGATTTAACTAATCTCATCAATGTGCCATTAAAATAAAAATGGAGTTGAATATCAGAACACTTACTGTAGGAAATAAATTAGGTATGGCTGCTGTATCTCTCAAGGATACTATATGATCTTAAAATAGGTCTTAGCCATGTTGATGTTAGATGTCTTGGATAACACAATGGATTTATTGCTTTTCCTTCATCATGTTTTATACCATTTCCTAATGCTATTTCAAAGACTGGAAAACTTAACAAAAAATAATCCTCTTTAGGAGATTTGGTAAATTAGCAAACTTCACAGAATATCTTACAGCACTTAACAAAAGGGAGAATGAGTTCCCAAATCCCTTGGTATGAAAGCATAATACCAACAGTGCACTAGCTGCCATTTAGCTAAACCTACAAGTAACCATATTTTTAATTTTTGGTGTCCACTGGGAAGACAGTACAACCAAATGCTTGAAGGAACACACCGATTTTGGAGCAAGCACAAATGTAAATACAGAAATCACCAATGTGATGTTAATCCAAATTCTAAGCAATGAAGCAAAACACTTCACAAAAGTTGTTACATCTAGTCAGAATAATCCAAATACTTACAACAGTATTATGATATGATTTCCTACCAAGCTATCAGATAATCCTTTACCATGAACCTTTCAGTATTCTCAGGGCGACAGATAAAGAATGTTGCAGATGCCATGGTAAACTTAAAATACAGTAATAGGCAAATATTTTAGTGGCACCACCTGTATATACAATATAGTTGCTGGAACCTTATGGACAAAGCAGTGTTACAGTATGCCTTTATTAAGGCTTCTTGCTGGTTTAAAAAGGTAGATTTTTTTTTAGGGAGATTGTCCAGCCGTATTGGTTTCCCATCTCTTCAGTGGAAGGTCTCTTTATTGATCCACATGAGACTGCGTGTTTCATTTGGTTTGCATTCGTACTCAATACTGCCAAAGCTGTTTCCCCACTGGCAATGATCCCGTTTGTGGTAGTTGTAGAATTTGACTTGCCAGACTGTCTCAAAAACTCCAATGTCATTAAACTGTGAGGAAGAAGGAATACCAGTGTTAGTGAGCTAATTATTTTGTTGGTTTCTCTCTCATCCTGAGAAATAACACTTATGAAGCTGCAGAACATAAAACACCTGGTATAAGGATCATTGTTCCTCAGATCAATAAATTGAAGACCTGTAAAACCTGCTCTAGCAATCAGAAAGTCTTTTATGTTTAGCCATACATACTACATAAAGGATCAGATCCTGCATGTACTGTCCTCTTGCACTCACATCTGGGATAGGTGAGGGAGTAAAAATATTCAAGTTGCCACATGGATAAACGTTACTAACAACAAGAATCAAAACCATAATCTTTCTTAAGATGACACAGCTTGTATATACTGTAGATCATGTAGTAGTGATCTGCAGTGATACAGACTATCACTTTACCTCTATACCATACCTAGTGACTGCAGTTGGGATTGGGAAGATTCTTCTTTTCCTCAGTCTGAAACTTTTAATGTATCTGCATTTTGGAGTCTTGTATTTGTAGTGTATTGACTGAGATGTGCTGCTCTTGCACACCACTTACTACTTTCCTGGGATTTTATTCCACATTTTAAATGAGACTGGAGCAAGAGAATTTCTGTGTGCATATCTGTAACTGTTAGTTGGACTGTGATAGTGCAGCTGAGTAATAGGAGCTAATAAAAAGATAATCTGCCTGTTTAGCAGATAAGTGTCTAAAACAGTGAAGAAGTGAGAATTGACTTTAAATTGTCTGTGCATGCAGCTTTGAAGTGAATGAGACTGTGGCCTCATTCATGAGAAATAAAAGTGTGGCCTCATGAGAAATAAAAGTTCTATGGCTATAATAAAAAAGTTCTGTAAAATAAAGTTGTTTGTTGTTTTTATTTTCTTTAAGTCACTCCTAGACACCTGTACAACATCAGAAAAACCTCAGTGAAGCTTTCAAGCATAAATTATGATTTCAGTTTTAATGGTAATGGAAAAATTGAGTTCCTATGCCTTGAGACATTGCAGAGAATCTCAAGTGTGGATGTGAAGCCTGTATGTATTGCCATTGGCCTTAAGCCAGTATGGCTTGTTGATTGTGTTATGTTGTTAGAAGATACTAGATAGTGAATTAAGTGCTACTGAATGGCACTATTCTTCAGTATTTTTTCCCTTTCAGTATTTCCATCACTCACTTTAATGACAGCTTCTTCACTTGACTGTTTTCCATTCCTATCATGTGCCTGGGAGCTGATCTTTGATCACCTGCCTGCTATAATCACACTTGCAAAGTCAGTATGAAAGCCCTTTTACAGAGAAATTGTTCCCGATTTACAAGCAGAGTCTTCTGTATACAGATTTTTCAGGACACATTTGTCATTGTTTTTTTGAAATTAAAAATGTGGTTTGTAAGGTGCTGCTGTGTAACAGACATTAATTTAAACCTTCTCTCCGCCCACCCTGGTAAGTTAAATTTAGCCTTGACAATAGCAGAAGCTGCTGTGTGCTGTAAGTGGAGGGGTTTTATTCGGCTCCAGTTACAAGTGTTACCTTGAAGGAGTAACAGAAACATTTCTGCCACTTCCTTTGACTAAGAAAGGATCAGATGTACAGGCTATTTTATCTCTCCCAGTAACTAAAACCTTAATTAAGGACTTTTTTTTAATCAATCATCTTTGATAGTGGTCCCGTTACACTCATAATGCAAGACAGTAAAGGTTAAGCACATTGGATATTACTGTGCACAGTCCACAAAACTTGTCAGAGAGGAGAATCGGGCACCCTCACTGTGGAAACTAAGGAAGAAAAGGCATTTCTAGTAACATTTTTAGAAGGTGATATGACACAAGAGCATAATTTCATTTCATTAATGTATGAAGGATCTGAATTTCAAAAAGATAGATGAAGAAAGCAAATTTACTTTTCCTTAATGACCCAGTTTGCTGAGCTACCCTGAGTAGTTTGACTGCTCTGGTTTTTCAGGAGAAGGAAAAAATTAATTGCAGAGCTTTTCTACTACCATGTGCCTCCCTCAGCCTGGTACTTAGCACATGCAGAAGCTCTGTGGCATAATGAACATTCTACATCCTTAGAGCTCCCCTGAATTCCCATGGCTCCTACAGCTGAATCCCGGCTGCTCCACTGAGCTTATATATGGGCATCCCCAGGGAGGGAGAATAGCCCTGCTCTTTGCAGGTCAGGCTTCATATTAAGTATATTTCCTTGTCTGCTCTTCTTTATCATCTGGTGCTGTAGGAGTAAATAGTTATTTAATCACTCCCTCTACATTTGCATGCTGAGATGATTTTATAGTTATTACTGTGAATACAGTTCTAGCTTCTTTATTCAATCTTAGACTAGTCTGATCAAGAATAAAATGAGGCCCAAAGGCAGGCTTCTAACTTAGTTTACACCATTTGCTAGACAGTTTAGCAGTTTCTGGATAGTCTGCATGATTGACCAATCAGGTAACAGAAACATATAATCAGATTCTGGAATTCAGAAACAGGATTGCTGTTCAACATGTATAAACTCTGGCTATCATGAGTCAGATTTAACTAGCCAGTTAAAGCAGCAACACAAGAATTATTTGTTAAAAGTTTCAAAGCAGATAGGAAAGAAGTTCTTATGGATCTTAATGGACCTTAAGTCATTCAGACACTAGATTGGCAATTCCAGACTTGTTTTTGATTGCAGGACTGATCTCACAATCTATTTCTAATGTGAATTCAGTTTTTATGCCTAAAATAGTGTTCTTATCACCATAGGATGCATCAGGATTCTGTCTGTTTTAGAAAAGGAAGTGGAGGCAGAAGTTCCTCATAGTTGAAGGAAATAGGAAAATCTAAAGCTCACTGCAATAAGCTCAGTTTTGAAGGTTGAGGAAGTAGGTATCCAAAGCAGTTTTCAAACTGGGGTATCTGAGGCTTGTTCCCTAAATCTATTACAGCTCCATTTAGCTAAGCAGCTAAATGATGAGTTAAACATATAAATCCCTGTTGAGTTGTCTATATTTAATACTTAAAAGTATCATTTGTGGGTATCTAAGTCTGTACTGATGAACCTATCTATCAAGATCAGTTCCTAAAAGGAATTAAAGACTTGCTTAATGCTTGAAAATCCTATTAGCTTCATGGTTAATATCCCAGGATCTGATCTGTAAAAGCAGCTCTTTGGGCAAATATTGTGGCTTCTCATTCTGATGCTGCAACAAACCATGTCAGAGCTTGTCACTGAAAGTCAGAACCTCCTTATATTTCATCTGTGATTTGACTTGGTTTTCTCCAAAGGAAAAGTTAAATTTCTAGGCTTTCAGAGTTCACATCAGTGCTGCACTTAAGGGTAAAAGTAACCAGCAAAACAGGGATGCCTGAGTCAAAGCAGATGGTGTTTTGGGAATGCTGTCCTTTCTCCTCCTGGTGTAAGGTGAAATATAACTACAATGATCAACAGTAGCATCCAGCAGCTATGTTCAGCTTTTTGTGAAATAATACTATGTTTGGTTTTCCTGGGTGGTGGCTGTATATAAAAGTGATTAACATAATACTCCATATTAGTCTTAATAACCTATGATTATGAAATAGTAATGTGATGTGGATCTCCAAAATTAAGTTTGGCACATTGTAATTATTAGAAACACCAAATGGAGATGTTACAGTTCTTATTCAGAAGAGGATTACCATACTGAACTATGATTCCAGAAAAAAAATACTGAAGAGCAATGTGAAATCTTGTGTGCAGTAAGAAAACGTCATAAAATTCTGAAATTTGGTGGGCTTGTTTAAGCTGGAACAGACTCTTAAGAGAGCTTCAGATGAAGATGGCTTACTGCCTTGATTCCTTTTTTTTTGGTAGAGAAGACATGGAATAAACAGCAGGAATCCTTCACAGCTATAATCAGGAGAAGAAAAAAAAACGCCAAAACTGAGCATACCACCCAAAGAGTGCTGTGGAAATCTGCCTGTCTTCATGTTTTCTGTTATCTCTGCTGCCTTGTGGGCTGGAGCTTTTGTCATCTCACTTTGGGGCCATGAAGCCTCTCTTTAAGACTGGGGTGAGGAGCCACTTAAATATGAATTTAAGTTTGTGGGTGCAGATAATGGAAACCTATGGGAAAAGAGAGAAGACAGCCTTGGGTGTTCTCCTGCATGCTTCTAGTCTCTAGCAAGTCCTCAGGCATGCTGAAGGTGACAGATTAAAGGGGAGAGCAGTCACCCCTTGTGCTTGAGGCATGCTCTGTGCCAAAAAAAATGGTGCTACCTGGCAAAAGAGGGTTCCCGTATGCCAAGGGATTGGATCTCTAGCCAAGAACCTCAGTGGGAGCTGCCTGATATGTATAGTATGTCCTATAGAAGGGGTGGGATGTTCCGCACACAATTCTTTCTGCTGGAGCACCCCAAAGGGTTTTGCAGGTCTCTAGAAAACCTTATACTTCCTCCTGGCCCTTGCTGTTTTCTTGGGAGAGAAGGCAGCAGGATTTGTATTTTCCAGCTATGTTCTGGCCAGCAACCTTAGTGACACAAAGCAAAGAGGAAGGCAGTAGCTGCAACTAGGCTTTGCCCTGGAATATTTCACCACACTCTCTCTGGGAGTCAACCCCCTGCTGCCCTCCCTCATCCTCTCATGCCAGGCTTGGGGAACCACATACCTGCATGTTGACTTGGATGGGCTGTCTCTCCCCACTTTTGGTATGGGGCACCCCCTCGGTGTCATAGATCCCTGTGTAAGAGGCTACTTGTGCATCACGTGATTTTTCTTCCAGTGGGACATTAACACCGCCGATGCCCATGGTCCTACAAAAAGACAAGATCCAGCCTTTCACAGCCCTGAATTCCCCTTCCTTGGTAGCTTGAAGCCAGCACGTGGGTTTGCAGCTTGGTACTGCTGGTAGCCTCTGTACTGGGAAAAAGCTTCAGGCATTTTAGCAGACCTGCATGTGCTGCTGACTCATTGGGGCTCCTGAAATATGCCAGGGCTCTGCAGTCACCCAGGGAAGGAGTAGAAAGGAGTGGCAGGCGGGATCTGATTTCGAATGGATCGGGAGAGGTTAGTCGAATCTCTTCGGCGGGGCCGCCCCTCCACCCAGAGCTGGTTCCCCATCTGGTCCCTGTCTCTGCTTTGCCACGCCGCAGCGAGGCTTGGGCATTGTGTAGGAGGGACTTCTTCCTCCAGCGAAAGCCGCGAGGAAGGAAGGAGAAAAGAAGCTGGGCTTGAAAAATCTCCGGGAGAAGGTGGGGAGGGAGAGGGAAGGCAGCGATTCCCAAACGTGCCCCCCCCCAGGCCAGCCAGGCGGAGCACAGGGAACAGCTGGCGAGGAACTCAGAAACGGGGCCACCAAAGTAAAAGGGCGGGGAGGGAGAAATCACGGAAACCCCGCGCTGACAGCCTGCCAGGAAAAAACATTAAACGTCTAAAAATAAAGCAGCAGGGAGGGAGAGGAGGGCCGTGGGAGCCGCCCTGAGGAGAACCGCCTCACTTACGTGGCCTGGACGGTGCCGGGTCGGAGGGACACCTCGATTTTGTACTTGGCCCCGGTCAGCAGCTTGATGGTGCGGTTCTGACCGAAGCGCTGCCCGTCCACCTTGAAATACACGGCCCCGTCGTTGGGCTGGATTTTGAGGGAGACGCTGATTTTCACGAGTCCGGGGATGTCGCCCATCTCTTGCGGCCGGAGGGGCCTGTGGGCTCTGCGCGCGTCTCGCCCCCTCCGAGGAAAGGCGGCTGGCCGGGAGCGAGGGAGAGGAAGAGGAGGAGGGAGAAGGAAGAGGAGGGGCTGCCGGATCCCAGCCAGCCCAGCCCTTCCCAAAAGCAGCGGATGAGATACTTGATTATTTATTTTCCCTCCCATTAATCACGGCGTAGCATCTGGCGGTTGATGTCTTTTCCCCTCTTCTTTTCCCCCGCCTCCACTTCATCACCCCGCCCCATGTCCTGGTTTGGGGGACATTTGCAGCTGCTCAGATTGCTGCCGGTTTCCAGGGAGTTAATCCGGCCCCGATTACTGCAGCCTTAATCCCGCAGTTCGTCCCGGAGGAAACGAGACGGCCTTGGCCGGGCTCCGCCGGTTCAGCACCACAGGCGCGGACAGCGGCAAGGGCAGGGAGCGCCCCGCGGGCTCTCCGTGGGGTCCCGGCCGAGGGGAGCCCCCTAAACCACCCCCCGAGTCCTCAGCTGGGGGGAGCCCCCCAAACCACCCACCGACCCCCTCACCTGGGGGAGCTCCCCAAACCACCCTCCACCCCCTCGCCTGGGGGGAGACCCCCAAATCACCCTCCGATCTCCCACCCGGCAAAGGCCTCCCGAGGGTTGATCGAGCCCTCTGGGTTGGGCTGAAACATCTGTGTGGTGGCACGGAGGAGCCAAAGCTGCCCGAGAGAGAGGGGAGGGCGGGCAGCAAAGACGTGGTTTTCTGGTTCTTTTGTCTCCCGGTGCAGCAAAAGGTTTTGTTGAGTCACCGTGCCTGGACTGAGGGTCACTTCCTTGGCTGTGAGAGTCACCATGCCTGGACTGAGGGTCACTGTCTTGCTGAAGTCAACAGTCAACATCAGCAGGCCAAGGTTTCTCTTGGGATTATTTCAATCACTTCATTGCAATCCTCTTATTTAAATAAAAAAAAACCCTACTCTGTAACTGCACTGTAAGATCAGAATGTTTTGTCTTGAAGTCTAATACTACTCTCTACATATGGCTGGTGCTCTTTGTTCTTAAACGAAGATCCTTGAAACTGAACAATTTACCATAATTCAACTCAGCCTGTCTCATTCCCATCTCTAAGGAGATTACTTTTAACCCAGGCAGGTTTGTGCCTATTTTCCATTCTTTTTTATTTTTTCTTGTTTGCTGTTAAAACTGTAGCACCCTTATGTCTGACACAAGCTTTGGGCCACAAATATACTTTTTGCTTGGACATTATGGCAGAGTTAATGGTTTTGTTAGGAGAATTTCATAGGTCCATGTTGCACTGTACTAACCTGTTCTTTGTTTCTCTAAGGCTGGGATATACATGTAGTGGTGCAATGTGAACAAAGCCAAATTGTAGATACAGCATTGCCCAGCTGCATTTTCTTATGCATGCAAGTTTCAGTGATTTAATTTTATTAGGAACTTTAAGCAAAATAATACATTCTGTTGAAAACCTCTGGGAAAAGAAACCCCAAAACCCCAAAATCCTACTGAATATCCCTTGCTTAGAGTCCAGCTAAACACAGCCTTCATAATGTGTTCAGCCATTCAGGTTTCCACAAATACAGGGGCAGGATATGATCCCTGCTTCTCAGAACTGTGTATCTCTGCAAAAATACTAAACAAACAAACCAAAAATAAACAAACAACACCCACTCCTGGTGCATTTCTCCTTATCTCTTTTCATCACTGCAAGAGAAATCTCATTTTGCATTGTATTCTGCAGAAACTGCTGCGTTTTGTAGCTTGTTGGAAGTTTTGCTGGCAGTAAATGCCCTTTCTGTAACTTTAAATGTAATTCCGTATGAAATCACAGAGGCCTAACCTGTGGAGAATGTGACTCTATCACTTAAAGTGGTGTGTGAAGAGTAATGGCCAGGGATCAGATTTGCTTGCTTCATGGGCCAGACGTGACATGTTGTAGTAAATTGTGTGTAGCTGAAGCCATTGATTGCAATTAGCTTCCTAAGTACATGAGAGGTCAGATCTATAACGAGGGGTTTTTTTCCCTCATTATTTCTGCCTGAATGATTATCTTTCTATGGACACAGCTCAGACTGGGACTTTATCCCTGACCAGTATTAGGCAAACATGAGAGATAACTAAAAAAGCATCATATGATGGAATGTGTATGCATAGTAACTGTCTTACCATATGCAAGTGTAACATGGTGAGAGTAGAACATTTCTGAAGAAGAAATTCTTAATTTAGGCAATGACCTTCTTTTGATTGATCTAATAATTTCACTTGTGTTAATACATTTACTCATCTGATCCCACCAGATACCCTTTATCAGTATAGATCAAGGGAAGGAGTTGCCTTTGCTAAGCCCTTCTGGGAGATTAGTTTTGTTGCTGCCCACCTTAATGGCCCTGACCAGCATCACCTGAGGCTGCCCACATTTAGTTTTGGTTCCCATGCCCTTCCTGAATTATGCTTAGGACAGCTGTTCTCCTGCTCCACCACTGACATCTCCAGCCATGGATGCCCTTGACCTCACCCTGCATGTTGAGTACCTGGCTTAACTCAGCCCAAGGATGGAGGTGCTTGATGCTGTGGAATGGGCCCTGGCTAGAGAAACCAGGCCCTTCCAGTCCCCATGGGGATTTTCTATGGGTCCCAGATCTCAGGCTCCTACATTACCTGATGTTAATCACGTGATATTCTGTAGGGAGCAAAATATCTGAAGGAAGAAGAGTCGGTGTGGTTTTTCCAGGAGCACAGAGTAAACATGCTGACATTTACAAGATTCAAAGCTAAATAAATAATCATAGACTTAGGACAAAGTCCTATTTCTCTAAGCCACAGCAGCAATTTGTTTCTGGGAACAAAAGGATAAAGTTGTGTCAATTCCTCCATTTTCTACACATACATTTGAAGGGTGGGCTACAATATTTAATGTCTCTAAACTGCAAAACTGTTTTTCCTATTTGTTTGTTTGTTTGTTTGTTTTGAGGGGTTTGTTTGGGTTTTGTGTGTGTGTGTGTGTCTGTGTTTTCATTTGGTTCTTTTCAGTCCTTCAAATCTACTTTTCATTCCCCTGGCAGCTGAGGCTTCCCAGTCTGTTCTGTGAAGTCAGCAAGGTACATTAAGCTATATCCCTTCCCTTGGGTATGAAGATTGGAGCATTCATCTGTGCCCTGGCAAATGCCTCAGTGCTTTTGAAAGGAGTGGTAAATGAGTTGTACCCAGCAGTTCTATACCTCTTTTTCTTCCTAAGACTATGAAAGTTTCATACATCCTACAAGATCTGTGAACTACATACAAACTGCATCCTCCAAGACCTCTTTATTGTGCATAGATCTTCCCTGCTGCACCAGCATAACCCGCATGTATTACTGATGGGGAGCTACTGTAGGGGAGAGGTGAGGGTGGATGTGTTCAATGAAAGCTAAGAGATAACATGCAGATGAACCATGACCTATACTTTAAGCAGGTCTGAATTATCTAGAAAACATTCTGGAGAGATGTTTTCAGTCTTTTGATTGCACATACTCAATATGATCTCTCTAGGCATTATATGTCAATTGCATAAGCTTTCAAGTATTAACATTTATGCAGACCTTCTCACTAATGCTCTAATCCTGCTGCAAAGCTCAACAATCATTAAATATATAAAATGTACCTCGAAGCACAACAAGATAGTTCATTTAAGATGGCCAAACCACAGCATTTAGATTCTAAGGTGCCATGGGATACCTGTATTAGCCTTTTTATGCATGCCCCTATTTGCTTAATTTCTTAACACAGTGCTAAATTTGGAAATGTTGTGGTTTGGGGTTTCTTTTCAAGAAGGGCATGCAAAGCCACAATCTCTCATGCTCTAAAAATAGGCATATGTGTGATTCTGTATGTAGGGAATTGTGCTAAGGCTTGCACCTGCCAGCTCTCAATTTAAAATTTTGATTCTTTTAAGCCCTCTGCCTATGTGCAGAATTAGAGTGGTTTTTTTTACTGAAAAATCAGCTGGACAGTCTTTATCTTGTTTGGAAATCACTTCAGTGTATCATCTTTCCCATAGAGACAATAATTTTGAACATATAACATTTGTTATAATTTCCCTTGCAAATGCAGCTTGATTTGCTGTAGTGACATATACTTATGGATAGGTCATGTGTTTTGCTGCAGATTAGGTGGGTTTGTGGCATTTACAGTGCAGCAAACATGTTAGAACCATCTCTGCAAGGGCTTGTGGAGCAGTGGAGAGGGTGTAACTGAGAATTTTCCCTTCCTTGCAGCTGCTGTATGGTTCCAATTTTAGGTATAAACACATCTTAGTCCCACTTGCTTAGATAAATGTAGTTGATCTTTTTTTCCCAGTGTTTGCAGGAACTTGTATTCTGAAGTAGCAGAAATAAAGAAGAATTTTCTGAAGAAATACAGCAGTAAGTTCTCCTGTACAAGAAGAGTAAACTGAGCTAACATATTCAGTTCTGCTGCAGATCATGATATTTTGACAAATTCTGCTCATCTGACATCGTGCACCTTTATGTACTTGAGACAGAAATGGAGAGGACATAGTAAATTATAGCAGATTTCCACATTGCAGGTTATCTTCTCTTTCTGACAAAACTCTTCCTCCCCTTTGTGGAGAGGTAAAAGAAATGCAGCTCTTCCTCTCTCATGCCTGATGCTGCTCTTTAGGAATGGCTGGACAAAGAAGACCCACATCCACAGTCCATACTCCCTTGCACCTGCCACAGCTAGTGTGTGTTTAAGGACCATTTTGCCTCACATGAATGATTCAGCTACATCAGCATGTTTCTGTCTGGGGTGGGGGGGGATGAAGTGCTGATTTCCCTGCAGTAGTGTGTGGTAAATGAAACCAAACCTCAGCATTAAAGAACAGGATTGCACCAGACTTGTAAAGTGGAACAGCAAAAGGACCAGCTGAGCTTTAAAGATGAAATAGAAACAATATAGAGAAGTATTATAAAAGTGGTTGCCTTCAGCTAACATTAGATGGAAGTTATTTTGTGTTTTGACACTGAGTAGCATAAGTAGTAATGGTAAATTCTGGAGCGTTTGACTAGGTGCCACTGTGTTTAGACTTACATTTCATACCTCCAAAGGCTTTTCACACAGATAAGTGAGAAGAAGGAGTTTTTGTGAAATTGTGGAGTCACCATCCCTTTCTGTTTTCATTAAACCACTTTTTAGTATAGGGATATGTTGGGACAGGGATATATAGATATTCTATTGAGGAGTACCTATCCCTGGTCATCTCATATCACCAATTTATTGTGCAGGGCCCTGTCATCCTGATTCAGCACAAACACTGAGTCAGCAGGAGCAGGTAAGCAGGAAAACCTGCACAAAGGATGCCTGCACGGAGCAAAATACTGGCAGGTTCTTTTGTCTTTGCTCTCCATAAAACCTTTCAGCTCGGGAGGGGGCTTCCTTTCCTCAGACCTGAGGTGGGGGAAGCAAAGTAGGGACAGAAGGAAGAGCTAACTGTGATCCTGTTCTCGGTCTTTAATCATAGCTCCATGCTCTGAAGCATCATGTCCTCAAGGCAGGTAATAAAGGGATAATTTGGCTTCCAAATTACACTTCAAGACTTACTGTTGTCTGTGACTGGTATTTTTGGTTTATCTAATTGGAAAAAGGAAAAAAAAAGTATCTTTTTCTGAAGATAAAACCACAGAATGAAAGGGAAGAGAAGGAAACAATTCACCTTTGTAGAAGGATTCTTGGCAGAACAAGGGCATGCTATTCTCCTACAAGAATTGGACAACCCTGACCTGCAGATTACAGAGTTATTTTGAAGACCATGTACTGTCTTTGGAACAAGACAGACCATGTACTGTCCTTGGAACAAGATAGACCATGTACCGTGCTCAAATAGATACAAGAAAGAAAAATGAGCATTGTGCCAGGACGAGGCCAGATGCCAGGCATGTTGTAGGAACTGCTAATTTAGCACACCTTAGCTAAAATGCTTATAGCATGACAACCAATCAGCAAATAACATGTATGTATGAATGCAGCCACTTAACCAATGAACATTAAGCATTAGTGGTGTGAGACAGTGTATAGAGAAAGGTAAATATGCCAAAGTTGCTTAATAAAGTAGAAGGACATGTAGCCCCATTGGTGTGATTGTCATTACTTGGCTGACTCCGTGGGACCCTCTTCATGCCTTCTTAAAGCAAAAAGAATTAGTGACCAAGAAAGACATTATACAGGAGGATTCTACAAGCTCCTCAGTCCATCAAACATCCTTTTAAAACTTCTGGGGAAAGAAGAGAACCTTCACAGAAATATAACTCAGAAATCCCATTAGATCATCTCTGCTCTGGGAATCCAGGGCATCTTCAGTTCATTCCAAGTCCTAGACCTGGTGGGCAAATTTTCTATTGTAAATGTTAGACAAGGTTTTTGATCACTTTTTAGTGGTAAATTTTTACTTTTAGTTCCAAGGACCATGAAGTTTTATTAGGTCTGTTTGAGCTTCTGTCTCTAATAATTTTAAAATCTATTTGTTGAATTCAAGTATGCTTCACAGCTAGAGAATACATGGAGTCTTTTATTTGAAAACTGATGGATGATTTTCTTCATCAGCAACTAGTGCCTCTAGTAGCAATAAGATCCTTACAACAGTATGACTTACATGAGCAAAGGAACAATGTACTGGGACTGCAGGTTTTAGAAACCCCAAACAATATAGTGATAGATTAAATCATCACAAAAAGGTATGCTTTGGACAGAATGCACCATGACATAACCAGAATGTTTCAGGTTAAAGTGTTTAACCTGAAAAACAGGTGCTCTGTCTGCACAGAGACAGGATGTGTCATTTGAGCAGCAACTCATTAGGAAAGACCTGGAAAAGGAAAATCTCCATTCAGACATTGAGGAAAAACACCCAGCACCCAGCAGCTGGGATAGATACAGATAACCAAGAAAGGAGTGGAGTCTCATTTGTGAGAATACCACTAAATAGGCATCAGTGAGGAATGTCTAGGAAAGGCCTCTGAAGGCTCTGCTAACCTTCTGGTCCCCTATCACAGACCTTGTCAGACTTCTGAGTAAGACTTCCTTTGGAGTAAAGGCTGAGACAGAGAGTCATATGGAGAACAGGAATTTCTGTCTGTGAAAAAAGTCCCTGTTTAGGAATTTTTAGCTTGGCAGACGTGACAGATGGAGTCACTCTGGGCTCAATCAACACTTATCTGAATGAGGTTAGCTGCAAAAGTGACCTGGAATCTTGTGCTTGAAAGAACACAAGAGGCTGCTTCAAGACACCATGAAGCAGCCTCTTATTGCTTCCCATATACCCCCACTTTTTTCTATATGGGGAAGAGGGATTGTGACTCTGGTATGTATAAAAAACTATGGGTTTGCCTTGTCTTTTCCCAAATAAAGCCAAACAAGCTCTGCAGCAAGTAAAAGATGATTGTAGAAAGCATTTTGTGGTCAGTGCTCTATGTAATGCACAGGTCTAATCCATTTGTGCCTATTTGACAGCTGACATCTTTGAGAGGCCTCAGCACCAAAATCCAAATCCTGATTAACTCTGGTAAACAAATTTCTTATGTCAGCAGAGGGCGCATCCTTGTTAACCAAATGAGGGTCCTCCACCTTCCTGCCAGACTTCACATGCTTGCCCTCATGGAGCCAGGTTTGGAAGGCAGGGTGAAGTGAAAGCATTGATGCATTGAAAACCTGTCTCTGAAATCATTTGGCACACGCCAGGCAGCAGCAGCAGCACCATTCCCTGTCTTTTATGGTAGAGCTCATGTATTTGCAGAACAGGCCCAGTTTCTTGTGACTGAGCAATGAAGTGCTTATTTAACTTCCCAGGACTCTGTCATCAAGGCTGGCTGTATTTGAGATGATGGAGTGTTTTGTCAGGCTGTTGTCTGTGCTGTCAGAGACAGACTATAAATACACACGTACTTCTGCATTTCACTATCTCTCACTTTGTAAGAGGAAATGGGTTTGCGATTAGCATTGAGAGGAACTTGTGAAATGACACAGTTGTACTGTAAAAACACCATCCCACAGACTTTGCTGCCAGAGGAACTCGACAGCCAGCACTGATAGAGCTGAGAGCAGGATTGCCCAAGCCATGGAGCGAGAGCCAACGCGCATAAGGGAGGGCTACTTGGTTAAGAAGGTAAGTGGGGTAGTTTGGGATTGAGTGGAAGAGAAAACTCTGAACAGGTTGGGAAGATGCAGGGAAACATACTATGGAATCTTGGCAAAGAGGCAACAGGAAATAGCCACAGCCTACTCAGTTGCACTTAATTGGGTTAAACATCAAGGAAGAATAGTGAGATTAAAGAAATCACATCACCTTGCCTCAAGACAGTGTGTGGGGCCACAGGCACATCCAATCTTTGGGAAGGTGTTTGCCACTCCACAGCAACCTCTTCTTCGGAGTCTTTTGTAGTACAGCCCATAGGATAAAGCCTTTACTTTTATTTAAATCCACGGTGACCTCCACTGGCAGAGCAACTACAAGGGGAAATAAATGGTGGTCAGAAAAATAACAATATTTAACTGCATAGTTGGATGGGTGAGGCTGTGGCATGTTCTCCTTGAAACACAAACTGTAGTTATTTTAGCATCAATCAGGCACTCCCTGGAAGCTCATATCTTCCTTGGGTATCACATGAAGAGTGTTTCATTGAACATAATTTATGATTTATTGATGCAGGGCAGCATGTTTAATACCTGGAAGCCAATGTGGGTTGTGCTCTTAGAAGATGGAATTGAATTCTACAAGCGGAAGGCTGATAACAGTCCCAAAGGGATGATCCCACTAAAAGGAAGTACTATTCACAGCCCATGCCAAGATTTTGGCAAAAGAATGGTACGTACTTTTTTTACAAAAAGAATTGACAGTATACTTATACTTCTGGAAGCACTGAAAAGGCAAAAGGGTGATGGTTGCAAATTCCTGGCACTCATCCTAGTGGAGATTCTTACTTGCCTTAGGAGGTTACAAGCAGGCTTGGAATTGTGCGCTTCTTGAATTCAGGACACTTCAAGAGGAATAATTCAAAAAGCACTTGGGGGTTGGTTGGTTGGTTTTTATTAAACTTCTGAATCTCTCAGAGAGCAGAACTAAATTTTATTGGTGTGAGGATGTTTTGCAGCTGAATGGCAACAACTCCTGTATAAAATGTAAATCTAAGTGCCACAGAAAAATGGTAGTGGGAAAGTATTTTGTGAGCAGGAGAAACATTTATTTTTTGTCAAGGAACAAATGACTTGCTCAGACAGGAAGGAGATAAATGCTGTGACACATATATTTTGTTACAGGGTTACAGGGTTCCTGAAAAATAGTTGGTAAAACGGGATTTCTCATATGAGCAAAGAAATATATCATTAGTAATTTATTATTTTGTCCACTCAATTTCATCAAATAGGCATGATATCCCCATGAATTCCTCTGACAAAGGGGTGCCCCAGAATCTGGAACATTATTCCACCACAGTTAAAAAAAATTTACCACAGGGATACCTGACTAAAGATAGAAGTCTCTGTGAGAGTATTAGAAAAATAGAAAGCGTGAGACACAGCTGAGTTGGTGAACTTTACTTTTTCACATGAGTAAAGTGAGGATACTTAAACCTGTCCTTAGGTTTGGTAGTAAGTGGAATCAGGGTCCCTTGTGTCAGATTTGGACCTGCTGGCTTTGCTTTTTCCTTCTTTTCTTTCTTCAGCATTCTTTCTTTCCTTTTTTTTTTTTTTTTGGGGGGGGGGGGTGTGGTGTTGTTGTATTTTTGTTGTTGTTGTTGCAGAACCCATATTTATATGAAAAAAACCCACCCTGATCCTTACTAAGTCTTTTTAGACTTACATCTGTCAAGAGAAAGGGCCTGTTAACTTCCAAGCTGTCTTTAAGACAGTATAGAAAAAGGATGAGGCAGAGAATAAAGATTGCTGTTAATCCTGTGCTGATTATCTTATTAACAAGCCTCACCACAGCACTCCTTACTCTATACATGAGGTATGAAGGCTACTATGCAAGAGTATCACCGACCTAGATTATAATGGTAGAAATTAAGTTTTTCTCACGAAGCATTCTTCTTCAAACAGTTTTGTGTTGGGTTTTGGCTTTTTCCTTTAACTCTCAAAAAGGCACTGCCATCAACATTGTTTCACAGTAGTTGCTTGAAAATGTCAGTAACATATTTACAATAAAGGAAAAATAATTCACCAGCATATGTGCATTCAACAAAGCAGGCACAGAGGTCTGAAGTATCTGATGTCTGCTGAAGACAGAGTGAGAGAGATCCTCACCTTCCCAAAGCTATCCTTTGGGATGCACCAGTCTCCAGAAGATGCATTGTATCTTTATGGAAGGGTGACAGTCTCTGAAGATCATTCCTTTGGCTGCACTGGGTTTTCTGTTATGCTTCATTTTACATTGGGTGTTTACATAATGAGCTTTACATAATGTTGCATTTTAGTTCCTGGGGCCTTTTCTGAGGGATAATAAAGACAAAGAAAGACCCAGGGGTTGAGGCATCCAAAATAGCTTTTCATAAATGAGATTTGCTGCAGGGTTTGCTGAAGTCAGTGGAAACAATCCAAATTACTTCAGCAGGCATTGGAGCAGATCCTTCATATTGAGGTGGTGAGATTGTTCTGCAAGTCCACAAACCAGTAGCCCTGGAGATGGATTTTCTCTTAAAATTTCAAATAGTCAAAAATTGAAGATGTTTATTCATATGAGCAAAGCTATCACCAGGATTGTTCTTACAAGTACTGCCTAATATGATTATACCTAGTTTCCTACATGTATTCCTTGAAAACGTAGTATCTTTATTTTTACATCTTACATTTTACAGCTTTACAGTACTGCTGAATTCAATGTTTCTGCATTCTGCTCTGGCTTCTCACTAGTTACACGTCAAAGCATACAGTTATTCCTCTAATGGGAATTACTCTGGTTCTTAAGTTTATATGGCTAGAAATGAAAGTATATTTTTAGGACAGGAATTCTGTATGGTGAACAGTGGGATAATTCTCATTGGGTCTGTTTTAAGTATAGTGTCATCTGTCTGGGCCCAGTTTGGAACAGGGACTATTGGGCCACAACCAAACTTCCATATTTCTCTGGTTAAGTTTTTAAATCAGCTTGTGTATCTGCACCAGGACTTCATTTGAAAGCTCAGAGCACATCACCAACATGCTTTGTTTACTACATCAATTGCAAATTGCAGGTGCTGAGGGGAAAAGAACCAATCTTGGATTTGTTAAGCACAGGTAAAGGCTGTTCAGAAGGGGCTGCAACTGCATATTTTGAGATTATATTTCAAAATGCATTCACCGCTGTCTGCTGTCCTTGATTTAAAGTTTGATCATTGTTTAATGTAACATAAATTCTGATATTCTTCAGCTTTTTCCATTTCCCCCATGGTTTTCTTGTGAACAGCATCATCCTGTTTGGTTGCTCATAGTAAGATTCATCTCTCCCAATTTAAGTACGTAAAATGTTGGTATTTAGTTTAGTCAAATGGTCTAATTTTCTCAAAAACACAACCCAATATACATCATCAGAGGGAGGCTTGGTCATATCTAGGACTGGAGAATCAACCTCTACCGATTTCAGAGGAAGCCTGGAATTCCATCTAACTTACTAGCTTAACTTTGTAAATGCTAAAAAGAAATGTCTTTGCCAGCCTTTTCTGTGTGCTGGAAGTGAAAACTCTTCTTGGCATTTCACTCTAGGTTGCTTCTCAGCTCTTTGAAAAGGCTATTTTTTTCCTTTGGTAATAAATTTCATCAATGCTTTGGTATTTCATTCTATTAATCTGGGGTGTTAGCTTGACTGTTGAATATTGGGATTTGGATACATCTGTCTGTTTACTTTTGTCATACATTGTGCATTGATTTTTAGTGTGTAAGTCTTTCCTGCATAACAGAAAAGGTGAGTATTGCTGGAAATATGAACAGTATCAGATAAGAAAAGGCTACTTTTCTATCTGAGATGGACTTTGATGACTTGTTGCTTTATAAGTTTGAAATGTATCTTCCATGAAATTCAGTTGGACTTTGCACAATTTCAGGGTGTCAGATTTTTTCCTATTGGCCATTGTTTGGAAAATGCTTGTGAGGGATGTTCAGAAATGTATCACTTACAAACTTGGGCTTCAGCAGACTCATTCAGAGTGCTGATTTCACTGATGTAAATTTACTGCTCTTTGGCAGAAGCCTTTGCTTTCCTTGCAAGTCGTGCTGTTAGCTTGTGGCTTAGCTTGGCATTTTTAGACACCTGCTGAGTCAGAATCTGTGATATTTATTATAATACAACTACAGAACAAATTAGTGTCACTCATGAGGAGCTATATTTTAGAGGAAGTGGAAACCTGAATAATTAGATCCTGATTTTCCATCCAGAAGATCACTGGATGGAAATTAGTTCAAACAGTGTGAACTTTGTTGGATGGTTTTGGGGTTTGTTTTTTTTGTTTTGGTTTGGGTTTTCTTCAGCTTATTGTTATTTTTTCTGTTTACAACTACCTCTAGATGATCTTTTCTCATTTTTTGGGAAACACAGTCTTTCCATTGTTGCTAGTGTGTTTGGATAGGTGATCCTAAGGTGTAGCCAAGGGTTGGAGGTATCATCTCCCTACTAAGCCATTAAAGGTTTACTAGGCTGCAAATATACTCAGGTACTCTCTAGTGTATGACCTTTTCTCCCCTTGTGAGACAGTAGCTGAATATGATGTGAGGTATTTTTCCTTCTTCAGACTGCTCACGTGTCTCTAAATATTAAAAAAATTTACATCCATTGTAAGCCTGCAGGGGCTGGGTGCTTCTGATGCCTTAGGGTTTTAATTTTTATCTTTTTCAAATCCAAGTGTATAACTGTAAAACTCCATATAAAGTGTTAGCTATTGCTTCACATTTTGATCAGACAAAACGATTCTCTAGGCCTGAAGCCCAAAGACACTTCATTGTTCCAGGCCCTGAAAGTATAAATAAAAGTGAGTTGGGGGGAAGAAACTGGGGGTACATGACTTCATTTCCTGAAGCTGTAATTGGAATATTAACTTCTGATAGGTAAATGGACCAAACTTATATCTGTCTGAAAAACTTGTGACCATTGTCCATCTTGGGTGTAGCCCCTCAAAGGCCTCTGACTGTCCAAAGTGTACCTATTGAAGGCCTTTAATAAATACCCACTTTTATTCTCTTAATCTTGTCTAGCCTCTGTTCCAGGTAGCCACTCCAAGAAATCACTTCAGCCTTTCAGCTGTGTTGAACTTCTCAGCAAAAGTTAGAATCAGCAGCTGTACTGGTACCACATACTGTTGCTATTGGGTCAGAAACAACACAGATAAACAAGTGCCACACTCCATGCATTCACAGAAGACTAAATAATTTTATTAAGAAACCCATTCCTTTTATACTCTAGTTCACTACAGGTGGACCTGATTGGTCCTTTAATTAAAACACCATCACCATCAGCTAATTAAGAAACCACCCTTTTGGAAAACATATCTCCATAACACATTCCACATATTCACAACACCAGGTGCAGCAAGTTAAGATAAGAATTGCTTATAATTCTTCTCTCTGAGCTTCTTACAGCCTTTCCCAGAACAATGCCTGGGAAAGTTGTCTGTTTCTCTATGTGACTAAAGAGCTGCCTCCACAGAAGACCTTGGATGTGCTGATGTCAGCATCAGTGATGGTGAAGTAACAAAAGGATTCAGTTACGTGCAGTGCTTGTTCGTGGTTTTCTTCAGAGTTTCTATCATTTTACTGTGTCTCTAAGGCACTTTCTATAGTCCTTAGGCATAGGTAGGCTGTATGCTGTGGCAGCTTAATTGTGCCCAACTAGCTACACAAAAGCAACTTTTAAAAAAACCTCCTGTAATTTATTATTCCAGTTTGTCTTCAAGCTCACTGTGGCCAAGCAGCAGGACCACTTTTTTCAAGCTGCCTACCTGGAGGAGAGAGATGCCTGGGTGCGGGATATCAAGAAAGCAATTCATTGCATAGATGGAGGCCAAAGATTTGCCAGAAAATCCACAAGGAAGTCCATCAGATTGCCTGAAACAATCAATCTGAGGTTTGTTCTCATGGCTCTGCTCTCCCATTTACTTCCATCTGCAGTCAGTGTGTCAGACATGTAACTGTGGCCAGGAAGAACAATGAGCCTGTCTGTCCATGGATTCTCTCACAGCCCCTTCTGCATGACTAAAAACTTCAGTTTGTACCATGTGTCAGAAATGACCTGTCAATCAGAACTGGAAAGATCTTTTTGAATATACTATCATTTACCAAAACATGCTTGTTTATCAAAGATTTTTTGCTGATAAAGAGATTCCTGGGCATAATGGAGTGCAAGAGGATATGCCAGCCAAAGTGTGACTCTTCCAGGAGAAGCATTTTATACAATAAATCATTTATTACAAAAAATATTTTAGACCTTTTGTTTGCTCTCCATCTTCTCTTCTTCTGATGTTGGCCTAGTTTTTGGATGGTGAGGGGACTGTGGTGCCTGTCAAAGAACATGAAACTGGCAAAGGGAGAAGAAGAGATAAAGGGAAGCAATCTGTTCGTACTTTTCAAAATCAAGGATGACTAGTTTTCTGCCTCAGAGCTGTAAATACCAAGATAAAGATGAGCCTGAAGTGTTCTTATAAGACAGTAAAACTGCACACAGGGCAAAGATCATCTGAGAGCATGCAGGCTTTGGGACAGGGACAGGTTTTCTGCTCAGCCCAGGAGCTTTGGGTGAACACAGAGCACAGCAGTGAACCCTCTTGCTGAGTCTGTGGGGCCCTGTGAAGGTCTCTCAGCAGTGGGTGTTCCTCTCTTCATGCTATAGTCACCACAAGTAGTTGCATTCTCAAAATAGGGAGATGTGGTGAGCCCTTTGTGCACTCCGCCCTCTGCTCCCACAGCTGTGAAGTAATGTAGTGAGACCTCTAGGCTTTTGCAACTTGAATTTTTCAGGAGATGCAAGAGATGAAACTAAGCCATGTTACAGCTCTGCAGAGAGCTGAACATGATTACAATGATATTGTTGTACAAACCGGCAAAACCTTTTTATTTGCTAACAGTTTCTGTGGTTCTTTTTATGCACAGTGCTTTGTACCTCTCAATGAAAGATCCTGAAAAGGGAATAAAGGAGTTGAAGCTGGAAAAAGATAAAAGAGTGTTTAATCACTGCTTTACAGGTAAGGAGCTCCTGTCCCTCTATTCTATACAATAAAGGAAGCACAGAATTGAAAAACTAAAGAGGTGAAACAGCTCTAAGCTCTGTAGAGCACATAGAAGTTTGATTTTTTTTCTTGACTAATCCAGGAGATGCTCAAAGGATATATCTTGGAAAAGTGTTCAGTTATGGCCATGGTAAACAAAGGAGAATGATGAAATTTTACTAGTGTCAGAAAGATTAAAATAATCTTTTGAGTAGATTGTAGTGTGAAACACTTAAATACAGAAGAATTACTCCATTCTGGATTTTTCATCACCAAATGGTGTCCCATTGTAATTCCCGTTTCACTCAAAGTCAAATCTGTATTTGTGCTCAAAAACACATAGATGTAGCACTTGAGGACATTGCTTATGGGGGGGACATGCCAGTGTTGGACTGATGATGATCTGGACTGATGATCTTGGAGGTATTTTCCAACCTTGGTGATTTCCAACAGCATTATGTTAGTAGCATAGCAGCCTGGATCCAGGCTTGGCTATCCTCCGTACATCCCCAGTCTCTGCCTTTGAGGCTTCCCAGCTCAGCCCTGTGTCCCCTCCCAGCTCTCTTCTCCATCAGGAATGGTGTTTGAGAGTTGACCCGGCCCCTGCCATCAGCTGGAAAGGCTGTACCTCATTGGATGGCCAGGAACCTCCCTAGATTAACTCCCCATATTGTTGCTAAGAACATTGTTCAGGAGATTGATGAATACATGGAGTAGGCTTGTTTCCTGTGTACTTTTAGGCTTTTTCATGTCTCTCTTGGTTTGTGGCTGATATTTTGTTCCTTTGTAACCAGGCACCTGTGTGATTGACTGGCTGGTGTCCAGCAGCTCCATCCGAAATCGCAAAGAAGGTCTCCTGCTTGCCTCTTCCCTCTTGAGTGAAGGCTATCTACAGCCTGCTGGGGACACATCCAAGGCAGCTGCAGAGGGACTGTCAGACACCCCCTTCCTGGATCTCAGTGATGCCTACTATTACTTTGTGAGCATTGATTCTGGTTTTTATTGTCTCACTTACTGATGCTCTGCTTTTCTCAAGCTTCTCGTTCGGCTTCTTAAATCCTGGAGGAAAGATTGTACAGAAGTGGAGAAATCTGTCTTAATTGTCTTTTTCCTGTGATGCTCAGAATGAGCCTGCTCACGTTAATAGTTGTAACCAGGATAGATTTTTTTTTTTTTCTGGCACCTTCTAAGTGTGAATTGAGTGCTGAGACTAAGTGTGGGAAATGAATTTGTAGAGAATTCTCAAAGCGTGATAGAAGGCTCCCATAGTATGCATCTTTAGGCTGGGTTCTTTTTAACTTAGACTTTGTTCCTGGTAATTGTACTGGTGACCAGAATTTAACCATCTGTTTCCCTGTTGATTCAGTGGAAGAGAAGAGAGTAAATCATTCTCACAGGGCTTCAAAGAGTGGCAGAAGCTACAAATCCATTTTGTGCAGAGCCATCAAGTCTGACTCAGCGTGAGTGTGCACACACACAGCTTGCCCGTGAGCAAAGAAGTAAAAGTTTTCAATATCCCCCAGTAACCTGTCCTGGGTGTCATACCCAGCCTTCTCCATTTATTACTTCATATTGTGTGGCCTGATTTGGAGAACTTGAAATATCCCAGTCAAATACTGTTTGAAAGATATTTGGCTTATGGACTTATGCTAACAAAAAAGGATGCCTTCTATAAAGTGGAAAAAGTAAATTGGTATTACAATTCTGTTTATATTTACCACATGGAATCACTTCGCTTCAGCAGAATGACTCTCCCACTACTCATTTGTTTTCCTAAATATGTTTATGCTAGGGAGACTTTACCTGTTAGCAGAGACACTCCTGGTAAAGGCAGCCTTGTGGCCTCCTGGGTGCTTCTTGTAGCAGCCCATGTGTGACCTGCTTGCTTTTGGATTATTTTTAGATTGATTCAATGCCAGTGTGGTGTGAGGAGGCCATAGGAAGTCAATGTCTTGATTTGGTATCTTAGAAGTGTGGTTCCACCTCACACTGAAATGTGCCCATGGTGATTTGGAGAGCTCCTCAACTTCACTGGGAGGCTCTTCCAGTAAAAGGTTAGAGTATTTAACAATAACCATAACAACAACAACAACAATAATAATATCTTCTTTGGGGTGGCAAAAAACAGCACGGAGGGAAGCAAAAAGATGCCAGCTTGGTACAAGTACATAAGCATGCAGCAGCTGTGTAACTTCTGTAACATTTCTCTTGTGGTCTTGCAGCCAGACAGTGGATTTTTCTGTGAGGGATATTCCAGTGATGATGATGTGGTCCTAAAAGAAGAATTCAGAGGCACAATTGTCAAACAAGGATGTTTGCTGAAACAGGTCAGTGCTGCCCATGTTCCATCCTGTCACTAGGATGATGTTCCATGGGTGCAAGATTACTCTTTTACACTTAAAAGCTTTAGATAAGAGAGAAACTACCCTCTGGCATCTCCACACTTGCCAGGTTTCTTCTCTGTCTCTCCTGCCTTTGCACAAGGAACACTTGCTGCAGCACAGCAGCAGGACTCTGGACAAATATTGCAAGGTTAATTGCTCTTACCACAAAAGAAAACAGTTGATAGCTCTAATTAGGAAAGAGTCCTACAGAAGATGTGACAAGTCATTGGTACAATGCAAAACTGAACTCAGGTAAAAAAGCTGTCACTCTGTGTCCCTCTGGACACAAAACTGGATTCAGTTGCCAGTTTTCATGGACTTTTTCAGCATGCTTGAGCAAAGGAGTTGTTTCAGTCACTAATATTTGACGTGTAAGACAGAAGATAACGGAATACCTTCGTTTCCAGCAAAACTTTAAGCAATACAGTGAATGTCGTGTTTCCAAGGCCATTGCAAGCAGATATCAGTGAACTGAAGGCAAAATCAGGATTCTTCAATGAATAAAATGGATCAGGTGGGAGGGACCTGCAACAATCCTCTGGTCCAACCACCTGACTGCTTCAGGGCTGACCAAGGGTTAAAGCACATTGTTAAGGGTTTTGTTGTCCAAAAGCTTCTTACACATTGACAGACATGGTGAATTGATCGACACTCTAGGTAGCCTGTTGCAGTATTTGACCACCCTCTCTCTAAAGAAATGCTTCCTAATATTGAGTCTGAACCTGCACTGTTAAAATAGTCTTTGAGGGCCTAAGAACTTTTTGGTGGTGCTAACAAGTATTTCTCTTGTTTAATCAGTTTACTCAATGGAAGAAATTAGACCCACGCCTTGCTGCTCTTTTACTCTGTCACGTTCTTACCAACCTAGTTAGTAAGAGCTTCCATGCAAACAGGAGGTAATTGAGAAACTTGTATTTTAAAATGCCAGAGGAAGTGACTCATGACAATCTTTCACCAGTGTTAGTCTGCACTTGGTCACCCTCAGTGAGTTGTGGGTCATTGCTTGGGAGGGTCACTGCTTCTGCTGAAAATGCTTCCATACCCATCCTTTTCAGTCATGAAAATGGGCCATGAGGCACTTATGTCCATATGTCTGCCTGAGCTTCTCAGCCATGAGCCCTCCAGGGTGTTTAAGCCAGATAAGCTTTTTTGTTGTTGTTGTTATCTTTGCAGGGACAGAAAGACTTTCAGTTCATCCATGCCAATAATTCAAGGTACCTTCCTGCAAGGCACTTTGCAGCCATGTTCTCTAGCAAGTAGTTATTAAACCCAGTTCTTACAGAACTCATGTGAATGTCATAACTATCAGACTGTGTGATATGTTTAGAGGAATCTCCCATGTTGAAGCTCCTCTGTTTTGCACAAAAAAAAAAAAGAAAAAAAAAAAAGAAGAGAGAGAGAGAGAGAGATAAAGCAGTTTGATAGCCCAGTTCTTGTGCAAAAGATTGGAATGTAGAAAAGGCAGATTTAATTCCTACTCCAGTGAGTATTTCCTGTCCAGAATATTCAGGTTTTTTCCCTTTTGTGTTTGCCTGTCCTCTCACGCGTGGGTAAGATTTGCATGCAGGCCAAGCAGCTCTGTGACACTCCTGGTTTTGAATTTTCCTAGGGACATCGGAGGAAGAACTGGAAAGTGAGAAAGTTCATTTTAAGAGATGATCCTGCATATCTTCACTATTATGATCCTGCTGGAGTAAGAGAGATTCAGTTTATTTCCCTGTTTGTTTTGAATCCAGTGCCCTGTAGAAGTACTTGAAAGTAGTACTTGCATGAGAATGTGACAGGGAAGATCAGGCAGGACAGTGGGACTGTTCTTCCATGGCCTAGCCATCCTCTGGAAAAGGAGAGTGAAAGATAGTTTCTGGGGCTGTAAAGTCAGGGTGGCAAGTGCCACCCAGACCTGGGAATAAGTAACACTGGTCTGTATTTCACCTCTTATTTGTGATTAATTGGAATTAATGTGTACTCTCACTTGATCAAAACAAATTAGGTCCTAAGTGCAAATGAACACAATGCAGTAATTTTGCAGTTTATATTTGAGGTATTTGCCGTGCTAGGCTGAGACATGGCATCCTATTTCTTGTGTATTTCTAATGGGCCCATTCCCATACTACATACTCTGCAGATCCTGAATTCTAAATCAAAGAGATTCCCTATTTATTTAGGGTATTTAACCACACCCCTAACCCTCCATGTTGACACCGACTGAAAATTTTCTGTTCTCTCAGGTGAGACATACTAAGTAATCAAATGGTTTTGTCTCCATTCTGGAAACATAGCCATATGTTAACATGCTACTGGCTTCAGAAGTGTTGCATTTCATTTTGATTTCATGTCCTCCCCAGGGAGAAGAACCACTGGGAGCAATTCACTTGAGGGGCTGCGTGGTGACAGCAGTGGAAGATATGCCAGACAGTAAGGAACCATATTGAATGAGCTCTCTAATAAATTATTGGTACAAACCCCTCCTTTCAATCTGCCTAAAATCACAAGTGTTTTTTATTCCAAAGCAATCTATGTACAATAATTCAGTAATTCTAATAACTGATCTCTCTCTTTCTGTCTGAATTACTGGGGAAGGGCACTGTGGTAAAAGTAGCAATAGGGAATCTTGTATATTGTCAGCACTTTGGGGAAGGCTGATCAAAAGGATGACACAAACCCTGTGTTAGGAGAACTGGCCTTTAGGCAAAGTAAGCTGAGTTTGATCTCTTTAGTTAATGAATTTGGGATGGAAGCTTCATGTTAGAAATGGTTATGCCAAAAAATTGTTACTGTCCATCTTCTCTTCCTTCCCAAAACTAGAAGTTGTGGGAACAGAAAAGGTGTTGCTGCAAGGACCAAGAAACATTAATTTCATGCATTCTCCTCTCTCCACATGAGAGGCTGGCTATCATATCCAGCAAGAGAATTTGTTGGCATCTCAGAAAAGAAACAGATATGACAAACTCAAACATCTTATTGTTGTAGCTGGCAAGGCATGGGATGGTTTGGGGAATAGGATCTGTCTGCAGGATTGCAGATCCATTCATGATTTGAGACCAACAAACCTGTGACTCCTGAAAGTGAAATATGCAGAATTCATGAGTGGTTTCGCTGAGAGAGAGAGACTCATGTCTTGGACCCAAATGTTTGTGAAGGCCTGATCAGGCTCAGCTGTAAAAAAAAAGGAGATCCCCTTACAGTGTGTAAAGGAGGAAATATTCAAAGTACAAGACTTTTTTCTCTCATACCTGACTTTCTTATTTTTTCCCTGTAGCCAAGAAGTATGATGCTGACAACATCCTCTTTGAAATCATCACAGCAAATGAAATCCACTATTACTTGCAAGCAGCCTCATCCACAGAGCGTACAGAATGGATCAAAGCAATCCAGTCAGTTTCTAGGACTGGTAAATGAGGACAATCTTCCAACAAGACAGACAAATTAAATTAGTTACTCAAAGCAAAATTTAGCATTTCCCTAAGAGAAAGCAGTATCATCCCAAAGGGCTTGTATGTTGGAGTTGAGGACTGGGTAGAAGTTTCAATTTTATAGTGGGCACTAACAAACTAACATTTTTTCCACTTGTGTTGTGGTAATATTTTACTAAATTATAACACAGAATATGCCATATTAGTGTGTTGCTTAGAGTAATCAGTTGACCTTGACAAGGTTGTACCTGTTACCACAGCTGATTCTGCGAATCTCACCATTAACAGGGAACACAGTCATGTCACTGACAGAGAGTACCTCAATTAATCACTCTCTTCAGCCCGTGATGTGTTTCAGGATTTTCATTGTCTTCTCCAGACAAGTTTTACACTTTCTTCTTTACCAGATCTTGTTGCTGCTTGTTCACTTATACAAATAATGCCATAGATATGAGGAAAAGAAGTCAACTCATTTGGAAACCTGATCCACTCCTTTCCAATCTGTAAGCATTAAGGGAGGGAAGAATGTACAGCTATGGAAACACCATAGTATAACTCCATGGAGTTATATGCTATGGAACCAAGTATAACTCCATGACAACAATATGAGGAAAAGTCTCTTCCCACAGTATTTCAAACACAAAGGAATCTCACTCCAAACTCCGTATCACCCAATTTTAAACATTGCCAAACTTCACAAGAATCTGCCCCGGGACCATTGTTTCCTTTTATTTAGGTCTACAAAGCAGATGCTGGGTTGTTAGGTACTGCACTCTATTTGAATTAAGAATCTTGCAGGAGAAGGGCAAGGATGCATGGGTTGGTTATTTGAACTATTGATTGAAGTGGTTTCAATTAGGTTTTCCTTTTTTAACCTCCAGCAACATACTCAGTCCTTGATTCTGTGCCTTAGCAATATAAGAGAAACCTTGTGCTTGTAACTCAAATAAATATTTTTATTTGATAATCAGTTCACCTGATTAATCCTTGCATTTTTTTCTGACTGTATATCAAACAAATTTCTAAGTCTTAAAATCTAAGGAGGAGTTGAAAATCAAGTTAATGTCAGACGGTGCATGTAGTCTGTTCCTGGTACAGACTGATGTTTGAGTGAAGGAGACTTCAAAATCTTTAAAACTCTGTTCATAGATCTAATAAGGTACCTTATACTTAAGAATTCTTATTGGGATCTCTTCCATATAAAAATAAATGCAGAGCTAAAGCTTCTCTCCAGTTGTGCTTAATTGTACCTGTAGCTGAGCTAATGAGCCTGAAGCCCTCTTGCCTTGCATTTCTTATCCCAAAGAAAACACAGCCTTGCAGGAGCAGCAGGCTGAGACACTGCATCATCATGTCCACTTCAGTTGGCCAGCAGAAATCAGTTTCTGGCAGGCATTTCCTGTCTCTCATGCAAGCTATCGGGCTCGTTGAAGTCTGATGTGTCATTCTGAGGAAGGAAGACTCATGGTAAAAAGACCCACTTTTTGCTCAGCCTGCTTTCTTGATAATTGTTGCTTGTTGCTGCTTATTTTGCTTTCAGAGCTCACTAACTCAAAAATACCCAAGGGCACAGGAAAAGAGACAAAAACACTCCACACAACCACATAACAGAAACTTGTCCAGCTTACCAAAGGAGAGACGTGACTGCCCAAATTTAATAAAACTAAAATGTTTTACCAGTCCATGACCTTATCATTTTAACTTGTGCTCAGTCCAAGGTATGGCTGTCCACCTATAAATGGTGTTTTCTTAGGCAGAGAATGATAGTCAGTGTATTTATGGGAGAGCTCTTTTATTTGTACCATCCTATATTGATGGGGTCTGTGATCTCATAGCTGGTGTTTCAGAAGACACAGTTCAATGGTTTGTAGGTGCCTCTGCTTCTTGGCAGCAGTGAGAAGATCTTGTCCAAGGGAATTTAGAATTAAAAAGCAGCTACATGTCTATCAGAGATGAGAAGGCCAGCTCAGTAACTCAGAAGGCATGGAAGAGGCACAGATCATGAATACCGGCACAAAGAAGAGAGAGACAGCTTTGTGCAAGGAACTACCAAACAAAAAGGAGGAAACAGAAGAGCAGACCTACGTGTGTCATGCTTCCTCTAACTTTCACCCTCTAACTATTTAAATCACACTTCTACCACACCCTCAGCAATTACTACATTAACATTGGTTTATTTTTTACTATAAGAAAGACCTAGTCTAAAGGACAACAAAATAAAGAACCCATTGTAGATAAGGATTGTATTTATTATCTTCAGTCTGAAAGACTTGTATAATATAATCTTATATAAATATCCTCTTAAGTTCATATTTGTCTTGCCACAACCTGCACTGAGCAATTTTCTCTCCCCTGGAACACTGCCTACGTGCTTACTACAGTCAGAGTCAGATTTTTGGTAATGTTGCCTAACCATGCACTCATAAAAACACCCACACAGACACAGCACTCCTACTTCCATTTTAAAATGAAGTTTAAAAGAAAATGGTATGAAGCAAACCACAAACACAGATGCTGAAAAAATAATAACCTCAGCCCAACAAGCTTTTAGTTTGAGTCAGTGTTAGTACTTCTTATAATCCAACAGACAACACATATGGATGTAGTTTGGACTCAATATGTCTCTAGAATTTTTTTCAAAGAGCTGTTTACTTTCTCTGCCCCACAGCTTTCTTCTGAAGGGTAAGGTGATATAATTTGTTGATAAGTGTAGTTTTTTTGGTGCTTTTTTTGCAGTGTGCTGTCTTTGCTTTTTATTTGAAAGAACAGTTAACAGAAAGTGTGAAATGTCTACTGAAAAGGTGTTTTAGTAATAGAACAGTTTACTTAGTAATATTTAATCAAAGTTGTTTCATAAAGACAAAAAACTCATTAAGACCTCTGAGGTATCTAACTTTTACTGTCAAACCTCTCTTTTAGAAAAGTTTTTATTTTTATTTCTTCTCGCAATATTACCTATGACTCTTCAATGTAGTAGTACCTCTTCTGTCTTTGGCTTAGAGTTCACTTTACTACAAACATTAAACACCTATTTTCCCCCCCTAATTTGTTCTCAAATATTTGAGATGTTATTTTAAGTTCAAACTACTTGCTTCACAGGGCTCTTGATAAGTGCTTTTCACTTTTTGAAGTGTTTCTCCATTTGTTCTGAGTTCAAGCTTGGGCAACACTGAAATCCAGAAAAAATTTCCCTAAATAATCTTTTTGGTGGGGGCCAGAAACATTTAAGTAGGGTGGGACTTTTTGGGAGGAGGGCAGTGGGGTGGGAATGGGTTGGGTTTTTCAGTTGTTCTTTTTCAGTTTGTACCTTTTAAAACTGTAGGAGACTGTAGGAGGAACTTGAAAAAGGAAATGAGTAGATAAGAGTCCTCTGCAGGTTGTTGGTATTTCTGTGGATGCCTTCAGTTTGTGTTTTGAAAAGTGTAAGTAATTTTTTTTGTGAGCTATGATCTTCTTGGTGATGTATTGAGATTTTTCTGTGCTCAAAGTGAACTCTGACTGAAAACAAAGTTCTTCTTTTGTTGTTACTCATCAGACTTCTTGAAATAGAACTTCTTTTTTTTGCTTCAAAATAAGCTTGGGAGGAGGGTTTTGATTAGAACATAGCACTTCCTGCTTTGCATTTAGAACGAAAACTGCGGCTTTCCATACTTTGTTTCTGGTTCTTGTAGATTGCTTAATCTTTTTTTCCTTCCAGTGCAGTAAAAGGGAGACTTAAACTGTAAGAAAAGTGAATAAAATGCTGCTTTTCATGCTTCATTGGCCATGTTAAATTTTTTGGGCTTCATTAAAACTCTTTGCTTTCCTGCATGGACTCTGCCTTTGTTTTAAGATGACAATGTCTTTCCCTCCTTTTCTTCAACTCATTAAAAGATGACTGAGCAGGCGGGAGGAAAATAATCAAAGGGAAATAAAATAATAAATAAAATAAAACTAATGGAACTTTGCTTCTAGCACTTGAAAGGGAGAGACATGATGTTAGTATTGTTTAAAATTTGCCTTCAGTACGTTTTTCACCACAATTTTGAATATTAATAAACGGGATCAAGGGAGAGGAAGAAGACCTGGGGATTGACTAGTTCAATTAAAAAATCCCAAACAACTAGACATCCTAATCTTCCTACATTCTCAAACTCTGATATAAAAAGGACATTGAGAACTCTCAGAGTATTGCCATTAGCCTCTCTCTCTATCAAATATACTAGAACAGCCTATTGCAGACTAATAGAGTATCAATTATGTAAATCAGTGTATGATCATGTATAAATCATAATCATAAATCAGTGTATGTCTTTTCATGTACCTGCTTCCATATCGTAAGGAAAAGTCTGAAAATCCTTTCTTAATCTCCAAAGTATATCCAAAGAAAATCAAGAAACCATCTCTTTTGTCCTCTATTGCTTCTGCTATATGTGTATGTAGGTATCTTGCTTTTGAAAGCTTAAGTTGCTGTGTTTCCCAAGTACATGATGGTTATAGTACAGTAACAAAATGATTGCACATGTGTGAGACATTTTTGAATAATAGGAGGAGTTATTTAGATCAGGCTTTTAACACTCTTATGTAGCTTTTTGCTACAAGGAAGTCTTTAATGATTCTGGTGTACAAGTGATAAAATAAGATTGGCTTGTTGGTTTGGGTTTTTCTCAATTAATATTTTTTACTTTAAAAAACAGTTTATTTCCCAAGTTACATCTTCATTTTTCCCTTTCTTCTCTTCTGCCCTCCCCCATATCCTTCTTCTTATAGGTATTTTGACTTAGACATCCTAAAAGGTAGCTTGTGTTTCTGCTTTTAGGCATCATAGAGTGGATCTTGGATGAGAAAACATAAATGCCTAGTGTCATTTCAGAATTGCTACAACATAACATGTGTTCTTTAATCACCCCCTTAAAACAGTAAAAACTTCCTCTCTTCTCCTCATACTTGTGGGCTGTACATACACATGTAACTCCTTTATGAGTATTGGGTCCCTGTATGAGCAGGTCCCTGGTGTTGTTATCTCTAAGTACACACGTTGCTGAGCTGCATGTTAAAATTACTTTAAAGAGAAGTGTAATTTAGTGAAACAATCTAGAGACCAGTGGTGTTCAAAAATAAAGGTGCATTAGAAAAGCCAATTTATTCTGGTCAGCCACAGTGGGTGACTTTTGGCATGTTTTTGTCATTGGCTATGCTGTTAAATGTCTATATAGTGTACCTGGTGAAACCTAGGTGTTAGGATATCCCACATATATTTGTTCAGTAGCAATGTGTTCTTTAGCAACGGGATGGAAAAGTAGTGGAAACTATTGAAAATATTCCTTCAATGGAACAGACAAGTAAAGCTCTTATGGGGTATTGTAATATTTCATTTATTAGTTGCTAGATACTGCTGCTGCAAAAAAACCACTTTGTCTTTCCCGACTTTTCCTTTTCCCTATACAGGATTAAAGGCTTAAGGTGGCTGGTTTGTTTCACTGAAGTTTTCTCTCTGCTCCCAGCTTGCTCAACCTACACCTTCAGTTCAAGTCTTCAAGCTGAATCTTCCAATAGGTAGCTGAGAGCATCTTTTGATTTTGGCATTCTGAGACCATGGAAATGTTTAAAAACAATATTTGGTGCTATGAGTGATACATTACCTCATGGCCACTGGTGTCCTGTGGCATCTGGAGAAGCCTTTGTGCATAGCTCTGGTATCTCAGCAACAAAACAGCTCATGCAGTCAGCACCCCTGGATTGACAAAAAGCAACTCCTTTGCCCCTTAAGGTTTTTAAAGTTTTTAAAAATGCAGCTTTAACAACATTTTTTAAATGTGAGCTGGGGGAGACTGCAGCAAACTGTGCCAGTACATAGTTATCCTCTTAGGTTTCATCTTGGTAGGTTATCTAGGATCTCTGAGTCTGCAGTCCATCACCTCACTCCTTCCCTTTCAACCCACGGTTGTAGCTTGGGTTTTTTGGTTTACCAGAATAGCAGAAGTGGGTCTAGCCCTTCATACGGAGGTCTCAATCCCTCCCGGTCCCCTACACTCAATTCTTAGCATTGTGCTGATCAGAAGCTGCTGCTGACTTAAGGTGTTAAATGCAGCAGGTGATTTCTTCTGTGGTTTTGGAGATGGACTTTTCTAAACAAGCAATATGGTGAAAAACAGCTGTCAAGTGTCAATGTACTCTTGGGAGCCCAATATACCTCATCTCAAGTTCATTTGGAGGGAAAATAAAAAAATAACACCACCACCACCTAAGCCCTCCTAGCTGTATGCTTTTATTGTCTTCCTGTCAGCTCTGGTGGACTGAAACAATTGATCCCAGTCCTGAACTCAACTGTTTTGCCTTCAGTTGGGATAACTTTGTCACTGGGTACCTTCCAAAGATGATCAGGATAAAGACATGACTATCTGCACGTGTCTGCCTATTGGCAGAAACACTTGACAAAATTAGCCTTGAAATTTGAGTGGTCTGATTAAAAGTCTGTGGTGATTAAATATCTCGTGCATACTTTTTCATTTAGTCAGTTAATGGTGATGGCCCAAAGCCACATCCTGCACCATGATGAAATAAAGCCACGCTGTCAGCTAGTCATTTCAAAAATGGAGCACTGCAACGAGTAGTTGCAAAGAAGGTTCTAATGCCAACAGGTGTTATTAAAAACACCACAGGTGGTTTTGGAGATGCAGAAATGAAAAGTTGACCTGGGGGGCCCTCCAGTTGAGCTTCAGTGCTGGTCTTTTTGATATCTAGCTGTGCAGCACCTCAGAGGGTTTCGTGCAGGAGAGAAGACTTTTTTCCTCACAGAAGCCTGGCTGGTTTAAGGCCTTGTTGCGTAGTTGAGTTGTGTGGGCAGAAAACACGTGCAAGCAGCTCTGCACACAAAAACTTCACGTGCTTTCCCCAAAGGGCTCTGTATCCAGGGAAAACCAGGTGGGTAGGATGGTGAATTGCAGGAAGGCCAGCCTTGTGAAGGCTGACCTAGAACAGAGACTAGATGGAGCTAAAGAATAAAGTATGTATTTATTAGAAGGCCTCAATGGATACACCTTGGGCAGCACAAGAGCCCAGCCAGAACTACACCCAAGATGAACTCAAAATGGTCACAAAATGGACGACCAGTCAGGGGGTCTCACACTTTTATAAGCTCTGGTCCTTAGCATATTGGAGCTAATTGTCCAATTATAGCTTTAGGTTATGAAGTCCCATCCTTGTTTTTCTCTCTTCAGTCCACTGTTGTTTATGCTCTTGGGCCTGAAATTTGGATCATGTGTCCTTGGTCTTCATCTGGAGAAGGAATTGTTTTGTCTACCTACTCTGTGAAGAGAGCCTACTATCCCCTAATATGAAGCTCAGGAGTACATTCTAAAGCAGTATAGAATTGGAAAAATATAAAAGCTAAAACCTGAGGCATCACAGGTGGCTAATGGAAAGCCTAGGTGAAGGACACCTTTGGCACCTTTCTGCAGCTGACACCTTCCAAGTGTCAGAGGCATAAAAATGGCATGACAATGGAAGGTCAGTGGGGTTTGCAAAAGTAGAACTTTGCACTTCAGCAAAAACGTGTGGGTAAGAGGCAAGCACTGGAGCAGAAAAAGGTCTTCACCAGCCAAGGTGCGAGGGCAGCTAAAGTGTGCCCCAGGTGGTGTGGGCTTTACATGTGTGGTTTTAGCTGCTGAGCATGCTCTCTGGGGAAGGACAGCCACATACGAATGCTAATTTAGGCATTGGTACGATCTTCCTATTTCTGGCATTTCAGTGGCTTCTGTTGGCAGACAGAAGGGGCAAGAGATGAGCCCAAACCAGATGGTGCAAGGAGTGCACCACTGGATGCTGCTGGGATGTCCTTAAAGGGAAAGGAACACATCCATCCTGCAGCAGAGATGGGAGGCTGAGTAGATGGTGCAGGGGCAGAGAGGAGTAGAATAGATGACCAGAACTGATGTAATGAAATCTCCAGGCAGAATTAAAACCCTTAAAGGAAGGAGTCAGAGTAAGTAGAGGAAGAAGACTTTGTTTTTATGTGGATTTGTACTTAAATGTATTTTTTCTCACTAATAGATTTTTCACAAGAAATATACACCACTGTTACTCTAGCTTTGGAGATGCAGGCCTTGTGTATTGCATAGCTACATGTTTAATTCCTTGTTTTTAAAGAGGCACAGCCATCTGATCTTAATAGAGGCAGAGACACAACAGATACTGGGGATTCTTAATGCTCATTCGAGAGTGGGGAAAAGCTAGAGCCAAGTGCACAGTGAAGTAACTGTTTTAGGATTCATACCTGAATATTATTCTATTTACAAACTGTATCCTGAGACAAATACATGAGAACTTACAGCATAAGGGCATGAAAGGAGCAGGAATAGGGGATAAATGTCAGGGAGTTACAGACTAGAGGTAACAGTGAAGGCTGGATGAGAAAAGTGAGGAACTAGATCCATTATTGAGCAGTTTCCCTCTGCTATGATTAAAAAAACTGGGCAGATTTGAGGTGATGAGAATGTACTGCTAGTATTGTTTTCATCTTGATTAACTTAGATGCACTTTTTGCACTTCTAGCTGTCTTAAGTCAGGGTAAAACATGCTGTGAGCAGGGAGTGAAGCAGTACCCTTAATGTGCTTGGGTATGCCTTTTTGTGTTTTTTTTTTTTTTAATTTGAGCTAACTAGATACAATCTTGGAGCAGAACAGCTAACAAGAGTGGAAGCAGTGTTTGCAATTCATTGATTTTTCTGCTACATCCTCTATATTTAGGAATGCTCTTTACTCTGAGTTACACTTGTTGGAGGTTAGGATTTTTCTTTTTTTTTTCCTTCTCCTTTTTTTCTCAGGGAATTTTTTCCCATCTGTTGCCTAAGAAATGATAAGGATGGTATTAAGAGAGACAAAACATGTAGCCAAGAGGGAGGGGGAGCAGCTGGCTGCAGTCTCATAGGTGAGGGGTTTTTTTTCCTTGGAAAGGGCAGAGGTACAGCGAGGGGGTGAGGGGCTGCGCTCAACTCCTCGCTCTCTCTCTCTCACTTTCGGCTCGGAGGGGAACGGAGCGTTGCTGCCCAGAGGATTCTTTCTGGTGTCTGGATTTGTCCCATCCCCAGCCTTCCTTTGTGGGCTCTTATGTGCTGCTGATATGATACACTTCATGTTGAAAGGTCAAACACACCTTGGGGTTTTTTGGGGGTTGGTTAGGGGTTTTTTCCGTGTTTTTTGTTTGTTTGTTTGTTTTTTTTTTGTTTTTTTTTTTTGTTGTTTTTTTTTTTGTTTGGTTGGTTTTTTTAATATAAAAATCATCTCTTCCAAAACAAAAAGTGCAAACTGAAATTATAATCAGCATATTTTTGACAGTGCAGTAGAACATTACAAGTATAAATATAAATTACAGCTGAATATTTAGTTGTTTTTAGAATTTTACATAAAATTAATACAGTAAAATGCAAATTAAAAAAAGACATCCATAACGTTTTTTTGGAGAAGTTTTCATCATAAATTCATAATCAGTTCAAAATCAGTTTCACAACTGCTGAACATTGTGTCTGCTATTGGCAAAAGCTATCTCAGTTGCAAGAATCAGCACTGGCTTATCATCTCTCAAGTTCTGCTTCCAAGATTTCTCCCCACGTGTCGACATCCATTGGATACATGCTTTTCTCTGGCAAACTGAATTGTGAAGGAATGTTGCTGTATTTCCCACTAAGCCATTCTTGCTTCACTTTGCTTTTCCAGTAGTTTCTCAACAATGTAATCTGGTGGAAAAACATATAGTCAGATCTCGGAAAGGAACCAATTTAAATTGCATTCAATATAACAAGTTTACACTAGAAGAGTAGTGCTAGAAAAGGGATTTGGAATGTGCCTTTGGATATCTAGACATTAAATCCAGGAAAGGGCAATGCTGCCAAGAAGCAGACCTTTTCTGTTCCTGCCTCAATTCTTTGGTGGTCAAGATGAAAAACCCAAACCAGGAATTTGTCTTATGGCTTAAAAAAGGCACCTTCCATTTTCTATTTAGGCTGTGACCTTTCTTTTGTTCGGAGGCTGTCTGGGTTCTTCTCTTCTACTAGCCTTTAAGGGCAAGAAAATGTAGACTTGGTGTGTTTGTAGCTTCTATTTCAAATCCCTTCCAGATAAAACAGACAATCAGTCCAGGGAGCTTTGGAAATTGCTGTGCAAGAGTAGCAAGATCTACACACTGAAAGGGTAACCACTATCTGCTCACGGCTGTGCCTCACACTGCAGAAACTTTACTGAAATGTCAGAGTCCAGCGGCTGCTTTTGTTTCTTTTGCTGCTGCTTCTCTCTTTTCACCCCTCCAGTGCTCTTAAATACACCAGCTAAAATAAGGTGGGAGACTACCCTATAGCTGGCCCAGAGTAATCTGTGGAACCACCTATCTGGTCTACCTGATCGGGTCCTGATCTATCTCAACTTCCAGGCTGAGTTCAACAGTGAGAGATCATTCTGCAGGTTCTGGAGCTAAACCTGCTAAAACTCCTCAGAGCAGTCTGTGTGTGGGGAGAGTTTCTAAACAGTTTATAAAAGCTCCTGCTCATTTCCTTTTTTATTCCCCATTTTTTTTTTCCCTCCTGAATGTGTGTCACTTGAGGTGTATTGAGACAACACTATCCAGCATGATTTTTCAGGAAGACATTCCTAACCAGCAGATCTATTCCCACAAAATACAACCAGAGCGCACACACCACCTATCGGAGTTCTGTTACCTAGTCCCTATCGGCGGGAACGTGGGTTTTGTCTCGTGTTAGGGCTTGTGTATGACGAAGGTCAGCGCTGAGGCTGTGCGGGGCAGCAGGAGGACTAATGCCGAGCCGGACAGGTTGTGTCTTGGGTAGGAAAAGGGACAGCTTTGCTTTATCTCCCAGTGTATTTTACCAGATGTCCGTCTGCCACGCTGTCACCGCAGTCGTCCCCCCTCACAACCATGGGATGGGTGTGACAGGATGTCATTTCCTTACATTTTTCTATTGGCCCCCAGCATTCTCGTTTATGTCACTGCCGCTGTTCAGCCGCTGGAGGTGGATTTACCTTCCAGGAATAGCCATTCCCTCGGTCGCAGTCGATTTCCCGCTGGCAGACGGCGCGCACGGCCAGGCAGTGGTGCCGCCACAGCCGCTCGTTGCTGTCGATGACGCGGTGCCAGCCCTTGCACGTCACGGACGCGTGGCACAAGCTCTCGACATCCAGCCCACTGAAAATCCGGGAGATGATCTCGGGAGGAAGGGCAGACACGAAGTCACCCAGTCCTCCTCTTCCTCCCTCGGCGCTGTCCCGGCCGGCAGCGCGCTCCGCGTCCATCCCTGCGGCCTCGGGGTTGGGAGGCGTCACTGCGGCCTCTCTGTGTGCGGGCGGCCGCCGCCGGCAGCGCTCTGGGCTGGGTGCCTGCCTGCCGCCATGTCCCTGTCGCTCGCCCGCTGCGGGTGTGCGCGTGGGGCGCTGGTTTCGGGGCCAAGCTCCGCAGTTTCGGGACCACGGAGGAGGCGCCGCCGCGCGGCCCAGGGAAGTTGCGCGTCACGGGGCGGCCGCGCGTCATCAGGCGGCGGCGGTTCCTGCCGGGCTCGGCACCACCTCCGTCCCTGTCCCGGCGGCTCCGGCAACCTCGAGGTGAGGCCGGCCCAGCCTCGCACAACCGCGGGCCCGAGGGAGCGGCCCCCGCTCCCAGGGCCGGGTTGGTTCGTTGGTTCGTGTCCGCAGCCTTGCGGTTCAAGGAGGAGCGTTGTAGCCCCGCGGCGGCTCTGCCGTGGGTGGAAGGGGCGGGGAAAGCTCGGCTCCAGCGGGAGAGTGGAGCATCTCTCGTAGGAGGAAAGGCTGGGGGAGCTGGGTCTGATCAGCTTCGAGAAGAGACGGCTGAGAGGAGACCTCACTCATGAGTATAAGTATCTAAAAGAAGAGTGCCGAAAGGATGGACCAGCCTGTGCCCACTGGTGCAGAATTATAGGACAGGAGGCAATGGGCAGAAACTGATGCATAGAAGTTCCCCCTGACTATAAAGAAGAACTTCTTTACTGTGCCGTGGCTGCACATGGAGTAGGTTGCCGAGAGTGGTTGAGGAGTGTCCCTCAGTGGGGATATTCCAGAACCATTTGGATGCCATCCTGTGCCATGTGTTCTAGTATGACCCTTCTTGAGCAGGGAGCTGGAGCTAGATGACCCCCCGTGGTCCCACTGAACCTCCCCCATCCTGGGATTTTGTGAGCCCCTGAAGAGCTGAAGGGGTGAGTGCAGAGCTTAGCCTTTGGTGTTTCTCTTCCCAGGGCGAAAGAGAGAAACTTCAGCTGGTCAGTGTGCCATCTCTGCAGTGAAGAAAGTTCTGGAAGGGTTGGCAGAGACTCCCCAGTGATTCTGTGCAGGGAATACTCCAGCTATTGGACTTGTTTTTCCCTGATTATTTGTGCTGGTGAATTGAGTTGTGAAAAGACAATGTGTTGAAGGAAAAACAGTTACAGTTTGGGTGTGCTTTCATAACCTGAAAAGCTCTTTAGACGTAGTGGCTCTGGACTGTGGCTTTTGAATCTAGCACCTGCGTATCTAGTGTCACTTCGGTGCTGCAGGCTTATAGCCTGTAGTGAGAACTTGCTGGGAAGTGCTTGATTCATTTGGCATCTGATCCTGAAAACTGCATCTTAAAATTGTTGCCTGACTTTTAAAGTAGGATCAGATTTTTGAGGAGTTGTGCAGATTTACCATAAAGCAAATTCTAAGATGGAGTTTCAGCTTTCTCAAAGTTTTGTCATGGCAGCAACCAGTGTAAATTATGTACTTAAGCCCCAAAACATCACAGTCATGGTCAGCAGTTATTAGAGAGTCTATTGTTCAAAACCCTTTAGGTATGAGGTAAAAAGGAAGGTGTATTTATTCCCTCTGTAAGCTGATGTTAAGATGATGTTGACGATCAGTTTCAAACTGCATTTGTTAATGGCAAGCATTCAGACCAACTTTTGTGTTTGAGTCAAAAGTGCATGTTTATATTTGTAGTGTGTGAGTAGATAAAATTGATTTTGTTTTGTCAGAAAATAATCAGGAGGCTGATGAAAAAGCACCAGCTGTTCATGCTGTTGAGATGTCCTGTATTCCATTGTTAACGGAACCAGCATGTTCCTGCTCTGAGGTACAGGGAGCCACAAAAACAAGGAATAATGATGCTACTTCCAGATTTTTGGTGGGTGTTTAAGTTTTTAATGAAGTTTAATATTTGTAAGCATGTGTTGAAAGTTAAGGAGGTGTTATGTTCTCTATACAAATGAAATGTCAGCCTTTGCTGTAGTTGAGATCCCTGGGGTGGACTGGCTCAGGAAATTCAAAATGATAGTGTTGTTTTCGGTAAATAATTAATGTGACTTTGGTGTATTTGCATTGTTTTTACAGAGATTTAGAGTCTGGTTACTTTCTGGGGAAATAAATTGTAGGAATTTAAGAAAGACTTTTATGTTTGCAGGGGTTTGGGTTTTTTTTTTCTTGGACATATTTGTTAATGTTAATTTGCCTTTTGTTAAACTTGCTCTTTCTGTTATATCTATGTAGGGAAACTCTAGAGCAAGGTGGTCGTAAAGCTCTTCTATGAATCTTTCAGTTTGTAGCCTTTTAGATATTTATTCCAAAGATCTAAGAAGTTCTGTTTTATTTTGTTTTGTTTTTACTGCATGAAGGTTCCTATAAATGTTGTTTTTCTGAGTGGGTGGAAACTGCAAAAAAAATTAAAATATTTGAGCAATGGTCCCCATACAAGAAGTAGGTGGTTACCCAGACTGCTTTTGAAGGGCATAACTGAGTACAAACTATGGTCTAGTTTCCCCCCACTCTTCTGTGCCTGGATAAAGGAACTAAACAGTAAATGTTCTTTCAGGTTCCTCTTTCTGACAATAATGAAAGCAAAGAGTCAAAATCTATTCAAAGAAAGAGAGTGCTTCCATCTTGGATGCTGGAAAGAGATCTTCTGGTGCGGAGGGTTTCCAAGCCTGTTACAACGGGAGGTAGGTTTGCAGTGTGATAATGATTGCATTCCAATATGCATTTCTGTGCTTTGATATACTTTTTAAAATTATAATGATGGTGGTAGGAAGTATTAATTTGCTACTTCTCTTTCCATGCTCTGTGTGGGGCCAGCTGACAAAGACTGACTTCTGTTGTCTCCTTTGTCATCAGTCTTATGGGTGTGATAGAGCTCTTTTTTATCAGTTAATTTTCTTTCTGTTCTTTTTGTTTTTGATGCTAGATAATAAACTCTGTACAGCTGAGCGTTGGACGTTCAGGAGCCCTTTGCTATAAACTTTCCTATTTTGTATGTAAATTCTAAGTAGTTTCTGTCTCTTTAATTCCTAGAGTTCTCCACACTTAAGTCACTGATGTTTTGCCCTTCTAAATTTAGATTCTTAATTTCAGAGGTTTTAAAGGCAGAAGGGTTTGGGTGGTGTTGCATGTTAGTTTTTTAATCGTAACTGAATCAAACTTGGTTATTTAGTCCAAAGTTAATTCCTAGGAGGAGCAGTTCATTACAGTCTGATAGATTCTTACCAACAGAAGTTTGGGTGGTGTTGCATTCCCTCCTGTTCTTGTGGGAAAAGAAATTGCTGGATGTGTCATGTGCTGCTGCTGCCTAGCAGCAGTGACAGCAGCAGAAGGCTGTTTTCAGTCACTGTCAGTGGGACACACGAGGTGCCTATGCATTGGCACAAGCTCAAGAAGACTTTATAACATGTCTCCCTTTGGTCCTGGGAGCTTTTAAAATGCCATTAGACAAACTTTCTACATGGCATTTATTGCCCTTGTGACTTCTATTGATGGAACAGGAGGGCCAAAGAAGTGAGGGGGAGAAAGTATTTCTGTCACTCCCTGTGCACACCCCACCCTGTTTGCCCTTCTGTGGGGAGATGTGAAGTGGTTTGGGGGCAAACTTGAGTTTCCTTTGCTGATCAGTCCAAGTATATGAGCTGTAACTGGTGAGTGTGTGTCTGCTCCCATGTGCAGCAGCTCTACTCTAGGGACTCTTTTCAGCTGCTCTTTCTACTGAGATGCTGTTATGGATTTGGCTCTAAATATCCAAGCAAGCCCACAGGAGTATGTTAAATACAGTGTCTGGCCAGTTGCTTCTTCCCTCGTGTTGTAAATACAGGTGTCTGTGTGCACTGATGAGGGCAACTGTGGCTTTAAAAACCTCAATCATGTGCCATCCACCACACTGCCTATTCTTTTCCACAAAAGCTAGTTTGGAAAAAAATTATAAGATGACAAAGAAAATCTGTGTTTCAGTATTTTTTCTTTCATCTCCCTTCTAAATCTAGACTGTTCCTTCCTGCCATATTTATATAAAAATTGCATGGTGTTGAGTCCTGTACTGGTGTAATAGTTTTCTTATGTTTGTGCTTTTGTTTTGTATTTTTGGGGGGGGTGGGGTTTGTTTGTCTATTTGTTTGTTTCTCTGCCAGTACTATAACGTTTGCTATATGTGTGAATATAATGTTTATTTCAAAGACTGAATGTTTTGGTTTTGTCAGTGTTGAGATTAGGAGCTGTGTGGGTGAGTATCTCAAGCCCTGACATTGGGGGAACTGGGGATACATGCAAACATTGGAACTGTTTAAAAAGTCTTTTTCACAACTGCTGCCATTTCTCATGCTGTGTGCCCAGTGTTCTGCTTTAATGGTTTCTAGTGTCAGGATTTCACTAAAAAATTGCATTCCAAAAGTACCCTTTTTTTTAAGGTAGTAGAAAGAAAAAAGGCCAAGGAAGGGGAGAAGATCTTACAGAGTCATTAAAATCAGAATTACATGTACAGCAGAAAAAAAGATTACCTTCTGAAGAAACTATAGAGGATTTTGAAGGTGGAGAGCAAGATCAAGGGAAAAGGAGCTGCCTTGCAATCCCTGTTCCTTTATCTCAGGTAACTTTTTGGCTCAGGGCGCAACCATGATATTGCAAAAAATGAGAATGTAGTTGGCATTGTCATGTTGAAGGTTAGGTCTACAACATAACTTTTTGTTCTCTGTGTTCTGATCATGATTTGTTGTTTTGAAATACCAGTCTTTTGGATAGCTCTGTAGCAAGAATCATGGAAGCCTCAGAGATTTGGTTTTCTGCATTTCCTTCAAAGGATCTGGGACATGGGCCCCAAATGTCCCATGGAAGTACCAGACTGAGAACTTCACAGCAAGAAGCAGGAGCACATGGGCCAGAGCACTGCTCCTAGGAGTGGCTGGTGCATGTGGCTTCTTTTTCTGAGAACCTCTGGGGATAGATGATGGTGTGAAACTGATGCAATGCAACACTGGGCTTTGCCCAAGCTATTGCCATTCTGGTAGGTGAGGGTTTATGGTCAGATGAGGATGGTGTGTGGCTCAGCAACTGCTGTTTCAAAGGAAGGTAGCATGGAGTGTGCTTATGCCACCATCTCAAAATCTGAGTCAAAAAAAGGAAAACAAAGTAACCTGAAACCTAAAACTATTTGTGGCAATGAGTGAACAGACCCTTTGGTCCAGCAGGTCAAGTCTCTCTGTGACCTCACAGTACAGCTGCATTTATAGGCAGTTAAATCCTTGCTAACAACATCCTGCAAGTGGTGAGAAGGATCATTGCTAAAGTCAAACAAAGCATATTCTGGTGAGAGCAAACAGAATTTCACTGACTTGTTTTCTTTAAGTGAACCACTCTGGAAGGTGTTTTTAATGACTGGCATTAAAATTGCCTGGGTGTGTTCCAGGATCTGATAAAATACTTAAAATGCTTCTGACACTGAAAATTATTGGGGTTTTGGTTTTAAGGTTAATCGAAACAAACTGTGCATGGAGAGCAAGTGGTAGTAGTAGTTTTGGTATAACAGTGGTCCACTAGGTCCATTAATAACAGCTGCTGAGCTATTTTCTCTTTTCCTGGTTATAAAATGAGTGACTATGTAATTAATTATTCAATTTTGCAATTTGTACGTAGGAAGCCTTACTTGTTTTCACCTAATAATTACATAAATCATTTTAATTTCAAGTACAGTTTAAGAAATTGCTTTCAGGACTTTGCAGAGAAACTGATGTATTAGGGCAAGCAAGAGTAGTAACCATAGAGAGCTCTGAAAGACTGTAATTTGGATAGCAGAGCCTAAATTGTGGTCCTGCTGTCGTGTTTAAGGCGATTGAGAAAATGTTCTGTAGGGAAGAAAGCAAAAATATCTGAATTGTTGTGGCTGGCAGCAGCCACCAGAGGCTGTCCCAGTGCTGAGTGCTGGTGGCTTTTGGTTTCCCTGGATCACAGCCTGGTGTGTAACCAGGGAATTAGTGTGAGCCTTCTGTCTCCTTATGTACAGTACAGGCAAGGGGTGGAAATACATGGTAGAGAACTCAAAAGTGGTGTTGGCAAATAATAGTAATTTATGCTTTCTTTTGCAAAGAAAGGCTTATTTCCTTAATTGCAGTTGATTGCTGAGCTGTATTTTGAGAGTTGTCTTTGTCTCCTAGTTGAGTCACTAAATGTGCTTCTGTCAGGATCATCTGATGTTAATCCCGACTTTCCCTTTCTTAATCAAGTTGCTGCTCAAATGTAGTTGGTTTTGGATAACATTTCATGGGACTTTCTTGTAAAGGAACAAAATCCAGTAGGAAATCACTGGTTGATTTTCAAGCTCTGCAAAACACACCTGTGTAAATTAAGTATAAATTTACTGGAGGGGAAACATAGATAATAATCTTTAGAAAGCACAGACATTTGAATAGTTCTATGATGTATCAAAGTAGTTCAGCCTTGAATGTAATATGCTTCCAGGTGATGTCTCCATTGTCAGGACAGTGTTTTTTCCTCAGTTGTGTATCTCAGATTCTTTTTCTAAAGAACACATTTCTTATTTTAAATGTACATTTTTTTTCCAGAATTTAAAATGCAGTTAGTGTCAAAACTGAAATATTTGCTTAATGGTGTCTATGACAGACTGTTGTGATTTAGAGTCATGAGCTGAAGCATTTAAGATGTATCAGTGTGGGATTAACCTCAGGGTATGTGTCCTGAGTTCCCATATATCTTCTATATAGATAAATACAAATATACTCCATGTATCTGGGTGCTTAAATTATTAAGAAACTCGTTAAATTAGTAAGTGATTCCTTAATAATTTACATTGATTCATGGGTAGGAGTCTGTCCAAATTACATTCTTCTACAGTCTACTACATCTTCACCTGTATAATCCCCATTAATTTTTCAGGAGCAGTAGTTTAAATTGTAAGTCAATTTAAACTAGTTCTTGGACTGTTCACAAACTGAGGTGATGAGAGAACAGGTCATGTGAGGGAACTGAAGCTGAGGAAGGAAGCTGTTAGATAAGTTTTTCTTTTAAGTTTTTCTTGTAAGATAAGTTTTTCTCTTTGTGTTTTCTGAACTTGAGGTTTTCATTCAGCAGCTGTGTTTAGCAGTGAACTTGAGTTTAGGAAGTGGAGTAGAAGATTTTTTAAGTCTAGAGCAGATGAACTTTCAAGGTCCTTTCTAAATCAGGCTGTTCTGTGACTGATTTTGAAAGCAGGGATGATGAGGCACAGTTTTACTTCAAAGCTTTTCATTCTGAGGAGTGTAAATTTTCAGGTTCTTCAAAATGTAACCTTGTTCCACAGAATACATCTGGATTTCCTCTTGAAACTACCATGAGAGATATGGAAGCAAGTGGCAAGACTGAAACAACAAACCCTGGAAATTCTCTGGAAAAAAATGATAGGCAGCTGCATAGCAAATGGTCTAAAAGAGAAGGTCAGATCTCCATTAAAGACAACAGAATTGAGGAAACAGAAAACAAAGAGCACATTGCTGGCTCTACAAGCCGACAAGCTCACTGGGGCAGGACTTCCCAATATCTTGGTGCTCAGGAAAGGATTCTTGAGCCTGATGCAAATCTGGACTACAACCCTGAGATTTCTGATTCAGCTAGAAGTGCAGATGCTTCAGAAAGCTCCAAACCGATGCACCATAAGAGGACACCTTGCAAGTATGGAAGTGGCTGTTACAGGTAAAGCAAAATCAATACTAGCTTGGTCTAGCCGGTTATTCAGAAATAACGTATTAGCTATGGAAGAGAAAACTGTAAAGTTGTTATAAACTTTGATTTGGAAAAAAAATCTTTTGTTGAACAGGGATCTGATGAGAAATAAATAGCAGAACACTAATTTTAGAAGGATAAAAGGAGGAGCTGGGATGTCTTGCTAACTCCTAATACAACCCAAACAAGGGATGAAGTATTTGAGCAAACTAAAAGATGAAGTGTTGCAGGAAATAAAATATAAAGGTCCATTATAAAAGGAAAAGAAATAAAAGACCTGTGTGTATGGTATGAGGTACTAGTAGGGAGAAGAGGTGTAAAAGGTTCAAATGCCCAACACTGACCCTGTAGGTTTGTTTTTTTAGCAGATGAGACTTATATGAAAGATTACTGTATTTATTGAAGTTATTGCCTGCTTTGTGATCTGAATGTTTAAAATACTTACTCTTTGTCATCCATAAATAATCAAGAATTTATCTTATTATAACTTGATGTTTCTGCAATTTTTAAAAAGCTTTCAGTCACCCCTAAAACCAGAACAAAGCATACTTAGAATTTGAGGTTAACTCTTATCTGGACAGTCTTTAGAAATACTGCAAGTCAGGAATAACAGGGGCTTTTCCTCTTCTTTTCACTCATATCCTTTCAAGATGGACATGGTAGAAGATTTGTCATACCAGAGAAGTTCCAAAACACCAGTGCTGGGTGCCTGGCTTCCTGCTAGTTCTTTCTGCCCAGAAAAGATCTGTGGTGTTCTGTCATGTTACATTAAATGGAAGGCTGAAATCTAGAGGTGCTCTTGAGTCTAGAAAATGCCCACTGACCTGTGAACTACATTTAGGAGAAGGTTTTGAGCTCTAGATAATCCCTATAATGTAATTTTTTTGTAAATACAAAAGGCTAATCCAGGAAACAGCAGATCCTGTGACTTTTTTTATCTTCCCCCAAGGGGCTTCAACAATAATAAAAGCAGTGAGTTTGGTTAGGAGCTAAACAAGCACAAGTGACTGGCTTCCTGTATGTTTGGTGAGCCTGATGCTGAGATAATTGAATATCAAAATTGTAAAGCTGTTGTGTTCATGAGCACATCACATGTTGGTTTTCATGTAACTTTGACATATCTCATTTTTTCCCCTTAATGATTATGACAAAAGCATGTCTTATTAGACAGTTCTGTTGATGCAGTGGTGCAAATGCAGCCTCTGGTTTGCTCCAGCTACTTTGAATATTGCTGAGACAGGTTTTGCCCTGTGTGGGTATTAAGGAGATTCAATGCTCTGCTATGAAGAAATATTCTTATCTTTAGGATAAGAATATTTCTAAGGCAAATCTTAGGTACTGGTAGTAGGGAGTAGGAGTCTATATGTGCACATTTCTTCCTGGGTCTCTTGATTGCGAGACATTTGGCAGCAGTACTTTTGGAAAGTATTGCTTTATAAAAAGAAAAGAATGTTCTGAAATTACAAATAGCAGTCTTTGTCAGATAGGGAGAAAAAATAGGGAGAATTTTGTAAATAGGGAGAACCAAAATGTTAGCTTTGATCTTCAGGAAATATTATGAAACTCAACTTGTTTGCTTGCAGCAAAAGAAATGTGCTTTGTAGTCTATCTTTGTATTTGCTTTTAGTTCAAGGCCCCTAAGTAGTTGTTTCTGTGTGGTGGCAAAAGTGTGTTAGAGCAAAGATTAAATGTTAGATCTAGTTATTTGACTACATTTCTATTAGCCTGTAGCGAACATTTAGCAAGTAAATTTGTAACCCATAGTTTTGTTTCTTCATTTATGAATTTGAAAACACTGCTTTTGAAAGAGTTAAACTTGCACACCTCTTGCACCAAGGAGTCTTCTTGTCACCTTCATTCACTGTCACTTTCTGAGGTGGCCAAATTCAAAGGAGCTGCTGTTATCATCAGGAGACAAAGTGCTCTGTGTATGTTGTAGCTGCCTTTATTTGTTATCGAGGAACTCACCCTCTGAATGCTGTCACATGTTTTTGTCTGCTTCTTGCTTTTCTGAAGTTAGCAGAATAGGGAATTAAAATAAATCTACCACCATCACCCTTTTTAAGGGCCACCATAGAAGAGGTATAGTAGACCTGAACTCTCATGTCTGAAACAGTGTCGTGGTTTGAAAAGGAAGTGAGTTTTTTTGGGATGCTGTGGTAAACCAATAGGTACTCAGATTTGAATATTGGCACCTTGTGTGGCCACTGAGGACATGGTTGTGCCTCTGAGGATACAGGGGGTTAAAAGCAGAGAACTTCCAGGAAAACTTTCTCTTGGTTCTGGTCAGGGAAAGGTTCAGGCCTCTCCTCTGCCCAGCTGCTGCAGCTGGCGGGGGAGGGGAAGACATGTGGCCAAGCGAGGTAGGCCAGGCCCTGAGGATGGAAGGGTGGAGGAGCACCAAGAGACATCGGGCAGCCACCCCCCCGCAGGAGAGAGAGAGAGCGAGAGAGAGCGAGAGAGAGCGAGAGTGAGCTGGTATCTATGCCTGGGCCAACTTGGAATTTCATAGCGGGCTGGCTGAGAAGGAGAAGGGGGAGTTGCGGCAAGAAGGTGCCAGCAGGGCAGCCGTGGGAGTTCTGGACAGGCAGAGCCTGAGATTTTTTTAATGCTTTTTTTGGATGATGGAAACCTTACAAATGCTGATCCTCCTGGAGTTGAATGAGAAGAGGGATAGAGATGAGATAAGAGGAAATGGGCCATGAGAGAAGTTGAGAAGAATCCTAGGTGAGAGGGATGATGGAGTGGCCTTTGGCTGGAGTTTTCTTGTATAGCCATGGACAGAACCATTTTTTCCTGTGACACAGAGACTGCATTTAGGGGGAGGCAATGGCTTGGAGCCAAGAGAGTGCAGTGATGTTATGTGAAGGAGTGCGTGAACAGATACGATGGGTGAGGAGGGTGGTGGTGCCCTCCATCTTCAGTGAAGGAAAAGATCTCTGTTCTCAAGACCCCTCGGCCCCAGGGGGTGAAATTTGGGGGGGACAGGTGTCCCGAAAGTGAGAGACTGTGCTCTTTTTTTGGAATTGGACAAAGCACCCTTAAAAGGAGAGCCCTAGAAGCAGCTCTGGTCCATGTGCAGTGGTGAGAGCACTGGGCATGGAAGGAAGATGTTACAATGGCAGATGATCTCTGGGCAGTGCCACGAGTGACATGGAAACGCAAGAGGTCTCAACTGTGTTTCCTGGGGAAGCCTATGGTATAAGAGGGACTCCTCACTCCTTGATGAACTGAGAATTGATTATCTAAAGGGTGGTGATGGATTGAGAGTTGGTGATTTGAGGGATGGATGTATTGGAAATTTGGTGACGGGAGGAGGAATGTTTTTGGAAGGTTTTCATTCTCTCTGTGTATTTCTTTTTCATATAGTTGTAGGTTAATAAAGTTTTCTTTATTCCTAAGTTGGAGCCTGCTTTGCTCTATTCCTGGTCACATCTCACAGCAGACACCAGAGAGAATTTATTTTCATGGAGGCACTGGCATTGCACCAGTGTCAAACCGTGACAAACTGGAATTTGGAATCTTTCTTCCACAATTCAGTCCTTTTGCCATAGCCTGGAGTGCAGTTCTCTGCTGACTGGGGGTGTGTAAATCTCTCCAAAACTGTCAGGGCTGGGGGATGCTCATCCAATGTTTGGATTTTTTTGTGGGTTCTTCTAAATACTTTGCTGTTTGTTTATGAAAATAAATATTTTTCCTTTCATTCTAAGCTTGTAAATCAGGCAGCTAAAGACCTGCATCTGTCTTTTTTTTTTCTTGACTCCTGTTAATTAGGAATTAAAATACAGAACTTACAAACATGTTATGTGTAGTTATGGCATAACTTCAGGCTTGAATTCTATGGCTTTATAAGCAGTGCTGGTATTTCACTACATTTTCACTAGGAGGTTCGTTCAGTAGCTGAAGAAATAAGCCAATGTGATAGCAAGGGGTCTTCTGCATGGGATTGTGAGGAGTCAGGGATTCTGAACAGATTAGTTAAATTTGCTTTGTAAAAAGTTTTTAAAGTTGCTTTTTATAGCTACACAGATGAATAATATTAAAATATATAAATATTTCACTGAGCAATATTCAAGTTTTGCTTGACAATGATTGCATTGATTCTGAAGAAGTTTTAAAGTTTTATTTGCATAGTTTTAGTTCACATAGTTTCCTGCATCGTGAAGTGTTGAGTACACAAATTTAGAGTTTCTGTGAAAGCAAATCTGCAGTAACTGTGTCAGAATGTTTATATGAAGGCAACATTAATAAAATTTTCTTATTAAAATAGGCTTTTAATTGTTATTTTTCATGCAAGTAAAGCCTAATGATTTTGTTTTGATCAAATGAATTAACACATTCCTGTGCACTGAGGCTTTGTGGTGAAACAGTTAACTTTGGAGTGCAACTTAGAGTGTGATAGATGTGCTCCTGTAACTCAAATATCTTATGTCTGCAAATAAATATAAAAAAAAACCCAAACAAAACCTTTAAGGAAGAAGCCTTAGGGTTTTTCTGAAAAAAGGAAAGATGTTTGCTTATTAGCTATGCACTTCTCTGCTTCCTTTTAGTTTGTAGGGTATTGTTGCACTACACATAGAGTAAGTATAAATTAGCCAGGTAAAGCTAAGATAAAATAAGATGTTTCTACTGATCATCTGAGGTAGGACATGTTCAAGACATAGGACATGTTTGAGGTGCTCCACAGGTAATGTATAATTTGAGGAGCATCATCTCCTGAAGCCTAGTGACAAGGACTTGTACATCACAACTCTTTTGTTGCTCTTCCTTCTTTCTCCCCTACTTCTTTTTCTTTTTTTCCCCCTCGCCTTCAATAATGGCTGTTTGGTGTTGTCCAAGTAGGTCTTGAAGCAACATTTTAAAAGGAAATGGATATCTCCTAAAATACAATAAATCTGCTAATTGACAGCTATTAGTCCTTCTTTCCATGGTGTCCTGGTTTGAAAAGGAAGTGAGTTTTTTGGGATGCTGTGGTCAAACCAATAGGTGCTCAGATTTGAATATTGGCACCTGGTGTGGCCACTGAGGACATGGATACGCCTCTGAGAACACAGAGGGTTAAAAGCAGAGAACTCCCAGGGGGAAGCTCTCTTGGGTTCTGTCAGTGAAAGAGATCAGAGCTCCCGTGCCCGGCTGTGGGCTGGGTGGGGGAGGGGAAGCCATGCAGCTGGGTGAGGTAGGCCGGGGCTTGGACAGAGAAGGGGGGTGAAGGTCCCTGCAGGATGGAAGGGTGGAGGAGCACCGAGACCCATTGGGCAGAGAGAGAGAGAGAGAGAGAGAGAGAGAGAGAGAGATTTGATAGCACAGCCAGCTGAGAAGGAGAAGAAGTGGGGGGGGGGGGGGGGGGGGGCAGGGGCGGTGTGGCGAGAAGATGCCCATCAGGGCAGCCCTGGGAGTTCTGGACAGGCAGAGCCTGAGATTTTTTTAATGCTTTTTTTGGATGATGGAAACCTTACAAATGCTGATCCTCCTGGAGTTGAATGAGAAGAGGGATAGAGATGAGATAAGAGGAAATGGGCCATGAGAGAAGTTGAGAAGAATCTTGATGGCATGGATGATTGGAGTGGCCTTTGGCTGGAGTTTTCTTGTATAGCCATAGACAGAACCATTTTTCCTGTGACACAGAGACTGCATTTAGGGGGAGGCAATGGCTTGGAGCCAAGAGAGTGCAGTGATGTTATGTGAAGGAGTGCGTGAACAGAGACGATGGGTGAGGAGGGTGGTGGTGCCCTCCGTCCTCAGGGAAGAAGAAGACCTCTGTTCTCGAGACCCCTTGGCCCCAGGGGGTGAATTTGGGGGAGACTGGTGTCCCGAAAGTGAGAGGACTGTGCTTTTTTTTGGAGCTGGGCAAAGCATCCTTAAAAGGGGCTCCCTTTTAAGTTGGAGCCTGCTTTGCTCTATTCCTGGTCACATCTCACAGCAGACACCAGGGAACATATATTTTCATGGGGCACTGGCATCGTGCCAGTGTCAAACTGTGACACATGGCAACCTTGATGCTTTATGTATCTTGATGTAGGAGTAAGAATTAAACTTAAATCAAGGAATATCAGTTGCTGCTGTATCTCTTTCAGAAGATAAATTGTATTTCATGTGACTGAGAATTCTTGCTATTGCTGCAAGTATGTTAGTTCTGTGCATTAAGAAAACAAAGTGGCAAACGGCCTCTAAATGATTTGGCTTCATCCCATTTATTTTAATGGGGAAACAAGTAGGCAGCCAGTCTGAATTTGCCTCAAGAAGTGAGGTTTTATGAGAATTTTTAAAGAATAAAAGACTGCAACCCTGCAATAGTTTCTAGTGAAACGTTATTCAATTGTCCTACAGTTTGTAGAAGCAACAAAAGACCAGGACAAGAAGCCTATCACCTATGTAACTAGATCCAAGGCATACTGGATCTTTGGTAAGTGGCTTATGGAAGAGTTTATCTGTAGCTTGCTTGTGGAGTTTCCTGAGTGAAACATACCTAGCAAATGGAGATTTAAAGAATTAATACTAAATAGCTGGTATTTCTCAAATGCTAAAAGGAAGCCTGAATGGCCAGCAGAGCTCACAATGTTTAAGTCATCCTTTTGTGAAAGCTGTAACAAATTCTCTTTTGTTATAGTGGTAGTTGAAATGCTAAAATGAATATTGACTCTCCTCTGTGAAGTTCAGAAGAGGTAATTGTGAGTTTAAAGGAGTTTCTCTGATCAGTGAGGAAGTTGCTGTGTATGGAAGTGGCTGCACACATCCTTGGTGTGTTCCATACCTGCTTCTAAATGCAGCTGTAGCAAGTCCAAGCTAAAGCAGTAACTACTCTGTAGCTGAAAGTTGCTATTCTTCCTGCTTGAGGCAGGCAGCTCACTTTTATAATTTGCACAAACACACTAGAGGTTATGTACTCTGGGAATGATTGAGGTAATCAGTAAAGTATTTTGCAGATGTCTTTTGGAAAATAATTTATTTAAAAATTTCACATGTCTTGCTTCTCAGTATTACACTTGGAAAAAAAGCCTACAGGAAATTATAGGGAAAAAATAGATTTGCTTTTGCTACTATTATGTTAATTTTGATGTAATTTTTTTAGCCTGTTTTGATCTGTCACATGAATTTCTCCTGAAGTGGGAACTTGATTTTCTGTGTTCTTCTTAATTCCACTTACAACAGTTCTAGAAGGAAGAAACTCTTCTTTAAGTGATGTTTATGACTGCCTAGTCTTGAGTGGTGTGTGTACAAAGCTCTTGCCTAGAAGTGGTAGAAATGTTCTTTCAGTGATGCATACATTTCATTATGTTCCCTACTTGTTCACTTCAGATTAAAGTATTGTAGAGCAAGAAGTTGTGGATGATGGTCTTATGCTGTCCTCACTAACATTGGTGTGACTCAGCTACACATGAAGTTGTTAATGTCTTATGGTACAACTTCATGTCAGCATGCTAGTTTGTAATTCAAATAAAGCCTTTTGTACATGTGTTGGAGGTCTGAAACTTAAAGCTGATGGGAAATAGGAAAATTCCTGGTTTAACTTCTGTTGCAGCAGGTGCTAAGACAAAATTTCTTCTGTTGTCCTGAAAGTAGGTCATACAGTCTGCGTCAAGTTAAACATTTAAAGCTCCTCTTCATGTAACCACAGAAAAATGAGCTGTCAATGACTCAGTAACATGTTTTACATGTCCTCTCTTGTGTTGAAATGGAACAGTCAGTTTCAGTGCATATTTGTCTTTTGCAGGAAGAATCCCATTCACTTCCAGCAGTTCAGTCATCCTAATGATGATGACTATCACAACATGGAGATGGTGGCTCAGGACGATGACAGCCGGCCTGAGTGTCCATATGGAACAGCTTGTTATAGGTGAGAAACGTGCACAGTGGCTCTTCTTGTGTCAGGTTAAGAATGTTCTCCTCTGCAGTTGCAGAAGGACAGTAGAATAATGACTAACTCTTGATGTTTACATTGGCTGTAGCCTTCCGAAATTTACTGCAGTCAGACTTCTACCCTTAAAGCACCCAAGTCTGTGCATATTTTTAACACTGACACAGTAAAAATCACTATTTTGGTAATTATGTCAGCTCTCAGAGCTGAAAACTTGACTGCTCAAAGAGCCTATTCAGTGACCTGGAGATCAACACTGTATCTCTTTTCAACATTCAGTAAATTGTTCTTTTATATAAGCAATTTATTGTTACATGTTGTTCTTGATCTGTAACTTTTATTTAAATTTTGGTAATGTATTTGTTGTGATTTTGCAAAAAAACTATTTTAGTCAGTACTTGATTTATTACAAAGCATAATTGAGGTAACAGCAATAAAATCCAGTTTATGGCTGACTGCTGTTTCTTTTAAGCACTGTTGATTTTCTTCAAAATATTGTTGTATTCCATTGTTTTTCAGTATCTTGGGTTTACATATTTAGCAGACTGCATAATTATTACAATGGACAAGAAGATATATTTTGAGGCAATAGCATTTCTATGGGAGCATATTGAAACTGGTGGCTGCTGTTAAAGATTGTTTCTGCACATAAACACTTTCTCCTGGAAAGTGTGGTTGTCCTAAAAAGCATGATCTCCATGAAATGTAACAAAATGAGGGCAGCTCGTAGGAAAAAGCCTTGGTGATACTCAGCTAATGCAGAAAAAGTGGTTCTCTTAAAAACATGTATGAGATTAATTTTCTATCTCAGGCTGAGCGATACAGACTTGTATCAGTAATGAAATTGCCAACATGCTTCTCAGGAGTACAACGGATGCTTTATCTAAACCCCAAACTGGCTCTCCTTCCAGATGAGACAACCTCTGTGTTGCATGAGTTAGTAATTTCTTAATCTGTGTTTCATTATTTGGGGATAGAGGAAAGGAGGCACCCATGAAAAATTGATCATTCTTTTGATGAAGCAACAGATATAATTTGAAGGGGTTTTGTGTTAATTTTTTTGTCCTTATCTGTTGGCTATTACCTGACTGATCTAAATGCTGTGCCTTGAAAATTATCCATAAAATACCAGGGAATTCTGCACTTGTGAAATGTGATGGAATCAAGCTTTTACTGTTCTTTGCAGGAAGAACCCCCAGCACAAACTGGAATACAAGCACAGTGCACCTCCAGGTAGGCCAATTTATTCAATATTACAGAATGACAGAAAATTCTGAATTGGAAGGGACCCACAAGGACAATCATGTCTATCTCATTAAAATGCTTTAATCTCCCTTTAGGAAATAAAATTGCATTTATAGCTCCCTCTGTATTAGGATTTTTTTTTTTCTGGGATTTTTTTAAATCAGAAATTCTCAGGTAAGATAAAATGTTAAAATATTCTGATGCTCTAAACAAAATACTGCAACCATATCTGTCATCTTTTTGTGCTGGGTTTTTTTCACCAGTGATTTTCTTACTGTGAGAATTAATTTTTGCATGTATGTTCTCTTGACGCCTGGAGGGAAGATAACTAAAACTGAATTTGAGTTCCTAATCTAACACTTTGTAGTCTTTTCATATTCCAGTAACTTGATTTGGTGAAGAAACACAGGGGAATGTGCTGTTTACATTTTGTTTGCTCTTAAAGAATTGAAAGAGATACTTCTTGGTTTTATTTTTTTGTGGTGCTTTCTCTTGATTATTGGATTGGAGCTTTTCCACGTGAAATCCCAATGCTAGAAACAGTAGTTTAGAGCAGAACACTTAGGGATCTGTCATGATAATGCATTTTGCTTTGAAGATTCAGGGCTATGACATTATTAAGTTAGAATAGCATTTATGGAAACAGTAGTGTAAAATATTTAAATGCCCTAAAATATTCCAATTTCCTGCTTAAAAACTCCCAGTCAGATTTGATGACATTTGTCTACAGATGGCAAGGGTAATAATTTTAAGAACAGTTTATCTGGGTAATCTCTTGGGAATGATTCAAGACAAAAATGGTATTTTTGAGGCATCAGAGTAGCTTTTATACCTGTAAGTACAGCACAACCATTTCAGCATTTGTTTAATAGGTCAGTTTCCTGTTGTAGCAGCTCTAAGAATAACCCTTATGGTAGGGTTCCCTCTGTCCTGACTGACAACTTCCCTTTTTTTAGTAACTGGAAGAGGAACACGACAACGAGCTTCAAGCAATGGTGAGTGTATTCTGTAGTTATGAGTGGGCACATCAACCTGGGACACCATTGGTCTGCTGTGGCTCTTTTGGCATTTAATAGTGCTGGAGATGCTTGATAATACTTAGCTGAGGAGAAAATAGTCATTATTTTAGTAAAATCCTTGTTTTCTTACAAGTAATAGTCCTTCAGTTGTATTTGTGCCAGTCTTCCTGGATAATCACACCTGTATTTTCCTAGAAGCAGACAAGAAAACAAAGATATTTTAAGGAGAGACACACATGGCTAAATGGTGTCTTCCATCTTCACTCCTTACACAGCAGCCATAATAGGATTAAAGGAATCCAGTATTTCATGCACAGCTAGTTAAGGTTGCCTTATAAGGAGTGATTGCTCCTGCAACATGGAGATACTCCCTCTGACCTTTAACTAACTTCCAGGTGATAATCTGTGCATGTGCTGATGAACTTGCTTACTCTTACAGTGAGGTACTGAAATTTCAGGGCTTGTTAGGATCAAAGTATAGAAGTTTATGTATGTTGGGGGCACATAGACTCAAGTTTTAAACATGCTGTCTTGGTTTGAAAAGACAGGTGTCTTCTAAAGAAGGCAGGAGCCTCCCTTGAAATGGAAAATGTAAACCTGCTCCCTCCGAAATATAATTTTGAAATTAAAAGGCTCTCAGGCAAAGACATGGGGATAGGAATAACAGTTTTTTTACTAGGAAAACTAAAAATACAAATGCAATAGTACAAACAAACAAAAAAAAACCCACTGACAGAGTCAGAATGCAACCTGACACCCTGTTGGTGAGGGTGGCAGCAGTACAATTGAAATGGTGGCTGTAGTCCTCCTGGAGTGACAGGTGTGGTTCTGTTGAAGCAGCGATCCTGTAGAAGGGTGTAGTTTTCCTCTGAGGACCCAGTGGTGGTGTAGATGGGCTTTGTCTTCCTCTGGGAATCTAGTGGAGAAGAAAGCTGCTCCTCTGGGAATCCAGTGGGAAAAGGCTGCCTACGGTGTTCCAAATCTCAAATTATATCCAGGTAGGAATGTTTGGCTCCTCCCCCCCAGAGGAGCTTCTCACAATAGGATGATGTAATTTTATCAGTCATGTGGTGACAGTCAATGGCCCACTAACAGAAGATATTTCCTGGAGAGAGGAATGGTTGTGGAACAGATAAAGAAAACTGCCCAAATAACAGAAGATAACTGCCCCACCTCTAACAGATAGGAATAGAATACTCACATATCTTACAACCCAGGACATATGCTTAGGTCTGCTTCCAGGATTCTTTTTTGTCTTGTCTTCCAAATGTGAAGCTTCCTATGTTTTCTAAAATTAAAAGTGAGCTTTGAAGAGCAGTCTGAAAGTCTGATGCTGTGCAGTCTTTGCTTTCAGTGACCAGAGTAAGGCAGGAGGGTGTAGAGCTGTTTCATTTTGAGTGGGAGTGGGAAGTGGCTTGCCTTCTTTGAGATCACCAAGGAGAGGCTGGGAATTTCCTAAAGAAATCTTCAAAATAGATTTGCCTTCTACAGAAAGTAAATAAAAGTGCAAATAGTTGTAGTTAGCTTTCTAGGCAAAGTGTTTTGACCTCTATTTCTGTTCTGTATGAATGCAGGAGGTTGTTTTAAACTTTCCACTGAGAAATTTTTTTGCCATACCATTTTCTTATCCAGTTTGTGTGCACTTTGACTATCACCAATATTTGCTATGCTTATATCTGTGCACCAGCATATTCTGAGGCATGTTTGTTACCCATGTGTTTTAGTGTATCCTGTGATACAAGTACCAGCCCCCGTCATGATCAGAGGTCCGTGGTAGAAATTTGTGTTGCAGAGTGTTGAGGCATGCACTGAGTGTTGAAGATTTTAATATGAAACAGGCTGGGCTGTGTGCATATCTAAAAGTCCACATCTATTCTTGAAGGTTTTAAATTGCAGCTGTGCCTCTCATAAGAGCACGTTCCTTATCCAAATAGTAGGGTGTACCCTACCCCTTGTGTGTGCAGCTAATGGTCAGGCAGGGGTGACTCTGAAGGAAGAAGTGCTGCTCTTGTAGCATGTAAAACTTGCACACAGAAGTGAAATTCAGTCTGTCAAATTCAACTCTTCTTACTAAGAACAAACTGTGGAAGAGTTGATATTCTGCACACACAGGAAAGAAGGGAATTAATTTATTAAGTTCTGTTTATATTTACTATTAAAAAAAATTGTAATGTTTTGTTGACTGGTTTACTTAGCTCTGTGGAGGGCAAAGCTTATAAAAGGTGGTGCTCAGCAAGTTCACACTTGAGGCCATCATACCACATCCTGCAGGGTCAGATAGACAGTAAGAGCTCCATTAACCTTTATTTTGTCATATTTGGCACAACTGCACCATTAGACACAGCAGGATTAAATTCCCTACAAGTGTATTTAAATTCCACCAGCCAAGAGAAGAGGGGAACCCTCTACATGACAGTTAACATGTTTAGCTTTCAAGTCTAATTGCTGCCAGAATTGCCTGTAGAGAATGTCTGAAAAATAATCTGAGGCAAATTATTGAGGAATAATTGTAGGGAAGGATTAAAAAAAAAATGTCAGAGTTATGCTGTTGTTAAATTGTCACTACCAAATGACTTCTCTAGGTTGTTGCTACTGAGATGAGTAACACCCTGTAGCCATGGATTCTCCTACATACTTTTGTATAGGTTTTCTAGAAAGCTGATAAGCTCACTTCAAAATAGAATGTTTTGGAAGGAGCAGTCAGCAAGCTTTTTTTCCCACATCAAGGAGATACTTCCATAGAAAGTTTCAAGATCATCTTTATAGATAGACTACTAGAGAAAAGGCCGAATTAAGCTTAATCATCAGCCTTAGGGGCTGCAGGGCTAAATTAAACTACAGCAGAAAGAAATGGAGAGGAAAGGCATAAAAGGAAGTGCATCACTCACTGCTGAAATCAAAGTGTTGATATATGAGGAGGGAGAACATAGTATGCACTTCTTACATTTTTAAGAAGAATATGAAAGTTATCAGTATTTTGCCAGCATTCCTGCTTCTGTTGTAAAATACCACTCACAGTGCTGTGAAAGTGGCAAAGGGCTTTTCTTTGATAAGCAGCTCTTGGGCTTATTATTCTCATAACCTTAGTCTGAGAAGGGGGATTTTGTTCTTACTTTATTCAGCATCTTCATTTTGACCCCTCCCCTCCAATTCTGCAAGGACTATAGTCTGTCATTCTGCTGAGAAATTCTGCTGGTTATGGGCTAACACAGTGTCTTGGTTTGAGACAAACTGGGAGGAAACATCCTGAAATGAATATGCCCTCCCAATTATGGCATGATTAATTTCCTGTGAAGTCTCTTAAACAATAATGCATAATAAGGAAGGTAAATCTGGAACAGAAGCGTTCCCAGTCACAGAAGAGTGTGACTGAAAGAGGCTGTAGTCTGGCTATGTGAGGTACTGGTGGTGGTGTTTATGCCTGGAGCTCTGACCTGAGGTTTCAAGAGTTTGCTGAAAATTGTTTATGGTTGATTTAAAGAGTTAGGATTTGGGGTGTGGTCTGTAGTTAAAGAAAAAAAAACTCATATTCATAGTTCCATATGAAAGCTGGTGACAACTGCTCAACAGATAAGTTAGCTAGACTGATTACCATTGCGTGGTTATTTCTAGATAAGGTAAGAATGCAAAACTGGGAGGGAAGCTGAGGAATGAACATGATTTTACTCAGAGATATGACTTAAAGGTAGAATAAGACATGATTGGAATATTAACAGGCCATAGCTAGTTAGAAATTTTGGAAATTTAGGAAAAGAGGTGTCACAGATACTGAGAGAAAGGTTGAAATACATCTGCCAAAATGCATTTCTGAACGAAATGACTTTCAGAAGGGAAACACAGACTATCCAGCATGAAGGCAAGTGGAGAACATAGGAGGTGAGTGATCTAGAAGATTTTATTCTCTCATGTGAAGGAAGCTATTCGCTTCCAAAGACTAAGAATACAAAGGATGGATGGATGGATGGAGGCAGAAAATTTAGGGTCAGAGTAGCCATCTAGCAATAGCTAGAGGCTTAACTGGAAGACAGATGTACTGTTTAGGTCATTCTCTCTTGTGAGGAGAGATGGTTTACTATCTGGGCTCTGGGAGTGATCTTGAACTCTACATTTATTGGTCATGAATACATGACATTTTTGTCTCTACAGGAAAAAGGGCTGTGAAGAAGGATGGTGTCAATGATGGTGAAGCCAATGAATATGACCTCAATGACCACTTTATAGATGAGGAGGAGGAGGAGGAGGAGTGCGAACCTACTGATGAAGACTCAGACTGGGAACCAAGTTCAGAAGAAAAGGATAATGAAGATGTTGACACACTTGTGCAAGAAACATGTAGATTTGTTAGGATCAAGAAATAGCTGCTGAGAACAGCCTTATAAATGTCCAGTGCGGTTGTGTTAAAACATGGTTGCACAGAGGAGAGGAAGTGGTTTGAAAATTTTTGTCTCCATGATGTAGGCAGTACAGGAAGATAATAATAGGGGTGAGGGGATTCTGCAATGCCTTTCTTATCCGTATGTATTATTTTGAGGATAGTGTGGTGTTTGGTTTTTTGTTTTATTAAGTTGTGGACCCAGAGGATAGAGCTCTTAAATTTTTGGTTTTTTCTTTTTTCTCTCCTTTTTTTTTTTTTTTTTTTTGCAATGCCATTGGTATCTTGTATTTTGAAATACAGTTTTAAAGGTTGTTAAAACTTCATCTTCCTGTGCTTGAAAGAAATATTGGTAGGAAAGCCTAAGCCATTTTTACTGTTGAGTTAGTGCAGTTTTAAACTTTGTTATTCTGCCTCCATCTTTTCCAGATGTTGTTTTGTTGATTCTCTTAAGGTACAGTAGTTAAATACAGGTTGTCTAAATCACTTGAGAGCAGGATCTCAGTGTATTGAAGCATTTGACTGGCTCAACAACAAGTATTATTTGCTCTGATTATGACAGTACCTCTTTCCATGTTCATCACTGGAACTGTTTCTAGTTCTCAGCAAAGTCTTGATGACTGTATTTTTGCACAGTTAAACTTGTAACATACAGTGGGAAAAGCATGTAACTGTTTCTCTGATTTCTAAAGACGTTGGAAGATCTTGCCTTCAGTGTGTTCATCACTCCCCTGAGCTTCCTGGAAAGCAAGTTAAAAGGTTTTGCTATATTTTGGGACAGATGACTGGAGCCCTGTGAATTTGGCACCTTTTTTCGTCAAAGTCCTGAAGTTCAGCAAGAGAAGCATTCTAGTATAGCTTCAAGTAGGCATCCACATACACACCAGCTGGTTTTACGGGACTTTTCAGGAGGACTTTGTGGATGTGCCCTCTACAACTCTAATGCCCTGGTTTTTGACTGAGCTTGTGTGTTTGTCTTTTGTGAAGAGGCTCCTCTTACAGGAAAAACTGCCAAGGGGGAATCAAACCAAGCATTGCCCAGGCCTTGCCACTGCTGTGTTGAGCTGTGTGCAGACTCAGCTCTCAGCAGCCCTCAGATCTCCTGCTCCCGTCACACTGGGGCTGTCTTGGGCAGGGAAATTGCCCTGTGAAGGAAGCTGCTGGCCTCAGGGGAAGCTGCCCTAATGGCCAGGAGACAGGAGAGCACAGACTTTGCTTGAGCTGGGCTGTGTCACAGAGGAACTGTCTCAGTCCTGCCCAGAAGGCACCTCTATAAGCAGGTGCATGCAGCTGCCACAGGCTGGAGCAGCGCTCTCTGGAGAAGAGGAGGAGGGGGAGCCAGCCTTATGTTGAGGTGTTGGCAGAGGGAGAAGCCACTTTCCTCTGGGGCACAGGAGAGGTGTGCTCCAGGCTATGGGATGCAAGATGGGGCTGTGCAGCCTCAAGTGCCAGCAGTTCAGAGGTTGGGCACTGGGGATGGACCTTGTGAACCTCAGCTGCTGCCCATTTCTACCTCAAAAAACCTCATTATACACACCCCCTTGGCACTTGGAAACTTTCATTCTTGGAGGGTCATCTTGGTCCTTACAGGTTCTGCTGAAAGGGGAAGCATTCTTTTTGACAGATTTCTCAGATAAAAATAAAGTACCGATGTGGCAATATTATATCTGAGAACTGTTTCTTGGTAAAGAAAGGATATGGACTCAACTAGTGTGGGATAGAAAAGAGAGCAGAGAGGGAGAAAGAGAGACAGAGGAAGAAATAGAAGACAGGGACAGCATCACTGCCAGGACACAGGGGCATCCCGCCATAAGACATAAATTTCTCGTGGATTAATTTTCCTGACACCTCCATTTTTTGCCTCCTTATCACATGGTCCATGTTAAGGTTCCCAGCATGTCTAACAGCCCCTATAGTAATTTTTCACCCTGTGTATAACATATGTTGAGACATAAAAAAAAGTCAAATTGGTTCCTTTCAGGTCCCTTCCCTCTGCCAAAAGGGAGGGCATTCCCACAAGGTGAATTTACTCAGTAGGGTGAAGGGATTCCTGTCTGCCTCTTAGGTACAGTGCCATGTCAGGGCCTTGTGGTGGCACCTGGCATTGGGGAAAAGCTGCCATGGGATTTGTGCTGCTTGTGTGTCTCTTGTTTGTTGGGCACACAGGGAGGGTGAGGTGAGAGAGACCAGAAAAGCACAGATGCTGATCCTGAGTGAAACAGGAGCTCTCCAGGTCATTTGAAGGGGCCACCTTGTATCTTGGCCACAGAGGGCCTAGTGTGAGTTGCAGGTTTCTTCAAAGGCTGAGAAGTGGGTTGTGCATTACAGTGTGTACTGTACCATGTGGTATTTACTGTATTTTTTTGTTAGGAAAATTAATCCACAATGCCAGAGGTTTATATTCTAAAAGGAGACAGAGGAGTCCTTCAACTTTATTCAAATAACGGGAGAGGCCATGGGACATTTCCCATGAGGTCTCTCAAATTGCTGGAGGATGCAGCTTCTCTTTATCCTCATTTCTCTGCTTCATTTTCCTCTTCCCCTTGGCTGAGGTACTTGAGAGATACAGACTTCCTGAATAGCCTAATACAGAACCCCTTCTAATGTGTACCCTCCCACCCCGTTCCCCAGTTTTTCTTTGTATTGCTGTTCTTTTTCTCTAAGTCCCGGAATTTAGCACAATCTTGGATGAGCAACTGAGTCTGTGTCAATTAGGGGGATTCCTTGGAATTTATGGTTCCTTCCATTGTTTCTTTCATCTATCAGTATCTGGCTTTATCTGCAAGCAGACCCACGGTTTGTTCGTAAAGACACATCCCTCTCATTCCTTTCATTATGGTCCTAGATGTGTTGTGTGCTGTCATTCATGTTTATTGTAGTTTACATATTTTGAATGTATTGCAGAGTATGTACTGCATTATATCATGGTTTCTTGTATAGCTATTGTAGCATATGGTACAGTATTGTATTGTATTCTGCTCTGTATGCATTGTAGGGTTTTATTGTCTTGTGCTCATTATACCCTGCAGGAGCCAGTTCTTTGCCACCTCATAGGAGCCTCTTTCCCTTGTCAACCTTCATGGTGCCATTTCTCAGGAGCCCTTTAGCCTGCAGCCCCACAGGAGTCCTTCTCCTTGTCAAGCCTCAGGATCCCTTTGAGCGACATTGAGTGACTTTATGCTCAGTTATCTTTCTTACTATCCATGAGTATTTGGTGACTTTTATACTGGGATTTGTTCCACATTCTTTTGTTCTAGCTGGTTTTACGAAGGTCAGTTTTGAAGCTGCAGGAATTCCTGCCTTGTCAGTGGTTTTGAGGAACAGCTGAGGGAGCTGGGTGTGTTTGGCCTGGAGAAGATGGGACTCAGGGATGACGTTATCAGTCTTTACAACTACCTGAAAGGAGGTTGTAGCCAAGTGGGGGTTAGTCTCTTCTCCCAGGAAACAGGAAAGAGGACATAGTCTTAAGCTGCACCAGGGGAGGTTCTGGTTGGACATTAGGAGGAATTTCCTTCAAAAAAAGGGTTAGACATTAGAATAGAGGTGGTGGAGTCACTGTGTCTGGAGGTGTTTCAGGAAAGACTGGCACTCAGTGCCATGGTCTAGTTGATATGGTGGTGTTTGGCCAAAGGCTGGACTCAAGGATCTCAGAGGTCTTTTCCAACATAATTGGGTTTGTGAGTTAGGGCTTATCCTGGCAATGTGGGTTACAGTGCAGCCAATAGGACAGGATCCTAACAGAGTGTATGAGAGAGCAAGATCTTGGTGAGTCTGAGGGACAAGTGTCGATCTTGCCTCAATTCTGCTTTTTTCTGCTCAATGGTGTGTGCTTTTCTGCACTGGTGGTGCAGAATACTTAGAAAGGGGACAGCCCAAGCATCCAGCGTCTGTCACAGCCAACACAGGGAGAGGGAGAATGCAGACACTACAAGCATTGGATAAGTGCCTGGGTACCCAGCTGTCAAAAGCTGAAGCATCTGTTGCTACTTGTTGAAGTCACAGGAATCCTGGGAATACCTACTTGACACCATTCCCATGGTGTTTGATGTGAGCTGATGCAGTTTGTGGTGACACTGTGCTGCAGAGGCAGCAGCTGGAGGGTGCTGTTGCCACGGCAAGGGCTCAAAGAAGAAGGATCACAGCAAAGTCTTAACTCCTGAATGAGTCAGTCAGTCTCTAGGGAAATTTTCTGTGCTGGCTACTTTGATGTATGCTGGCCTGGGATCTTGCAGGTCATCCCCCTTTTGTAGAGGGACAATTGCTTTAATGACACAGCCTTTGTTTTCTTGGTTCCTGTTGCTGAGAATAACTGCTTTTTCTTCTCCTAATGCTCTCTTTCAGGTCACTGTTTTAGCTTCCAGGTGCACCTGGCTTTATGTTTTTCAGCATGAAGGAGCAGAGACTGCATTTTACTCTCAAGTTGTTTCTGGAGAAACTGCTGTAGAAGGAAGTGAGGCTATGGTTTTGGAGCTGTGCTGCAGGAGGACAGCTGAGCAGTGATCTGGTGTGGTAGCACCAGTTTTGCATTTGGCAGCAAAAATTTGAGCTAGCAGAACCGAGACATGTATCTGGTTGATTCACTGCATGGTGATCTAAACGCTGCCAAAGGATCTCAGGTCCCACCCACTCCTCATCCATGACACATGGCACAATTCTTGCCATGTGGAGCCCTTATTGCAGCTGTTCCCCTACAGCTTCCAGTAGGCAGCTTCCAGTAGGCAGGAGTTGTGCTGGAAAGGCACAACTTTCTCCTCTGAGACAGATGCTGCCTTCTTCCCAGCTTGTGCTTGTTTTTCTCTGTTTACAAGCAGAGCTCCAAATAGGTGCAGTCCATATTCAATTCCCTCTCTAAATGTTGTCCTTTAGTAAGTTGTGAGGGTACAAAAAAAGTCATTTTGTTCTTTCCTTCCCTGCACAGCTCACATAAGCCCTAGGGAATGTGGGGTCTGGTCCTCTCTCTCAGACCCTTCCCTGCCTGCTCCCCCCTGCCTGAGGGTGCCACTTGAGTCACAGCCTGTTCCCACTGCCTGCACACTTCAGGAGTATTCGCAATAGTTTTTAAGTCACTTTTGGTCCCCCTGCAAAGCATTGGGCCTCTGCTTGCTGGAGCTCAGTTTGGGAGCAAATACTGTCTCTGCAAGTGCCCTGTTTTGGGCTGTTTGAAGTTGGTGCCAACACAGGCTAAGGGTAATGTGACTGCTTTGTTTTTGGATCAGGGAACAGAACTGCCATCCTTCCTCAATGGGAGTACCCCTCTCTCTGTGGATGCAGCTCACAACAAATGCAGTTGAGGGCAAAGCATGACTTCTGCACTATCCAGAGGTTCAGGCAGCAACAGTGCTTTGCTGCTTGGAGGACCTCAAAATGTCAAAAATACAGCAGTCCCAAAACCTAAATCCTCAGCAGGGGCTGTGGAGGATGCTGCATTAATATCCTAATTCACAGGAATGAGAACAGGAGTTAGGCCAGACCACAAGAGCTCTCTTGGAGCTCTCAGAGTGATTTCCTGTGTCTTAAAGCAATTCTTTGCCCCAGATTTTGTTCAGTACTATATTTCTTGATGGGAATTGGGTTTTTTTATTAACTCGGCCTTAGATAGATTTCCCTAGTGTGGAAATTGTCATTTGAATTTGTTGCACCAAAACCATGCAGGGAAAACAGGTGGAAGGAGTATCACACACTCTAATAACAGGCAGTAATGTTAGCTAATCCCTTACAACTAGGGCAGGTTTCAGAAGAAACCATGAGATTTCAGGTGAGATTACAAGATTAAGCCTTTTGATAGTGAAATACTAAAACTCTCTGGTCCTTTAAATTCCTGTGGCAGGCTGGAAAACAAATGAATTTAGTATTTACCCCTGTTTAAAAATGACATTTTGAAGGATGATTTCAGTCATCATTTTGCCTAACAGCAAACGATGAAATACTCTTCAACATATATTTAAGAGCAGCTTTGACCATTTTAATGGATTTGAATATCCTTTTGCCCTTTAATTGGTCAATTTTTCTTCAGCAGCAATGGGATCATTCACATTACTCAGTTGGGTAAGAAAGCGATGGCTAAGAGAAGACAAAAAATAATTCAGAATGCTTATACTGAGGTCATATTTTATTTGCTGCTCACTTTAAATTCTCAAATAGACAAGTTATTTACCAAAACCATTGACTCCAAAAGTAGGCACAACCACATACGCATTTGTCATCACAACAGAAAAGATTTTATTACCATACACAGAAGTCTATTATATCTTATGTGTAGTTGAAATGAGTATGTATTACTGTCACCTGCTTTGTCACAATTATCATTTAAGAAACATCCAAACTGGAGTTGCACTAAATCAGAACAGTAAAAGAGGCACTGCAGAAGGAAAAGCAGAATTCATCTGGAGTTGAGTCATATCTGAGCAGACAATAAGCTTCTCAACTCAACCAGAGGCTGGGTCGCTGAAGCCTAAGCCTTTCTTGCTCCCAGAAAGATGGATGGATCATCTCGGGATCTCCTTGATATTTTGGTGTTGCTTATCCTTTATCGTGAAGGTGCACACAGACTTGGTAAGATGTCTGGTTGGATTTTACCCACCACCATGCTGTAGGTTCATATGGATCCCACTGACAAGCAAGGTAAAACACATGAAACTCCATCTGAATGTAAGAAAACACTTTTTCACTGAGTGAGGGCTGTTGAGCACTGACACTGGTGATCCACGGAGACTGTCAGCATTCCCTGGAGTCAGTCAAAGCCTAGCTGGACACAATCCTGGCTAACATGTGCAGAAGGATGGGCTAGACAATGTGGAGATGTTATTCCCAAGTCCTACAGTTTTGTGATTGATTCTGTGAGGAGCTCAGCATCTCAAGGTAGCAGAAGCTGGCCACAGGGTGCCTGGAGGTGAGGGAGTAGATCCTTTTCATATATATCTGTGGCATTTCCAAATGCATAACAGAGTTAAAACTCTCCATAAAAATAAAAAGTGGAATATTGATAAAGCATTCTTAAACAAGGTGTAACAGGAAGAAACTTGAGGTTTTCACTTGACTGTGAAGCAGATTTTAACTTTCAGAGCATGTGCCTTTCATAAGAGCATGCTGTGCGTATTGTCCAATGACAATAGAAAGCTGGTGGTCTGTAGACTTCAAGAAGCTTCATCAGGAAAGGTAAACGGAGAGGTTAAAAAGTGACTGGAAGCAAAATGGGCTTTCTTGGCATCCTTTCTCTTCTGAGCAGAAAGAAAAGGACACCAAATAGCTTAAAGGTACAAGTCATAAGCTCAAAGGTGTTAAGAGGTTTCTCTTAGGAAACAAAGAAGCATCACTGCTGGGGTCAGCACTCAATTTTTCCATCATTGTAGTACACTCTAATGTAGTTATAGACTTCTTTGTTCTTATTAAACAACTATAAAATTAGTGTCTACATCCCAAATTGACAGATGTATGAACTGAAGCACAGCATCTTTTCAAGTGTAAGGATTATCCAGCAGACCAGTGAAAAGAATTCTGGTGGGAACGCAAAGGCTGCTTTTTTGAGGGCTCTCACCAGTGAGAGGGTATTCCCACAGACAAGGAAGAAGCTTCTGACAAGGTATTATTTCCTCTTTGCCCCCTCCAAAAAAGGTGAGATTAGAACCTCAGAAAATTTATTGTAGTTTTATGCAGTCTACTTCCTCTGTGATTGCACTTGTTCTCAGGTCCAAATCTATGCTAGATTTGCTTCCCTTATACGTTGACCTCCATCTGAGTAGCATGATCTTCTTGAAGTACTTCATAGTGTTGCTTTTCACGGTTATGAAACACATGGTGTTTATCATGCTGTTACTCATGGCGATGCACCTGACTATATAAAAGGCAGTAAGATAATGCTTCTCTTTTACCAAAAGGGTGGGGAAGAAGTCCCGGACAATTGTGAAACCATAGAAAGGTGCCCAGCAGAGAACATAGGCAGTCAGAATGCACATTAGTACCGTAACAGTTTTCCTTCTGCACTGAAGCCTCTTTCTGATTTGTTTCGTCTGAAATCCTGGGACAGTTTTAAACCAAAGCTCCTGAGAGATCCTGGCGTAACACCAGGTCATTGTAATCACAGGTGCTACAAATTCAATGCCAAAGATGAAGAGAAAGTATGATTTATAGTACATCTGCTGGTCAACTGGCCAAATTTGGCCACAAAAAAATTTCTTCTGGTTTTTAACTATAAACAACACAGTTTCAGTAGCAAAGTATGCAGATGGAATAGCTACAAGTATGGAGATGACCCAGACCAAGGCAATGAGGAAGGTTGCTGTTTGATAATTCATGCGTGGTTTCAGTGGGTGAACAATGGCCAAATACCTAGAACAGAAAAATATATTCAAAATGAAGTCTGAAAACACTGGTCAGAACACACTTCAGAATACAAGCAAACAGAATTGGGCAGGAGGAAATTGCTGTCATTCCTGAGGGGAGAGCCTGAACATACTTGTCTGTAAGGACATAATCATCTGTAAGAACATGTTGTAAAGTAGCAGCCTGGAGCTGAGTTACAATTTTGTATCACAACTTTTCCTTTTAAACAGGAATAAGAGTTAGAAAAATGCAATATTACACATCTAGTCAGGTCCAGGGAAGAAAACACAAACATGTAGAATCAGGAAAATGTTTTCCCTAGGCCGAGAGCTACTTAAATAGCTCTTTTTACTAAGAGGTGAAATATAAATCACAATGTTTTTCTTATTTCTGTGGTTATTCTGTGGGTTGCAAAGACCTGAAGGTGATGCTAATGTATGGTTACAGGTGAACATGATTTTAAGCCACCAACAGAATGTGTATCTATTTTCTGCCCATGCAAATCCTTTTTATGTGTATTCTGGAGGTGACTATTGCTTATTCATCTTAAATAGGCAGTATTAAGTAATACGGCAAAGCAGAAAACTTGAGTTAGGTATTTGCACTGCTGTAAAGCTGCAAGGTTGTAGTATTCCTGCTGGGGGGAGATTTTTATCAGAGATCCCAGTACAACTGTATTTAACCCAAAGTATTGTTTCAAAAAGTGGAATTTCTCATTCCTTTGGAGTCTATTACATCTATATACATTCAATATATAGAATAGCATCCCTAAGATATATTTATTCTGAAGTAAAATGGAAAGTCAGCAGCACTTTTCATCAGCCAGTTATTGGAAGCAGATAAATTGTTCATGGCTCTTAATAGTGCAGGGTAAATGTCAGGGGACAGCAAAATGAGTCAGCCTCATTGTGAAGCAGAAGGTTAACATTTTTAGATCAGGTTCCAGGGAAGTAAGTTGTGGCATAATGTATGTGTATGTATTCATAAATGTGCATATCTGCTCAGCAGAACATTTGGCTGGATAGGATTGATCTGTCCAATAGATTCTGGAGGAAGCTTTTGTGGTGGATTTTCTGATTGTCCTTGCTTACCACGGCTGTTACTGTGCAGTGGTTCTGCAGTTCACAAACTGAATTCAGATGAAACTATCCTGGAAGCTGTGCTCCTAAAGTGTACATAAAACACACCAAATGCCAATGGGTGTTTGGTCCAGGGGACCCAGCTAAATATTTGCAGTGTGGATATTAGACCCTTACCATGCACTCTTCTTCTTCAAATGTTGCATTTTTGTAGTGTAGGTGTGGCCTTAAAAATGTGAAATTTCTATTTTTTCATGTGAATAGACATGGACGAAGAAGAAAGAGAGCCCTCCCTAAAGAAAGTCCGCAGTGGGACAGGCTTACTCACTTTACACAGCCGATTCCTTTTAAATGATCTAACATGGGAAGACTTTTGTTAGGAGTCTGATCCTTTTAGAGACAGAAGTCAACAATCCATATGACATAACATGAAATAGGTGATTGTTAAACAGTGGGGTTTCTCTCTGTTTACCAAACCAATAGCTTGCAAAAAAAAAAGAAAAATAGAAAAGCCATGAAACCAAAACATGGTGTTCTTACATCACGCTTCAGTGATTAATCTTGTTAATCAGGCCTGTTTTTAAAGATGTGTGGGAATATATGCTATAAATCTGATTTCTTAGCAGACATAAGGGCGCCATGACCCGTTACTTCATCAGCCTGGGATGCACTGGCAGAGCTTTCCAAGAAAACCTTGTTAAAGCTGAAAAACTGATAGAAAATGGTAATGCATACATGATAGTGTTTAGAAGCTTTACCCTGAGTCCTCAGCTGCTGTTGAAAGCCTATTCTGTTAGATGCTTGTTAAGGATTTGTTTTGTAGGAGCTGATCGTCCCCTTGCCCACACCAAGGAAAACACCTCTGAACTTCTCCAGAGTCTCTTCACAGACTTCCATGCACATCAGGAACAGCTGAATCAGCCATACACAAGCTGTATCTGTACAGCCCTCAGCAGGGCTAACTACTCCTGAGCTGACTTTTGCATCAGGGACTGAAAACTGCAACACTACACTAAAGTTTGAAATGGCACATGAGAGAAATTGGGGAAAAGAAGAGGAAGTGGAAATCACATATGTATGTGCATAGGGTCTACAGAGATGTGTATTGTGTTTAAACATGAAAGAGATCTTCTTATGATGGCCTTTCTGTAAAGAGTTTACTGAGCCAGCCTCTGGCTTTCTGTGAGTCAGTCATGTCAGACTTAGGTCAGCACCAGACTGATGCTCAGTGTCTTGGTCTGTCAGACTCCGTGGTGCACGAGGCTGAGAGAAGACTCTTGAGAAAGGATACAATTAAATTAAATTGTTAAAATTCCTGGAGTAAAAGGCAGGCAGTCTCTCAGGACTGCAGCACAATTAGAAAAAAATTATTCACTGAATGAGTGGTCAGGCATCAAAACATTCTACCCACGGAATAGTTGACAAAAAATGTGGATGTGACACTTGAGGACATGGTTTAGAACTTTGGAAGCTGTGGCTACATCTTTGTGCAGTCATAGCATCCCACTTACCTGTCAACAGCTATAGCCAGGAGAGCATTGGTCGAAACATAGACGGAGACAGTTCGTAGGTAGTTGACTGAGGCGCAGAGGACATGGCCGTGCTCCCAGGACAGCTGCTGCACCACATAGTAGTCCATCTCAAAGGGGCAGCACACAATAGCCACGATGAAATCTGAGATGGCCAGGTTGGCAATCAGCAGGTTGGTGAGGTTTCGCAGCTTCTTGTAGCGGGCAAGAGCAGCAATGAAGATGAAGTTGCCAATGCCACAAACCAGCATGATGCCAACCAGAGCAACCCCAATCACAATCTTGGCTGTGAAGAAGGTGTGGGTTTTGGTCATGTCGTCTTCACTGTCCAGTGGCAGGTCATAATCACTGTAAGTGAAATTGAAAGGGAAAGAGAAGTTTCTCAAAGAGGTGAAATCCCCATTATGGATGTTGTAGATTGAAGCAAAATTGAGGTGTGCGGTAGCATTTAGGTTGCGTTCAGTTTGCTCCATGGCCATGTCTGTCTTCTTTTGGCATGTGCAGCTTGGCTGGCCCTCAGTGTTGTGTTACCCCAGTGTGGCAGGGCACAAGAGTGGCAGGTGAGAGACCTCACCCAAAGCTTCCTTTTGAGCAGTGAGTAACTTTGTCTTTGTCCCAGAAGATTATAGGACAACAGCCTCATTTATCTCCTTCTGTGGGAACAAAAAGAGGAAAATGTTTCCTGAAAGGAAATTACAGCAAAAGTACTCATCTTGAAGGAAAGCAATAGCCACCTCATTGCCCCACAGATCTGTTGCTGCATGTGCACAGAAGGAAGAAATACCCTGTGAAGGGATGCTTCTGTTCTCACAAAATAAATGCTTCTAGTTGCTTCATGCACTGTTTGTTACAGCAGTTACAGTTTTATTTACCAACAATGAAATTTTCACCCAGCAGTGAAATGACAGTCTAGGAGGAATGTAAAATCGAGTTTAAAACTCTACCAGCCCACAAGCCCATGGTGCTGTCATCATCGTGCAAGGTAAAAGACACTAAAGTGACAACTCAGTGTGCTGTAAAGCATTTTATGTGCCTTTCGGACAAAGTTTATGCTTTATTCTCATTGTTTCACAGGGATGTGGTAGAGGACAATGAGAAGAGAACTGATGTTCTTGCTTCTAAATACATTTCTTAAGTAGAGTAAGAGTTGAAGTAAGAGTTGCAAAGGCCCAAGAAAATACTAAATCCAGCACTTCCCTTTTGGCAACCATTAATTGAGTACAGGACAAAATTTTTCCACCAGCATAATCCATTATCACTTCTGTCAAACAGGTTTGGCAGAACTCTGCCAATTTGCAAAGACAATAATTTTGTCCCATGAACTTGTAGAGCTTAGCTGTGAAGGCAAATCTGCCATTCACAGGGAAAGTGTTTCCACAGAGAGTGAAAGGTGAAAGATAAAATCTTCTGTAAGCAAGACAGAGTACCTTGCATTTTTGATGCTGGGGAGGAACAGGCTCCCCTTTTTGTACTGCCAGTTGTACCAAATATAAAAAAAAAAAAAAAATTTCCCACACAGATGGGGAAAAAACCATTTCATCTACTCCTTATTTTTGCCTCTCTGCATCAAAATGCTGAGAGGGCATCTTCTTGTATCTTCCCATGGTCCATCTAGGAATATTCACACCAGACTCTTAGCTGTCAGGACAGTCTCACCTCATCCAAGCAGAGGATCAGGGAGCATTACTGCTTTTTCTGCCCTGAAGCAGTAAGTCCTCGGGGTGTGAAATGCTACTGAACAAAGCAAGTCACGGCTACAAAGAGTAATCTGCATAGTGGAGCTGCTGCTCCCTTCTTTCCCTGGAACCACGCTCAGACCCTGATGTACTGACACTTAACAAATATCTGTCAGAAACTCTGTTTTACAGCTTTGGTCACCACATTGTTTTTTAAACTGAGCATTGCAGAACAGAATAACAAAAAGCCAAAGCCTGAAATGAAACAGTTCTGACAAGGGACTGCTTCAGGAGACACCTCCACAGCTGCCTGGAAAGGTAAACATTCATTTAAGAGAAGTGCTAAATAAACTCTCGGATGCAAAATCTGTTGGCCAAAGCAAGGGGCAGTATCTGTGTCAGATTCCACTGCTAAATACCAAAAGATCTGTAAAATAAATACAGACAACACAACCATCTACAAACTGACATAACACTATCAGCAAAGTGTACCTGCAGTTGTGCTCATCATCTTGGAGGTCTCAGGCACCCTGAGAGAGAGCCAGGTTTCTTCTCTGGTGAGAGCGCTGCCAGGTTTCTCCTCTGCATGTGCTGCTGTTACTGGAGGAGAGAAAGGATCACTGGAAGTAGCGCAAGGACTCCACTGAGTGCTGCTTTCTCTCCCATTAGGTTAGCCCTGTGCTCAGGGGAGGATGGCTCCTCTGCCTCTGTGCCTGCATCCAAAGCCTTTGCTCAGTGGGAGGCACCTTGAAGCTGTCCGTGCATTTCTGATTTTAAAGAGGCAGCACGATCTGAAGACAATAGACCACAGCCCTTTTGGGGTTCCTCTGCCTTAAACCCCCTGAAATGCAGGAATGGAATTGGCAGAGTGTCTTTGTTAGCAAGCCTGAGCATGGGACATATAAACCCCGGTCTGCCCTTGCTCTTTGAGTTTTGCCTGTGCTAAGCAGTAGCAGCCTGCACATGATGTCCCACAGAAACAAAATACAAACCGCCCCCTGGAAAGTAGGGGGAGGAAGGAGGGTGATGTGCTTTCCTGGGAGCCTTTCTCTGTGTGTCTCTCTCTGGCTATTGTCTTTTGGAGTGCAGCTGCAGTAGCTCCAGCAGGAGAGACACACAGTGAATAGCTGTAAATCAGAGGACCCCTGACAACTTTCCTTGCCCTCTCAGGGAATTACTCAGAGCAGAAAAGTGGCCATGAATCCTTAAAGACTTGGTGTCCTTTGCTAACGCTGTCTCCTCACTGTTTAAACCACGCACACTTGAGGGAGCAGTTCTTTTGCTTTCTAGTTCTCCAGAAGGAAAGGAAATGTGTGGCACATCACCTGTCTTCTTCACCTCCAAACTTGTTCACTTAGCTGACATTTTCCAAGGTGCATAGACACCTTGGGGACACATTACACAGTCCCCAGCAGATGAGACCATCAGAGGCTGTCAAAGGTCATGAAGGGTGTAGGAGGTTTGCAGAAAACTTAGACTGTGTGTCCTGATGCACATTCACAAGGCTCTTGTGAGCTAGTGGACACTTAGCTCTGGAAAAAGAAGGTAAGGAAAGAAACCTGTGAATATAAAACATGTCTGGGGTAAAAGAGCCACTACTGTGGCATTCCTTTCAGAAAACTTGAAAAAGATTGGAAAGTCCCCAATGTCTGCAGATAGCAGAGAGCATTAAGAATTTCACAACAAATACTTTGCTTGGTTTTGTTTTGAACAGCCAGTTTAATATTTGAAAATACACTAAGGGATTTTTAATGTCCTGAAAGGGTGCAACCAGATGAACAATGAGGAAATCAGATCCAGTGCACCTATTAAATTCTGTCACAAAAAATGTAAATATAGTAAGTATGGAGAAAGAGGCAAAGGAAACTGTGTACATCAGAGCCACGTTAAAATGATCCCTAAAATGGGCCACATAAACCTTAAATGCCCCTGAAGAAAAGCTGATACGCTAAAGGGAGCTTTGCATTCAGAATGTTCGTGATCTCTTTAAGACTTTGTTCAGCTATTTCACATGAAGTTATCTAGTGAGCTAATCAAGCAATATGATATCCAGATATTTATATTCCTTTAGGCCAAAACCTCATCTGCTGCAGAACTGTCTCTCCCAATTGACTCAAAGCAAGTTCACATCAGAACCTTGATAACTCCAGATGTGCACTGTGTGCTCAGTGAGAGCTTCTGTACAGCACTAGTTCATCTCCTGTGCTCCAAGGAATTGTGCTATATGTGTCAAGTTGTTTCTCAGAGAACACCAGTAGCACTGTGAACCAATGTGATTTACATGTGCTGTGCAAGGCACTGCTTTGTAGCTGTTGACTGGGAGTCACTGAATAGAGAACAAAACCAGTGGTGCTGGGAACTGTTCTTGGGCAGAGTGGAAGTTCAGGGGTGAGTCTAGAGCCTCAATGACTGTCCCAGCACCCTGCCCCACTGCAACAAGGGGTAGTGTGGTAGTCTAAGGGGTCTAAAGCCATGGGGTAAATGCAGCAAGTGTATGCATATGATTTGGGTGTACGATTTCTGCAGAGGACAAGGTTTCTCCTTAATAACATTAATTGATGATTCCCCAATGGTGTCACAAAATCAACACAGTATCACAAGGCATTTCCTGGGACCAGTGTTACCAGTGTGATACATTCAGGCTGAGAAAGAAAAATTGCTACTGAAAACTAGAATGGAAAATACTGTGTTGGTTTTGTATGGTCTAGTTTTTGGTAGCGGGGGGGGGGGCACAGAGGTAGCTTCTGTGAGAAGCTGCTGGAAGCTTCCACCATGTCCAGCAGAGCCAATCCCTGATGGCTCTGAAGATGGACATGCTGCTGTCCAAGGCTGGGCCAAATAGAAATGATTGTAACGGCTTTGTGATAACACATTTAAGAAAATCAAAGCAACAGGGGATATAGTTTTTGGGTTTTTTTTTTTTCCTAGCCAAAGAAGAGGAGGATCTTCCTCTGAGAATATGAGAAGGAAACAACATGGAGACACCAAGGTCAGTGGAGAAGGAGGGGGAGGAGGTGCTGCTCCAGGTGCCAGACCCAAGATTCCTCTGCAGGCTGTGGTGAGACCTGGTGAAACATGGTGAAAGCCATGGTGAGACAGCTGTGCCCCTGCAGCCCACAGGGATCCCTGGGGGATGCAGAGATTCACCCACAGCCCATGGGGATCCATGGGGATCTGCAGGAGATGCAGAGATCCACCCACAGCCCATGGGGATCCATGGGGAATGCAGAGATCCACCCACAGCCCATGGGGATCCATGGGGGATGCAGAGATCTACCCACAGCCTATGGGGTTCCATGGGGGATGCAGAGATCCACCCACAGCCCATGGGGTTCCATGGGGGATGCAGAGATCTGCCCACAGCCCATGAGGATCCATGGGGGATGCAAAAATCCACCCACAATGCATGGGGGAGGTGCCCATGCGAGAACAGGTGGGTGACTGGAAGAGGCTGTGATCCTGTGGGAGACCCAGTGGAGGGAGAGGGCCCTGCTCCCTGGTTGGAGCAGCCTGTGCTTGGAGTACCCCATGGGAGGAGAACCATGTTGCAGCAGTTTTGGGAGGACTGCTGCTTGTGAGATTGGGCCCATATCAGAGAGGTTTGTGGAGATGTGTCTCCTGTGGGAGGGACCTCACAGTCTCAGGGAAGGACTCCTCTCCCGGAGCAGCAGAAGAAAATCTTGGGTGACAAACTTACCAAACTGGAAACTGCCGTTTCTCCCTGCATTGTCAGTGGGAAGAAGTGAGGGTTTGGGGAAAGAAAATATGGTTTTAAGGGTTTATTTTACTTCTCATTATCTTCCTCTGATTTTGTAAGTAATAAATTCACTTTGTACCTCTAGGCTGATCCTGTTTTGCCCTTGGAGTGTTTTCTCCCAGTCCTTATCTCAATTCATGAAGCCTTCATTAAACTGTTCTCTTTCCTCTACCCAGCTGAGGCAGGGGAGGCTGAGTGAGTGATTTTCATGGGTGTCTGGAATTGGGCCAGCATCAAATCACGACAAAGATTCACTTTCCTGTTTATTTGTTTTGATCATTAGTATGCTCACAGGTTGAATAGGGAGGTTATTTGGAGGCTGAATGATGCAAAAACAATTGCAGTGTAAAGTACTTGTTTGGAGACTTTGAAATCATAAAGTACTAAACCCAGCATTTAGCCTGGGAGCAGACCTGAGGACTCAGGCCCTTCACTTCAAAACAGCAAACTCAGGTACTGTCTAATTTTTCCTAATTGCTAAATAAATTGGACTCTGAGTGAAGTAATTAATCTTACCTAAGCTTTGCATAAAGCATAGCTGGGGTTTTCCAAAGGTTACTAATTTAAATCAGGCAGTGAACTGGGACAAAGCATCACACTTGTGATTTTCTGGGAAAACAAGCAAACAGATGGTGCAGGCACACATGGATTACAACCATGTGTATTTTTGCTCAGTACTCCCACCATTTGGCCCAGAGGCTTTACTCAATCTGAGAGTCTGCAACTGATGTTAATGAACCCTACATTTACCTGGAGGATGTCAGGTATATATATATTTTTTTTTTTTAATATATGGAAATGTGCCTTGTGGCACAAGAGGAAAGTGACTTTTGGATACAGTTTGGCAAAAATACTTGGCACACCGAAGGAATCCTACCCTACTCAGCTATTCCAATGGTAACTTGGGATGCGGAAATGTCCTGGAAAGGAGTAGAGAAGAATTTGGACTTTTTTACTGGATTATGTCACCATGTTAGTTTCCTTTTATCACTTCTGCTTCCTTACTGAGCGTATATCACTTTGTGGCTTGGGAAAAGGCATAAAGCATGTGAAGGAACCATAAAGCAGGCTGTCAACACCACAATGACACACTACCAGGATGGTTGTCAGCACTGCAGGAACAGCAGAAGTGGCACTTTCATCCAAAAGGTCTTCTCCTTTCAGAGCAGCAGAGGTTCTGTGGACAGGGCCATTCAGGTGGCTCTCACAGCCGAATAACACAAGATTTAGCTAGTCTGCTCAGAGCTCACTTCATGTGCAAGGTGACACAGGGGCAATCAGCAGCTCTTTTGCAAGTAGAAGCTTCTTTGTTTTCACTTCTCTGGGGTTTTTTCCCCCTACTTTATAATTTTCTGACAGTGTCTATTTCCTGCTTTCTTCATCTTTGTTCAGGCTTTTGTGATTGCGTAGGAAAATTGTGTTTATTTTGCTCATTTCAGCTTAGCATGGAATTTTGCGAGAAGCACCTCCTGCCCTCAACAACAGTGTATGAAATATGTAGAAATAGCTCTAAGAAGCTGATGTTCTGACTATTGCTTGTCACCCTCACTAGAGAAGCAAACAGTATTTGGGACAGGGTAGGAAACAAGGACCAGCCCAGGGACTGTGCATGAGTCTTGATGCCACAGTATATGACATGAGTGACCACAAGAAAAATATTTCAGTCTTTAAACATTCCACTTTTTGTTTGAGGGTTTTGAAAGTATTTTTTAGGCTTTGTGTGTTTATTTTTTTTTTAATCTTCCTGCCTTAGAACAAATGTCTGTTAGCACAAACCCTTCTCTTGAGCAGGCAGCCTCTGCAAGGCAAATGTTAAGAAATCTCAGGATCATTGTCTAATCTGTACTGCTGTTCCTGGGCTGTGTTACATATACACAAATGTTGGGGTTTGGGATTCTTCCTCTTGTAGTATATGGTAGAGATAATTCATGCTATTTATGTATAAAATATTGTAAAATCCAAGCTATGTCTTTGACCACCCGGCTGGGAGCAGAGACTTATGTTTATTGAATTAGTTCCTGGACAACTTTAGGATAATATCAAGTCTGTTAATGTATGAATGAAACCTTCCTGGGCCATGATTGCTGACTTCCCTGGAATGTCAGAGCCACTCACGAGGGACCTGCACCTGGGAGATTGCATCTACCACACTCAAGCACCTGCACCACTCTGCTACATGTGAATACAGACTCTTCCTCTTCCGAAGTGTTCAGACAACCATCTAGAGACCTGAACTCACTTTTGTCTATTCCTGCACATGTATGGCCCCAGTTCTACATGTGAAGAGACACAAAGGAACATTCGGTCATTTCTGCCTCAGGCAGAATAAACTGTATATAAACTCGCTGCATGAAGCAGTCGGGGTGAACCACTAGGGAGATGCTGACACTGTTGGTTGGATCCAGGTTCACCCAGCACTGACACCCGGGGTTGACGCTGCCTTGGCTGTGGTGGTTTTTTTCTCGGAATTCTATTTTGTTAATGATCTAATAAATCATTGCTAAATTTTCTTATAAATTTGGTTTCCGATTTGATCATTTATAACACTCTTGCTTCTTTCTCTCAGGGAATTTTCCCCCATATGTATTGCTAGGAGACAATAGTAACCAGGAACTTAAGAGAGATAAAAGCAGTTGCCAACCTCAGAGGAAGAGGGCACTGGCTGCACTCCTCTTGTCTGAGGGTTTCTCTTGGAGGGGCAGAGATACCAAAGAATTTGGGTGGGGAAAAGGGGGCTGGCGCAGGTGCTAGGGGGCATTCCTTCTTGGTCTCTCAGCATTCAGAGGGGAAGGAGGCTGCAGTCGCTGTAGGAAGAACTCACCACCACTGTGGGGTGTCTTCTGCTGCCTTCTACCATGAGCAGAGCTCTGCTCATAAGAGCGGCCGATGCACTAGGACCTTATTAACACCTGGCCTCACTAAACAAAGGACCTGTCACCATCTCCCTGGGTGCCTTAGGGGACATCCTGGGATCTCCAAGCCCCTTCACCCTCCACACGAGTCTCTGCTGGCCCTGTTTGGGAGCCAGGCAGCCACTGCCCAGACCCCACTGTTTCTCTGCCACTTCTCTGAGGTTTTTTTGCTGCACTGTAACCACTCACCTCCTGCCCTGCCAGGACCTCTCTGATATATCTCACCGACCACTCTGGGACTTTGCTCATCCCTGCCTTCTCAGCTTGCTACTCCAAGGTTCCTGCTACAGCTCCTTTTGCTATCCCAAGGGGGTATCAGGATTGGCTCCCCCTGTGAGTTCGTAACGGAAGCCTTTTCTCCATGCTGGCTGCGGCCATCATCATCACTGCGCGCAGAGACACGACCGAAACTCGTGTCACAGCGCCCCCTGCAGGCGCAGAGGAATCATCGCACCCGCCCTGCCTGGCCGGGAGCCACCAGCGCCCCTGACGGCTGTGACTGGAACTGCACAAAAGGGGAAAGTGCCTGCAGCCCAGAGAAAGCTGGGACAGGGTTTGTGGTTCTGCTGCCACAGCTACTGTTGTTGTTTGTTTGCCTTGTTATACATACTGGTAGAGAACTTGTTTTCATTTTCTCATATCTTTGCCTGAACGCCCCTTAATTTCAGAATTATAATAATTTGGAGGGAAGGGAGCCATATCTTCCATTCCAAAGGAGGCTCCTATCTTCCTTAGCCGACACCTGTCTTTCAAACTAAGACAACAAATAATCTGTGAAAAATTGGCCTAATGGCAAGTAAGTTTTTTAATGTAGAGCTTATATCTTCTGTATGAAACTCTTAAATGTTTCTTAGCTGCTCCAGATAGAATTCTAGTGGTCCTATTTTAAATTCCTTATTTTACTATATCTGATCCATATCTTAAGTCTGCATTTGGCCTCTTCTTCAAGGTTTATACAGGTTTATAAAGACCCAATATTCAAAAGCCTTTGAATTTAGAAATATCCAAAAGGAACTTAATATGTCCTATATCTCATTCGGGCTTGTCATTCCTTTGGATTTTCAGTCTTTATTGACTTTGGATTTTACTCAGAGACACACTTGGTTTCTCTTCTCTTTTAGTGGGTGCTTGGAGCTGTGGAATGTTTTTGGAAATGAACCAGCTTTTTAATTGAAGTGTCTCAGTAGGAGATAGATCCTTCCAAAAACCTGCCAATTCCTTTGGTGGTCTAGGTAGGAAAAATTGGATGCTGCATTAATTAAAAAATTAAGTGTTATTCATTCCAGCTACAATCTCAAATTTAAGCTCACTTATCAGCACTTTGCCATTGCTGTTCTCTGTTAACAAAGGGATTATCATCACTGCAGCGTCTTTATTCTGCTCTTTGTATTCAATGATCATTACTTTCTGTGTATTTGCTGTGGACAGAATCCTGCTCCTTCACGTCTCCTCTTTGGAATATTGTGGTGGATTTGCCAATGCTATTTGTCATTGACAATTTGGTATTTCACCATGGCAGGCAGAATGGTTCCAAGATTTTCTTGAATTCTAATTCAACAGAATAATGCTTAATGGTGGTTTCATTTGAAGCTACCCAGAGCACAAAAACACAATCTTGGTGTCAGGATGAGTCATGAAAAGATGGTGTCACCTAATTTCTAACATAAAAAAGGCCTTGTGGTACTTCTGATATGGTGTCAAAAGTGCAGGGCTTCATCAGCTTCCTTCTCCTCATATTTTTGAAGTCTGAGAGAAGCATTGTAGAAGGGACGGGAGATAAAAGGCATACCCATGCTCCCCAGACTAGGTGGAGATTAGGAAAATCCATGCCAGAAGATGTCCATCCATGTTTTGTGGTGGAGTCTGTGTCCGCCCAGGCACTCCAGGGCCGACTGCTGACCATGTCGCTGGCAGAGTGGTAGAACAGGCTCTTGTTCAGGGCTCTGTGGAATATGGGTTATTTATGGTCAAAAGAAGACAGATACTGGTTTGTCTGAGCGTACAGCTCAGGGGCATGAATGTTAGAGCCAAGGGCTCAGCACCTGCCTTTTGGTGTGACACATAGACTGATGTAATACTTTGGGGCAGGAATGACCAAGGCCCCACATTGCAAAGGGAACCACTTTACCATTTGGTAGTGGTGAGGAGGAAAACCCTCCCTTCTCTCTGCTGGTGGTCACAGTTGTCAGGCAATTATAGTCCCATGTTTCTTGTCTTTAAAAGTGTAGCCACACGTTCTTGTGTAAAAAATCCTTTTTGTTCAGTAGTAGGATTGATGAGTAGGATTTGAGAAAATCCTGTTAAAGCTCAAAATACTAAAGTGGGCAAACCTTCCTATGGATGTCCATCAGGATGATGTGCTTGGAGACCTGTTGAATAAGGTGCAGCTCAGAGGTTCCTCCTGAGTCAGGTAAGATTATCCATGCTCTCCTTTTTGTCATATTAGCTGTAATAAAAGGCATTTTAGGTGATAATGTACAAAGTTTGAATGCCTTGCTTACTGGAATAACAATGAATTAGCACCTCCTTGTTCAAAACAGTGGTGGTACTTTCCCCAGAATATTTAGAAATGCTCTGGACAAATTAGAGGCAATAGGAGAATGTGGCACAGCTAGAGCTGTGTGGGAATGGGTATCCCTCAATTCCTGAATTGAAAGCTCCTGAGGAATAAAATGCATGGTAAGTCCCAGCCTTTTCTAAGGGACCTATTTATAAATTGTTTCTATTTGGTAGAGAGCAAAATCAGCAGGGAATTGCCCTTTTGAAATCAGACCCCATTAATTGTGATCTTAAAAAAACCCCAGGGGCTATGGCACAGTGCTACAAAACTAGCTCAGGAGGAATGAGCTGTTCAGCCCAAAGTCACATCTCTCAGCATTGGGAATGTCGTAGTTTAACTCCAGCTGGCATTAAGCCCCATGCAGACACTCACTTACTGCCTGCCCCCTCCCAGATGGATGGGGAGAAGAATCAGAAAGAAAATTTAAAAAACTCTAGTGGGTTTTTTTAAGAACAGTTTAATAATGGAAGCAAACTTAAATATAATAACAACAACAACAAGAATAGATAACTAAATGCCAAGAAATACAGCTACTCACCACTTGCTGACCAAAGTCCATCCAGTCATTGGGCAGTGGTCAGCCCCTCTCATCCAACTGGACATGTACTTATGTACTGGACATGAAGCTCTGTGGTATGGAATATCCCTTTGGCCAGTTCTGGTCAGCTGTCCTGGCCATGCTCCCTCACTTGTGCTGCTTCTCACTGGCTGAGCAGGAGACACTGAGAAGTCCTTGACTTAGTGCAAGCAATGCTCAGCAACAACCAAAACAGTGTGTTATCAACATTATTCTCATCCCAATCCAAAACAGAGCCGTGTACCAGGTTCTAAGATGAAAACGAGCTCTATCCCAGCCAAAAGCAGGATAATGGATCAATCAGCTAGAATACAATCTCCAGATTTTTTTAGGAAGAAATTTAGCTGTTCAGAGGTCATTTGTATCTCCCCTCCCCTCCCCTCCCTTGGAAAAAGTCATCCCATGGCATATAATGCCCAAAGGCCAGGATAGTGGATCTTATGCTGTTTGTGAACCAGAGCATAATTGAACTGCTGTGAGAGACCCCTTGGGGGTGTTTCTGTCCACATGACTGCAGAAGGAGGCAAGGGAGATTACCCCTTCCAGACTGGTAGTTAGCTCCCAGGCCATGGGATGCAGTAGGATGGCCTGCTCTTTCCCACTATTCTGAGCAAACTTGTATTTAAATGAGCTTGGAATTTTAAGACCAAAATTCTCCCAGAAGAAATACTTAATCAGAGCCCAACTGGCTTTTTAAAATGAAATTCTTTATTAACTGATTTGTTGTCATTAGTCATCAGGAAATGCACTTGTACAGACACTAGATTAAAAAAAATATGGTTTCTCAGTACTCTAATTTAGTGTACCTTAATTTAGGTAATTTTGCTGTAGGGAGATCACTTGGAAGAGAAAAGGATGACTGACCCATATATTTGCTATATGAGTATATTTGATTTATGAGGATATTTGAGTACTATTCAGAAGGTTTTTTCTCACTTCTCATGCAAATGCAATCTGAAATCATGTCAGATTCTTTTCTATCTAATAGCTGATCCATTACTTTACTCCACTGGAGATTTTTACCATTTTACTATTTTCTTTTGCAGCTTGTGGAGCCAGCTGCATCTCCATGATCTGTAGCCCCTGTTGAACCTGAGACAGCCTTTAAAGAAAGGTAATGATGAAAAGTCACCCACTTCCTAGTACTCACAGACATTACGCAATGCTCTTTCTGCCAGGGCAAATGGATTTTTTTGAGCTTTCTGCATTGGTTTCTTGGGCAAAGGAACATTTTTTGCTTGGGTTTTGTTCTGTTTGGCTGATTAAGGGGTTATTTGCTAAAGCCCACAGAAAGCTAACACATGTGTAAATTTATTTTAGCCCACTTAGTGAGAAAGATACCAACATGTTGGTGTGAAAGGCTACCTTTGGGATACAAGGAATCTGCTTGTGTCCCCTGCTGAGAAAGGGCAATTCCAAAACACGCTCTGAAACTCAAAGAACCAGTGCTACCCAGAAGACTTTGTCTGTTGTCTTCAGGGTGTGCATTTTTTTACAGTAAGACACAGCATCCTCCAGCCACTGTACACTTGACTAAAGAGATTTACGTCAGGAAATTTAACACCAGGCAGATGGAAGTGTGACAAGTCTGCTCTCTGGAATGGAAGCACCTCCTCAGCTGTATTTGTATCAGCCATAGGAAAGTCTGCAGGTACAGCTGGCAAGGCAGCAGGAGATGACAAGAAAATATCGAGAACCCTTAGCTCTACCGATAACAGGTCTTAAAACCAGAGCCACTCCTTATTCTTTAGGTATGTTCAGAACAAAGACACCCTAAGATTGTGTTGACCTGCTGGTTTTAAAAGAACATCTCCTGGTGTTGGTGGGGTGGTCTAAGGCTTCAGCCTTGATGCTGACAGGCAAGAGTTTGAAACAAATCCTGCAATTAAAATGGCAGGCAGTAGAAATTGCCAGTCATTAAAACTGATGTTTTCTGCTTTGTAAAGTTGAACTATTGGAAAAGATTAAAAATTAATCACATTGATCAGATGGCCTGGGATCATTCAGAGATGATAAACCTCTATAGAACTCATACTGGAAGACAAAAGAGTCACTGTTAAGATGGGTGGGGTAGAGGGAGGTGGAAAGGGGGTCTTCTGTTTGAAGCACTCATGATGTCTGTTGTGGTTAAATTTATATTATGGAGTGATGTATTTAAAACCACATTGAAGCTCTCACTGTCGGTCAATGACAGCTTCACACAGTGCCTATCCACAGGAAGAGACAAGATCCATCTTCAAAAAAAATTATGTGTTTTAGAATTTAGAGAAGATTCATTTCTACTCTTTTCCAGTAAATATCAAGCAATGGATTTCAGGAGTGACTCAGATGTTTTATATGTGACCAGATATATAAAGGGTAAAAAAACTCCAAACCTTTCACTTTCCTGTACGTTTTTGCAAGGTGTCAATACTGGATCAAAGATTTAAATCTATTTCCTAAAGGTCAAATTTTATTTTTTATGTCATAATATCACTTAATTCCTGATAGATTATTTCATGAACTGTACATAAATGACAGAAAAATTCTAAACTTCCACTATATATTAAATACAAATTTCCAGACCTGCTTTAGGATCTCTCTCTCCTTCTCTGGGATGGATCTGAGTTTTTCTCTAGCAAACCACCCTTGCTAAAACATTTGCTTTGAGAAGTGTTCTTTGGAAAGGTAGATTTTATTTGGATTCCATTGTCTGCAGGCTCAAGAAAATGTCAAGTACTTAGTTTCTAAGCAGCTTCTTATGGTCTCTGGGCTGATGTCTACGATGATAAGCAAATGTGAAATCATATACATGTGCTGGATTTAGGAATGGTATTAAAATAGGTAGATAGGTAGGTAACAAAAGTCTCTGATGGAAGAATTGTGATGCTTGAAAATTAATAGTTAGTCTCAAGATACATATAAAATCCCATTGTTAAATCTTAAAGGAAGCTCAGTAATACAAAATTTCTTGATGTTTTTGTAATCTGGCATGTAATTTTGCTGTGAGACAAAAGTTTGTCCCAAATCAATTCCAAAGTCTGCACAACAAGGAAGGGGAAGTTTAGAAAAATCTGCTACTCTGTGTCTTGATGATGTTACTCCTGTGTCTTGACCAGTATCTGGTCAAGGGCATGGAAAAGAGGCTCAGATGGCCATGCTGTTAGTTCTGCTGTTAGTATTAGAATTTAAAGGTTGCAAAAATTGTATCTTCAACAGTCTCTGAGTTCTCGTATGTAAAGTTTGGGACTGGAATTAAAAGAAGACTTTTCTGTTGACTTAGCTATTTACTTAGTAGGTAACTGTGGTTAACTTACACACTTCACTTCTTTCTCACTTTGAAATGCAAGGATCATTCCAGTGGTGGTAATATTTAAGACTGAGAGGTTTACAGGTTCAGGGTTTAGAGAGCAACTAAGCCTGACCTGTTTGCATTGGGAAGGCAGCAACAATAATGTGGAACCTTAGGTAATTGCATTACAAGTCAGTGGCTGGTGGAGGAAAATAAGGGAGGTCTGAGCAACCCTTGGTCTGGTGTGAGCGCAGATGGTTACTGGTTGACTTCCATTACCCACAGGGCACAAGAGATGAGCTGGGGAGTAGTGACTTAAGTGAAACAAAGTCAAATTTTGCAATGCCTAGGAGAGACCAACATTCAAATGAAGTTTTTGGATTGGAATATCACAGTTTTGAATCTGGAATATCACAGAAGGAGGTATAAATTGTTGGATGATATCCTGAATCAGACCAACACTGATCAACACAAGAATCTATTAGTAAACTCTTAGCTTGGTGTCCTGGTTCAGAGCAAATTTGGAAGAGAATCCCCAAAGGGGCTCCTCTAGGAAAGCAGATTCATTTGGCCCCTCCCCCCAACCAGTCCATGAGAAACTACCTCCTTGGAGAAAAGTGGAAAAAACCTGTTTATTAAACAATAAAACCCAAACAATATTAATCAATAAAACCCCTTGCTGCTCCAAAAGAGATGATAAACTGAGAAAGTTCCCTCCCCGGATTGCAGTTCAGCTCACTCAGTCTCTTATCAGTCCCTCCCGTGCTGGAAACGTTGCGGGCCAGGCCCAGCCTGGTGGGCCACAGGTGCAGCTGCTGGTGCTCCCCTGGGTGTTCAGTCCAGAGCAGGTTTCAAGAGGTCCAAAGAAAAGGGAAAAAACACAGTCCAGGGAACTTCTTTGCCTCAGCTAGCTAAACTAACTAAAAGCAAAAGAGAGCTCTGTCCTGCTGTCTGTCCATCCGCAGACAACACAGTCCAGGAACAGGAATGTGGAGGAGTGAGTGCAGTGTCTGAAAACAAACTGCACGCTTCTTCTCTCCCACCTTCACTCTCTGGAACAAGGCTTAAAGGTGCAAAACTTATTATTCAGCATAAACAGAACAAGACGATTGGGGATAAAAGCATCATATAGTCAACCTAGGACACTTGGCAATTCCTGGATCATATACCAGAAACAAGCATTGAAATTGATTTAACATTTATTTTCTAATAGTTTGGCACCATAGCAGGTGGTGAAGGGTCCAGAGGGGAAGCTATGTGAGGAGCAGCTGAGGCCACTTGATCTCTTCAGCCTGGAGGAGACTGAGGGGACACCTCATTGCAGTTACAACTTTCTGTGAGGGGAAGGCACTGTTCTCCGTGTCCAGTGACAGGGCCCCAGAGAATAGCCTGAAGTTGTGATAGGAGGAGTTTAAATAGGATGTCAGGAGTAGCTGTTTCACTCAAGAGAGTGGTTCGACACTGCAACAGGTTCCCCAGGGAAGTGGTCACAGCACCAAGACTGACAGAGTTCAAGGAGCATTTGGAACAGCACTCTCAGGCACAGGGTTGGATTGTTGGGACTGATGTGCAGAGCTAGGATCGGGAACTTTGAAAATCCCTGTGGATCCTTCCAACTCAGGAAATTGCTTGTATGATTCTAAATGTTTCAGGTATTTTTCCCTCTAAAATTATTTTGCCTGGGATAATAACACAGTATTCTGTCCTTGAGATTGAGTTCAGTTCCCACAATATGCAGAAGTAACTGCTTTTTCTTTTGAAAGACTGTGGAAGGAAATTTGCATAAGCTGTTTTCTTTAAGTTCTTCATGGCGCTTCAAAGCTTCAAATGATATTTTTCTATTGAAATAGCTCTTGAAAGAAATTTCTTAAGGGAACTATGAGTGACTTCTGCAATGAGCCTAAATGAGCTGTGAAGCAATGACAGGATACTTTTAGAGGAAACATTGTTCAACCCCTGGTAGCATGACAAGTTGATGAGATTCTCTGATGTAAATGCCAATGATTTGACAACATAATTCTAGAACAATTATTGGAGAAGACAACAACGAAGTGAATTAAAAGTCAGGGCTGAAAACGTGGCACAAGGACATACTGATCTAGAAGAATATGGTTCAACTGTATTGCCCACACATAAGATAATCTTCCCCTCCCCCCCCCCCCGCCAAACCCCTGATTATTCTTTTTAAAACTTCACATGAAGCTTTTAAAAATACCATAGAAATTAAATTACTTGTCTGCAAAAGAGCTATAGGAATTTGGCTGACAGGAGAGCTACAGCTGTCCTGAGGAGAAAACTGAGCAAACAGGAGCTAGTGACTGGGGCCAAATTCTGTTCTGAATTTTACACTTGTCTGAGTTTGAGAGACAATTTAAATGAGGACATTGGAATGAGTGTCATCTCCTCTACAGGGTTCTAATAATCCCTTTCCACCAATAGGAAAAGAATACCAACAAATGAAAATTAAAAAAACCCCAATGCTTTATTATGAAATAGAATGCTCACAAGCCGAGAGAAAAAAAAAAGGCAAATAACCATTAGATATTAAGCTGTCAGACCTTACCCCACATGTGAACACTTGGGAAAAAGACCCAAAAGGCCAGAGAAATACCCGCTCACAACACATGGTACAAGATGGGGCCTTTCTGTCAAGGAAAGGAAAAAGCCAACCAGGAGCTATGACAAAGCAGATGTAAGCCCAGTGTTGATCTCTTCCCCATGGCAAGGCTCCACAGAAATAGCTGGGCTGAAGGCTCAGTGTGTTTTCTTGGCCCAGCTTGCAGGGCTTTGGACCAGAGAGGTGCCGCTTTGCTCCTGCCTGGACAGAGTCCCAAGTCTCCCACACAGCAGCTGCTCTGTTCACCTCAGGGCAGTTTAAGGCTCGCCACTGCAGCCTCTGTGCATCAAGGCAAGGAAAAGCTTGGGCCAAAAAAAAAGCTTTTCAGTCAAGCAAAACATACGTTGCCCAGAGACATGAAATACCTGGGGCAGTGATGCTTCAAAAGGCACTCCCTGGCCCCACACACAGTGGTCCCTGGCCTTAAAGATACAACAAACATTTTTTGGGCACAAAGCAGATGGTTATGGAATACACTATCCAAGAATATACGGAATCATGGAATACACTCACTCCAAGACAACACTTCATATTAATTTACTCACGGTAAGAAAAATGCCTTTCCAAAATGTGTTGCTGTGCTTTCATATTTCAGACTGTGAGAAATGATACTCCCTTTCAAAAAATTTAAAAGGTTTATTAAAACCTCATCAAAAATACAATAGAAGACTGAATAAAGAAAATATTATGTTGCTGGGAACAAAGGATTTTTCCCACCACGGGCTCATCCCCACAATGGATATTCCACCTTTTAACTCTTTGGCCCCTCCTAAAGTTCTGTCCATCGACTCCTTCTTTGCTGTCCAGTGGTGGCGATCACTTCCTGACATCTTGATTGGAGGTCAGGTGTTGCCATAGTAATGAGCCGACCCTCCCAAATGCCCTAGATTCCCCAGCCATCCCATGAGAACAATGCAAAAGGGGGAAACATAACTATAAATCTATAAAACTTCTCTTAGCATATAGATAATATTTGCCCTTTAACTATGAGAATCAACTATTTCATTACTCATTTATCACAAGACCTTAATTCTTTGTTGGGCTTTCTTTTCTTTTGGGGAAAGAGTATTGACAGAAAATTATTTTTATTTAGGGGGGAGAAAAAAAAGCAAGCTGTGCATTTCAGAGTTTCATCTTATGCTTTTTATCAGGCAAAGAACTTAAGCTAAAAATGTTTTCAGCAGCCATTCAGTCAATTAAAAAACCCAAAAACAGTATGGCAGCTTCTGTAATTGTCAGGAAAATCCACAAACACCAGAGGTATATGTCTAAAAAGGAGACAGAGGAGTCCTTTATTCGAATAAAGGGAGAGTCCACCAGGGCAGTGTCCACGGACTTTTCTCTCTCAGGGTTTGGGAGGGTGCAGCCTCCTTCTATCCTAAACTCCCGAACCGCCTATCATATCCCCCCTGAACCTACTGTTTTATCCCAAAGTTTAGCCTTGTGCAGACCCCCCTACCTGTTTCAGGAGCCAAGATATCTGGGCTCTCTAACAAACCTGCTGCCCAAAGTCAGCAGAGACATTAGGACCCATTTCAAAGATGTAACAACCATACCTTCACGCATCAATGTATTTGTAAAGACATTAGCACACATCTGTCCTCTGGACTGCCAAACAAGCAAAATTATAGGTGACTGTAAAAGGCTTCATTGGAGCCAGGCAGCCAAAAAATCTGAATACATGGAAGAAATTCAGTCATCTGCCTTTGTTGGGAGAAGGTAGACAGAAAGTTGTTTAACCATCACTAATATTAAAGTGTGATTTGTTAGTAGTAGGTGTATTGCACAGGGCATCAGTGTGGACAATTGAAAAGTTTGTGTATGATGGAAATGGGACAGACTACAAATCAGGCTGAAGACCTGGAACCCTATTGAGGCAGATGACCTGCAAAATAAGTTTTCTTCAATTAAAATTTCTGGTGACTTTGAAATTTGCGTCATAAAAGATGCTTTGCTTCTACAGTGCCCATAGCTTTCTCACAGGAATAGTGTCTGATGGGCCTGGATGTAATGACTGGATGGTCCAATGCCAAGCTGCTGATTGTAGCTTTTAGTCATGTGGGTTTCTGCCAAGCTCCAAATTGTCAGACAAACTGGGGTACCTAACAACATTTGCCTCTTCTCCATGAATTATTCCAAGATTTAGAAATATCTAGAGAACAAAAGTGTCTGGATCTGCCGCTCCACTTGGAGTGCCCTATCCAGCTGGTTTGTGGGTGTGTGTTAAAACAGCTGGATCCCATTTGTCTTGGCATACTCAGTGCATTTACTGCTGCTGGCAGGAATGGTGAACATTTCCCTGGCAGAGAAGAGCAGTGTTCTGTCCTCAGCTGCTACTGCTATTCCTTAAGTAAAATTAAGAGAGTAGAGGCATAGGGAGAACTAGCCTCTAGAGTAGTATTTGCAGAATTAATTTGCAACATAAGTCAGGAAATTTTTAGGATTGTTCCACACTTTGAGGAAAGACTAAGAAAATCCTTGTAATGTTAAAGCAAGTTATAATCCTTTCCAAAGGCAAAGGGATTCTTACAGTGCCCATGTGTGGACTCCATAAAATTAAGATAATACTGATAGATAATGGTATTTAACCCCTCATCATTATTTTGGTCTTTTAAAATACTTTGCTTCTCTCCAACCTAAATTACCTTCAGATTCTGACATCAATACGCTTTGACTCTGAACACGCAGCAGTGATTACGAATGTTGTAGGAGGGCTTGGCTGATTGAAATAGTTGGTATAGACATATGGAAATAAGGGGAGCATTCACTGTACTGAAGATCTGACCTTCCTTTGCCTATTTCAGAAAGAAGGGTTAAAATTCTCTTACTACTAAAAGAGGTTAGGGTATGCATAAATGCCAGCTCAGAAAGCTTCATGAAGGTCAAAGCAAATGAGGTGTCTTGGGTTACAATGTAACTAAAAGTACATATTCTATTGCTACCTACATGAGCTGTGGACTAGTATTCTTTACTTTTTGTATGACTCAGCCCTGATAACTCCCTCTGGGCAAGCAGCAGCCAACCTGGGGGGACCATCTCTGCTAATGGGCCATCAAGGCTTCCCAGAATTTCTCATAAAATTGTATCATCCCATTGTGAGATGCCCTGCCCTGGGAGAGGAACCAAACATTCCTACCTGTATATAATCTGGGGCTTGGGACACCACAATACCACCACTGGAGGAGAAGAGCTCTCAATAACCACCACTGCACCTCCAGAGAAGGACCAGACCTTTCTACAGAATCACCACTTCAACAGGACCACATCCATCACTCCAACAGGACTGCTGCCACCACCGTGACCAACAGGGTGTTGGGTCATATTCTGATTTTGTTGGTATAAGCCACTGTTTCTGTGCTATTGCCTTTATTGTAATTTTCCTATTAAATTGTAGTTCTCACTTGGCGTCTCTCACAATATATTTGTGCCGAGTTAATTCCTCCTGCTGGTTTGCCATCAAACCAGTTCATGAGGATAAACAGAAAATAAGATTTGTGCTCTTTTGATAACATGATTTCATGAAGTGCTTTCCATACTGCTTAGACATCTGGCTGGCTTGTGATGACCATGTGTCCTGATTGTGACTGTGGTGCTCTTACTGGCATCTCGCTGTGCAGCTGTGTCTTTTCCTCCTGGCTGAAAAGCTTGCTGCTCTCATCCCTGCCTCAGCTTCATCAGTACACTTGTGCTGCAGTTCACTTCAGGCTACACTTGGATCCATCTAAAGATAAATCTTGAAAGAGAATATGGCTGTTCTTAACACACTGTCAGACAGCAAGAGCTCTGTCATATTGACTGACTTGATGCTGAGGAGTTCCAGATGGATGTTCCAGGTGCCTTTACCTCTATTTGCACTTAGACACTGCTCATTTTCTGGCCTGGGAATAGAATTTGAGTAGATACTCCCTTCATTTTTAAGATAAATGCCACTGGAAAGGAAATCTCCATGAACCTCTTTTGAACTTGGCATTTATTCCCATAGCACAGCCAAATTAGTCACTCAGCAGAGTTGTGGGTGGAAGCACCACCGATTTTTTGAGATTCAGTCTGTACAAGAACAGACATAGCCACAGTACCTGGACAGATCTGATGGCCTTGGTCACCTCTGTGACCATTTGCATTAAATGATGGATATTTTTTGTTGCAGTTGTCCTTTCACCAAAGTATGAGCCGGTTAAGACTGTGCCATGAACACACAACTGGCAGAGAAAGTGTGCAGGGGAAATTTTGCATTGAGAAATTGTGGAAAAATTGCCCCAGCAAGTCCTTTGAAACCCAGGCCAATCTTCTCTAGTTTGAAAAGAGCAGGACTTCTTATCAGGGAAGTGTCCATTATGTCAGAAAAGCTACTACAAAAAGGAAGCCAGGTATGTGGGTTACATATTTCCATATAGTTTCAGTTCTTTCACATAGGCTGTAATTTGTTGGAGTCTGGCTGAAAGCGCAGTTCCAAATCATGTCCATTCAGTGTCTTCTGTCAGAAGAAAAGAAGCAAGGGCAGAACCTCCTTGGGAAGAGAAGCCTTTCTGGAGCTCCCAGCTGTGCTGAGACCATGTGTTCTCCCACATGCTTTCCCAGGATCAGCACTTGCTCTCCCTCATCTCTCCTGAGGGTTTGTGTTCACAAGATCCCTGTGAGGAAATTCTGGGTCCTTTGGCTGTGTGAAATGAGGCATTATGTGGAATGTTTGATTGTGCTATTGTTTTTCACCATGAATCTAAGAAACTTAACCTTCATCCCTGTGTGGTGCCTATGCCGGTCTTCATAAAAAGCCTCAGTCATCTTCCTTAACAAAAATGTGTAATTTGCTACCAGGTAATCACACCTCTTGTTATATACTGAGGATGACACTGCTTTAATCTGTGAAAATGCCACTTTGGAAAGCACGTGTCAATGGATGAACTCACTGAACTTCTAATTCTCTGAAATCCCCTTTATAACCTCTTTTAAATCTGATTTAGTGGATTGTTTGTGAAAGGCACATTTCAGTTTCCAAGGGCCTGGTGCTGTGATTTCATTGCCTGTCTGTTCATTCTGCATCCACACGAGTGCTCTCAGGGAATGTTCATGTAATCAGTACAGCCATTTCATGCGGGATGGATCTTGGAGGATCTTGTGAGTTTCATTACATGTAAAATAAACTACTCAGCCTCTGACTTTGGCTTTCCATTCAGTAATGCACTGTGTATACTAAACGTGCCACTGCTTTGAGTTTAGTCAAGCACCAGTAACACCTCTGGTAACAATAAAGTAGGATAATTAGTCTAAAATTTAGTGTTTACTCCTGCTGTAAAAAAAGCAGTGCCTCATCTCCTGATAGACTGATCTCTGTATTTGTTACCTCTCAACTGTTTGCAAAAGTGTATGTCAAGTTTTTTTCAACACTTAATCAGAGGAAACACTTTTCTTTCTACTTATTTTTAGACATACAACTGTTTAGTGTCTTAGAACAGCTGCTCTCATAGATTACTTGATAGTCAATCAAAGCTGAGGCTAACATTTCAAATCCAGATGGTTTTGGCAGCAAATGCTAGTGGGTCGTTAAATGCTCTTACCCTGGGTTTCATATGCCTGAAAGCAGTCCTATTTGATCATGGAGGAAACAGTTTTCAAGTCTGCATTTACCTTGTGTTTATCATTAGTCTTGCTTAGACATTTGAGCTCTCAGAGATTTGGAGTACCCAGCTGTTTGCAGCGCCCAGCTGTTTGCAGCATGCAAGGTAGAGAAAGAGGGATAAATCTTCAAGTGGTGTAAAACTGTGTTGATTTGTTCAGTTTGCAAAGTCAAATCTGTCCACTCTTACCAAAACATATGGGTTTTATTACTGCTACTTTTTTTGTAAGGGATTCCTGAAAATATGAACAGTGGAATAGGGCTCTGGTTTTCCCTTGAGGTTCAGGATTTTTCACACTAAAACATGGTATCTTTTTATTAGAGATGTGTCACTTAATGCAAGAAAATCTATTAAATGGAATAAAACTTTAGCTTTTTAGCAAGGAAAATATGGGCTGGGTTTCATCATGCAATAGTTTCTAGCCTTTGGGGGTGGTGAGGCTTAGCTTGGTCACCTTTTACCTAGGCTTTTGGAGGTGCTACGTTAACACCATTGCTGTGCAGAAATATTCTCCATCATCTGCCAGGGGAGAAAACCCAACAGTGGGACAATCTTCCTTGGTTTCCCATGTTTTTATAGCTTTGCCTTCCTGTATTGCTAAAATTTCTTACTGATCTTGTTCCTGAACCTCAATGCATAGCCTGGAAGCTACACATAACAGTAAAAATCCTTTCTGGCTTTTCTGCATCTGTGATAGAAAATGTCATGTTCAGCTGGTAATGCTTCAAATTATTAGACTAAGAAGCTGTAAAATAGATCCTTGGTAATGCATCTGTGTGAATCTACTATGAGTAGATTAACCTTGATCCAAAAGAGGTGACAACCTTGTCTTGACTTATAACAAGCAGTTATGTTACCAAAGAGAGATAATTTGAACATTCTCCTTTATAGTGTAAACATCAAGTAGCCTCCAAAACAGATAGCTGGCTCCATTTAAGTCTCAGTATTTATCTCACATGGGAATATCTGATACAGGTGTTTGATAACTGCTCACTGTCTATCTTCCTCAATAAAAGGAAGCTCTATACATTCAGCAAGAAGTTGTATCTATTCAGGGCAATTATGTTGTGTTAGCACTATTGTGACCTGGCTCTGAAGGAATCTTACTTGGAAATTCTAACTCTTTGATTACGCAAAATACTGTAGCTACACAAGCAGTATAGAGGGAATATATTTGTTAGTAATAAATACTCATGAAAGACTGTAGGAATGTGCTCCCAGTTACAGAGTGAAAAAATTATCCCTTGTCCCCTTAAAAAGGAAATAAGCCCAGAAGTTTCTCTCCTCGATTAGGTGAAAAAGGCATCTCATAGGCCTGGGGGACTTCACCTAAAACTTAAGGATAGCTAATTGGACAGGAGCCAAAAAGTTCCACCTCGGCAATTTACTAGAAAAAGAAGAGAACAATGAAACTAATCACTTTTGTGAGGTGTTTTGCCAGGGGCAGGAGGGCCTCTTGCACCTGGATCAGTTTTTATCTGTAAAGAGTTTGTTATTTTGCCTTTTATTAAAACTTTTTTGTTTCCAACACTGCAACAGAAGCAATCCTGCTGATTTTATCCTGCCTCCAAAGGTAGCTGAACTATCTTGGGTGTGAAATAGACCTCCAAGAGCTTATGAGACCTGGCTCGAGGAGGCTCCTATTTCAAAAGAGAGCATTGAAACCAGACATAAGCACTAGAGAGCAGATCTGTTAACACTGAGCTTTACAAGTGTCAGAAGGCACCTGACAGTACTAGTGCTGCATGGCAGCTTATATGCTTAGTGACCTCTAGTTTTAAGTGGATTTATGAGTTTAGAGGCTAAAATAATTTCATTGGACTAAATGGGCTATGCTTTGAAACAAAATGTTAGTGCCTGTCTTGCCATATCTTTACAACTGGGAACTGCTAATGGCTTCCATGTCCTCATGCCCTTTTCTTTAATTCTGCATGTTGAGAGGAATAGCAATAATGGGAGAATATCTTGGGCTCCTGGATAAGAGATGAGAAGCTGTTATTAATCTCTCTTAATAGCTGTGTTTTCAAAGCTCTCATTTGTTGAAGTTCAGTGAAGGACCAATTGCTTTAAAATGGTAGGAAACAATTAGAAATACAATCTTTATTGAAAGAAATAACTGGTGATAGATTATTTCAGTGTTCTGTTTTTACACCCTAAACTTATAATACAGATGTTATAGCCTTGCTCAAATTGAAAGGACAAAACAGCATGTTTGGAGTTTAGCTTTGTGTGTTGTTCCATATTACCTGAAAATAAAATCAAAGATCTGCACTTCAGACAAGCTCTCATTGAAATTTCCATCTCTTCTGCATAGCAGATTCCTTGGCGAGAGGAGTTTGAAGTTGCTGATTAGGTTTGAAACTTGGCTTCCCACTGCCAAACAGATACAGTAGGGCTGAAATTCTGTGCCTACGCCTACACTGTCACTCCTACAGGATGTAGGAAGGAGCAGTGTCCTGGATTGTCAAGCAAATTGTATTCTATTTGCCATCTGTATGGCAGTTGTCTTCTGTTAAGTGGACAGTTTTCTTTATCTCTTCCACAACCACTCTCCCTCCGGGGAGACATCTGCTGATAACAGGCTATTGAATGTCACTGCATGGCTGATAAGAAGTATAGCATCCCATTGTGAGATGCTCCGCAGAGAGGGGAGAGCCAAGCATTCTACTCAGATATAATCCTGAGATTCCAGAACACAGCATGGCTTTCCCCACTGGATTTTCCAGAGGAATAGATGCCTCTTCCACTGGATCTTCAGAGGAAGACTACACCTTTCTACAGGATCACTGCTCCAACAGAACCACACCTGACACTCCAGGAGGACTGCAGCCACAATTCCAGTTGGACTGCTACCAACACCCTGACCAACAGGGTGTCAGGTTGTGTTCTGACTCTGTCAGTGTTGTTTTAGTTTACTGCATTGTTTATTTTATCTTTTTATTTTCTTCCCTAGTAAAGAATTGTTATTCCTGCTCCCATATGTTTTTTCCTGAGAGCTCCTTAATTTAAAATTTATAGCAATTTGGAGGGAGGAGCTTTACATTTTCCATTTTAGGAGAGGCTCCTGCCTTCCTTAGCAGACACCTGTCTTTTGAAACCAAGACAAGCAGGAATGGAATATCTGGAAAGCTGGATTGTGATTTTGCCCCCAAATTTTAAGGATCGGCATGTGAGAGGCTTGCATTTGTGAGTCTGTTGATGAAAGGTCATTAAAGAGAAGTGCATTCCTCAGTTTCCTGCATGACCACAGGAGACTCCCAGTAACACCTGTTTCTAACTCCTAAATTCTCTTATCCAGAGTCTCTCAGAGGCCATCTGGCAGGAAGACAAAGGATTCACCAGCTTCGTCTCAACACTGGTCATAGCTGAACTACTTTTTAACTGGCTCTGAAATAAGGTCTTTGTACCTTAGTTCTTCTTATCTGTATGCCAACACATCTTCCTATGGATGGCTGGCCAGTAGTTGTATTTTAATAGCTTAATGTTTATGATCTTACTGGTTATTAGTTATAAATCAATATATCATCAGGTTTTTTGCTCTTCTCTATCTGCTTCACAGTTGGCACCATATCTACCAAAGAAGTAGTCTTAGGTGGAAATGCAGCACTGCATTTTTTCACTGCTGCAGAGATGTAGTGCAGAAAACTAAATTAACTTCACCACTTCTCCTTCTGCAGCCTCGTTGCTAAAGGCCTCCCTGGCAGGGGTTGAATTCAGCGCAGAGAAGTGACGGCTCAGGGTGATGCCTAAGGATTTTTGTCTTTTTTTTAATATATTCTCTGTATTCTTCACACATATATTTGTAGCTTTGTAGGCTATTATTGCACTCATAGCTAGTTTTCCTAGTACTTTTCCCTACCCTGATATGCAGAAAGACAAAACCTTCCAAAGCCTCTATCCTGTCTTGGTTCTCCTTAGCAACCAAGGCAAAAAACTAGCTTTTTGAGATACATTTTCATCAAGAATGTTTAGGTCTATCTGAGGGGGGAGGATTTAGAAGGGGCTTGGACTGGCAGGGGAAATTACATCACCACTTGTGTTCCTAATTGGTGATTTTTGTCAAATATGCTAATTTCCCAAACCTATAAAACTGTATTCGCCCCTGTGGGGGTGGGCTTTTGCGGACGTTTTTCATATCTACCCCTGGAAGCCTCCAATAAAGATCAACCTTTATATTACCTCTTATACTAATATTATCTTGAAAGTGTGTGTTGTTTCATTGTTAGGTTCTTAAGGCTTCATGGGCATTGTGATTGTTGGGCACCAGCACTCAAGGCAGGCCTAAGTTTTCTGAGCCTTCTTGGTTTTTTTGGAAAACAGATTTATCTGTGATATAAAAGAGAATATTGGAGCTTAGCCAGATCTTTAGACACAAAGGGCACAAGTCTTCCTTATTCTGCAGTTATTTAAGAAGATTTGGGGTTTACTGGTAATGCAGATGACTTGCAGAACGTCGCTTTTCAATAGCACTTGTCCTGCCAGTGAGTCTCTGTCGTTCATCAAAATAGCAGGAAAGAAGTTCTCTGTCTATGGTAATGCTTAAGCTACAAACTAGAGGGGAAATAAAATTGCAGGCAAACTGCATGTTAGGAGGGTTATTTTTATGAACAGCTTTGATAGTAGTTTAGAATCTGCTTTTCTTCTGATGTGGAAAATTGCAAAGGATGTGCAGATGGAACCTTTTCACAGCTGGATGTAGGCACAGCACACTCTGTTAGCATTTCTGTCATCTGTGCAGCCTGCAGGATAGCTCCTGTGTCCGTGGGCAGGACACTGGTGCAGCTTTGACTGGCTGACATGCCCTGCAGTAGGAATGGGGGGAATCCTTGCATCCTGACCTAGGAATCACATGGGTACTTGGGAGGTGGCATCAGCACAGGCTCTTTGAGCCTCTTCTAAGTAATTGCCACTTGGCTGAGCAGAGCAATGAACATCTCATGCTCCAAAGCACCATTTTGTGATAAAAATAATTAAAATAAATTGAAATTTGCCTACTGTGCAGTTGTCTGGTTGCAAGAAAATCACCATTCATTTGTTGGCATATATGAAGGCATTCATAAAGATGTTCTTTGAAGCCCAATGATCTGGATTGCTTGTGCTTTAGGCATGGAAAGCCCTGCAAATTACCTGGTTTTGAAACTGAAGGGGTAATAAATTTATGAAAACCAGTTAATGTGGCCTAAGATAGTTAATGTTGGAGCAAGTGTGTTTCACCAGTATTCCCATTTTTCTGCTAGGATCTGTGAATTTAACTAGGATATTGTTGAAAGAGGCGGTAATTCAATCTGTAGACAACTTTCTCAATAACACTTTTTCCATGCTTGGTTTCTCTGTCTGCTATATTCACTAGTCCAGTTACTGCTGATGGGATTGCAAGGTATGAGGAGAAATCTGGCTATTTGAGGGAGCAGCAGTAGTGTTATGGGAAGAGAAAGGCAGCACTCACATTAGCATTATAACTGTGGATGTATGAGTGCCACTGGAGTAGCAGAACACCTGCCTCACAGGCATTGCATCAATGGTTTCTTTTGTCTTTTCCTTACTGTCAAAACCCCAGGAACTGGCCTTTGTTTTGGCATTTTTAACTAGATGACATTTCTAACTGTTGCCAAGTATATGCTCTGCAAAACTTGAGAAAAAAAAAGTGAATTGCTAGGGTCAGTTTCCTGGTAAAAGAAACAATCATGTGGCTGTAGAAATGTGAGGTTTTAGTCAGTGAAGAAATCTGTATAGTAGTGAAAACCATGATAGTTTAGTACTCTTAAGTTTCAGAAATAATTTTGCCTTGATCAAATAAGAATTCAATTATTCAGTCATAAGTTTAAAAAAACAACATAAAATCCGTGCTGGCTGCATGGTCCATATTGGACCATGAATAATAGATAATTATTCTGAAAATTGTGTCAAAAGTCTAAGAGCTGAAGGCTTATGACTAGAATATACTTAATTATATGAAGATACATTATTTAATAGATACTCTAGGAGTTTATTTGCCACTCTTGTCTCCAAAGAATTGTGCAGAAAGGACAAGTTGGTATTCAGTGTTTACTCCTCTTTAATCCATACAAATGTTGTATATTGGTGGTGAATAATTTGTTTTCATACAGAAAACACCCCAAATGAATGGTAACATGTCTTTGTTTTTCCTGGGGAGGCTGAAGCTCAGCACTTCCTATTTACCCAGCCCACTTTCTTGTACTGATCTGATTGCTGTCATTACTTGTGATTGTCACAAAGGATGCAAATACAAATAACTATAACCTGTGCATTTGGAAAAGACATCTGTTTTTCCCTGAGGTGAGAACAGATGCTTAAATTTTCACATAATCTGATACTCAGAAGCAGAGAGCCTTGAAGTTATGTCTGTGCCAGACAAATTGGCATTTGTCTTTTGAGATTTGTATATACTGTGGACAGAAGCACGAGGAGGATGAGCTGTTTAATGAGGGAGACTGGGAGGAATTGTGAGTTTCCTGTGGGTTCTCTTCTTCCTAGGGGAAGGGAAAGATGCTTTCAAATATACCCTTAAACCGTTGAAATTTTGAGCTTTCATATTTGTGTTTAGGACTCTTTCACGGGTGTTACAGGGGTGTTGCATAATAGCTATGAGTAGCTTTCCCTGGAAAAAAAATAGAAATACACCTGGCTGAAATGCTTCAAGTTGCTGGGATGTTATTGTGCCTCACAGACTGTTGTCAGTCAGATCCTGTGCCCTGAGGAGCCTCTTCTGTGGAGCACAGGATACTCTCCATGGATCCTGACTTTGACAAAAAAGACATTTCAGATCTTGCTCATCGGAAATTCAGACATGAGGATTTTCTAAGCAGCAAAGTCTGCCATGGTGCACATTCAGTCTTAAAAGCTATTTTCTTTTTTCTTAGTTAGGAAGAAAGCAAAGAAAATATTCTCAGTCCTGAGGAAACTCTTCTTCCTAGGAATGCCTAAGAAAATCCAGTGGTACAATGTAACTCCCAGTGACTTTCTAATTATTAGCAAAATTTTGATTTTAAACCTGAGAATTGCTGGTGTTACAGACAATTTTTTTTTTAAATTATTCCCACAATAGTTTTTCTCTTCAGTCCCCACATTGTATTGTCATTAGTGAGGACAGACTGGAAGGAGTGTATCACAAGCTTTTGTCTGGATTTATAGGGTGCTTGTATTCAACACACTGAAGCACCTCAATCTGAAACTCATACAATTTGGAATTAATAATGTTGGAATTATGCATGAGCTTCATGATAGGTGTCCTGCTATTTCCAAGAATTTCAGTCTTAATGTCCTTTTTATTGAGAATGATATAATGCAGTTATTTGACTGCGTAATTAATGTTCTTTTATCATCACGACAAAGAGTTACCATTGGACAATGCTGAGAAGATTTAAGGTTATTTTATTTATGTTTTTGTCTTCTCTGCAGTTCATGACTGTGAAACACACATGAACTTCAGGAGCACTTGCATCCTGCATTTAGATGAAGACAACTTATGCCCTCTGTTCAGCTCACAAGTTTTTAGACTCAAGCTGGATGATAGATGCAGGAGGAGGGTGGGAAGCAGACAGGAAACAGAAATTCAGGGGAAAAAATACAGGTTCAAAGCAGTTTCATTTCTCAGCAGACACTTTTATTGACAACACTTGGGGGGTTTTGACAGCATGGAGTTCTTTGCAGAGGAGGAGTCCAAATTATAGCTTGACAAACATGTCATTGTAAAGTGGAGCCAGGGAATCCTACTCTTCTGATAAAGTCTTTCTGTACCATCTTTATGTGGATAAGGTCTATACAGAAAAATCATGGGCAAGGTCTGTTTCTGATGTCTTCAGCTGCCATTACAGCTACTTTGTGGGAGATCAGTTAGAGAGGGTTGTGCTGAAGAAGGACAAACCTTGGTGGAGTTTTTATTGTGGCAGAGGTACACATGTGAACACATGAATGTGTGGTTTTATTTGTTTGGGATTTTTTCATTGAATAGCTGCTATGAAAAGCCCCTCAGGGCAGGAGCTGTTCAAGTGTAGATAGAGAAAGGCTGATGGTTTCTGGGGGGTACCCCTATAATAGGGCAATAATAATGTGCACAATTCAGGAATTTTTAAAAGGATGAATGAGATATGGCAAACTTCAGTGCAGACCACATGAATTGCATGGTGTTTACCCAGTCTAGTATTTTTTCTCCCATAAACTATCTAGTTTTGCATTATTGCTCAAGTATGTTGAATGATCATCTAATTACATAGCGAGATGCCATTTAGAAATAATGCTACAGCAGACCATTAAAAGTCAACTTGATGTCCTTTTTTCCACTGTAAACACTAATTGTTGGCATTGTTTTTCTCACTACCACCTCCACTGTCTGCGTGACAGCAGTACAACTCACCATTTTCATTATTTCTCTTCTGTCTATATAGAAGAAATGCTGGAAAAAGCCACCTGCTATTTTAAAATCAGCATTGAGGAGTTCCTACTGTGCACATGTGGAATTAGAGCAGAAAAACTGTTAAGGACAACACAGCTGAAGACAGGTCCAGAGCAAACACTCAGTGCCAAGCAGTCACTCAAGAAACAGTTGTGGGAAGCACTGAAACAAGAGACTTTGCAGGCAAGATTATTGGCATAGCCTTTGAAAAGAAGGTAAGATTATTTGGTTGGGGTGTCTTTGCCCTTTCAGCAAATAATTTATTGTGTCCTGAAGTGCCTGTATTTCCAGCAAAAAATGCAAGCATGGTTCTAATGAGTAATGAAGGTGTTCAATGATGTTGTTTTACAAAAAATTCCTCAAATCTCAACAAAAAAAAAAAAAAATTAATTTCCAGGTGTCTAGGCCAAAACACTTGGTACTTCTCATTTACTGGAGTTTTCTAGTAGTGTGAGGGTTCTTTATACATGATACTGAAATGTACTGAAACAGGAATGGTTTTTCCCCCTTTACTTTGTAATTGCCATTACTTATGTAGTAGTAGTCTTCAATTTGTTTGACGAGTCAGCATTTTAAGGCTGAGTGTATTTAAAGGGGGAAATCTGTAAGATGTTTATCAAAGAAGCACCAACCAAAATTTTGATTCATCCTCATTTCAGCCAGTGTGAATTATTGCAAGTAATACATACAGAGATGTAAAAGTGGATATGAGATACATTGTCAGGCTTTACTTGTACATCAAAAGGGAAGAAAAGGCCTTTTCCATGTGCTGGTGGCAGGGTGAATAGATTTTATCTAAGCGCTTCCAAGTCTGCACATCTGACATAGGCTGTACCTTTTTTCTCTCCAAGACTTGATATTTTATATTGTGAGTTATCAGATAGATTGACTGAATTTATTTCTACTTTCAAGTGAAAGAATAATAGTTTTAGCAAAAGATTTGAGAATATAATTGTGAATAGAATGCTTATATAGAAATGCTAATTACACTTTTTAAATGAACATCCGTGTGAAAAAAAGAAATTCTTTCTGTAAGTGTTTCTAGTAACAGCAGCACATGGATTTTGTGAAAGTGGATATAAAGGGTGTTGTTTATACAAGTGTTTCTCTGAGGTGAGAAAAGGTAAAATACTGCTTCTGTTTGTACTCTTGTATCCCTTCAGCAACGTATCTAAGATAACTCTTACAAGTTAGGTTTAAACCATCTTGATTTGGCTAGTGGATTGGTCTGATGTCCCTTCCAACATAAATTATCCTGTGATTCTTACATTTATGTGACGTTCCATCCCAATCGCGGGAGACGATCGGCACATGCACCAGGAGCGGCTCGTGCCCCACCTCTGCTGCCGGCAGGCAGGATCGCAGTTCGGCCACTGGCTGGGGTTCTGGACGGCCAGGAATGGCCGATAAATGTGGACCTACGCTGAAGGATCAGGATAAAGGAAAATGAAGGACTATTTGCTTGCTTCTTTGAGCTACTTTATTTCTTTCCCGCACAGGAGCAGTGCCGGGGCGGCGCCGCAGGGAATCGGTGGCTCCGCATGGGTATTATTCTTTCCCACAGCAGGAGCAGTGCCGAAGCAAGGCAGGTGACACAACACCAAGTGGGCAGTGCCTGCGCTAGCACCGGCAGTGGCAGCAGTAGCGGCAGTGCAGGTGATCTTTCCTGTGGCAGGAGCCATGCGGGCAGCAGCAGGAGAGAGGCAGCTGATGCTACGCCACTTGAGTGTTTGCTGAGGATGCAAACTGCTGAGCTGCAGCGCAAAGGTGCCAGTGGGATGTGGAGGCTGCTGGCTCAAAGAGGTGGCAGTGGCAAAGAGCAAAAAACAGAGAAAAACAGCGGCTTTTATGGAGGGGGGGTGGAATCCTGGGAGGAGATTGTCTAACAAATCAATGGCTTGATAGGAGGAGTCTAGGGGGACAAATGTAAACATAACACGGAGTGGGAAAGTCACATACCAGTGGCAGAAAGGAAAAATCATAACTGACAGTGAATTTTCTGGGTAAAAGGGTGTAACAAATCATGACAGACAAGCCACAGGGGCAGGATTTTTGAGGATATACAGGGAAAAATCTGAAGTTATTATAACTGCCATGGGGAGGCAGGTGGTAAACAACTTTAGACATAGACTAAACATATGATCTTCAAATCCCCACTGCTATAGGCAGGGAGAGACTAAACCTCTTCAAATCCCCACTTCAACAATTCCCCCTTTTTTGTTTAATTTTTATGATAGCGTTAAGGGGATGATGGCAGTGGCAGTTAATTAAACTTCAGATTCTTCCCACTATCGCTGAGGGGGAGAGGTTTTTGGCTGGAGTTGGTAACACTTTTAACAAACAGTTTTTTACAAACACCAGTAACAACAGAAATTAAAAACAGAATTAAAACAACCAAACAAATGTCTTTGATGACAGATGACATCCATCCGGACAAACCCCAGTTTTTTCTACATGTTGTCCGGTACAGATGTCACTTGAACATAAAAGAAGGAAAACATATTAGGGAAACTTAACAATAACTTTCACCAGGGAATAAAGAAAAGAAATATGGAGTTCTGAGTCTTCTTGTTCCTTTTTCTTCTTTCAGTTGGTGGCTACAGCCACATCAGCTGGGTCCTCCAATGGCGATGGGGTGATAGTGTGGTGGTCTTTTTCTTTCTCTGCTAACAGGTACAGCCTGACCCACTTGTGCGGGATCCACTTTGTACCAGAGGATGTGGACACGCAAGTGTACCCACTCCCTCAAGTGATCAGGTTGAAGGGCCCTTGGATTTGCTGCGACTCAGGACCTTTTATTAACACTGGCGGTTTTTCTTTGAACTCTAACATGTGGTTTTGGTCAAAGTGTCTCACTACTGGCAGGTTTAGACTTTCAAAGGAGCAGTTCGAGAAGCTGAGGCTGAACAGTGCCTTTGAAAGCCTGAGCTGGGGGGATAATACTTTGGCATCAGCCTTCTGGTGTTCTAGGGTTTGTTTCAGGTTCTGATGAGTTCTCTCTATTATTGCTTGGAAGCTGGGGGAGTATGGAATTCCAGTTTGATGTTCAATTCCCCATTCAAGCAGGAAATTACCGAATGCTCTGGAGACATAGGCTGGCCCATTGTCATTCTTAATGACTTTTGGAACCCTCAATATGGAGAAGGCCTGTATTAGGTGTTTCTGTGCATCCATTGCCTTCTCCCATGTGTGGGCTGAGGCATAGACTGCACCAGAAAAGGTACCCACACTAACATGAATATATTTAGATCTGCCAAATTGGGGCACATGGGTTACATCAGTCTGCCAAATTTCACAATTTTGGAGACCTCTGGCGTTTACCCCTGCCTCCAGTGATGGTAATGCGGGCCTCCTGGCATTGTGGGCATGTGGCCACAATCGCTCTGGCCTGGTCACGCAGTAGATGGAATTAGCGGACCAAACCAGGTACATTCTGATGAACTGCTGATGGCTAAGTTTGGCCTGATGGAAGGTGTTGCCTTGGCCAGCCAACTGCAACGGTGCAGGCCAAGGCATCAGCTCTGTGGTTTCCCTCTGCAATGAAACCTGGGAGATCAGAGTGTGATCTCACATGCATGATGTAAAAAGGTTGCTCTCAGTGGAAACCAGCTGTACTAATCTTGAGAGCAACTTGTAAATCACCGGCTTAGAGACTTGTTTGAGCACCGCATGCTCGGCCCTAAACACCACCCCTGCCACATAAGCCGAATCAGTTATGCTGTTTATAGGTTCGGGAAATTTTTCAAAGATTCTAATGACAATGTCCAACTCAGCTACATGAGGAGAGCCTTCAATGATCTTGACATCGGCTTCCCACTACTGAGTCTGGGGGTCCTTCCAAGTCATTACAGACTTGTGGGAACCCCCGGACGTGTGGGTGAAAATGGTTAGAGCCTTAAGTAGCTTATGACTTTGAATTTCTTTTGGCACTAGATGGAATTCACTATTAAACAGTTTATGACCAGGTTGGAGAATAGTCAATTTCTAGGGTAACTTCTAGGGCAAACTGGAGATTCTCATTCTCTTTCAGTAGGTGTTTCAAAGTCTCATTATTTAATCTTCCGGTGGACAGCCAAATTGGTACATGAATGCACGCAAAATCAGACCCCGCAAGAAACCGCACGCGTGCCCTAGCCTTACAAACCAGCTGGACCATCAGTTCTTTCAGCCAAGTGATGCTTTTGGACAGACTGAGGCCAAGGAACATACACTCTATGATCAAGAGGCGGTCCCTCTGACCTTTGTCTCACTGAAAAATCAACACATGCAAGTGCGGCCATTTCCCTAAAATGATGAAATTTGAAAGGGAGTTCAGGCTGGCAGCGGTGGGCCTGCCAATTTTCCAATGCTAATTGGATCCTTTCTAATGCAGATCGTGCCTCCTGGATTAATGTCCTCAGGGCATCCATCTCCTCCCCTCCTTTTAACAAATTGAAGAGGAGATAGATCACCCGTGGTTAGGCCCAACCAAGGCCTCACCCAGTTTAAGGTTCCACACAGCTAATTGGAGATGTCGCAGGGTTTTGGGCTCATCTTTGATCACCAGCTGCTGTGGTGTTATCGTGCGGTTGGTGATTTCAAGGCCTAAATATCTCCAGGGCAGCAGCATCTGCACTTTTTCACGATTTAACTCAAATCCTGCCACTGACAAAGCAGTAACAGTATCATCAAGAACCTGTGTGTGTTGTCATCGAGGGCACATACAAGTATATCATCCATGTAATGATAGATGATGCATTCTCCTGCTTTGGCATGCACTGGGGCGACATACCATTGGCAGATGGTTGGTGAGTTTTTCATTCCTTGTAGAAGAACACACAAATGGTAGCGTCACACTGGGACCTCTCAGTTGATGGAAGGAACCGAGAAGGCAAAATGTGGCACATCGACTGGGTGTAGGGGAATTTGGAAAAAGCAGTCTTTGACGTCAATGACTGCCAATTGTCAATTTTGAGGGAACATTGATGGGGATAGCATACCCCGCTGGAGACACCCCATGTCTTCAATTATATCATTAATTTTTCTCAAGTCATGAAGGACCTGCCACTTGTCCTTCCCCAGCTTTTTGATAACGAATACCGGGAAGTTCCAAGCACTGTTGGTCTCTACAATGTGTCCTTTGACCAACTGTTCCTCCACACGTTGATTGAGCGCTTTTAATTTCTGTTTATTGAGTGGCCACTGATCTACCCAGACTGGTGTTTCAGTTAGCCAATTTAACTTCTGAGTAGGGTGCTCTTTCTCAGTGGCCGCTGTTAAAAACCCTGAGGGGTTGACAGTTTTAATTTGGCCCCCTCAATGGGACATGCAGTTTCTCCGCCATAGGGTAAACTTGGTGTTCAATACAAATAGGCATATATTTGCTAATTGCCCATTGGGCCCCATAATTTCCATGATGCTCTTTGATTGTTTTGCAAATTGTGTGTCCCCTACACCTAAAACCTTGCAGTCTATGTCCTGCAGTTCCCACTGTGATGGCCATTTGTGCAGTGGAATGACCATCACGTCTGCCCTACTGTTTATCATCCCTTGAACTGGGACATCGTGCCCCTTGCTTTTAAGGCTGCACCATATAAGGGGCTTCTCCTCTCCTACCACTTCAGTATAGTAAAGGTCTGAAAGGTCCTGACTGAAAGGTCCTAGTCATCCCATAAACATTGTGGCACTGGAATGGCCAGGGTGTTGACCTGGCCCTTTGGTAGGAAGAGGAGGGGATGGACACAGCATGCCATGAGAACGAGACACACCAGGATAGGTGGTAGAAGTCCTGGTGCAATCTCAATCTCACAGGGTGTATGCTTTGTGTCCCCTACAAGGTACTCACATCCCTGCCCGTAGCGAGACTGGACCTGTTTGCAGAATGTGATTTCCAGCTCCTTGTCCACGTAAAGTTCTTTCCAGTTTGCGTTGCTAAAAGTCACAGATTGGGTAAGGTATAGCCTAAAAGGCTCTGTCACGTCCTGGGTGGAAAAAAAGCCAAAGGGGCTATTAATATTATATTGTTCACAATCATCATCCCCACGCCCTGCCCCATTTATTTTATTGCACGGAGCAGTACTGCGCTCACGCACTAGTTTTTTTGTTGGCTACTTTCCTCATGCTCGTTTCCCTTCCCCCTTCTTGGTGGAATTGGGGGGGCTTTACCCCAATAGGGACAGTCCCTTATAAAATGTCCCTTCTGCTTGCAGTGAAAGCAGGGATATAGTCTTGACACTCGTGGTGAGATGGGAGGTAGTTGAGCGTCCGCTACTGCTGTCGCCCATTCTTGGATGGTGACTTTTCAGCGCTTCTACTTAAGGAAGTCTCGCCCTCCTGGTGCATTCTTCCGTCATTAAGTATAGTGATGGTGGTAGGGATGAAGGAAGGCTGAGGATGACTCTTTTGCAGTCTTCACATGCACCTTTCATTACAAGGTCTATGGTGATGTCATCTTGGGCGTTTGATCTAGGAATTCTCCTTCCTACAACTTCTCTGACCCTGTCTACAAAATCTAGAAATACTTAATTGGATCTCTGTTTTAAAGAGACAAGACTGGGCAAAGGATCTTTAGTGGGTTGGAGGTTAAAAGTTTTTTCTGCTTCTTCTTTAATTATTTCTAAGACTGCTTTAGGAATTTTTTCAGCCTGAGTTGTCGGTTGCTCCCACTCACCCTCCCCCACAAGATGTCCTATACAAAGAGGTTTTTCATCTTTGTTATTTGCTGTTTCTTCATTGCTCCATAAAGTCGGAAGGAGGTTGACAAGCTGTTCCCGCCAGGCTTTCATCCACAGCCTATATTCTGATGGACCGCATAGGCTGGAAAATATTTCTTTCAGATCCCCAGGAACTTGGATGTTTGCTGAAAGGGTGGTCCTTAGAAAGCCTTTAAAATATTCACTTGACCGACCAACCTCCTTCTAGGTTTTGAATAATTCTTTGATGTTGTTGTAGGGAAAAAGTGCCCATTTGGGCACTGTAAGAAACGGGTGCTGCAAAGATGACTGGGTTGCTGTTGTCCAACATCTGGTCTTCCACTTTGTCCTTCCTTTTTTCCACAGTACTATGGGAACTGGAAGGAGGAGTGTGGGAAACTGGAAGTGGGAGGGATGGCCCCGAAGGGTGAGGGGCAGACCCAAGGCAGGGAGCAGAAGCATCGATAGGGGCAGTGGTTTGATAAGGGGGAGAAGAGGAGGGAGATACAGGGGCAATGCTAGGGTATTTTGAGGATGGGAAGAGGAAAAGCCAGAGCACAATTGAGGGTTTTGGGACAGGGAGAGGGAACAAGGGAGAAAGGGATTATGGAAAGTAGAGGGAGAACCACAAGATGGGAACAAGCCATGTGGTTTCCACCATTTTGTGATTCTAGGTAAGGGGGAAGGGAGCAAGGGAGAAAGGGATTATGGAAATGTTGCACGCTATGCCTCGCCTAATCCGTGGGAGTGCCTCCACCCAACACCCAGGGTACCCCAGTTGGATCCTTCCCAGCCACTGGAATATTTGCAAAACCAAAGACTCCTGGAAATGAAAGTCTCGGAGGTGGTCCCCTATCCAGGGGAAAGTTCCCCTTATGTCTGGAACCGGAACGGAGGGGGTTAACTTTCCTGCCCACCAGGAGCAGCAGCAACCAAAATGTGCACGGTTTTGCTGGCGGCACTTGACGGTCCACGAACTTCACAGGGGCAGCCGCACACCCTGGAGACAGTTCTTTCCGTGAGGTCTTGCTCTCTCTGCCCTCACGTTGGACACCAAGTTAATACTGTGTCCCAATCGTGGGAGACCATCGGCACATGTGTCAGGACTGGCCACATCCCACCTCCGCCACTGGCAGGCAGGATCACTGTTCAGCCACTGGCTGGGGTCCTGGACCACCAGGAACAGCTGATAAACTCGGTATTAGGATACTTGGATGGCAGCACTGTAATGATACTGAATTTATTAGGTCACTCTGAGGCTTCCTTGCAACCAGTATTATGCCACATGAAGAAAATTTCTGTGAACTTAATAGAAGTCACTAAATTGTTTATTTGCTATGGATTTCCTTTCATTCCTCTGATTAGAGAATATTATTTCATAGAAACAAGTTCTTCATATTCCTTCTCAATCTTCTGCATTCTTGTTTCAAAAAAAACCCAAAATAAACCAAAAACCCCAAAACCCCAACAACAGCAACAAGAAAACAGGAAAACCTCCCAAGACCCGAGACACCAAAACTAAAACAAAGCCAAAAAAACCACCAACAACAACATAAATCAAAGGATGGTGTAATTCTGATTTATATCAAAGAAAAGGAAAAAAAAAATTACCAAGTTGTCTGTGCTGCTCCGTGTACATCACTTGGGAGCAAACCCAGTTATAAAATATGTGCTGTTTCATAATTACCCTTTCTGCCATAGGGCCAGCTCTGACCCCTGCAGGTTTAGCACAGTTTAGGTCATGTGTAACAGCTAGGTTATCTGCCCTAGCATTTTTTCCCTTTGGAATAAGGTGTGGCCAGTAGATAATTTGCCTGAATCTACCACTAGTAGATTCTTTTGCCAAGTGTTGACACTATGTTGCTCTTTTCAGTCATATGGCCTTGCCTTCCTGCTCACTGGATGTGGGAGGAGTTCTGAAAGCTGGCTAAAACTCAGGTAGTACCATTCCATGTAATCCTTTATTCAAGTAAAAAGACAAATTATTTATATGATTAATAATTTAAGAAAATATATTCATTATCCTTCTTCAAAAAGCTTATATGAAAATACTACTTCAATGATGAATTCTCCAAAAACATAGCCTGTAGGGCCATAGCATATTTTAGACTAAAGACAACCCCGTAACACTTAAGTTCACAAATATTAAATTTTCCATTGTTGAACACATCCCCTTGCCAAAATCAAGTTTTCTCCAATTCTGCTCTCAACTGTCACAAATATATCAAGATTACGTGTCAGTTCTTAAAAATATTCAGGCACTTCAGTTGCTTTTCTGATCAAAACCCATAAGCAGGATGGACAGCTGTAGGCTGATGATGTTTTTATTTTTACTCAGCCCTGCTATCTCTGTACACTTGGATGATAAAAAAAGATGTTGGCACTTGAGGGGATTTTGTGCTTATTTGTATGTGCGTGACATCTGATTCTCAGGCCCTAGGGACTCTGCTACTACAGTATTATAAGAGGCCTTTATAAATTACTACCTCATTTTGATGGATTGCCATAAAAAGGCTAGGTTGTAAAGGTGAATCAATTTTGTTCTGCTGTTAGTGGGATTAAGTTGCTATAAATAAAAGAGAATCTTGTCTTATCTTCAAATTTGTGTAGTCATTAAGAAGGATTTTGGTTTGTTTGTTTTTTGGGGTTTTTTTTACTGCTGAGAATGGATTCTCACAGCCTCTACCATAGCAACCCACATCCTGCAGTCCTCTGCCTTTTGCTGGGCCTGTGCAGTTCTTTGAAAAAGTAATTTTCTAGCACAGAGGATTTGGAAAATAGTAGAATCAAGTTTGGCAAACTCAGTGTGGTAACCCCTGCTTTCTAGATATCCAAAGCCTGTGCTCACAACTGAATATGCCTTGTCCTGCAGAGAATATAGGAAAGTGTATGCAGTGGTGGTACCAGTTACTACTCAAAATTGGCTTTGAGTGGTCTTGTGTGTTGCAGAATTTCTTCCTATCCTTGTGCTCTGTTGGCCGTGGTTAGGACCAGTGTTTGGCTTTTGGGATGTTACTGAGTGGACACTGTTAAACTGAAGGGTTTAAGTGGAGGAATCCTTCAGACTAGCTGGCAAAATATGGGATGAAAAAGCAAACCAGCTGAAGTTTATTTCTATTTGGATAAAGTTGCCACCCCTGCAAACAGGCTAAGGATTGGAAACCAGATTGCAAAAAGGCAAAAAAAAATGTTGCTATCAGCTGGTTGTTGGCAGTTACATGAACCTTTGAGTGTCTGTAGAACGTGCTTTTCTATATGGTTGGAATCAGCCTTTATTTTTAATGAAAACAACTTACAAGTACTGTAGTTATTTTCTTATTATCCTGATCAATGCTTCTCCCTGGGATCACTTCCCTGCTTTCTGCTGTGCCAGCTTGACTGCTGCTAGGTTAAACCTGAGTCCCTACACTCCAAATTTGCAAATTTGGGGGTTTTTTGTTGTTTTTTGTTTTTTTAAATGCATACTGAGACAAATTTAATTGCAGAGCAATGCAGAATGATACCCACTGAACACCTCCCTGAACAAAGAGAACCCCAGAAATCCAAAGCCTAGCAATGTTGTTTTAGCAATTTCCGACATACCTGGGAGAATAAACTACATTTACTGAGATACGTGTAAAGGAGTCAAATTTCTCTTTTGTCCTGAACTTAATGACATGAACAGTCACCACTCAGTATAGCAGATACAGAGAGTGAAGTAAAAACAAGCAATCAACTTCAGGCAATAAATATTTTTCGTTTTTTCAGTAATTTTATGCATTTGATCTCTATTTTCTAAACATTCTTTCATGCTGATATTAAACATATGTTCACTTCTTATGTTTGCACCAAAGCACCTCTGTTACTATTTTATATGAATTAAAATCTTTAAACCTTTACATTTGCAAAACTGATCCAACGTTTTGTATGGCTAAGATACAGATCTATTTACAACATATTATTTTAGCTATTCATATACAATGGTTTTTTTTTTTTAAGAGAGAAATATTTATTCAAGGCTTTTTGTATACTTCAGAAGATGTTGTTTTGAGCCTTGTATTGGCATCAGGGAGCTCATTTGCATTTTCATCATAACAACAGTGATAACAGTGATAACCACTTTATGTCTAATAACAACAGCTGACCAGAGTGTTTTGTAAGTATTCAAATTTTTTTTAAAAGCGAGTACAGAACAATTATTTTCATAGACTTTTCATTGATTTTTGTCATCTTTCAGACAGCATTTCAGTTCATTTCATTCACATTTGTCAATTCTTAATTTTGGAGAAAGGAAAACAGTGACATTCACTGTTATGGATGTAATGAGCTGACTCTCGGAGAACCAGCACATCAGAGCTGCTCTGGGGGAGCTATGCAAATTCTTCTGAGCATCATCATCCATCAACAAAAGTCAAAACAATCCTGATTTTTGAAGACTTTGTTTCTATACTCCCTGATTTCACAAATTTCACACACAAACATGTTGCAGTGTTTTAACTGCTGATTGTTCTCTCAACTTTGGAGTTTTATCAACAATCAACAAAAAGTGCTGACTGCATAATTTTAATCTACTTTGTGGAGATGTTTAGCAACTTTTGGAAGAAAACATTATTGTTTGGGCTGAATGCATGTTTACTTAAACAAACTGACAGCTGCATTGCCAGAGTGAAGCCATTCCTCCAGAATGCAAAGTGCACTTAAACAGGCAGGAGGTTTCCTCCTGCATGAATACTGTCCTAATCTCCTTCAAATCAAAACCTTTTTTTTTATATGTTACTCTGGATTCAGGCACTTTGAAATTACCTTGTTTTAGAAGCCACTTCAGAGCTGCAGTATCAGCACCTTAAATCTTAATAGTCACCTTTACTCCCATTCTTTATTCTGTATATTTCAACTGTATTGTTTGAAGGACTTCCTTATACAAAGCTCTGCATGGACCAAATGTCACTCAGTTCATGGAAGTTGCCCATGCCACATTGTGCTTGTGAGGAATTCTGTGTCCTTCATCAGCACCACAGTGGAAGATACCCATGAAAGCTCAGGAGAAGAACATCAGTACTCTTTGGCAAAATAAGCCAGAAGTAAAGATGTTTTGATCCCGTGTCCTGGTTTGAAAAGGAAGTGAGTTTTTTGGGATGCTGTGGTCAAACCAATAGGTGCTCAGATTTGAATATTGGCACCTGGTGTGGCCACTGAGGACATGGATGCGCCTCTGAGAACACAGAGGGTTAAAAGCAGAGAACTCCCAGGGGGAAGCTCTCTTGGGTTCTGTCAGTGAAAGAGATCAGAGCTCCCGTGCCCGGCTGTGGGCTGGGTGGGGGAGGGGAAGCCATGCAGCTGGGTGAGGTAGGCCGGGGCTTGGACAGAGAAGGGGGGTGAAGGCCCCTGCGGGATGGAAGGGTGGAGGAGCACTGAGACCCATCGGGCAGCCACCACCCCCCTCCCAGGGGTGGGGGAGAGGGTGGGGAGGGGGAGAGAGAGAGAGAGAGAGACAGAGACAGAGAGAGACAGAGAGAAAGGGAGGGTGCAGCAAGAAGGTGCCCATCAGGGCAGCCCTGGGAGTTCTGGACAGGCAGAGCCTGAGATTTTTAATCCTTTTCTTGGATGCTGGAAACCTTTCAAATGCTGATCCTCCTGGAGTTGAATAAGAGGAGAGATAGAGATGAGATAAGAGGAAATGGGCCATGAGAGAAGTTGAGAAGAATCTTAGGTAGGAGGAGGTGATGGAGTGGCCTTTGGCTGGAGTTTTCTTGTATAGCCATAGACAGAACCATTTTTCCTGTGACTCACAGACTGCATTTAGAGAGAGGCAATGGCTTGGAGCCAAGAGAGTGCAGTGATGTTATGTGAAGGAGTGCATGAACAGAGACGACGGGTGAGAAGGGTGGTGGTGCCCTCCGTCCTCAGGGAAGAAGAAGACCTCTGTTCTCGAGACCCCTTGGCCCCAGGGGGTGAATTTGGGGGGGACCGGTGTCCCAAAAGTGAGAGGACTGTGCTTTTTTTTGGAGCTGGGCAAAGCATCCTTAAAAGGGGAACCCTAGAAGCAGCTCTGGTCCATGTGCAGTGGTGAGAGCACTGGGCATGGAAGGAAGATGTTACAATGGCAAATGATCTCTGGGCAGTGCCACATGTAACATGGAAACACAACCGTGTTTCCAGGGGAAGCCTATGGTATAAGAGGGACTCCTCTCTCCTTGATGAACTGAGAATTGATTATCTGAAGGGTGGTTATGGACTGAGAGTTGATGATCTGAGGGGTGGAGGTATTGGAAATTTGGTGGGGGGACGAGGAATGTTTTTGGAAGGTTTCCATTCTGAGTTCTGTGTGTGTTTCTTTTTATATGTAGTTGTAGGTTAATAAAGTTTCTCTTCTTTATTTTAAGTTGGAGCCTGCTTTGCTCTATTCCTGGTCACATCTCACAGCAGACACCAGGGAGCATATATTTTCATGGGGGCGCTGGCATTGCGCCAGTGTCAAACCGTGACATCCTGATAGTTCTAATCATCCTGATCTCTATCCATGGTCATGTTTTGGGAGTTTACTTCTGAAAAATTGCTTTTTAAAAAAACTTCATGTTCTAGAACTGAAACTTTCCTTGGAGGGATTCCCAGAAGACCTCTGGGGTCAGTATGGAACATTTCCCTCATTTTATGGAAAAATTCAGGTGACTTATCTGACTTCCTGTAGTTCCTTGTGATAGGGCAGTGACAGAAATCAGATTTCTGCACTTTTACTGTCCATTCACCACAGACCTGACCTTTCCTTGAGGCAATGATCTTGACATTATTTCCTTACGCATGAATATTAGGAGAGAAGAAAAAAGGAGTAGTGGAATGGTGGAAGATAAAAAAAATAATTTTCTGGAAAAATATTCTAAGGAGAAAGGTTTAACCAGGATGGTCTTTCTTGGGAGCAATGAACCAGCAGCATAACAGTAAGTGTCTTTCAAGTCCATAGTCAATAAACACAAGAGATGACAGTTTGGAAGAAGTAATTTCAGCTCTTTGGGCACCTTACTGTGTGTTCCATTGATGGCAATATAACAATATTTGCAGTATTAGTGGCTCCTTAGCTAGGAAGGCTGGTCACACAGGCAGCAGCCATCAAAAAGCAACAACGTAAGAGGATGCTTGCAGGGTGGGAGGAAGATAGCAGAGATGTAATGACCTGAAAGTAAAATATTTGAAATATAATTACATTAAGAATATTAGTTTTCCCCCTTGGATTACGTGTGAATAATGAGGACTGTAGCATCTGCAAAAGAACTGAAAAGTAAATAGCAGCCAGGGATTTGTTTTCTTTAGTCTCAAGAAGAAACATGATTTGAAATGCAGTATTTGATTTAAATGGTGTTGCTCTGAATTTGAGAAGTAAGGAAATAAACTGAAATGTGTTTACATCAGGGGAACCAAATCTCTTGTTGGTGCCTTCACAGACGTACTTCTAGTTCATTTCAAGGCAGTTGTTTTGATTCATTCCAGCTGTGTTATGCAGGAGTCCCAGAAGCACTGGGCTATCTCACCTTCATGTTGGGCATGATTTTTAGTAAACCATCCTCATGCGTCTCCAGTGAGGGAGTGATATTTACCCTGTGGCATTGAAAGCCCACATGGTCAGGAAAGGATGCATTTTACAGGTTTCTTCTCTGGCTCAAAGCACCATCACCAAGCACTAAGCAAAGAGCACCTTTTGAATAAGGTGCTGATTGCCCAGGGACTGATGTGGTGCACAGCTAGGAATTTGCTGTAAGATTGGTTTAATTATATAAAGTATGCTGCTCTGATATACTAGGGTTGCTAAAAGACAAAATTCCCAGAAGATAAGTTGGTCTTTAAAGTGAATGACTGAAACCAGCAATTTAATTAAAACTTTAGTACTTCTGGGAAGGTTTTTTGATGTAGGCAGAAGGACTAAATTTACTTTGTTCTGATCATTTTCCCCTAAACACTGTCTTGCTGGGACTGGTGGCAGCTGAATACCCTCTGCATCCCACACAAATTTCCTTCAGTTGTCCTGCTCATGTCCCAGCTATGTCCTGAAAATAAATGTATAGCATAGATCCCTTTCATTTCTAAGGAGGATATTGCTTTTTCCTAGGGAGCCATGAAGCTGAAATAGATTATGTAGCAGGCACAGGGCCTGCAAGGCCTCTCTGGCAGCCAGTTGTTTAAGATAAGAAATGCCTGGTCACGATGACTGGACCTAAGAAACCTCTCTTCTGCCCTCAGGCCCTTGTTGTCTCTCTGTAAAACTATAGGTAATTTTCGCCTTGACCCTTACTATTAGACTGTTTCCCAAAACTCCTATACCCTATATAAACTCCTATTTCTGCCCAGTTCGGCAGAAGAGCTGTCACTGGGACCCTTCACAGAAGATACCAATAAAGACATCTCTGTGGAACCTCATACAGGGCTTTTCCTCTCTGTCCCCGTGTCTCCCAAGGCACTTAGCAAGCAAAGAGCTGAAATCAGTAATGAGCTGAAAAATCACAAAAGAGCCGATCTCAAGAGCTGAGGAGCTTGCTAAGATTGCCTGTGGCTCTGGAGCCTGCCTGAGGGCCCCAGACAGGTTATGCTTAACTGGACTTCGCTGTCTGGGACACCCACGGCAGCTGGTGTCGGGGAGAGCCTGAAAACCCCGGAGCTGCATTAATATTATTTTAAAACTAAAACATTTTCATCCTCAGTCTGTTCCTAGGTGCCACTCAAATACAAAAGGCAGAAAGTGTGACATGCAGGTTGTCCAAAAATGCCACCTTCAAAACCTCTCAATCTGTTTAATACTCAAAGGCTATCCTGCCATTTGACTGCAACACACAGTGGTGCTTCAAGACTGAATATTTTTTTTAAATTCCAACCTCTTCCCCAGCAGACCCAGGAAAGCTTTTAACCACTGTAATTGAGGCTAGTGGCAAAAATGATAACTACAATTTTCTGGCAATGTACACATTCCTTAACTTTACTTTCTAGTATATCAGTAACTTTCATCCATTCTTCTGTGCCAGTTCAGGATCTTGACATGCTCAGTCTTTTGCAAGAAAGTGAGCTTGATTGTACTATGGCTTAATACAAAATAATGAGCTTTACTGGTCTTATCCAGCCTTGCCACAGGTTTTTGTGCTAGAAATTTCACTAGATTGGAGTGAGAGGGTTTTCTGCCTGAATGCACCTAAATGGGTATCCACCCCAACATTTGCTTCCTGTGTCTTTTTCTGTCAACTCTGTTTTGTTATAATTTTGCAAAAATGCAGAGGAAGAAACTTTAGATCCAACAGATTAAATCAATAAGGATTTCAGCATAGAAACGCTTGTAGCTAGAATTTAATACAGGGCTCAGATCACAATGACTAAAAAGAAAGGCATGAAAGGGATTTTTTGGAGGCTGGAATGTGTGCGTTTCTGGAGCTTCTTATTCTTTGTAAAAAAGTTTAATCATGATAATTATACAACTACAGTACTACAGCTAATGATAACATTTAAGAATATCTAATGAAATTATACTAATGATATTTGAAGGCAGCTTAGGGGCTCTTTTCTGCTTTCCTTATGCAGAAAGGTACGTCTAAACTCTGCAAACCTTCTGTTAATCATGTTAAGAGGGCCTAGAACAAAGCAAACTCCTTTACTATAACAGTAAAAACTGCTGAACATCTCTGTTTCTGTGATGGATATCTTGCAAGGTCAACAAGGGTTAGTCAGGTCCATTTTGCACTCAGTCCAGTCTGGCAGATCACACAGGCCTCAGGGTACTATGGTGCTGGATTTCTTCTACCCAACTAGCTCCCGACACTGTCAGTGAGAGTGGGCGGCCCCCCAGATAGCTGTCAAATCTGGGGTGCAGCTGTAGGGCACAGCTGCTCTAGGGCACAGGTGGACTGCGTTGGGGATAGGACTTTGCTGAGGGTAGGGACAAGGAACAGGGAGAAGTTTTCTGTATGTTTTCCAAAGATATTTACTCTCCAGAGGATCAGGAACAGAAAGACACTGACTCAAAGGCATACACCAACTTATAAACAGGAGAGATCCCAGGGGCGGATAGAATCTTTAGCCAATTGGGAGAAACTGGGGGGGAATACAGGGCGGGGAATACAATATTTAAACCAATAGAGGACTACAGGGGAAGAGAACAACTTAAACAAACCAATGGGGTTTCAAAGGATACAAAATTTATAGAGAAGTTTCTAAAGAAAGGGGCAGGCTTGGGGAGGGACTTACATTCAATGGGAGGAGGAACAGGAACTGAAGGGCATGTCTTTGGGGAGATAGATGACTAGGGCAAAACCAACAACACAGGGAGGAAAGGAACAACCCATTGGTAATAAAATATGCTATAACAATACAAAATGGGGGGAGGGTTATAAAACTGACTACTAGGACCGAATTGCAATCAAAAACATGCACCCCAACATCAGGGCATTTAGAGCTCTTGCAATAAAGGGTCGTATACCTCCTTATCTCCTGCATAATGTCCTTAATCTCTCTTCACCAAATAAATGCCATTGCTCTACTTCCCACCAATCTCATGCAGCAAAAACCCTTGACCATTGCTGGGGAAGCAGTTCATTTGACAGTAAGAAAACAACTGTGCATTCTGTGGTCTTGCATTTCTTTCCCTTTGAGAGATTAAACAATTTTGGTTTCAAAACACATTTAAAATATTTCAATTAGAAAAAAATATTTTTCTGACTTATAAGCACACAATGAATATATACTTACTGCAGCCCTGCTTGATACCTAGCTGCAGAGAATCAAGAAAAAAATTACATTAGTACTTATCCACTGAATAGCTAGAATATCCTCTGCTCAGCTAAAGCTGACCTTAGAATCTAACTTTTTTTTAGTGGCACATTTCTATGTTGTTTATATCAGTGTGTTCTTTGGGTGTGGCCTATCCTGGATAAGTCCCCAAGACTGTTAGGAATGGCATATGACCAGCTCTAGTAATTTCAGCTTTATTGGAAACAGTCTAGGTAGGGGACCCGTGGGGGTGTTTGCACACCACTGCTGCTCCCAAGATAGCGTGGAGGAGGAGGATGTCAGCTCTGTCCAGCGGAGCTGGGTCTTCTCTCCTCATGAGAGTCTCTCAGTAGACGCCATTTGGTTTCAGGTTCATAGTCTTTATACTCCTCTTGGCTCGCTCTGGTTAGAGTGATGAAGGCGAAAAGTTCTGACCAGGGTCTTAATGTTACATTGTCTGATGTTTTCTCTGGTCAGAGGTGTTAGTTTAATTCTTTATTTGCATGGTGGTTCGTTATTCTAGGGGTTTTTGCTAGGTAACCTTTTCTGCTAAGTATTATGGGAGTTTCATATTTGCTTATTAGGTGACATAATCTTCTTCTTTATGGTCTCAGGTGGTTTGCCATTTTAGATAACAGTGGGAGCAGCGGGGGAAATACCCAACGGTAAGGGGGATTCACATAACTACAAAACATCTAACAAGCAAGCAAGATATCTAACAAGCAAAACATCTAACAAACAATACAACTACAGAATATTCAACAAACAGCTAAGGGGGATTTACATAACTATAGAACATTAACTAACATTGGAACTTTATATTAACTCTTTTAACAGTGACCTTTTTATCAACTCCTTTAACAATGTATTTTCTACGGAACTTTTGGTTTCCACCAGTGAAGAGTTCCACGACTATTAGGACATGCAAGAACTAGGGAATGGATTCTGGAGAAGCCACTTTAATCCTCTGATTACACATTAAAGTCTGGTGGATGGAATAGGCCCTGATGTCCCAGAAGACAATAGCACCATGATTTTCGACAGAACAGACTGTGACATTAAACAGGTACCTGGGAATGGAAAGATCAGACAATGTCTTGCAGCTGGACTGCTGGGTGCTGAAGTACCTTTTAAATTGCAACCCATGCTTGAGTAAAGTATATCTTTTTCCATAAGTAGAACTGAAAGTTCTTTGCCAGAGTGGAAAATGCCAGGGCTGCTGAAAATCTTAACTCCAGTTCTTGTTTCTCTCTCAGGGTAAGGTTTGGGGTCTTACATCCTCCAGAGATCAGGGCACTGAGGTCAGGCACCGAAGCTCTCCTTCTTGAGAAGGAGAGGTGTTTTCTAATGCCTCTCCACAGTTAGCATTTCCTATGGACTGCTGATAAGCCTGTAGCTCCTCCGCTTTGTGTGAATTGCAGACAGAGACTCCAAATTTCTGGAGGTATATAAAACCTATATAGACCAGGAATACTTATCTCTCTCATCTCCACTCTGGGTTGCGGTAATGTGGATTAAAACAGTGTTTTAAGGGTTAAATGCTGGCAAAAAACAAAAAAAAAAGGGGGGGGGGATTGCAATTTGCAAAACTAATGTCACCATTGTACTAAGCAGATCAACACTAGCAGATGAAAGTGAAAAAAACCAACTGTTTATTGACAAACAGAGTGCCAACATGGCATGGGAAAAAAATTGTGAAAAAATGCTGGATATTGAATTGTCATACCTTGCCCTCCTGTGGTAGGTTCAGTGCTGACCAAATCATCAGTGCACCCACTGGAATTATTTACTCATTTCTTGCTGTGAGAAAGGATTAGGAGGAAGGCAAAGCAGGATCAAACTTTGAAGGGTATAAAGAAAACTTTTTTAACAGAATTAAAAGAAAAATGGTAGGAAATCAGCATAAACCTGTCGAAGACTTCTCCTCCCCCCCACACCGTCTTTTCTTTCCTACTGATAACATAAAGAGACAAAACCTAGGACTGTCAGTCAGTTTACCACCTCTAAAATTGTCTTTCTTCAGTTTCTTAGGGAGAGGAGTCTCTTTTGCCATGCCATGAAGACTTCTCCACAAGAAAAAGTTCTTTTGTGACTTTTAATTTCCACAAATAGCAGCCGCCTGGAAATCTGCAATTGTGAAGTCCCCCTCCCATCTCATGCAGCCTTCCCAAAGCTGCATTCACAGGCCATGTCAAACTTATGGAGTACTATTTTAAGGATGAGCTGTTCAAATGCAAAGGTTCTCTTCATCAGTCTCTGAGATCATCTTCATCTCTGGGAAGAGAGATTTTTTTCTTTCCCTGGGGTCAAAGGGTCTTCACTCTTACTTCTCTCTCCATTCAAACTTCTCATGGGATCACAGCTGCTTCAACATTTGCTTGCTTCAGCACAGATGCCATTGCTCATGTCTACAGTTTGAATACTCCATCCCCCATGGGTTTTTTTTTATTAATTAAAGGGATATTCTAGCGTATCACAGTCCATCACTATGGCCTTACCAAAAGAATTTCAGTCTAAAACTAAGGCATCTCCTCATTCTCCTTCCATATGGGACTCGACTCCTTCTTTACTGACCTTGGTGTCTTCATGTTGTTTCTCTATGTATCTTCCCTCTGACCTTTTCTTTCACTTGAAAGAGAATTGAGGTCTGCAGGTCTCATTTAAAGAGTTAATATCTTGCCCAGAGCCTGCAGATGGTCATATCATCCCTGACGAGCACTCACGGTGATAAATTTCAGGCCGCGTTGGGAGGAGAGTGGGGGAGGGCGGTGCCTGTGTCAGAATCTCAGGGGGCCTGGGCCAGAAGGGCAACGGCTGCTCTGGCTGCATGGCTGGTCTTTTGTTTTCTGTTGTGCTCAATTTCAGCTATGGGCTGATGGCTTCTCCCTATTTCAGGCAGTTCCTGGTGAAACTCAGCAGTAGTAGAATTTCAGCCAGGCCACAGGCCGGTCTTGCCGTGCTAGGGGGGGAAGAGGACCGGCTTGGCAAGCGCTACATCAGAGCATGGCCTGGCCCTGTCAGGACAGAGCCTGGCATGCTCCCCGGGAAGGTGCCTGGCCCCTCTGGGTTGCACAGGCTGCAGAGCCGCCTCTGATTTCAGCTGCGTGATTTCCTGCGGCGCTGGGACAGCCCCTCGGCCAGATGACTCGGCATCTGGTGCTGGCGTTGTTCATGGTGGAGGGGTTTTTTTCTGGCAGCCGTGCTGGGGAAGAGAGGGGTGGCAGTCAGGATCTCAGCGGCCCATGGCCTTCCCTCCCCTTGCCGAGCAGGCGCTGAGGCCCGGCCCGGCCTAGCCCCTCCCTGCCGATCCGTGCAGGCTGCAGCCAAGCGGGCCCGGCCCTGACTGCATTTCGTCACCTGTTCAAGGCCGGAAGAAGAAAAGAACCTCCCGGGCTTTGTTCGCCTTTACATGTGTATTCACGAGGTACATCTGACTTCTTCAGTGGATTAATAATGTGTCAATATTCAAAACTAGCCACTGATTATTTTTGTCAGATCCAAAGGAAGCTGCTAAGGTCCTTGCAGGGAATCACTTTGGTAACTGATGGATTTTTTTTTTTTTAACTAAAAACCAAGCTAAACAACAAGGCCTCCCCATACACACACTCATACTCTAACAAAAGAAACCCTCAAAACGCCAGGGAAAGAGAAAAACAACATCTGACCATATGGTGGGGAGGAACAAAATGGCACCTGGCTTCTTCTCAGGGAAGAAAAAACCCAATAGGTTCACACAGTAGCTCAGGGAAGAAAAATCAGATAGGAACCTGGTGAATCTCTGATGTTGGTCTCCTCCTCACAGTAGATTAAGCTGGTGTATTTGATGTAGTTTCTCTTGTGAGTTCAGCTTTTCTGAGGTCTGGTGCTAGGATGGAGGAGCTCCTTGGCTCCCTTCTAGTCCTCTGCTTCTCCCATCATCTCACTGATGTCAGACCAAAACCAAACTGAACAGTTCAGGAAAAAAAATAACAAAAAAACTGTGGAAGGTTTGCTGTCAAAGCCTCCAAGGCCAGGGAAAGGAAAAAAACATTTAGTGCCTAAGCTAACAAAAACAAAGCTAGCTAAGCAAAAAAGTCTGCCTGTCTGCAGGGAACCATGGATGCCCAGGAGTGAGGCTTTGATGAAAGCCTGCACAAGAGCCCCCAGGCTCAACCTTAGCCCCAATGCTCAACCTCCACCCCCAGAACCACCTGAAAACTACATCAACAATTTCTGGGCATAGAGCAGATGATTAGGGAATAGAGTATCATCATAAAATCACCCCAAGACAGCATGGAGCAGGTAATGACCAGGCTGTTCCTTGTTGGGAACTGTCTTTGCCAATGCTTGGGCATCTGTGCATGCCTCTAGTGTAAATCCTTCATATTTATTTATTGTTTCCAAAACATATCTGTTCTTCAGGCTCTTAATTGTTTTAAAGAACAGCAAAGCCATTAAGAAGTCCCAGAATGCACTGACAATCAGTGGGATTCAGGGTGTGCCTCTGGTTCTGACAAGGACATCTGAGCTTCTTAATTTCCAAGCGTTTCTGAATGACATATTGATTAGGCTGTCACTGAAGGATACCCTGGATATCTAGGCAGGGCAGGACTGAGACACTCTAAAGAGCCAACTCTGATAACGTGAAACATGCCTAGGTTTTTAATGAAAACCCAAGAAATAAGTAAAGCCATTATAAACCAACCAACAAAAATTGTACCACACACCCCATGCCCAAACAGTCCCAGCTGAATCCATCTTTAACTAATAAAGGAGTTGGTGAGCAAACCATCTGTCAGCACAAGCTGGGAACTTTCTGTGCCCCAAGTCCTGCCTCTGGCTCTCAGAGCTGGTGCTGGTCTTCAGCAAACACCAGCATTTTGAGGCTAAAGAAGATGCTGTAGTGTTGCAGTGTGATTATTTCTGCCCCTGCGATGTATGGAGAGCTAAGGCACAACTTGCATGGATGCACCAACCTGGGAATGTCCTCAGGTCTGCAGTGCTGCATAGAGGAGTTACGCAGTCAGATTAACAACCTAGGGGGAAAAGTGTTTGTCACACTTGCAAATCTTGTTCTTCTGTGTCTCACTTAAAGACAAAAAATCATCCACAGTCTTGTGAGAGCAGCTGCCTGCACACCACCATCTCTGTGAATGGAGCTGAGCTGGTCTTTATAAAACCAGAATTTTAAAAAGTGGGAATTATTCCTAGCTGACTAAATACTTGGTTTCAAAATTGTCACTTCATAGCTAATATCTGTAAGCTTTAGCCAGTCTTTTAAAAAGTCCTTTATTTTCCATTTCAAATTGATGTTTTTTATGAAATGCTTTCATCACTTCCTCCTCCCCACCATCTCCACAAATGGAAAGACAGATCTCTGGTTCATTGGAGACCAAATATCCTTCAATTCATATTTCACAAAGTATTTTGCATGTTTTAATGGAGTAGGTAGAAATATTTTTCTTGGTTTATGACATTTTAATTGAAGTGAAAATCCAGAGCTGAGCATTTTCATAAAATGAAAATTAAAAATATGTGACTAGGCTTGAAACATTTTACTTCTAATCTCTCTCATTTATTATACTTGCTTTCTCTTTTTTTAGAAAAGTATTTCAAAGGCAAAAGGAAGCAGAGTACCAGAACTATGAAAAGAAGATACATAGCATAAAGCTCAAACAAGAAATTCCTCAAAACTGACTTCTACCATGATTATTTTACTAAAAATAAATCAACATCTTCCAGTAAAAACTTTATATTAAAGTGATTCTGACCAGAAAAAGTATCACAATTTGTTCCTGCATATAGTCTACTGTTTTCTAAAGGCCTCTGGAAAATTTTGTGTGTTGTTTTCCATGGGACTCATTCCATGCCTATTTCAGATGCATTTTTCCATTGATGCCGAATTGATTTTTGCCTTTTTTTCTTATATGTTCTCTGCATTCTTTACAGATGTATTTGTAGCCTATTAGTGCTATAAAGTTAGCTTTTGTAGGTAGGGTTCTGAATTGTTCATTATTGTAATAAATTCTTATACTTAATTTATGTAATAAGTTATGGAGTTAAATGTGCTGAAATAGGAATGTGTGCCCGCTAGAGGGGGGGTGGTGATATCTGGGCGAGGGAATTTTCTTGAAAACTACCTCATGAGATGATGACATAAATATGAAATATGATTGGAAGACTAACCAGCCAATGAAGCCTCAGAACTCTAGAATGATTGTCCAGAAATGCACCATCTTATGGACCAACTGATTGAGAGTGCATCAACCCTGTCACTTTAAGAGACTTTAAGACCCCTGGGTGCTGAGCACCTGGGTCTTTCTGCAGAGCCGGTGTCCAAGGAAACACTCTATGTAGCACACAGTTTTGTTAGTTTGTAACTCTGACTTGCCGCATAGGCCCCAGGCTTACCCTGGGGTCTCGTCTTCATAACATTAGTGTATTCATTCGCCCAGTGCTTTTCCTTACCTTTTTGCCTGGACAGAAAGATAAAATATATTCCAGAGCCAACACAGGGTAAGAGGTACAGTTATTACTGTTTTTATATCTCTTCCAACTCATAGGATCATAGAATGGCTTTCATGGGAAGGCACTTAAAGATTATCCTGTTCCAAACCCTCTGCCATGAGCAGGGATGCTTCTCACTAGACATAATTGCTCAGAGCCCCATCCAGCCTGGCCTTCAACACTTCCAGGGATGGATCGTCTAATACCTGGATAAGAAAGTTGTCCTCTACACGTTCCAGGAGTGCCCTTGGTTGCTTGCAGCCAGCTGTATTCCTTTCTCAGTAGATGTTGGTGAGGTAGGTGTTAAAGAATACATTCAGTGCAGGTAACTCGGGATACAGCTGCAGTACAAGATGCAGGTTGAGCTCTGGGGGGGGCAGGAGCCCAAGCCCAAGGCAAGAGGCCATGAACTACCCTTTGCATTACAAACGGCACAGGGACCTGTGGGGCAGCCAGGGGACTCAGACACAGTAGGAGTTGATGAGCCCAGACCTTCATGACCTTATACAGTGAGGGGATAAAAGCACAGGAGTTTCTTTATTCAAGGTTCCTCCTCAGAGGTGCCAGCTTGAGTTGTTATTTTGTTATTTAGTTACTGAATCATGATTAAACTGTTTTGAGGATCTGGACGTCTGAGACTCTGCTATGGGAAACCCAGGGTTAAGCAGGTAAGGAAACCTAGTCTGACTGCGTGAGAGTGAGGATACAGCTGTGAAAGCCTTTAGTCCCACATGAGGTGATGTGAGAGTGACTCCAGAGTGGCTCTTGGGTGGCTGGACAGGGAGGTTTCCTTAACACTTCCTAGCCTCTTGCTTCTGAAAAGCCCATAGCCCTCAGCTGCAGTGCAGTTGGGGAAGTGTCCCAGCTTGCTTCCATGATATCAATTTGATCATAGCTAGGTTTGGAAGGGACCTAAAAGCTCATCTGGTTCCAATGCCCCAGGGACATCTTCTACTAGACCATGTAGCTCAAAGCCCCATCAAGCCTGGCCTTCAACACTTCCAGGGATGGGGCAGCCACAACCTCTCTGGCCAACCTTTGCCAATGCCTCACCACTCTTATTGTCCAGCATTTCTTCCTAATATCCAGTAGAAACAGCTTAAGGCTGTTACCCCTCTTCCCCTCTTCCGTGCCCTTGGAAAGAGGCTCTAAGAGCCTGTAAGAAGGCTGCCCTCCAGCCTTTTTACAGGCCCCCAGCAGGTACTGGAAGGGGCTCTAGAGGTTCTAAAAGGTCAACAACAGACAACAGCCATTGGTCACTTGCCGTGACCCTGGACAGTCATGAACCCAACATTCTGGAGTCTGGGAGTTAGAGGGATGGACCAATCAGCAGGCTCCGATCCAAGTGACATCACAATGACTGAAGAACACCTGAGGCAGTTGGAAGGGCAGAGCATCAGGAGGACAATGCAGAGTGGGTTCCTGTCTTGCTTCCCTCTTGTCCCCTTTGGGTATTGGTGTCATTCTCTGGAAGTTACCCAGGACCTTCTTGAGTCAGAAGAGGAATGCCTAAAGAAATGGGTAGAATTAGTCATTTGATAGACCTTCCCACCTGTGAACTCCACAGACTTGGAGAGATTGCAGACCTAGTGACTTCTGTTCGCCTCTCACGCATCCGTAAGCAAAAGCTAGCACTGGCCTTGAAGAACGAAGGCTATATTCCAAAGCTTCTACAGCTTTTCCAAGTCTGTGAGAGTGTAAAGAACACTGAAGGCTTGCATCTTCTGTTTGACATTGTGAGAGGAATTTTGTACCTGGACAAAGCCATTCTGTTTGAGGTGATGTTTTCTGATGAGTGTATTCTGGGTGTTGTTGGATGCCTTGAATATGATCCTTGTTTGGCTCAGCCAGGATGGCACAGGGAATTCTTAACCAAAACAGCAAAGCTTCAGGAGGTTATTCCTATCAGAGACCCTGAACTCAGGCAAAAAATCCGCCAGACGTGTAGGGCACAGTACATTCACGCCATCATCATGCCTAATCCATCGGATTTTGAAGCGGGTTTTCTTTCTACCCTCAATTCCTTCATCAGCTGCAGCAAAGAGGAGATTTTACAGGCATTGCAGGTAAGTGTTTTTTAATGTGGCTTAGATGGGATCTGTAGAGATCCCTCTGGCTATAGTTCGGAAATGGTTTAAAGCTGGTGAACACTGTGTAAGTTAATCATAGGCACAATGTTTTGAATGCTTTCCCTTTTTTCTGATACCTTGGATTTTTTGTATTTTCAAAATGATAAATTTCAGGTGAATATCTTAATACTTTTTATTGTCTGTAACAAAATAAAGTCCTTCTCTTTGATTGACAAACAAACCTTTGGAGCTGGTTTTGTATAAGTATTTAAGGAACATGCAACTTCCAGTATTTCATTCCAGGGACATTTATTACACTGTTTTCCATGTAAAGGGGTGCAGAGGAATGGGTGGACAGATATGACAGAAAGTGCCAAAACACTTGAGAGATTATGATGTTCCTGGGTTTCTTGGAGTGTAGAGAACGAAATGCTTAACACAAAGTGTAGTGTTGTCCTATATATCCTTAAATATCTTATACCAGTAGAGGATGTGAATCTGAAAAGCACATAATAGTCACAAAAGTTTCCCATCTTGGCAAAGCAGAGTGCCTGCATGTGAGAGAGCTGGTTTTGCTGATAGTAAGATTCAGGAGAATGTGGCTGCAGCCAAATTGCAATCTGTTAATGGAGATGGACTGAAAAGGTGCTTTGCAATGCTGCGGATCCAAAAGAGGGAAACTGATCCCTTGGGATGTTCACAGTGTAGTAGGAATGGTGCAGGTACAGTAGGGCCAAAGCTTTCTCTTGGTTAACACTTTTTACATGAGAAGTGTTCCAGTTGCTTCCCTAGAAGTTGATGTGCAAAGTGCTCTGAGGGAGTCTGAAACAAATTAGGACTGTCCTTCTCTGTCCTTTTGATGTGTGTGTGGGTGTAGCAAATCCCACAGGGAGTCTGTGGGCTTTGGCAGAACTGCAAAGCATAGGAGTGGCACAGCAGAGAAAGAAAGGAAATATCACACTGTAGGGACAAATTTAGGGATCAGCTTTAGGGATCATCCCCTGTGCCCAGCTTTACCTGTGGCTCTGGTGTCCTGGAGATGCTTCAGCTGCACAGGAGGAGGTCTGAAAGTGCAGGAAATGATCCTGCTGGATGTGTACTCTAGTATTTGCCTTCTTTGTGATAAAAAATAATGGCAGTGTGGGATCCTAGAAAGATCATATTTTCACTTTCCAGAAAGGCTCTGTGTAATTTGTGTTCTTTTTGCATGCTCCACAGAAAGATGAGGAATTTTTGCCTGAAGTTTTTGCACAATTAACAAATGAAGCTACTGCTGGTGAGCAACAATGTGAATTGGTAAGTCAGCAGTCTTGGTGGTTCCTCAAAGGCTTTAAATGAGAGGGATGAAGTAGAAAGCAAAACTGTCCTTAGAGTTCTGCAGTCTTAGAAGTATTTCTAAGAGGCAGTACAGCCTCCAGTACAAATTGTAACTGTTTCCTCCTTTCAGAGAGTTTTCTGACTCAAATACATAAGACTTTTTTTTTTCCTGTGCACCAGATGAAGTTTTTCAAGGAATTCTGTGCCTTTTCTTTCACATTACCTGAGAAAAGAGATGAATTTCTTCAAACTTTGGCAAAGTTGGGATTTCTTCCAACTCTTGAAATGTTAATGGTAAGTGAAAACTTAGAATTGGTTTTAATAAAACGAGAAAAGTGAGAGAAGCCCACAGCCATCAGCCATGGAGCCTTTTCTCTTTTTTTTTTTTTTTTTTTTTTAATTATTATTTTTATCTGCTGAGCACCTTTTTGTAAGCCTGGTTGGAGAGTATTGCTCTGCTGAGAGTGGAGTTTTCTGGTAATGTCCAGAATCCAGAAGCTGCCCACAGTTCTGCTCTGGAGTAGCCTGGCTTCACTGCTCTTACTATTTTTACTTTTCAGACTTCATGATGAAAAAGTCTGAGGGCTGTGAAGTCCCTGTGACAAGGCAGTCAAAAGGTGAAAAAGACTTTTTCATGTGGAAGCTTGATTGTTGTTTTTTTTAATCAGAGAAAATCACATCCCTCAAAGAAAGTTTTGGATTCTTGTTGCCTGTAAATGGGCACAGAAACTGTGGTACACCTTGATTTGTACAGTTGGTCCTTTAGTATAAAATTAATAAATTGTGGATAGCAGGCATAGAATATCAATAAATTTAGATATTGAAGCAAGTAGGATGTTGTGAATGTTTCTAGCCTAAGTTAGGGCTCTCAAATACACAGAAAGCCTTGTGCCCTTTCTAAAGGAGGAAAGTAGTAGGGAAAGGATTTGCCTGGTTCCTTGTTGTTTTTCTGTAACTATATTATCATGTTTCTCATGAAAATTTTTGTAACAAAATGTTCTCCAGTTTTTAAACTGTCTCCTCTTTGCAACTTCACGTGATAATAAGTACCAAACTTTATTTACTCCAACAAATTAATCTTTTTTTTTTTTTTTCTTTGTGAGGGAATGGGTGATCTGCAAGTTAGAGCTGCTGCTACCGATATATTGTCTTATCTAGTAGAATTTAGTCCAGCCACCATCCAACAATTTGTAATGCAAGAGGCCCAGCAGAGTGAGAATGTAAGTAAAAGTGGTTTGGAGTTTGTTGAATATACCATTTCTAGGGCAAACAGGAAAATAATCAGAAAAATAAAACCTAAATTTCTGTGTTTTGTTTTAATTCTTATTTTAAAAAAATTGAAGAAAGTGGGGAACTCATTCTATTCTTGTGAGTAATTATTTTGTGATTTCTTTCTTTGGGTTTTTTTGCAGGATACCCAACTCATCACTGAGGTCATTGAGCAGATAATCTGTAGTCCAAACCCTGAGTTTGGAGGACATAATCAGTTAATGGAGATTTTGTGTGCTCTGATTGATCCAGAAAAAATGCTGGCCATAGCTAGTGTAAGAGAACGTGAATGGCAGAAAACATGATACTGTCTTGGTAAACTTAAAAGCCTGATATTCTCTATTGCTGTTATTGTGGGCAGAGGATAAAAAATTATAGGGTTTTTTAAATTGAGTGGAGTGTGGTCTGATAGAGACTTTAAATAAGCAAAAGATAAGCTAATTTTGCTGATGAAAGGTATGTGGGTCATTGAGCCAGTATTAAACCACACAATCCCACATGCCAGTGCCATAGCACTGTCTGACCATAGCTCTCTCATCTGGATGATAAATCCTTAAAGATTTTAATACATTGTTATGTACCAGAATACCTGTAAAATGGTTTACAGGTTCTTCTGAGCAAAACTACATGCACTTCAGAATGGTTTAAGTACACTTTGTCAAGCACTTTGAGTCACTGATGTTTTTTCCAGTATATATTTGCATCCATGCTGGGAATTCTTTTAGTGATAGCTAGGTTGTTTGGAGACACAAGAAACAAAAGTTTGTCCCAAAATAAAGAAATTGATCTCATGTGAAGACAGTGCTGCAGATTCAAAGAACTCAGTAGAATTCCTTGTAGGATGTTTCTTCTGTTACTACTCTTTAATTTAAAAGGTTGTATGTGAATGCCAGTGTTTAATGAAGTTATTGTTGTTTTAGAATTTAGAAATATTTGAATTTCTCGATATCTTCTACGACCGTTACATCCATGTTCTTACAGTGCCACTTCTGGCTGATACATCAGAAGAATGGTATGAAATAGGTAATGACAATTTAAATTTTTTTCCCTTTGAAGGGCCTTACAGTCCTGCTAACAGCCATAGACCTGTGATGCCTGCCTGCAAGCTGCTGTTCCTCCAGGGACAGGGATTCTGGGGGCAGGACTTTTCATAGCCCTTTCCTGAAGCTGTGAATGCTGATATAGCTTGATGGTCTACTTTGTAAAGATGCGCTTCCTTCATGTATATTGAGAATAATGCCATCGTTTTACTAGTCTAATTTTAAAGAATATTTACTGTAAAGGCAAAAAAGCCACAGTTGTGTTTGTTGTTTTGCTCTGACTCAGTGTCCTGCTTCCCAAAGCAATCCAGTAAAACAAAAAGTCCACTAAAAATATGTCAGGAACTGCAATAGCAACTGAGCTCAGTGTACTTTGATAGTACATTATTTATTTTTTTGTACAACTTATGGCATTACTTTTTCTTGTAGATAATTATCAAACAGCAGAAATACTTGCCTCAGTTTTGGAGCTGTTGTCTTTTTGTGTGGAACGGCACAAGTATCACATGAAGATTTTCATTATCAAGAAAGATCTCCTAAGAAGAACACTGGTCTTGATGAAATCCAAACACAAATTTCTGGCCTTGTGTGAGTATGGAACTGTCATGATTTCCTTTTTCAAGGCTTTGTGTGTCCTGTGTGGAAGGTGTACCAGTACCAATGTACACTTGAACTCAGAATTCCTGTTCATTTGCTGGGTTTTACAGGCTACAATTAAGTAATTTAAGTAATTTGGAAAAAAATTAGGTAGCAGCTGTTAGTAAGCACAGACCAATGCAGTTTCTTGTGGGAAGAGGATTGTTGTCTCCTTTCAAATCTTCAAATCTCTACAGAGATCCTTTCAAAACTTCATGACAGGATCCTTTGTAATCAGATTTCCTGCATCATTTCAGTGGAAATTGTGTCCTTTCTTAATAATGTCCTAAATCTGGTTCTCCTTGTGGAGAGTGAATGAAATTCTGTGCACCAAGATCTTTAAAGACTTAGGGCTTGTTCTGGGAGGGGAACAAGGACAAAAGCACAGTGGGGAGTTAATAGTTGAACTTTATGCATGCTGGAATGCATTGCTGCTGGACTTGAGAAAGAAATCCATGGTTCCTGAAAAGGTGACCAGTCAACAAATCTGCTTCTGCACTTTGGGGTGCATCTTCCTCTTGGGGTAACACCAGGTTTTTCAATTCTTCCACAATAAGGTGAGAGCCTGGCATGTGGTTGTTGAATGCTTGAATGTCTTTCTTCACACAGGTGCTCTTCGCTTTATGAGGAGGATAATTGGTCTGAAAGATGAACTTTATAACCATTACATCACTCTGGGAAACCTGTTTGAACCAGTTGTAAATGCTGTGTTGGACAACAGGAATAAGTGCAACCTGCTCAAGTCTGCTTCGATGGAGCTGTTTGAATTCATCCGAAAGGTGAGTTCACCAGCAGCCTTAGCACCAACACGTCCAGGACCTCGCAGGGCAAGAGGCAAAAGGCAGACTTTTCCAAGATAGCAAACATCCTGTTTTGCTAGAAGAGTCACAAATGGAACTGGGACGTTGCTGAGTCTATCGTCTATTTCTAAGGGAAGTTTAATAATTCTTTCTAGATCTCAGCTTTTTTCCTAAGAATAAATCTGATTGCTTCCTGTTTGCTCTTGATAACAATATTTTGGTTCTGGACAAGGAAGCAGTTACTTTCCAAAGTAAAAAGTTAAAAGCTTTCTGACTTTCTGTATGTGAACATTTGAGACTGAAACCCTGTATTGTTCTTATTCAGGAGAATATTCAGTTCCTTATTGCACATATAGTTGAGAACTTCTCTGATGCATTGGAATCTGTCAAATACATTCACACATTCCAGGGACTGAAGACAAAATATGAGCAAGAAAAATACCAGCAAAATGAGAAACTGAACAGGTATGGCCCAGTTTCTGTCTTATGAGGCTGCCAGTGACTGCCATTCTGCAGGCCTGCTGGTTAGTTTTTAATTTCCCAAAGAGCAGCAGAGGCAGGTGGCTGGGATTGGGGTTGGATTTCATTCTTGCTGAAAACTGCTTGAGTTAGAGTAAACCTCCATCTACCTTTCTTTGAGAAGAGCTGATGTGGTCAGTAGATTAAATGTTCTGTTCAGAAAACTCTCAGCTTTATGAAGAGCATAATCTTGCTTTGTTCTTCTGAGTCAGGATTCAGTCTGCCTCATTATCAGTCTGCCTGGATATTTGTGAAGCTTCTGGTGCAGATAGAATCAGGGCTGGAGCTGGATTGCCTTCTCCAAGTCAATTAATTCTAAAGCTTTGGAAGCCATTTATGACCTGTCTGAGTCTGAAACATCAGGCAAAGCTTCAATCACTTGTCCTATGTCTCTTGCAGTGTCTCCTTCATATTGCCTGGTGAGACATTTGTAAAAGAAGCAGCAGTCTCACAGGTGGATGAAGATGTGCAGTTCAGTGAAGGTGAAGAGAAGGCAGCTCCAACATCACCAGCAAGCTCCAATGGTTCCTATCCAACATATACAACCCTGACAAGAGTGGTGACAGCCCCCAAGGTGGGAGAGAACTTTTATGGAAGCTCCTGTCCTCATGTAGAACAGTAGAGCAGCATCGTGGAGCTTTACTGGGTGTAATGTGGAACAGTCAGCAATAGCCTTGTACAGGGTACCTTAGTTAGGGACAAATTCACCCAAATCTCTGACTAGTTTCACTAAGAGTGAAACTCTGACTAGTTTGGGGTAAGGTTCAAGGAGGATAAGGTGGGACTGGGGTCTGTTGTTAATCTGGTGGGCACAGGTTAATTTTGCCTCTTCTGCATGATTGAACTGTTACTCCTTGACTTTCTTCCCTGCCCAGCTGGTGCCCTGTGTGTGTGATATACAGATAAGATTGCCTTTTTTGGAATCTATTGCCCATCAGGGAATTTATAAGTGTTTTTAAGCAGACAAAATGCAGGAAGTGGTACCTCTTTTGTGCCTTTTACAGCTGAGAATTATTTGAATCTTAACTTCTGAGCAGCTACAGAAAACTGTGGCAAGAATTTTATTGCTTACTCTTAAGACTTGGGGGTAAAAGAGATGTGCAGCGTATATTTTTTCAATGTGGGAATTTCATTTTATTACCTTTTTCTAATTACCAGAGAGGTCTATTTGAAGTATTTGGTTATCCTGATGATGAAGATGATGAGACATCGCCAAAGAAAAGAGCTCATCTGGATTCCTAAAGGAAACTGAAAATTTTAAATATGAACTTTTATTATGGGCTTTCCAGTGCTGCAACTGTTTAATGTTAAAATACGGAACAAGCTGCAATAGACCTTTCTTCTAATAGACAATCACATAGACCTTTCTTCTAATATATGTTATTATACAATATTAATGCAATGTAGTGGCAATATATGTTTATAATACTATACAATACAATACAATATAATATAACTAACATAAATAATATTAAAAAATATAGTAGTAATATATAGTAACATATGTTAGCTCTATTTCTCATGGATTAGTTTAATGTGAAGCCATTCCTATGTTTTGAAGATTTAGTTAGTAGTTAGTTTAAGGTAGTGGATAGTTTTAATTGTAGCTCTTGTTTGGAAAAAATTCCTTTCTGTATAGATATATAAAATAGTTTGTTCCATCAAACAAGTTTATTTTGTATTAAAGATCCCAATGTACTTGTTTTATGCCATTTGTAAATATATGGCAATATTAATGCTGAGCTGTAAAATTCAGGAATTACAATTGGACTCTGTAATTTTGTAAGATGTGTTATTTGTAAGTTATATTTTAATAAAAAGTTACATGAAACCTGACTGGGTGGGTTTGCTTCCTTTCCTGTGACTTACTGTTGTAGTCAGTGATGTCATGCCCTGTGCAAAGGGTAACCCCATTCTTGGCTTCACTTTCAATCTGTCAGGGCCAAGCCAGAACAGGGTTTTAAAAAGATTTCTACTCTTTTGAAACTGAATTGCAGGTGACATCTCAAACTTTGCAACTAAAGCAATTATTTTTGCCTAAAGTTGCTTTATTTTAGCACATTTCAGTATCTGGTTGTCTATAGGGTCTCAAGAGGCTGAGGCCAGTTGTTGAACAAGTCTTCACTTGCAGGGATGCTCAGCAGCCCTGCTGCTGAACACATCAGTGAGTTTCCAGCATTGACTTTCTGGGAAGTCAATGTCCATGTAATTTGAAATACTGATATATAAGTACTGAGCTGCTTGTCTGAAAATTCTGTAAAACTAAGTGTAAAATTAGAAAACAAATCCTTTTGCTTATTGATGGTGAAATTTATTCTCAAAACATCCATCTTTTCTTGGTGTCTGTGATGAGCTTCTCAAAACCAAGTTGCTTCCTTCCGACTACTTTGCCTTTGAACTGAAAGACACCCTGAATCAGGGTGAAGCCAGCTTGAGCTTCTCTAGCAGTGCACTGTCTTTATGTTCTGTGCTTCCAACCCTCCCACTGACTTGGCTTTTCCATGGGAGGCAATTTGGCAGCTGATGGCAGCACCCACCCTTCCACATGCCTTGTTCTTCTCATATGTATCAGTGTCATGTCTCTTCTGTTCCCTTGGCTGAGGGATACAGAGGAAGGATTTCATCATTTGAAAACTCCCAAAGAGGAAAAAAAGAACAGAGCAAATTTTTTACCTATGTAAAATTAGACTTTTCAAAAGAAAAATTTTTTTTTTCCATTCAGCTGTGGGGAAAAAAAAATCCCTGAGATTGATGGGAGCCTAAACAGTAGGTCACAGATTAAGAGCTAAAAAACATTTTAGCCATTCATTGGTTAAGTTATTGGTTATCACAGATGTAGCATTTATTCCCATTAAGTTGCAGCAATCCCCATTAATGTGACATTTCATCTTGCATCAGGAAAATGGGCTTTTCCAAAAACATTCTGTGTCTATCTGAACCACATGCTAAGGCCATGTGTTTGAGAAAACTTACTTTAAGATTTTATACTTTGGTCATCTTGGCTGGTAATGAAATGAGAAAAGAAAATAAGAAGCAATGAGATGCACTGCCAACTGAAATCACTTCAGCAGAAATCTGTAGCATATTTGTCAGAGCACTTTCTTTAGAAGAAACTCATTTTTATTCAACAGTATAAAAGAAATGTTCAGCTCCCAAACCTTATAGCTCAGGGGGAAATTTAATTATTATATCTAGAATAGTTTGTTAAACAATTTTTTAAAATACTTATTATTAAGGTTTCTGTGAGAAGCTGCCCTCTTGACTTCTCAGAGCTGATAATTACTGTGTCTGGAGAGAAGGGATAAAGAAATCGGGTAAGATTATCCATCCCTGAAATGAGATGGAGTGCTGCAGGGCAGGAGTGAAATGCAAAATTAGGTAAATTGAAAATGGATAAAATTTAGTTAAGTGGCGACATTTTATGCTGAAAATAAATTTATATTTAAAGAAAACAACAAAATCAAACCCAACTAAAACTCACCAAACTAGAATAAATGTAACAACTGTATGATGGCTCTTGACCAAGGCTGGCTTTTTAAGGGTACTCTAGACTAAAATATTTGAGTTGTTTACGTCAAAAGTGTGTGAATAGATACCACCTCCCCTGCCACACATACAGGGAAATTTAGACCTCAAAAAGAGAGAGTGCAGGAGCCATGAAATCATGAGGTCAAAGTGCTTCTGTGAATTATCTGTCTATTTAAGAAGATTTCTCTCTGCTAGAGAAATCTCTCTGTTACAGAAGTTAAGTAAATCTCTCTGCATGGAAAGTAAACCAGGTTACAAACACTTCTTTGTGGCTATTTAGTATAGCTCATGTTGGTGACTGTCCTATTGCAAATTAGAGAAGTGCAAAAGGATCAAGATTTCTCTAAACAAAATTAATGTGCAACCCTAACACTGGTTGCGTTTCTTGTCTCCAGAAAGCAGCAAAAATCTGGGTGATTTTATCTCTAAAGGTTCGATGTATGAGTGGATAAAAAAGTTTGTATTTGTGTGAGTGGAGGTTCAGGAATACACTAAATACATGGCTCTTCTGTATTTTCCAGCTAGCTGTGGCATCAGGATGGCTTGTTTTGGGTGACTCTTGTGTATATGCTAGACACTGTCACAAGAAGTACATGCAGCTTGCAGACTACTCACCACATAAAGCTACTTATTTTCTAGAGCCTTCTCTCTACTGACAACATTTAGGAGAGACTAAATTATGTAGCTGTATTTATGGAGAAAAAAATGCAGTTTCATCCTCTGAAGCTGTTGTATAAGGTAATTCTTTATTTCAGGAGTTTGCTGCAGATGTATTTCTGTTGTTGTGCTTTGACAGCCTGAGAGTTAATACACATCTTAAAGCAACCCTTGTGTTGTCTCTCTTCCTGTCTGTATTTCTGGTGGTCACAGATAACAAAGGCAGAGAGTATCATTCTGTGCCATATCACCATGCTTCTATCACTGAGACGTCTTTTTTGTTTGATTTCAGGTTTATGTGGTTACTATTTAGTGAATTAAAACACAGCTTCAACATGAAGGACCAAGATGTCAGAAAAGCTATTAATAATGATTATACAATTTATGGTTGTTATGCCCTGAAAGTACTCAAAGCATTAGATTCCTCAAATGCCCTAGCCAAATTAGATGGTTTTTTGTTTGTTTGTCTTGGGTTTTGTTTGTCTTGGTTTTTGTTTTGGTTTGGTTTGGTTTATTTCCTAATTTTCTGTTGTATCCTAATGTTTGTCACCTTCTTCCTCCTGTACTATGGAAGAGGCCACAGCTGCCTATACCTTTCCTCATCTTGACAGCATATTCTGCTGCAGTACTCCCACCTATAAAAGGAGGAGAAGGATCTCACCATAAGAAGTCACAGGAAAGTCATAGGGGAAAACCAACATGTATGAGCTAAGATGATGATGATGGATGATGCTCAGAAATGGAGAAAAAGTAATAGTGGAGGAAGACAAAGGAAGTAACTGGAGGGTGTCTTGTGGCAGGAGGTTTTTTAGAGAGCCAGTAAATGGGTGTTGGATATCCCTGTGGTCTGCCTTTATTAATCTTGTGGGCTGAGCAGTTCTGTGGAAGAGTGATTGCCTGATAGATATTTGCCATGACATCAGTGGGGTAAGGTTACAAACAATTGAGCTTGTTTAACAAGGCAAATATGAGAAATCAGGACATAAAAATGACTGGATATTGAGCCCTTTTATTCCAAATAAGGAAGAACTCTACAGTGATGAATCTGTTTTATCAAAATTGGGAAAACCAACAGAAAGGCAAGTTAGTAAGCTGAAGTCACATACATGTTGTAGTTTCACCTAGTGATTTCATTGTGTATAAACTTTTTTCATGCCCAGTAGGAATAAAAAATGAAGCTACATTTAGCATCCTTTTAGGTCAATCTGCTGTAATTCACTGAAATTTATTTTTCAATACCTCAAATATTCATTTGACATGGAGATCCTTCAGCTATGCCTTCCTGGCTATTTATCAGATGTGAGGAGAAGCTTTTTTTTTTTTCCTCCACATAAATGAGTCTTTATTAATTTCCTGTTTGGCTTATTTTTTCTAATAATTTGTTCCAATAAATACTGAGCACTTAGGCATAGTAACAGGCCAAGAGTAAACATCAGACTTTCTGACAGGGAAATATCACAAGACTGTGGAAATAGTACACAGTCTGATTCCATACATTTGCTTTGTGCATACCCCCTACTCTCATTGCATTTTCACCATCTGGGGATATGTCTCAATATTGACCACTCAGAGACAAATTCTTCATCCAAATTCTGCTATAAACAATACAAATATCCACTTAATTAGATATCTATTGTATTTTCTTCAGTAAGTCCTATTTATCTCTGTATTCATGAAGAAGTCCAAGGCAATATCCTACACCAGTGCAAATCAGTTGAAATTTCACAGCTATCCCCAGGAGTGTTCCAGAGTAGAAGTGTGAAGAGTTGAAGAAGTCCAACTGCCTTGAAACATTGTTGAAGTTGGCACCTCAACTGTAGGCTGTTGTAGCTTGGAGCAAATCTAAGCTACAGAAGACCATGTCTTTTCTTGGAAAGCAAATATGAGAACAGTTGGTTATTTTACCCCCAGAACACTGAAATAATTTATGGTCACTGTCTCTAGCAAGGGCCCAGATCCACAAAAACCAATGAAGCTGAATTGTTTGGGGTTTTTTGAATGTGAATAGCATATTTTGTCAGTGAATGGCATACTTTGTCCTGGCTTCATGTAGATGAGGCTTTTAAGTTTTGGCCTGTCAGGTGACAAGACAAGAGGACATTGGTAGTTTCTGAGTGAGTTCAGTGAGAAGCCTGCAGAGCCAAGGCAGCACTGCATGGAATGCAGGAGATGTAGCCAACCAAGCCCTAGGCCTGTGAAGGTTATCTGTCACTCTTAGTAGGAATTGTTTCCTTACCTGAGCAGAACTATTATTTGAGTAAACACCTGAAAACTGGTTAGATGTATCAGTGAAGGAGAGGAACTCTACATCTGTTCAGGGTCCTAAGCCCACTGCTGTAATCAGTGTCTGTGCAGACTGTTGCATACCATATCTTGGGAGATGATAATTCATATTTCCTTGCTCTGACCACCTTCTTCTCCCAAGACATCCAATTTTTGCTGCAGTTGGAGGCAGGGAAGCAAGCCAGAGGGCCATCATTTGGTTCTTGAGGCAGCAGTACAGTGGTTGCAAATAGTGCTCAGCTTTTCATTTCCTAGAGGACATGAGTCAGATGACATTTACTGAGGCTGAAGAGCACAAATAGGATGGACTCCAGAGCTCAGGGGGCATGCAGGAATGTAACTCCACTGTGTGTCAGACCCTGGAGGTATTAGCCACACAGTCTGGATTTTCCGAATTTTTTCAGTCTGCCCAGCTCAGAGCAGCTAGGCAGACATCTTAGCTGGTGGAATCCCATTTAACTGGATTGGAACACGCTCCAAGTCTGTATAAAACCACATGGAGGCACTTTTGTTAGTCACAGCTGTGCTCTTTCATACAAGGCCAGGACATGCCCCACTATGGAATAAGTCTCCAACATCTTACATCAGTAATTCTATGTTTGTGACCCTGCCTGCCGGCATCATGCTGTACTCAGGTGGTCAGCTTGAGAGGCCTCTTGACTGCTGTCAGGTGATGCTTTTGCAGTGAGCATGTGCACTCTCTTGATACTCCACATGGCTAATTTAGCTCTCCATTAACTGTGGAAGAGAAGCTGAACCAAACTATCTCACTAAGGGAAGAGTAACTAGAGCCAAGGCCTCATTTAAAAATAATTCAGGGCTGATGATGCCCATTCAGGGGCTACACCCAAAAATGGACAAAGGCTGATGGGTTTTATACTTTGAAAAGTTTGGTCCATTTGCATATTGGGGGTCAATCTGCAAATTATAGCTTTGGGTAATGAAGACATTTACCCTAAGTTTGCTCCTCCTCCAACTTACTTTTGTTTACATTTCTCTGGTCCTAAGACAGTAGCTTATCCTTGATTCCCAGGCCTAGAGAAGAATTGTTGTGTCTGACCAAAATGGGAAAGCAGTAGCTAACACTTTATATGGAGTTTGGAGTTATACATTAAAGCATTGCAGGATTACAAATAAATGAAAAATATAAAAGCTAAAATCCCAAGGCATCAGTATAAGCTCAAAAATTAAGGAGTAGATGTATTGCTGCAGAGGAAGCATGGAGGAGAAGAGAAAACGTGAGGAGAAAAGGAAGGAACATGAGCTGCTGCTCATGTTTCTTGTAGTGTTTTGCAGCCCAGTCCTCTGCTTGGTGGGCTGGGTTTCTTCTGTCTTTACTCAGTCTAAATGCAATGCAAGGAAGTGAAGTGTTTCCACCATCTTTACCCAGCTCAGGAACGATTGTGTATCAATCATTACATTATTGACTTAGGAGTTCTCAGCTTTACTACATGAGGTGGAGGGGACCAGGAGTAAGGGTGCTCATCACCAAGCTACCAGCCCTGCTAGAACAACTTTACTGTTGCCATTTGAATGTATTAAACATTTGTCATGGATTTTAAAAGATCAGAGTAAGGAAGATTTATGGTAATTTTCAGTATCATTACTCTCAATGTACATAAATAATTATATCTGACATGTGAGGTAGATTTTTTTTCTTGGCAGACCAGTAAGGCAAAAAGCAATACTTCATTGATTATTACTTCCTCTCCCTCCCTCTGCTGCCTTACTAAATTAGAAGCCTACAAAAATACTTTGCTACAGATAATTGTATTTACTTTCTTTTTATTTATTTTGTTTATCTTCCTGGTTTGATCAGAAGATTGAGCTGAAAAATATCAGTCATTTGATACATAATACTACAGCTAGGTTCTTAACCTAGATAGATGTCTGTTACTACTGCTTCTTCACCAAATTACTTTATCTCCAATCCTGATTTATTTCTCAAGGAATAATTTCATTTTCTATGTGTGGATGGTTAGATTCAGAAAATTACTCTCCATTCACATGTTTTGATTCTTGTATAATTCTCTCTTGCACTTTGCTAGCTACTTCCTATTGAGTCTTCCTCATTTAACATCTTCAGATATTAAAGAAAGGAGAAAGGGAGCTTCTAGCCTCCCCTGAATGTCACATATGGAACTAGGTTTTAAGGGGTTCCTTTGGACATTGAATCTTTCCATACTTAAATCACCATTTTGTCTGGGGGAATCTCTCCTAAAATGTTGAAACACAAAGCTGCTCACTCTGTTGAAATCTAGTCAGGTCACATCATTGTGATGTAAAGAATTGCTGTAATAATGTTTTTAAAATGTGTAAATACAGCCCACACAGACAAATAGCAACAGATCCAGACTCTGCTCAAGAGTACTAAAGCAGAAGGTGTTAAATACCTTGAGTTACTGAAAACTTCAGAGGAGATGCTTCTGCTCTTGTTTGGAGCTCAGCCCTGCCAGTAGAAATGCTGGATACTTAAGGGAAAATATCTTTGTAATTCTGCTAATGAGAAACTGTTCAGGATTTGCCAAGAGGTGAGAGCTTGCTATTAAGCAAATCCTGCAGTGAGAGGCAGTGATTTGTTATATTGCAAGGGTGCCTGAGATGGTGAGCCTGAAGAGGTATATCTGTATGCATTCACAGGTGTCTGAGTCTTTGCCCTCACAAGGTGTTTAGTGCTGGTGTGGACTGTAGATGTGTTGATGCTGGCCTGTTGTTTCACACGTATTCCATATATCATAACTGATGATATTTCAAGGGCGCAGTTCCTGCCTTTGGGTCTGGTTCTGCAAGATGTTTTAAGGACTGGATTTAAAATTTTGTTTTTCAGTGCAAGGCAGAAGGATAGTTTTCATACATTTATCAAAAATGGAACCTCTCCAAATTAGACATGGAAGTCAAGAGGATAAAATCCTTTCCAGTGCAGCAGATGGCTTCAAACTTCTCAAGATAAGTTCTCTGCTCCTTCAGTTCAGCAAAACCACGACTCAGTGCTCTCTGCAAAATTTGCTCTGAAAGTTAACTCCTGAGTTAACTAACTCAGGGATAATTAACTCAGAGTTAATTAACATGCCAAACACATGTTACTGTGCCTGTATAGCTACAGAGATCCCACTATGGTACTTGAGTATATTTAGTTCCACTGCAGCACTGTGGAATGCAGCACTGATAAATCCAGGAAATTTATCAGAGTCTTTACCCTCTCTTTTAGATGCCAAATTGATTCAGTTTCCCCTGTTTCACATTGTAAAGCTCTCAGGAATCTGGAGACCTTTTCTTAACTTCCTTCTGAAACCTTCCCAAGGCTGCAGTGGCATGAACACTAGACCTATTGTCTATACAGAGGTAATAGCTCCCTATTGCAATCTTGACAGTCATCTACTTATACAAGAGGATTGATGATGGGAAGAGGTTGAGGAGGAGAAAAGGTGGAAAATATTGTCGTAATTGCTTTGTACAATGTTGCAAGAGTTTTTAGAAGGGGGAAAAGACATTTTAAAATGATTTCAATCTAAAATACTATAAAATATTGTAAGGAAGAGGAGTACTACTCTGACATATTTTGTTTATTTGAAAAGATTAATTATTCTTGAATGCCGTGATGGTAAGTTTTCAGTCAGCTCTGACTACTGATCAAATGGCTGAAAGCCAAGACTTATTCCTATCCAAGTTTCACTTAGGCAGACAATGAAGGACATTATCTCAATTATACAACAATTATTTAGGGAGAAGAATGTACCATTTGAATCCATAAATAATTCACTTCATCATCTTAGCATTGTGAAGAGGGGCACTGGAGTTTGGGAACTGCAGACTTCTGAGAAATTGCTTTGTAGAGATTTTCAAAGATGCCATCATGGAGGCAGTTGTCTGGCTCCTGGAAGTCAGATGGCAAATGGATATTATTTAAGTTCTTCTGGATTGCTGGTTTTTGTCTGAGGGCCACCACTGCTGCATGGTCCGTCATGTACTTTGGGGCAAAAAGGGCTCACAGTCAGAGCTGCTGCTTGGACCTTCCCCGACATTTCCAGTGACAGACACTACCAGCTCCTCTCTTGGCAGACTTATACCTATCCTGCTCGTTCAAAGTAGCTCAGTGTAATGTAGGAGATGCCAGTTATCCCTACAGATAGTCACTCACCATGTTCTCACAGACAGACCTGAGTTTTTCGTGTTGGACCTTCCACTTCTGAACTTGATGACTTCCCCCAAGCAGTTCTATAATAATGCATGGAGTGCCAACAGGGAAAATGTTAGTGTTCTATTCACCCTAGACAAGAATTTTTGTCTGGAGTCTATAGGTGTTTAGTGAGAAGAGTAAAGTATCTAGTAATGATGAGTTAAAAGTTTTTAAATAAAACAGTGTAATATCATGTTTTAAAAGGCTATGTCTTAATGCACAGGAATACCAATTACATTGGCATATCCTGATTTTTTTCTGAGCTTTAGTACTTGCTAGAAATTATATGATTCTATTTGATTCTGAACATTTGGTTGCCTGTATTCCTTGTGTCCTTTCAGCTTTCCTGATTATGAAAGTGGAGGTAAGACTCGAGTGAAACATTTGGGATATGGACTTCAAGATGCAGATTTTTTACTTATTTATACAAGTAAATGCCTCATCTTTACTGTGTCTGTTCTTATTAAGGTACTAAACTCTCTTTCCTCTGGCTGAGATTTCCAGAATAAAAACATTTCCAGGTAAAAACATCTCTACCTCTGCTAATGCATGGAAAACTGACATTTGACCAGTAGTATTGTTTGGCCATGACATTTTTAGAGTAAACAGAAGCCATCCCTGTGATCACCAACTCACTTACTTGTCTTGGCTTTTTCAGTTTGTGAGGTCCACAGCAAGGTCTGTAGCAGGGCATCTTCCCCAATCACACGAGAGCATATCTGTTGCTCGTTAGCTGATGAAATAACTCAGGGCATCTCACATATGCTCATCTAAGCCTTGGTGCAATGACTCAATCAAGACAGTTGGCCTTGATGGAGTTATTTCAGCACCATGGAACTGATGCTTTTAGGTGACAGTGGACATTTTGCTGTGGAAGCACATGAAGAAAGATAAGCTGGAATTTCTGACTGACAGATGCTTCACTTTACAAACTATAGAAGCTACATCAACTTTCACAAAGGAGAAATCTTCTGCACATTCCCTGGAAACATGTGGAGCTTTCTCCCCAAAGTCATGAGAACAGTTCTTTGTGCTTACTCTGCTAGGGATTGAGTGAAAGGACTCTATGTACACTATTGTCATTTCAGTGGTAAAGTACAATGACTTCTAATCTAAACTGTTTCTTTGCTAGCTCTAATATAGGTACCCTAATCTTGTGTGCTATTTCATGTAATCTACTAGTGGTTCTTTTATACTGTGTAGTAAGTAACTCTGTTTAAGGCCTTTTGACTCTTAATCTTCTATCTATTCAATAAGTAATGCATTTTATAATGAACCCATCTACCATTCTTGACAACTTGTGGGCTGAAGTGATTTAGGGGTGAGCTGCCTAAATTCAAGCTGCTGCCAAAAGTCTTAGCCTAAGGCAGGGCTTGTCTGAAGCTCCCATTTGACCCATAACAAGGTCAAATAGGAAAAATGGGAGAATGCTTTCTGGCTCAAATCTTTGAGCAAGATTTCAGTTCAAAAGGTTAGATTTGTGTCTCACCCACCTTTCCTGACTCCTCTGGCCAACTGACAAGAACATCCTGTTATAACCTAGGTCCTAACTGGGATTGTCCAGCTATCTTCAGTGAAACTACTCTGGGGAGTGTAATTTACAGAGTAAATTTTGATGAGACAAATGAAAGCCAACAGAAATTAAGTGTGGAGTTTATAGACTGGAAGATTGCTCCTAGGTCTAAAGTGCCATATAAAAATATTTTCTGTAGGACGTTGGGGAACATCCGAATCTACAAACAGGATAAGGATAAAAGTCAGAGGTTCATCCCATTTAATTTTTAGAGGTTTTTCTGTATTATGAATATGACTTTTCTGTTATATTCATAGTTGAAGAGTTTGTATTCACAACTTCTTTCAGTCATCAGTTCCATAGCTCTAGAGTAGACTTTTCCCCAGTGTGTTCAAAGTAATATATACAATATTTCCTGAATGCAAGCATAAGATGCACATTCTACTTGGGTTCCTCAGACACTAATTTCTAGTGAAGTACTGAAAATTCAAGTACTGAAGAAATTTTTTTACCTGTAGTTTTCAATAACTGAAGTCACAAAATACTGATACCTCTACCAGTGATACCATGTAGTATGTATGTATTCTACGTAGGAAATAAATATTACACCTGTTCTAAGTTTTAGAAACAATGTACATAGTTTGTAAATTTTCATCTGGTTTTGCTTTATATTGATAAATCAAGGCTTGTTTTTGATGATATCCAGAAAAAACCAAAAGAAAATATAGTTTGTGTAGATTAAGATGAACCTTTTTTGTTTGTAGACATCAAGGAAAAATTTCAAATGTTAGACCCCATGCAACACTTGATTTCCTGAAGATCTCTCAACCCCACTGAAATTAGTGGGGTATATACTCTGACAGCTGCCCTATCAGAGTATAGACACTTAATTCTTCCATGTATTCAAAAGTTTCAAAGAAGGTTCGGGCGTTCGTTGGTAAAATGGAGACAAATGCTGTTGATTTATCATTCTACACCTGTTCATTTGCCATGTAAGAGGCAACTGTACTTTGTACTCATAGGCTGACCTATCTCTAACTAAAATATTCATGGAGCATCTCTGAACAGTTTAAACAGTCATCCATTATAGATTCAGGACATGGTTTGTAGTCTATATTCATACTTGTTTTGATGCAGACCAGCAAAAAACCTATGGTTTGCAGCTTAAGAGAGTAAACCCAGATGCCACAAACACAGTGGGAGAAGAAGGCTAGGATTCCATCCCATGTGGAAAAGTCTGACTCTTTGCTCTGTTCCCATGCACTTCTATCCATTTCATACTGGAACCTCCTCATATGGCCAGGCATGAACCTAAGTAAACAATGAGGTCTTAAAGGGCATGAAAGTGCAAAAAGAGAAAATGAAAAAAACAAGGGGGAAAACAGCTGATACCAGGGGACAACAAATAACAACAATTTACAGGATACAGAGCAGCCTGCCTCCATATTCACAATTAGAGGGAGAATACTGACCTCTGCAGACCTTTGGTTTGACATATTTTACCTACTTTCAAGTTGTTATCCTCAGATCTGGAGGTGGTCAGAATGAAACTGTACATTTGTGCAAAAATTTGCTCTCTAAGAAAGGTCTTCTACTGTGATGGTGTTTGCAGGAGTCCTAGGATGAGGGAAGAGACAAGAATGTTGACTCCATGTTTCAGAAGGCTTGATTTATTAATTTATCATATATATTATATTAAAACTATACTAAAAGAATAGAAGAAAGGATTTCATCAGAAGGCTAGCTAAGAATAGAAAAAGAATGATTACAAAGGCTTGTGACCAGGACAGTTCAGATGGCTGGACTGTGATTGGCCATTGATTAGAAACAACAACATGAGACCAATCATACATCCACCTGTTGCATTCCACAGCAGCAGATAATCATTGTTTACATTTTGTTCCTGAGGCCTCTCAGCTTCTCAGAAGAAAAAATCCAATGGAAAGGATTTTTCAGAAAATATCATGGCTACATTCTACTGAGTTCTGGAGGTGAGAATTAGGTTATGTTTCAAAGTGAGAGAATTTACATTTCTCTCTAAGCAAAATGCATTACTTCACTGATTGCTTCCTCTTTTGTGAATATTGACAAAAGGAATGTGTATTTTAAGAATGCGTGAAATAAACAGAAGAGGAGGTAAATGAAGTCTGTTCCCTTGCTTTTCAGCATGGAAGGAGGGACTACAGCTCCCCTTTACTGCAGGGAGACATTGCTGCTTCTTATTCCTGCACTGTCACTTTTTAACCCATCCTAGGGCTTTTCCTTTAATGAGAAAAATATCAAAGCCAAGTGCTGTATGCTGTGGAGCAGATTTTTTCTTGTGCAGGTCCCTGCCTTAGGCCACCTCTCATGAAATTTGGAAAAAATCAGTTTTAATTTCACTTTCTTTGCACCCAACTTTAATTTGGTTTATCATTTAGGGGGATGGGAAGTTGTGTTGTGATGGATTATTATCACCAAAATACACTGCTGTCTGTCAGTCTGCAGAGGGGTGTAGAACAATATCATGCTCTCTTCATATGGAACTTTTTCTCTACTACTGAGACTGTTCTCTACTCCTCCAAACCCAGGATCCCTCTTCTGTCTGGGTTATTATGATACTTTGTGTACTTCATCCCTCTGTCAAAAAAACAAACAAGTTTGTGGAAAACAACCTGTGGAAAGAAACTTGGAAAATACATTGTTTGCATCCATTGTCCAGTGACAAAGTTATTTTTTTCTCATATTAAAGTAGTTCACAGCAGGATGTTCTCACCCTAAATAAACTAATGTCATCAACAAAACACTAAATGTAACACACTCTGCAAAAGAAGTGGATTTTCTACCCCACTGCCTAGCTACAAGCTTAAGAGGTGTGCAAAACCTCTACCGAAATTTGGCAGATTTTGGGATGTGAGTTTTGCTGGAAGAGAGAAATAAGTACTAGGACTTGTTTCACATAAACTGCAGTTGTTTGGGCTTCATTGCTGCAGGACATCTGGCATAACATGATTCCTCAGAGTTTTTGTCAGAATTTTATTTCATGAGAACAACTCCTAATTTTTTCAAAATGGAATATTTGAGTGGTTTTATTTTTCCTTCAAATTTTTAAAGAAGGCAATAAAAAAGTAACTATGATGAAACATATTAGAGCATTTTGACAAAGTTGCCATTTACAGTGTCAGCATTTTACCTTGAGATGAACGTCAAAGCAGGTGTTCCATCTTCTGATTAAAGCTAAAAGAAAACAGCAGTAATTAAAGACAGTTCACACAAGAAAACTCCTTCAGGTTTGCAAGTTTAGTAAAACATTAGAACAAGCTAAATGCTTTTCTTTATTTGAAATGGCTAATCAAATTTCGGTGCAAATGCAGCCAGATTTGCTGTAGGTCTGAGTACTACTCAGAACTGCCTCCCCAGGAAGCACTTTCCAGGCTGAGGGGTATCCCTAACGTCTGTTTTGGAGGGATGCTAATGAGGACAGGACCTCCCATCTTGTCGCAGCACTGCCCCTTTACATTCTGCTTGTTGGTATCTCAGATTCTGAGGCTTCTCCTTTATTCACAGTTTGAGAAATGAAAGTCTGGGTGAGCCTTATGGTTAATGTTTTGTGAAGGTGATGGGAGAGGAAGAGCTGCTGGGAAATAGGAGGTTTTCTCAAGTTTCAGTTTTTCAGGAATGTGTTTTGTACATCCCGTGCTGCAGGGATGATAATCTTGTTACCACTTGTGAATGCTGAATTCATAAGAAAGGCTTTTCAAAGTGTTAAGAGGTTTGTCAGTTTGAAATCAACTAACCTCTTGTTTGCAAGAGGTTTGTCAGTTAGAAATCATTAAAGAGAAATATCCTTTCTGTGATCCTACAGCAAATTTACCAACTTTGCTCTTTATAGCATCAAGTACACTTCCTATCTGTAGCCACAGGTGCTGGCATCAGCTACCTATTAAATTGCCCAGTGTATTTACTGTTTGAGTCAGTGGGCCAGAGTGAACAAGTGAAAGCTATGTTCTGCCTAACTTGCAGCTGAAGTATTTTGGAGGCATTCTCTATAAATTTTCCTAGTTCCCTGGGTTTGCCTGGTGCTGTGTTTAATGATCTGTTACTTGACCAAATCAAAAAGCTCTGCCTCTGCATGAGGGTCTGCCAACTGTAGCCAACAAAAAAAGCTGTGGTTAAAATGACATCTGTTTCTCCAAATGAAAGCTAATAATTTTTGAGTGCTTTACCTTTAGGCACCAGGTATTTTCAATTAATAAATAAACAAGAAACAAATAAACTTTAGCTGAGACAGGTGATCCTTCTGAAGACTATAGAGCATCTGTATTGTAGTTATCTGCTATAATTTATCTTACAATAACAGCTAAAAGTCTCCACTGAGACCTGAAGCAAAACTGTGTGCTATATCACAGTGAGAGGCAGCTTCAGCCCCAAAGGATTTATTACTTCAACAGAGAGGGGGAAACAACATAGCAAATGTGCAAGGGGCCTGTAGGAAACATGAAAATCTCTCACATGTGACCCTCTGTAGAGCTCTGTAGAGTGCTCTTTAGGAAGAGCTTTGGTCCCTTTGGTTTCCAGAAAGAGTCAGAAGCAGCCATCATCTGTCATGTGCTGCTAAGGAGAAACATGACACTGATATTTTGCTGCAGAAAACAGGAGTTTAGGTGTTAACTCCATAGACACACTGTGAAAACTGTAGCCTGCTTCCATAACTTTGATATCTTACTTGTAGTCACACTAATTTAAAACCCATACTAAGTGTTTTTCTGCTCAGGGAATGTAATTAGCTTGCATGTGCTAACTCTAGAAAGATGACTGTAATGTTTTTCAGATTCACATGTGTGAATTCACTCAGATTTCAGCTGAGTTCTCTGTCACACAGGTCCTGGGAGCAAGTTACAGTTTAGGAGCAGGATTTCGATTTTTATCATACCAGAAAAATCCATGGTTTAGCTAACTGGGAGTGACAGAACCATTTGAATCTCATTTACCAGGTATATATGCTTAATTGCTTTTACCCTGTGCTCATGGACACTTTAATGCCCACAAAACTTATAGGCCAAACAAGAAAAAATAGATTCTCCTTGTGCTGGGAATGGCTAAAGGGATGGACTCACAGAGCATGTAAAAACATATCTTTGAGTAAAAGGTGACTTATTTCACAAAGGGCCTGATTCAAAGGGTACAAGAGTATTTTCAACAGGATTTCTAATACTGTGAGTCACCCTCTGAGCTGCAGAAGGGTCTTGGAAGTGCTTGTGCTCAGTTTGGAGGTGAGTGGCTTCTTCCACTGTAGCTGGAGGGAAAGATGTACAAACTGTGCACTTCCACACCTGCCTTACCCGTCACCATCCTCCAGCTTTCATGATGTAAATAAGCACCCAGAGCCTGTTTCAATGCAATCTAGGGAGGCTTTATCACATCTTGGCCCCCAAGAAGATTATAAGTCCTCATAGTGCCACTTACTGCAGCTCAGTAGCTTCTTAACCACACAAAGACCTGACCATATGGAAAGGCTTATCCTGCCTGTAACTCCCACACTGGTCTGTCCAGATGCACCTGCAGCATCGCAGATTTTCAAGAGAATCTAAAAAGAACAGCTTTGGGAAATGCAGGGAGTCAGGGCATGCAGTACTCACCTTAGAGCAAGTGCTGGAGTCAGATGTAGACAGTTAAGGACTGTTTTTTCCAGTCCTGGCCTCCAGACATTAAAATAATGTTTGAAGTGTGCATTCACTGTCAAACTCCTGTTCATGGTGATGGCATTTTCTTTGGAAATCGGTACTGGGGACTTCACCAAAAGCTGAAGAAGATGATTTTTCTCTTCCAGGATGAATATTAACTTTTGAAGTGGTAATCACCACCAACAGCTCGATAGCAAGAGCAACACAAAAATGTAATAAGGCAATTGGGACCAGATGAAAAATAAGAAAGCTGGAATGAAAGGCATAAATCTAAAATGCGCATGAGGATAATTTACTTTTTTAAAAATAGATAAATATGTGGAAACAAGAGAAGACATAGAATGGCTAAAGCTTTTATGTTGAGTAACAATTAATGTGACCAGACTGACACTGACCAGACTTGTAACAACTGTCTTTTATTAGATTTTATAAAAGCTTTAAATTTGGGGGGCCTTATTATTGTTTTCCTTAACAAGAGCAGAGAACTACAAGACATTCATCTAGAGTCTGTTTCCGTGACAAAACAAGTTTAATTATTCAAATTTGATGTATTGTGGAAAAATATTTGTGCTCACCTTGTCATAATTAGTTGATCTGTGTTACCCAATTATCTTTTGCTACACACTGTTCTGGATGGAGCTGACTAATAACATGCTGTTTTAAATAAGTTCCAACACCACATGGCAAACTTCTGCACCTTGTAGATAACTCGTTGACTATCAAGAACAAGAAGTCCATTTATGTGTTTTCAAATCCAAATCTACCTAAATGTCGAGTTCCAAACAGTAGAATCCATTAGGTTAACCTACAATATAATTAATTATATTGATGACTTAATAGAGGGAGAGCATTCACCTTCTTAGCAGGATGATAAAATTATGATTTTCTGATCCGGCTCTTTGCATTCTTTCATTCATTTGCATTACAGTTCCTGTAAACTGTTACCGGGGTTCAGGTTCATTTCTCTTGTCTCTCAAACTCACTTAGATGCCTCTCCTTCAGCAGAATCCAAATAAGTCAATTGAATATCTGGCTTCTTTCCTACACGAAAAACTGTTTGCCTGTGGGAGATGATTTATCATTTTGTTACTCTGTGGTGATCTGACAAGAGTATTAGAGACAGACATTTCTCATCCATTTATATTTAATAAGAAATAGCCATTACCAAGACTGGGACTTTCAATAATTGTGTATTTCCTGCTTCCATTTGTATTTCCTTATCACTGCTTTCCTGTAACTCTCACATTAACCAGTAATAATGCACTAATTCATTTTGAAGTTGTAAATAGTAGACATAACTTCTGAGTGCTTTTGATTCAATACAGGAATGGCAAGGCTCCTGGTAGCTGAGAAACACTTCATAATATCAGATTTTTATATGTTTATTCATACTGAATTATACATTATTGTTTAGGCCCACCAAATGGCCTTGCTGGACTTTAATAACTATCTTGGAATACAATTTGTCTCTTGAATACCAGTTATGGTGTCAGAAGCCCATCCTAAGCAGCTCACTGAGGACCTTTGCACTTTCTGAGAAGTTCATTAGAACATTTATATAAATTCTCATAAATTTTAGAATAGTGCATTTTTATTTCAGTAAATGCTAAGCACCACAAAGAGGTAAGTTACTGTTAGCAGTTACTCTAAAACAGATTGGTTTGGATACTCTTCAAAAATCAATTTGCACCCATTTAAAACTACTGTGATAATGCATTGCATTAATTGTTAATGTTTACTTTCAATGTCATTACAGAGCCAATCCTAAGTCTTTCCCACAGAACGACCAATTGGCACCATGTGCTGAGAAGAGAAAGGCAAAGATCCTGAGTGTAATTATTTGTTTGTAATGGCTCAAGACCTATTACTTACTTAGGAGAGTGATTTTGTTCCCATGTTCAAACTCTTGCAGCTCACTGGCAGAGGCCCTTGGCAGATTTATCTGAGCTGCTCACTTTGAATCCACAAGAGCTGTGTAGACCAAGCAGCAGGGCCAAAATTACTTAAGAAGCATCAGCTATCATGTTCTGACTCTGTTCAGATAAGCCAGTTGTATTTTTAAAAAATACATATTTATCAAAAGCAACAATTGAAATATATATACCCCAAATTACATCCTGTGCAAAGTTTAAATCAGAAGCAGTGCTTATGTTCATTATTGCTGGTTTCATACTGCTTAAGGGTTATTCTGGGTGTAGTATTTTTATTCTTTCTCCTGTCTGTGCCATATCTGGGGGGGTCCATAAGGTTCATTATCTTCATGAGGTGAGAAATAACTTTCAATCTCTAAAAGACCTTTCTTCTCTTGGTGGTTAACTGTTCTGTTAACTGTTGTTGACTGTCAATGGTCAAATGATTGATTTATTGGGCATTTATTGTCTATTGGCTTCAGCTACATCGAGGTACAGACTAAGCATAAGCAGATAAGAGCAGAAAAGTGTGACATGATTAAGTCATAGGATCAAGATCCACATTCTTCAAGATACTACTGCACCTTCTAATGCTTTAATTTTTCACTGGAAGAATGAGAGGGTGTCAAGGGTTTTCTTTCTGATGTTTTATGAACATGTTGATAACTGTTTACAGAACCAGAGAAAATAGAGCTTTCCATGATAAATCTTTTTAGAAGTGTTGTAAATCAGTATATAAAAATCAAACACATTCAAAATGTGTTCTGGTTTTGCTATATGTGTCTAGAAATGTGTTCTGCAGTTTTCCTAAAACTTCTAAGGCTGAAAAAAAACCCTTTAAAGCAGTTCGTAACTATCAAAATCTTTTGCAGTGCCTCTGATAAATTCCCAGTAGTGGTTGACTCCACTTGCACCCTGACTGTTTGAATTTATGCTGATTGACAAAAAAAAAAAAGCCTGGGGAGACGAGTGAAATGCGAATGTGAGAGGTTTCCAAAAGCAACTCTTTCCACATAACTCCCAGATAAAACTTACAGTTCTCCTCTACAAATCAAAGGTCAGTTATTTGGGAGGACAGACACATAAGAGTAAAGGCTGACTGACATTTGCAAAGGGAAGGTGGAGTAGTGAAACAGAAAGAATGAAGGGTGAAACATTTAAGATCCAAAAGAAAAATGAGAAGTGAGCACTGGAGTAGTATAGAACTTAGCCAGCAAGTACCTTTAAGGTAAGGATTTCAGCCCCTTTGATCAGATGGCAGGAGACATCTGTGAAAAATAAGTAAATAAGGAGGGAAGCATGCAGAAAATATTGCAGTCTCTTTTTCATCAGGGAAACACATGGCAAATGCACCTGCTGGTGAGTGCCAGCTGCCCTGATAGGAAAGGGCAGGCAAATTCAAAAAGCTGCTGTAGCACACAGGCTGCCTGAAGAGTCACAGACGAGACACCAGGTACCACGTCCTTGGAATGTTAAAATCCTGCCGTATGTCATGATGGCAGAAGTTGGCATTGGCCTAGGTTCTCCTATATTCAGAGAACCTTACTAAGGGAGTAGTGTTAGAGAGACAGGCTATCTTTCCCAGAAAACAAGCAGTTCATGGGTACATTTTGACCCTTCAGGATTTTGCAGCTGCTTTACACCACCTGAAGGCCCTGCATGTTCTTGATCTGTATAATGTTCTGTACTCATTAGGTCAAATTTAGAGTAGCATATGAATTAGCTGAAAGAAATCAGGCACATTCAATAGGTGATGCTCTGGAACACTGCTGATATTGGGTGTGCATTGAAGTGGCCCATAATGTATTACCCAAAGGCATTTATTTCTGCTTCATTTTTGAAAAACTGCTAATGAAGAGGGCAGAGAGCACTACAGAGTGAGCACTCTTACTCCAATGTGTACCAGTATCAGATTTCGGTAGACTGGAAATAACCAGACACCATAAAGGTTTTTAGTGAAACTATGAGTAACACAGAAGCACAGTACCGTCAGCAGCATGGTTACATTAGCATGGAGAAGGTCAGTGAGAGCTGCATGTGATCTGTAACTCTGGCAGTCTGGTTCAGGAGCAGCTTTGGAACAATCTGTCCAAATATACCTAACTTTCTCTTTTTCAGTCATCAACAGCCACATATCATCATGCCAAACTGCAGATGTCTGCTGTCTGAAGATGCCAACATGTAACATACATGATATTCTGCTATTCGGAATGATCACAAACACTTCAAGACTGGAGGTCTCGAGGTGAGCTGAGGGGGATTGGAGCTCATCATTATCCAAATGCTGGCCTGATAGGAAACAGTTTATTTTTTACTTTGGTGGGTGCTGTGGGAGCTCACTGTGCCAAATAAATCTCTTCTTACAACCTGAGCAAGTGTGAACATATACCTATGTCTACCCTGTATTATGAATGGTTGGGGGGTTTAGAGAAGTCCCTGCTTTTTGCCCAGGCCTCTGGCAGCAGGCAGCAGCTTTATTGAGGCAGCCAGCACCCCAAAGCCCACTCTCATTCACAACTTCTTTAATAATGGTTGATTCAGTCTATTATAGAATGAATTATTTTTTAATAGACATAAAACTAACAGACAAAAGACTTAAACTTACAAAGGAATAAAGACAAAAAGAGAAGAGACTACTAGTAGATACATACAGCATGAGGTTAAAGATACCTATTAATGTTACACCTAGAAAGAAATAATATAACTTAGGATTCAATGTATCTTACTATCCAGTGGTTGGTGGGGCACACATCGAAATCCTTTCCTTCAATCCCCAGAGAAGTAACCACGGAACCTGCATCCAGACTACAGGGAAAGGTCTCCTGCACTTTCAGGGTGTGTGTGTCGAAGGCTTTTACCTCTGTGACAACTCATGTGTCTTTTATGGTTTGTAAAACAGCATCTCTTAGTCAAGAATATTTCTTTTATCTCTTCCCATATCTGCTCTCCAGACTAAGATGTTGATTCTTAGCTGAGGCCTGAGCACTTTCGGTGCTTGCTGGACCTTTCAGCCCTTAGCACCTCTCAGCCCTTAGGTTATCTGTTTATGCACCAACTATCTGTGGTGGGGGAGCGGGTGATAAATGTCATGACACACCCTGCAACAGAAGGGACAGAAAAGAACTCTTAAGATTGTGCCTCAGTTTACCACCCAAACAAAGATTTTACACCTACCCATAAATTTAAGGACTTCTCATGCAAGGTATGCTCACTTCTTAAAATTTAGGAAGTTACAGTTCTCCAGCCAAGAGGCAGGAAATTACCTGTAAATGACCCCAGGCTGCTGTGAAAGCAAAGAGTTAGCTCTTACCTTTTCCCTTGCTTCAACTTTGAGAGGAGCAATTCACCTGCAAGGTGATAGTATTGCATTTCAGCAATTTTTTACAAAGAGCAGTGGGAATTCAGGTATTTCACACTGATGGAAGAGCTTTTTGGACCAAGGAATCCATGATTCTTTTTGTGCAGTTTGCAGGACTTGAGGGTGGTCTTGCCTTACCTCGTTGAATAGGTATTCCCAATGAGGAAAATACCACTTTGTCTGCAATCTCAGCACAAGGGGCATGACTAAGTCTGATTAGAGCTTACATAGGTATATTGCCCTGAGATGTTACCTGTCCAGGTCACTTTAGTGGTGTACTGATGCATTTTTACTGTTGGAAAGGGCAAAGAAAGAGCTTTCAACTCCTATATTCAGAGAATTAGAGAATTGACTAGGTTGGAAGAGATCTCTGAAATCGAGTCCAACCTATGATACCACCCATTGAAGTATACCCTGGCACAGAGTGCCACATCCAATTTTTTCTTAAACACCTCAAGACCTGGTGACTTTACCAGCTCCCTGGGCAGCCCATTTCAGTGCCTAGTCACTCCTTCTGTGAAGAACTTCCAAATATCCAGCTTAAACTTCCCTTGGAGGAGGAGCTTAACGGTGTTCTTGGTTCTGGGGAGTAGTGGGGAGGTAGTGTGGTTGCAGCAGTCTCTTATCTGGGGAGAGGGAGTCCTTGCCCATCTCAGAGGACAGATGGTTGTGGTTTTGGTGTTGGACTGCTGCTGCAGAGAGAATTCACTGCTACTGCAGTTTCTTCCTTCAGTGCTTCTCCTTGTTGTGAGTCAAGAGTGGCCATTGAACTGGGACTTTTCAACACCCAAACTCACTGGGAGAGACCCTCACCATCTGCTTGGGTGCCTCAGGGGAAACCCAATACCCCCACCTCCTCCTTCCCTCTGGAGGAAGCTTGCCAGAGCCTGGATGCTGCTGCTGTCGCCAGGACATCACATGGGACACATGAGAAAAGGGGAAACCCAAAACACCCCCTTTCACCTTTTCTCTCTTCCCGGGGCACCCAGCCCTCACTCTTTCTGACATTGCTCCAGGGGTTTTTTCTACACTTAAGCTCAACACCCCAGGTCCACCTGGCCCCATGCTGTTCTTGCCACCTCTTTAGGGTTATTGCTACACTTTGTTTGGTCTGCTTGCCTCTGCTGTTCCAGCCAGCTTCTGTGCTCAGAAGTTACTGCTACAGTCCAGCTTGCCACACAGAGCAGTGCTGACACCGGCTGCTCCCTATGGGTTTTGCAAAGGAAGCCACTTCCCGTTTTCTCTGTCACCTGAGTTGCCATTGCCACGTGAGGGAGACTCCGCCGAGCTTGCGCCGCAGCACCCCTGCAGGAGTGGGGGAATCATCACACCCACCCTGCCCGGCCGGGAGCCACCAGCGTCCCTGCCGGCTGTGGCTGGAACTGCACTGAAGGGGAAAGTGCCCGACAGCCGAGAGAGGCTCCAGCTGGGTTTGTGGTTCTGTTTGGTGTTGCTGCCATTGTTGTTTGTTTGTTTGTCTTGTTATATATATTCTAGTAAAAAACTGGTTTTCCTTTTCCCATATCTTTGCCTGAAAGCTCCGTGATTTCAAATAATTTGGAAGGATAGGAATCATATTTTTCCTTCCAGGAAGGTTCTCGCCTTCCTTGGCAGACACCTGTCTTTTAAAGCAGGACACTTCCCCAGGTCCCTTTCTGCCTGGCCACTGTCTAGTCACTCTCTCCCCAGCCTGTAGCACTGCAGGGAGCTGTGGTGGCCAAAGTGCAGAATCTGACACTTGTTAAACATCATATCATTTGATTTGGCCCAATCTGTCCAGGTTCCTCTGCAGAGCCCTCCTAGCCTCCAGTAGATTGACACTGGCACCCAACTTGGTGTCATCTGGTAGACTCAATCCCCTCATCCAGATTATCAATGAAGATATTAAACAGGACTGAGCCCAACACAGATTTCTGGGGGACACCACTGGTGACTGGCCACCAACTGGATGCAACACCATTCACCACCACTCTCTGGCCCAGTTGTCCAGGCAGTTCTTAAACCAAGAGTTTGCATCTCTCCAAGTTGTGGGCTGCCACCTTCTCCAGGATTGTGCCATGGGAGATGGTGTCAAAGACTTTGCTAAAGTTCAGGTAGACAACATCCACAGTGTTCCCCTTATCCACCAGGAGGGTCACCTGATCACAAAAGGAGATCAGGCTGGTCAGGCTGGACCTGCCCCTCCAAAATCCATGCTGGCTGGGTCTGATCCCTCATTTGTCCTTTAAGTGCCACGTAACCACACTCGGTATGATCTATTCCATAACCTTGCTGGGCACTAAGAAGTACAGGTCAGGCTGACAGGCCTGGAGTTTCCCGGATCCTCCTTTTGGCCCTTCTTTGGGTTGGGCTCCCATTGGCCTCTCCAGTCATTGGGGATCTCTCTGGTGAGCCAGGACTGATGGTAAATCGTGACACGTGGCTTGGCAAGTTTTTCGGCAGCTCTCTCATCACCCTAGGATGGATCCCCTCTGGTCCCATACACCTGTGAGCATCTAAGTAGCTCAGCAAATCACTAACTGCTTCTTTCTGGATTAAAGGGAACTGTTCTTCTCCCTGACCCCATCTACCAACTCAGGAGGTCAGTTGTCCTCAGGACAGCCTGTCTTATTGTTGAAAACTGAGACAAAGAAGGTCTTAAGTACCACAGTCTTTTCCTTGCCTTTGGTAACTGTATTTTCCTCCCATGTCCAATAAAGAATAGACAGTTTCCTTGACTCTCCTTTTGCCATTAATGTATTTATAAAAACAGATTTTATTATTCTTTATGAACGTGGCTAGATTAAGTTCTAATTGTGCTTTTGCCTCTCTAATTTTCTTCCTACAGGACCTAGCGACATCCTTAAACATCTCCTGAGATGCCTGCCCCTGTATCCAAAAGTGATACATGACACAGGCAGTCTCTTGATGATCCTCCAGCTAGCTCCCACCTCCTGGCCCGTGCCAAGAGTGGCCGCCCCCTCTCTGCCCCTTGGGTCAGTCTGGGTGGCAGTAGAGCAGGGCTGACCAACTCCCAGAGGGAGCAAAGCTGCTCTGTGCGGCTGCTGATAGGAATGCCGAGTCGAGGAAGCCAGAACAAAGGAGTCAAGAGGGACCACTTGTATAAGTTCTCAAGAGGCTTTAATCTCCAACAGAGTCCACAGACACCTGTCTGTGGTGACAGGTGACCAAGCTCCAACAGGGTAACAGCAACTTAAGAACAGGGGAGGGTACTAGGGGAGGATAACCAATAGTAGAACAGCAGGGGAGTGTCGTGAACGGCGGAAGAAATGCCTCACACAATATGCGTGGATGGCAAATCCCAAAGTTTATTAAAAGCTCACACATATTTATATTGGTGTTAATGAAGCTTATACATATTGCAAAACCTGAGCTCATTATTGGTTAAAGCACACTTAGATCAACCACACCTACTTCTATGCTCTAATGATTATTTTGTTTCTATGTTTGCATTCTTCTAGCTTCTCTACCTAGGATATCTACATTTTCTGGCAAGCAATTTTCTCCCCCGTCTTCCCGTTTCAGCGAAGGTCACTATGACCTTTGTCAGTGATTGGACACCGGTTACATAATCCCCAGCTTGTTTCCCCTATCTTTATCTAACGGTATCACATTGAAGTGGCCTTTCTCAGCTAACCAATTATCCAAAAAGCTCTCCATATTTCCCCCGTTTTTCTATTGAACAAGTATGGTTTGGTTAAATGCGGTAGTTATCATTTTTCGCACTATATTCTGTAAGCATATACAAAAACGTGGCAAGACTAATATTAACAACAAAGCTACAATAGCTACTACAATGCTAACCTCAACAATAGAGTGTAACCATGATCTTAAGCTTAAAGATTTAAGCCATCCATCAATACCAAGGCTTGATTCTACCTGTAAGTTCCCAGTTAACCTCCGTAACTCAGAGAGCTGTGAGTGAACAGACTGTGCATGATCAGAAAGATTCATGCAACACATGCCCTCAAATTCATCACAGCCATGGCTTTGTGCAAGTAAAAGAAAATCAATTGCAGCTCTATTTTGAAGTGTCGCATGGCGAATAGAATCTACATCAAGCAAAAGACTAGAAATCGCTAAAGAAGTTGCATTTGTTTGTTTAGCAAGCTAACACTCTAACCTATTTAAAATAGCATGAGCACGTGCTGCTGATATCCCTGGAGCTAAGAAAGATGCTGCGATTATGGCTGCTGGGGACTAAAACTTTACATCATCCCGGCAGTCTGCTGCAAAAGCATGAGCCATTCGTTTGCTCTTACGATGGCGGCGGCTCATGTTTAGTATCATGGACATGTTAGGTGTAAGTAGAGACAGCCGTCCAAGTGTACACGGTCTCCCGTGCAGCATTGATGGGATACCGGCTTAAGCACGGTCTCCACATATCAGGAAACATCTTGCTGGCAATTGAATAGGGTCATTTGATGAGACTGACACTCTGTTGTATAATTGCACTAGGCCGATGCATTTTGGTAGACAGCCATGCTAGAAGTTACAACATTAGAATGGTTCTTGACTGACAGCAGGCTTCTATGGTTAAAATGAATACATGCATCTGCCATCACTGACCCTAACAACTCCAAATCTTGGGGTTCCTGTGGTGCTATAGGAAAGTGGGAAATCCACTGATCTCAATTATCCACACTCGTTTTAGCATTGCTGACTTTACAAGTTGGTACATGTGAAGGGCACGGCTAGGGATCTGCTGGTAATCCAACCAAACAGGTCGTGAATGGATTGCCAGGAGAAGATAATGACAGGCAAATAGTCTCTTGTTTAGTTAAGTTTGCCAGGGTGACCCATATGTTAGTCTTGGGCTGAGGTGGGGCCTATGCCTGATGGTCTACACTGTCTATAAAAGAAGCAAAAGTTAATAAAGCAATAACATAAAGTTTCTATCTCACCCTGATTTTTCTAGGCACTTTTTTGGACCACTCGGCCATCATGCCTGTCACAAACTCTTAAGAATATCTCTTCTTTCTCAGCTTCAGCTTCTTTAGGTTTTTCAAACAATCTTCCCACACTTGGTTGGGATCTTGACCTCCCGAAATAGGACCTATCACATTCGACTGTGACAGAGGAATATTTCTACCACACTTAGTCTGCAAAATACAGGACTGAGATATCTCCAAAACACATTTGACTAAATGTTGTATTTCCCATCTAAACCATGCAAGGATTTTCTGTTCTGGGGACTCATACAACTGTAACCCTTGGCGGCCAGGTAGTCCTGTGAACAATTTAAGATCTCTCTGCCAAGAGTTAAACCGCCAATAGAAACCACACCTTTCACACCACAATTCAGCCAATCGAGTTTGGTGTACCTACTTAGTTTCTTGACAACCTCCACAGAAAAGCAGTAACCATGCAGCACAACGTCTATCTTGACACTTAATACAAGCTAGATCTCTAGGCCTTTCAGATTCAAATTCAGAAAACATTGAATACAAGCTTCATATGTTATCAAGAGATTTGCACCGATCAACTGCTCAATCGATGGCAGCATCACACTGTCTTTTCAGTTTAAGAAGTATCAGTCGAAGGATGATCAGCAGCTTCGTCTCCACCCGCTGACGATCCTCTTCGCTCAGTTGATCGAGGTGTTCCATCAAACACAGCTGCTCTGGTCCATTTAGCAGGTACCCACAGAAATCCTGTAGGGGTAGAAACACAAAGATATCCGCGGCCCCAATATAACACTTTAGCAGGACTTTGCCATTGTCTTGTTTTAGGATCCTTGTATCTCACCCATACATTTTTCTTTACACCATCTGTTTCATGTACGTAGTGACGAATCACAGCAGGAACTTTATTTTCTCCAAAAACACACAGGTGGTTCAAAACAAACAAACACTTTAACAATCTCTCTTGTGGCTCTCTGGTATCCATATATTTACTCAGATATCTTTTCAAGGTACCATTTGCTCTCTCCACAATCGTTTGCTCTGTAGGAGAATTGGGGATGCCTGTTACGTGTTCTATCTCCCACATTTGCAGGAATTGCTTTATTCTTTTGCTACAGTAAGCAGGCTCATTATTCATCTTGATGCGCTGTGGCACTCTTATCACTGCAAAACAACTGCTGAGATGTCTCTCTACTTGCCCTGCTTTCTCACCAGTCTGTGCTGTGGCCCATATAAAATGACTGTAAGTGTCTATGGTAACATGTACGTACTTCAACTTCCCGAACTCCTCCACATATGTGACATCCATCTGCCAGGTCTCATTTGTGCTCAGCCCTCTTGGGTTAACTCTCAGACTTAAGCCACAGCCTCCATTATGATGACTACATATAGGACAGGCTTTGACTATTGCCCATGCTTCCTCCATAGATATTTGAAATTCTCTATGAAGGCCTTTTGCATTCTGGTGGAACATGGAGTGTGCCTCTCTGGCTATGGTTTGTCTGGGAATCGGAGTTGCTTGTGTAATTGGGACTAATTTATCTGCTCCCATGTTACTCTCTCTCAGACTAATATCTCATTTGTGACTTCTGATATGGATAACACAAAAAGAGTGCTTTCTTAGCTTAATCGCTCTCTGCAGCTGCATAAACAGCTCATGTAACTTCTTGTTTTGAACCTCTTTTATAGAGGCATCCTCTATTCGCTCACACACGCCTGCAACATACAAAGAATCTGTTACAATGTTAAGAGGTCCAGAGAAATGCATCATGGCTCATACAACACCTAATAGCTCTATCGTTTGCAAGGTGTCTAACTCAGTAGTTCGGAGTATATGATGATGCTACTGTCTCTCTTCTTGCCAGGTCACTGCAGCAGTTTTGGATTTTCTTCCTGCGTCTGTGTAGACAGTTATAGCATCCGATAAGGGCTTTAGTGATCTTTTTGGGCACTGAATCCAACCCCACTGTCCTATCCAATTCAACGGTACATTGGGAATATCATCAGTGGCAGTCACACTACCGGCTCCCAATAGGGCCTCTTGTAACTCCATACTGTTTGCCAGATACCAGGTCAATGTATCTTTCTTCATTGGTATCTGTATCTGATCAGGTTCTTTTCCCATAATCTGTACTCTCTGTTCACGACCCTTTTTGAGCAAATCAGCTAAAATTTCAATTTTCTGAAGAAGGGTTTCATGTTGTTGAAGTGGAGGAGATATCCAGGGAGGAACATAGGCGGGATCAAATTCTAGGTAACCAATAGGGGATAACATAGGAGGGGATCAGGCTTGGCACACCAATGGAACTTTGAGGGAAGGGTGATAGACAAGGAATGTTCTAGAGAAAGGGGTGGAGTTACATTTAATGAACAAGGGAAGAGGGCAGTACTTCCAGGATTGGCAGAAAAGGGTCTGGAAATCAGGGAGGTGCAAGGGAGATTGACATGGGGACTGACAGAAGATTAAGTGGGAAAATAGTAATAAACAACTTCAGGGCAAAACCATTGAGGAAACTGAACGGGGTACATAGAACAAACCACTATAAACTCACAATAAGGAGCACCTTAAAATTACAGCAGAAAAACAATCTACTACAGATACACCGTCTTTTTTTCCCGTAGTTCTTTCAAAACCTCCCTGCTCATCCAGGCCAGTCATCTTCCCTGTCAGCTCCTCTTTTGGTGCATAGGAACAGGCTGCTCTGGTGCCTTTAAAACTTCTTTCTTTCTTTAAGTATGTCCATCCTTCCTGGACCCCTTTATTTTTAAGGGTCTCTTCCCAAGATGCTCTCCAAATCAATCTCTTGTATAGGCTGAAGTCTGCCCGCCAGAAGTCCAATCTGGAAATTTTGTTGGTGCCCCTCCTTGTTTCACAGAATATTGAGAACTTGTTATTTCACAGTCACTGTTCCCCAGACAGCCTCTGAGCTCCACATCTCCCACCAGCCCTTCTTTGTCTGTAAGCAGCAAGTCTAGCAGAGCCCCATCCCTGGTAGGCTAACTCACCAGCTAGAACAAGAAACTCTTCTCCATACTCTAAGAACCTCCTAGATTGCCTCTTCTCTGAGGGTTGAGTTCCCAGCAGATATCTGGCAAGTTAAAGTCTCCTACAAGAACAAGAGCTGAAGATCTTGAAACATCCTCCAGCTGCTTACAGAATAATTCATTCACATCTTTATCCTGGTTGCGTGGTCTGTAAGAGACTCTCACCAGGATATTGGCCTTGTTGGCTTTCCCTGTAATTCTTACTCATGGGCACTTGACCTCATTGTCATTAATCTCAAGTTCTAGTGTCAAGAGCCTCCCTAATACACAGAGCCACCCCGCCACCTCTCCTCCCTCACCTGTCTATTCTGAAGAGCTAATAGCCATCCATTGCAGTACTCCAGTTGTGCAAGTCCTCCCACCATGTTTCTATGATGGTGACAACGCCAGGGCTTTCCTGGTGTACCATGGCTTCCAACTCCTCCTGTTTGTTACCCATGCTGTATGCATTAGTGTACATGCACTTCAGCAGGGATGCTGATTTCACCCAGCTCTGGCTTATCACCCTGAGGGTCCTCACTGGAGAGCCTGGTTTTATCTCCTTCCCCCTTCAAACCTGGTTTAAAGGCCTCTTAATCAGCCCTGCAACTCATGGGCTAGAATTGTTTTGCCCTTGTTAGATAGATGGAGCCTATATCACTCAAGCAGGCCTGGTGCTGTAAAAGTAGCCCCATGATGAAAAAATCCAAAATTCCACGGATGGCACCAACCCTTAAGCCATCCATTGATAAAGTCGGTTTTCCTGTTCCTTTCATCACTCATCCCTGCTACTGAAGGGACTGAGCAGAACACCACCTGTCCTCCTATCTCATCAATCAATCAACCCAGAGCCTTGAAATCCTTTTAGTTACCCTGGTACCCTTCTTGTCAGCCTCATCACTGCCAACCTGGACAACCAGCAACTGGTAATAATCAGAGGGCTGAATTAGTTCAGGGTGTCTCCTGGTGATATCCCTGCCCCAGGGAGGCAGTAGACTTCCCTGTGGGATAGTTCTGGTCCATGTATAGGGCCCTCTGTTCCCCTCAATAGGGAGTCACCTACTACAACTACCCTTCTTTTCTTCTTTGTACTTGAAGTTGTGATCCTTCTGACAGACAAAGTGCAAATGGGGGACACGCCAGACAGATTTTCTTTTTTAGTGTCACCTGTCTGGCTTTCTGGAACCAGAGCCTCATATCTATTCTGTAAGGGCACATGAAAAGGTGATGGGGGGTTGGGAGGGAATTTAATTACCTCCCTAAGCAAGGACCAATTCCATCCCCCTCATCTACTGGTCTTCTCCTGCTGCCTGATGGCAAGAGGGGCAGAGTGCCTGTGATTAGTGCTGAGTTTCTTTCAGGGTTGGACAAGTGTAACTCCACCGGTTTATTTCTGTTTGGCTCTCACTAATACTCCTTAGACCATCCATTTCTTCCTTAAGCTCTGCCACCAGACAGAGCTGAACACTCACCTGCTCACACCGCATGCAGATGACTCGTGCACTGTCCTCTGGATCTAATACCACTCTTAGACACTGCCTGCAGCCAGGGGCCTGCACAGCTTCTTGGGGGATTCTGTTTAGATTAGCACACTCTTGATGGCAGCAGCAGCAATGGTTTTTGATTGTTTGTAAACCATTACTGTGGGAAAAACAAAACAAAACACACAACATCCCACAACCAGCCAAAAGATCACAGCCACTTAACACACAACCCACCACCACAAAGGTGGATGCACCCTTCCTGCTCATACTGTCTTTGCAAACTGCAGTGCCACACGCCCACTGCTTGCCATGCCCTGTTCACTGCCCAGATCGCCTGCACTCCCTAGAGCCTTTTTAAATCCCCTGCAAATGGCCCAGAGATTACTCTTGTCTTCCCTGAATGGCTGACAAGAGAGCCATTAATCATGCTGCTTACACAAAAAGCCTGTGCCTGTGTCTATCAGAAGGGACATCCTTGCAGAAGGATGTATTTTGGAGAAATGTTTGCCTTTTCATGAAACAGTTTCAGGGGCAGAATATGAAGGTAAAATGATGAAAGGAAGTCATCCATAGCTTCTAAATCTCCCAGCCTCACTGGCACAATCATTCACTAAGCCATGCAGTCCCCATGTCCCTCTCCCGCCAGGTTTCACCTCTGTATCTCTATCCCCTGAACTAACCTCACAAAAGCAATTCTAAGAAGTATGGCTTGGTCATTTTTAAGCTCAGCATCATGCTGACATGCAATCTCATTTCCAGGGAAAATTTTCTACATCTAACAATATCAAGAGCTTGAAGGGAAGACATGCATCTGAGAATATTTCTCCTGAAGCCCAAGTTTAAAAATATGTGTACATATGTACTGAAGAAGACGTAAAGCCATTTTAAAAGTTCAAGATTGTAATTACTTTCTCAGGAATGGCCATAAGTGTTACACACTGAAGCTCTGGCAAGGGCATTCTTTACTCCTTTCACCTATATTGTATGAAAACAAATAAACCAGAACCAAATACTCAGCCACAAAACATGTAAGATCCATTGCTCCCAAATTAAATGAACAGTTAATGACATTCTCCAAGGTAGGAGAGAGGCCACATTTCCTTTTTTAGGGAAGTCTGACTACATTAATTCAAATTATCTGGAAAAATGTCCAAGCCTTCAACAATTACTAATACTTCTTTTAACATTTTGAACCCTTTTAACATTTTCAACACTTTTAATTGGTAACATGATACAGCCAAAATGTGATTCAGATGACACTTTACTGGAGGATGAGAGAAATCTCACAAGATACCTGTTTTCATTGTATTCTGTCAGCTCTTGGTCTTTGTGGTAGACAGAGTAGGAGATGATTGCTCAGGGAACCCTTTTTTAACCTAATTTGCTGTCATACTCAAAGCACTCACACCCCACCTCTCTCAAGAAGATCTAAAATGCTTTTTCTGTTGACAGCAGCTGAGGACAGGAGCAGAACAAAATATGAAGCATGTTCATTACAGCTCAAGACAGACCGATGGCTAAATAGGTGGCTTAATTTGGTCTGTGAAACCCAGAGAATGTCTCCCATGGGAAGCTGGTGGCCACATTCAAGCTTCAGCTTTAGGATGAGTGTGTTTGTTTATGCTGCATGGCTTTATAAATCTGATCTGCCTCACTGGATGATGCAGCTGCTCTCACCTCAGGGTTTGTTCTCCAAAAGGACCGATGAGAGGGCTCCAGTTTGTCTGACCAGTTCTAATTGCATTCAGCTTGCAGCCTCACAATTTACAGTAGGTAACTCATCTGGAAATAAGAAATTGCAACTTTATTTCCTTCCTCATTGTGAAAATTTGAATTTCACTTGGATTTCCTTTCTCTCTCTCCTTGGATGGTGCAAAAGCTGAAAATGTTCTGCCTTAGAAATAACATCTACCAGCAGATATTGCCAAGCAATTAGCAAAAAAGAGCCCTGGATATAGATAAGAGAGCTTAACTGCACCACTAGCATGGCAAGATCCTGAGCCTTCAGGTCTGCCTTTGATACCATTTGCCACAGATTTTGATCATGGATCAGCCAATAAGCATTTTGACTTAAAAGGCACTGACAGAGCCTGTCCTAATGGCTTCTCCTGATTTCTACTCTGTACTTCTCTCTACATTCTATAAAAACAAGAGAACAGAAAATTACTCCTACGCAGTTCTCATTACCTGGTGTTTCAACTGACATCTGATTTTTTTCCACTGTCTTTTTAAAACAGCAAATTCAATTTTCCCATGCTGTGCATCTTTACAGAAGCCATTTTAGCATAATTTACGATGTTTAGACAAGAGCAGATGTGAAAATGCTGCTGCTGACAGCTACCAGCTTCTACAAACAACAGAACAGGGATTCTGATCCTGTTCCTTTGAAGAGGATGAAAATTGGTCCAGTGTTTGCTAAAATAAGGTCAATTCACAGAGAAAGTGAAAGAGAAAGCAAGAGTATTACATTATCCTCTGTCTTTCAGATTCCCAGGTATCAAAGAAACATCAGTCTTTATTGTTATTCAACACATACATTACCAAAATGCTTCAAATCTCTGTCTCTGTCTATGTCCTGTCTCTGTCAGGACCTGTTGCACAGAATATGATGACAGTCCTCTTCACAGGAGTTTCTTGGAGTATAGAAAAGGCCAGTACAGAGCTCTAGGAAGTGTTGGGATAATCATGAGAGAAAAAGGCATATGACTTCCAACACCCAATACCAGATATATTAAGTTCCTTTTTTCAACTGCCTTGGAAATTAATTCCCATAGCTGTTTTTCAAGCCTTATGACTGCTTCATGCATCCTCTGAAACACCCAGTTTAATGTGTCCCAAAAAAATGGGACGTTTTAGTTATTTCTTTTTGCACCTGCTTATTAAAATATGAAAGGCTCGTTCATATAAGCTCTTCAAAAACTAACAGTATACCTCATGACAAACAAACTGTATGCAGATTGTCTGAAGTGTTACAATTTTTCAGTGGAACCCCTTTTGAATGGGCAGGCATTAAGCCTTGACAGTCAGTTTTGTCTGAGCAGGATGGATCTATAAGAAATTGGTTACATGTACTGAATGGGGACAGTAATTTTGTTGACAACAGTGAAGTGAAAGTTTCAAAGTAAAGCATTAGTGACAAATGCCTTAGAAATACATAATACCAACTGGCTGGCCCTCCCAGGAGGCAAACCTTTTTTTTTTAATTAAAAGGATTTTCTCTTTAGATGGTCTGTTTATCTGTCATAATTTGACAGTGTATGAAAATGATACCTTGGTTTATTTCTCAGAAGATAATTGCCTTGGCATTTAGTCTCTTTGACTTCTAAGTCTTTGCAATGCTTTGCTTTTCTTCTGTTTTCAGGCAGATTCTACATTTCCTAAATGGAGTGGTATTTTCTTGCACACAGGCAGCCAGTCACTTAGTGGCTGTCACCAACATAAAATACATGCTTGCACAAGAAGATAAGCAGAGGAAGGAAAGGATGCATCAGACAGGCAATTCTCCTCCTGGTACCTGGGGCCTCTTTTCAGCACACTTCACACATCAGGTAAAAAAAAGATCATCTTTCCCTGCAGCTTTCTTTGATGCCTGGCAAGGTGTACGTGTGTAATGAAGGTCACAGGATCTTCCAGTGGGAACTCATAATGCCAATCCTGGCCATCTCCTGGCATCCATTCCATTTGTCTCCATGTCCTGCCATATCAATCTCACTATAAGGGAGCAGAATGATTGCAGGCACAGCTCTGAGACACCCAGCAGCTTTGGGTGTGTGCTTGTCATCATCACCTGCCAGATTATTGATTGTGCTAATTTCTCTCCAGTTCTTAAGGATTACATGTCCAAAAAGGCACTGAAGGGGATTAAATTTGCTCCTAACTACCAAAAAATGTAAAACTCACAAAAGATTTTGTTTGGCACCAGACACCAAAAAGGTTAATTGTCATGGTTTTAGACTTTGAGCATAAAAAATTAAAAATTCTGTGCTCCTACCTGTGATGGTGGTCACAGGGGTCTTAGGATGAGGGAAGAGACAAGGATTTGACTCCATATTTCAGAAGGCTTGATTCATTATTTTATGATATATATTACATTAAAACTGTACTAAAAGGATAGAAGAAAAGGTTTCATCTCAGAAGGCTAGCTGAGCTAAGAATAGAAAGGAATGAATAACAAAGGTGTGTGGCTTGGACAGAGAGTCTGAGCCAGCTGCGCTGTGATTGGCCATTAATTCCAAACATCCACATGAGACCAATCACAGACCCACCTGTTGCATTCCACAGCAGCAGATAACCACTATTTACATTATGTCCCTGAGGCCTCATAGCTTCTCAGGAGGAAAAAATCCTAAGGAAAGGATTTTCATAAAAATATGTCTGCGACACCTAGCCTCAGAAGATAAGTATAATTTTGTGATGAATAGTATCAGTAATTGAGGATTTAAGTACATGGAGTAATGTGCTGTCACTGGCCTGTGCAAGATTTGCCTCATGAGACACTTCTTTACACTTTATTATTTTTCCATTCTGAAGTCAACACATTTCTCCTCTCACTTCATACATTCTCCACCCCACCCCACCCGGTACCCAGTTTTGTCACATGGAAATTTTACCAAGATTCTTTCTGAGCCTTTTGCAATCAGGAGTCTTGCTTTCAGATTCAATATATATTTTATTCAGGCATCAGGTTCTCTCTGTAGAAGTTCTGGGTAATATATTCAAGGACTTCATTTGCTATCTTATACTGGATTACAGTTTGGAAAGTGTTTGGTGCTGGCAGTTGGTGTTTGACATTGAGAACTGTCATCTGGTGCTTTCTAGTGATGCACCAGAATTTACAATAGTGCTCAGTTTTGAGCATTTGTTTTTCCATGGGACCAGTCATGCTACTCTGATGCTGTCTGGATCCTTTCTGAAATCCCTCAGTTGGTAAAGCTGGGATGATGTACCCCCCTGCAAAGCTAGTCTCAAGTATGTTGTGATTTCAGTTTTGTTTTTTAAAGCAAGAAGAATTAGCAGGATTTCTCCAGAAAATACTGTTTCTCCGAAGGTGAAGGTGTAGTATGAATAATTAGAAAGGTTTGGGGTTTTTCAAATTGTGTTGTCTGTTTATACTCTTGGCTGCATAAATTCCCTATATAGTTCTGATAGTTCTGTAGAATCATAAACCTGGTATATTCTCAGATGCTTTAATGCTTTTGGAATCTGACACAAATGCACTTTTGAACTTTTACCCTGAAGCTTCATTAGAAGTTATTAGGATTAATACGAAATGATTTTTGATGGAAGTCCTGAAAAAATTTATTTCTGCAACTGAAGTACTTCTGCTTATTATCCATTGCACATCGTCAGAACTTTTCCCTTCCTTATTGAGACATTTAAATATGTGCTTTTTTTTTAGAAGAGATCCATGGATATTTGATTCTGTATTTTGGTGCCTGCTAAGAAATGTCTATACATAACTTTCATGTGTATCACAACAGGATCAAGAGATCTTCAAGTCTCATGACTGTCTCAGTACATTTACAACATGGAATTTTTATAAGTAAGAGTAATATGACCATCCTTCATAATGAATGGTTTTTATTTCTCTGCAAATGCATCCTGACCTCTCTTTGCCACTTCTAAAACTTATTTGTTTTACAGCTTCTGTGCAACAGGTTTAACTTAGGGTAGTTGTTTACAGTGCAGAAGATGACAAGATTTAGGTGCGTGAGATGTTTTATGTATATGATGTATAGAAGGGATTCAGTGATCTCTGTAGCTTGGGCAGTATCTGCTGACTTTCTAATGCCATAAAAAATGTGATGTTTGGGAAAAGAAACAAACATTATGGGGATATGGAAAAGGAAATGGATAAAATTAACTGGAAGCCCTATCTCTCACTCCTTCCCATTTCTACTGCTCATAAATGTGGGCAGGGAATACTTTTGTTCCGTATATGATGAAGGATGTGTACTCAGAACCTGTTCCTTCTGCTCATAGTTCTTATCCCACTTCATATCAATCCTACCAGGAGCTGACCTGCTGAGCATGCAAGCACTGAGCTGTTAATTTCCTGCTATAAAACAAAAAGTCTATGAAAATTAATTTCATGTTAAGCAAGCCAGCAAGTCAGCAATCTGTTATTGGATTTTACCTCCTGACTAGTTTCCCTGCAAAGTTTGGCCCTCTTTGTAGGTTTTCTCTGGCTTTTTCCCTAGCAGTAGGTAACTGCTCCCTGTCTGCACTGCTGCCGGGAATCAAACCCCAGCTGAGGGCAGCAGAATGCTGCCCCTTGTATCTCATCAGGGAGTTTCAGCCCTGAAATTGAAGTTGTTTTCATCAAACTAGTGTCTGCTTGGTTAGTTCATTCTTTCAGACAGAACAGGATGGGACTGTTGCTCTAGATTTTGGTAGTGCCTTAGTGGGGAGCAGCTCTGCTGCAGGGCTTTACTTTCCAGACATGATCTTGCTTCCTGGGAAGGAACATGAATTCAAATGCCAATAGCCAAGCAAGTACCTACAGGAGCTCAGTTTTTTTCTACAATTTTCCAAGTTCTTTCTGCTCCTACAAAAAGCATCTCAGAGGTCTGAAAAATGCATATTGTATGATTGGCTTTTCGCAAATATAAAATGAATATTATATGCGTTATGTTAGAAAGTTATACTGTATTAATCCTTTACAGTAGCATGTTAAATATAGTTTTAGGCTATAACATAATACAAAAATAAAAACTATGTGATGTAAAATACTACTTCTAACTAGCTCAAGAAATTCTTTGCACAGAGATAACAGCAACAAGACATCAAGACTATAAGAGAAGAATTATTGCCTCCTTATCAGGGACCAGACTTTGATGTACCAAGACGATTGATTTACAAGATGAGGGAAGAAGTTGACAATAACCAGAAAACACCCTTTTTTTGAAAAGAATTTTTGAATCATTTATGAGATATTGAATATGAAACAGGCTATTGCTTTTAAGAGTTAATCCTTTGTTAGCGAGCCATGTTTTCAAGAGGAAAACATCCGAGCGTTCATAATTCTTTGTTTTTATTGTCCTTTATTGTCCTAACTCTGCTTGTCCGAATTCTTATTGCTCTAATTTGTATTACTATTTTTATAACCATTTTTTATTACTATTAAACTTTTAAAAATTTAAAAAAAGTTATTGGTGTTTTTCACAGAGGACACAATGCAGAAATGTTAAATTTGACAGCCCATCTCTATTAAAATCAATGCCAAAATTTCCGCTGATTTCCCCTACTCCAGGCAGGACCTGTACTGAAGATTTCAGCTGCAGTCTGTTGCACAATGATACATTCAGTACAGCTTTCTACTGCCCAGCTTTGGTATTGAGACTGTGTGTGCTCATTGCAAAGGACTGACATTTCAAACTATTTAAGAAACTCCAAAAAACCTAGGTTGCTGTCAAAAACTTTTTATCTTCATAACATTTGGTTATCTCATCCCACTTTTAAAAATCAGAACTTTGAGTAAATTTCCTCAAAAACTCTAGTTTTCAGAAACATATGTAGTTGATTGGAGATATCACTTTCAGAGAGAGTGAAAGAGAAACTTTGAAGGCTGAAAAATTAACAGTCAAGGCAAAGTCAGGTGAAAGAAGAGTGGCATGTGCAAAGTGCATGGCCATGCAAGACAAGACCTTCTAACCCACCCATTTAATTTGGAGGATTTTAGTCTGCCAGCAAGATCCTACAGGGGTTCATTACAATATGTTTCCTCTCTAAAGTGCTCCTCAAAATGCCCTTCCTCCAAAAGCAAGGTTAGTCATAACACAGATTGATGTTTGTGGATCAGCTTCTGAATAAGGATGAGATGAGAATAAGGATGAGTGGGAACTCTTCTGCTGCTTCTTCATTCTGTCAGTATTGCTATATTTCTGAAAAAGCCTTTCAGCTTCTGACTAACAACATACTTTACCTGTCATACTCTAAAGTTATTTTTACTGCAAGGAACATGTGGTACCCTATTAAGGCCCACACATTTGATGTGGTCAGGGTGTATTTAACATTCAGGTTAATGAACAGACACCCAGACATCAAATCTGCACCTTTAATACATCATGAAGATGTAGTTTGAAGAGCCTTCTGGGTCCCAACATGGCCCTGTGAAGGAGGCTCAGACAGCAGCACCCCGGACTCAGAGGCACAGCCCAGCCTGGCAGTGCCGTGTAGCTGGACTTCTGCCAGGAGGCAGCTCAGAGAAAACAACCCCTAAAGCATGTTAATCTGCACATTATGAATCAGCAGGAATGAAAATGCTCAAGACGGGACTGCAAGCATGGCCCATCCTCTGGGAACACCTGGTTGAACCCAATAACAGCATGGGGTGACAGCACTTAATGGGAAGCCAGTACAATTCGCACCATTATAAACTGCAAAAAAGCAGGAAGCTACTCTGTGTGGAAAGGAAGGGAGGAGTGAATTAGACTCAAATTATGGTAGTTAACAGTTGGCTTGCAGTGAGACATTTTCTCTGCCCAGCAGCTGAAAGCTCTTTATTACAGATAACCTCCCAGCAGAGCCTCAGCAGTGCAAGGTGCATCTTAGAATGCTGGAAGTGGGGAAGCAAGCTGCTCATGTCTCATGCGAATGCATGTGCTACAGTATTGTTAGGTAAACAGTGTGTTCATTTTTCATTTTCACAAAAGATATCCTTCAGGCTGCAGTTATGTGAAATTCACCCTGCCGCTGTAATACTGAATTTAGTAGGAAAACATTATCTTCAGTCTTCAGCTAAAAGAAAAAAAAAATTCTAAAGAGACATGTATGGGGAAATTGTTTATCCTTTGGTAAAACAGATAAAACACCGATTGTGAGTACTAGAACTTTGCTTTCTAAATCAGCATTTCGGGGGGGATCTTTCAAAATTATGCTGAAATTATCCAGGTTTAACTTTATCTTATGTAGCATTACAAATAGTAAGCTGGTCAGTAGAATCAAACTTACCTGTTAAAATAACACAGCTCCTTTCTCTTCAATTTCAGTAAAAGAAGAATGAGGCCTTGTTCATAACTTCTCAAAGTATTTTGAAAAACTTCCAGTCCTGTTTATGAACAGGTAAAGTAGGAATGCTTCTGGAGAAAATGGTGCTGTGCTGTATCCATGGCAAGTTTTGGTAATGGCAATGTGTGTTGTCAGACTATAACTGCAACTGGTTCACCTGCAGTCACACAGCAAGCTGAAGGCGAGGTCCTCCTCTTAGGGAAGAGGACCCTGGGCTGGATCTTCTGCTAAGGCAAACAGAGCAAAATCATACAGGAACCAAGCCCAGTAAAGAGGATGGAAGGCATAAACTGGGATTTGAGGAACAGGGATTGTAGGAGCTGGTTTGGCTTTGCTGCAGGATTAATGCCTCCTCTTTCAGCAGCCTCAGTTACAGGGAGGATGTTTGTGAGTGTTCCCTCAGCTCCAAAACCTCTTGCCCACATCTGCCTATCTCCAGCTGATCACACTCTTTGGTAGTAAAGCATTTGTGATAGCAATAAATCTTTGTAAAACATTGAGCTTGAGCTTAGCAGTGTGGGAATAAGTGGGATATCTTTTTTTTTTTTTTTTTTGATAAATTGTTTCTTAAGTGTTTAATAAGGTGCATTAAAGCAAATTGCACAATGCGGCTTGTGAATTGCAAGCTGCTATCTTTTGGTGGCATATCTAGAATCCCATGGTAATGTTCATGGTTTGTTATTACCTAGATATCTGCCTTGTAATCCAGCATGTTGGGTGACAAAGAGCACAGGATGTTAATATTGGTTCATTGATAAGCCATGTTTAATCTTATTTCATTAAAGGAATCTGCATTAACTTTAATTAAGGGAAATTGGACAGCCTGATTGGACAGTATGATTTCCAGAGGTCTTTTTTTTCTGTAAGGGGGAAATGTTTGGGGATGTTGATGAGACTTATTTTAACTGCATGTGGAAAACCAGATCTTTTTCTATGCTGAGTGTATCCATCTGCAACACAGAGATCCTGGTCCCAATGCACACTTAAAGGTGAAGCTTAGGTCATTTGCTAATCACTTTTATAATATAAGGTACATGTGCAGCATATAATTATATCTGAGCCAAGCATGCTTTATTCTTCTAAAGTAATAAATAAATGTATGTTCTGTCAACTGAAATATTCAGAATCTGTGGATCTGAAAGTGCTCATCTGCAGCGCTTTTTAACAACCTTAAAAAGGGCATGAGTAACAAAAACAGGAAATAAGTTCTGTCCTTCAAGAAGGAAAAGTCCAGTTTGTTCATTGGGACACTTGTGTGCCAATTATTCAAAGCCTCCCATTCTTCTTCTTGATCAGTAATTATGGGGTAACCTACCCTGTTTTGACCTGTAACTGTTCCTTCTTTCTCTGTCTGGCAGGGGCCTTGATCTCTGAACATGAGAGGACAATGCTTGACCACACTGGGCTGATCACATGTGGAGTGGGGTTGAAATGCTGTGGTTATTCACTGTGCATTAACCACACTGCAACTCTGTTGTTACAAGATTCTTAGGCAATGGCTAAATTCAAGGAAACTAAGGAGAAGGTGTTTGTCTTGGCTGGTTTATTGAGAATGCTATTCTGATGAGGGGGAGAATAAGTATCACATATTTGCACTGCTCTCCCTTCTCTCACTCTGTCCCAGAGCTGATTTAAAGATGAAGCTATCAATGCAACAATGACTTTCCAGTGTACTTCTTAGTGCTGGGTTTTCTGTGTTTCTTGAGAGCTGCATTTTCATATCAGTATGAAGATTCAAATGAAATAGTCTGGTTGTGTCAACAAAAAGTAGGTACGGAGGCCGATGTAAAAGCACTCCCCAAATTGTTTTTAGAGAAACTGAGAATTTACCAGTGGAGATATGTTTTTCCCTTGTGACAACGAGGGACAGGCTGAGTGGCTCCTGTCCTAGCAGGAACAGCACACAAACCCCCAAAATAAAGTTAGCACCTGGTAGGTGGCATCTGAGCAAGGAAACATGGGGAAGGAAGGTGACCTTCTCTCTGAGACCCTCAATTATAGACCATAGTGCAGAATTTAAAAATAAATAAATCACAAAACCCCTCAAGCCCTTTAAAACAAGCAAAAAAAAAAAAAAGAGTTAAGCAAAGTTTAGTCAAAGGGATTAAACTGTTTTACTGTTTTTTTGCTTATCTTTACAAATGATCTTGCAGCCACACTGTATGTAGTGGGCAACATTTGAGAGAAATCCAAATGGTTTGAGATGGTACTGTAGCAACATTAATGAATTATATGAAAATTGGTTTCAGCTACAATCAGAGCTAAATGTGACTTTACTTACAAATGGTTCATGCAGAAACTAATGCAAACAATACCCCTCTACAGAGGTTACACAAACTGTAATAGGGGCAGTGTTGACAAGGGAAGGAAAAAAATTTGATCTCGGGCAATCACCTAATACCAAGTGACATATGTTAAGTGAGGAGCCAGACCCTCTTTTGGTGCCAGCCAGCTGTGCAACTGGAGAACTGCCTCTGCCAGCTGCTCTAATTTGCTGCAGCAATGGGACTCATGTCCAGAAGCATTAACCAATCCAGTCAGAAAACATCAGTGAAGTCATGATGGAACATAAATAAGGTTGTGCTGGTCCAGCACAAACCTATAAATATCTAAAGAATATTTTTGGTTGCCAGTGCCACTGCTGAGGCAAAAGGGTTTTATAGTGTAGAGAGGAATACCAAGCACAGGGCACATTAGGCTATGTTTTGTCTACCACACTGTCTTGGCTTTTGTGCATCTGTGAACCATGCACAGTATTAGGTGAGAGTCAGAGCAATGACACACAATAATGAACATTACTGGCCTCAAGCCTCTAAGTAGCCCCATATCCAACAGCAGGAACGTATTATTTTGTACCTGCAGCCTCCAGGAAGGCATGATGAGCAGGAGCCTGTTGGACCTAGGGACTTGCATGGGTTTTCCTCTGAGCAGCTGCACCCAAGCTTTGCTTCAGTGTGAAGTCAGTCACCACACATTTGCCCAGATAGTGTCTTTTACTATAAATGTGCTCATCCATGTGGTGTGTGACTCTGTGTGTTAGTTCACTCTCCACCATGCTCCTTCTAAGGAGAAAATCACTGCAAGGCTTCCTACTGATTTCCTGACAGTTTGTACACAAGGTAATTTAAATTACTGAGCTTTGGAAAATATTAATTTGTACTTCCTGTTGCAGCAGTACTGACCTGAAGTTTCTACCCCTCTTCTTGAGAAACACTTAACTACAAATAAGCAAAACTCCCCCTGGCTGTTTATTCAAATTGTAATCCAAATATTGCCATAATAAATATGAAGCAGAAATTGGGCAGGTTTTTCAAAGGATGATAGAGAACAGTGAAAACAAATGCTCTCCAGAACTGTTTTCCCCATCAAATAATTAATGAAACAAAAAGTGGGGGGTGGGGAAGACCTCAAAGGCATTTTGAATTAAATGCATAAATAATTCTTGACACAGGAATGGGTGTAGTAATTGCACGTTGTGAGTGTGGCATTTCTGCTGAGGAGTAGTAGAGGCTGGTGGTGTGGAAATCTGTAAAGCAGCAGCTTGGATGGTCAGCAGTGGATGTACATCTACCATTAGTCTCCTGACTCAGTAATTAGCAAGCCAAATTTTCAGAAGTGTTGAATGTCTGACAGGTCCAGCTGACTTCTATTGTATATATTAGGAGTGCAATGTTCAAATTCAATGCCTTGGAAATATTTTTTATTTAGCCCTGCATTTAGAAATCTAAGCATTGGCATTACCTTCTAAGGACTCCCTGACTTGAATAACTTGTGGGCTGATGCCAAAAATACAATATTGCTGTAAAAGCTGGAGGCAAGGAAGATGTGCTGAGATATATGGATACCTGCATAGAAATGTGTTTTCTTATGAGGACTTGTCATGCTGCTATGCCACATGTCATTCAAGGCTGTTCCAAAGGGCTTTAGCTAATGCTCTTTGTTACCTGCTTCTCACAAGATTCTTTCAGCTTTGCGCTCCGCCTCTGGCTCCTGCAGTGCAGAGAAAAACAGATAAACTATAAAGTTAGTAGGCAGAGAGGACAATGCCCAGGGAAATTATTAAAAAGAAAGAATTAGCTGTTGTCAATGAGAGACTGTTTTTGAGGAAAGGTTGTTGTCAAAGATACCCAGCAATGCTTTGGCAGAAGACAAAGAGGAGCCAGTGGCTTGTCAGCTTTTCATTCTTTATTGGTCTTTTTGTATTCCAGACAGAAAACTCAAATATGGTGAATATCTAAATGCAACAGGGAAGGCACTGAAAGGAAAAACAAAGCTTGATAATTTCTTACAGAATATACTTACTGTATTTTTACTAGTAAGATCCACATGTCAAAGCAGGGCCAGGACCTGGACTCAGTGATGCCTGTGGGTCCCTTCCAACACAGGATATTCTATGACACTATAAAAGCTGCTAAGTATTTCCTAGTATAACACTCTTGTTGTATTTACTTCATTTAGTTGAAAATTATTAGAATTTGGGAGGAAATTTGCAGTCTGGAGCTCTAAAATGTGAGCAAACCAAAAATCTCAGTTGTTTGAAGCCAATATTTTTACTGGGCTTTAAAGTTTTTTTTTTTCCTACCCTATATAAAATGAAAAGCCTTGGAAGTTTACAGGCTTTGTCTTGTTGGAAAGCCACAACTTTCTGTTGAGATAGCTGAGTTGAAAGGTCATGGAGTCCTTGAGCACTTCAAGATCTATTGATGAAAAAGAATAGGGTACTACTGGGACAGTCTGACAAAGTGTCTGTCCAGCTTAGCTTTTCTTGTATAGAATTAAATCTATAAAGAATTGTAATGCAATTATGAATGGCTCTTGGCTACTTGGCTTGTGGCACTGTTAATCAAACTGGAGATGCACAGCAATGCACAGCACTCAGCTGCAAGCAAGGGCAATTTGCAATTTGTTGTTTTGCAAGGCAGGGATTGAAACAGTTATTCTTCTGGTGGTTGTGTCACCTCTAATGCACAATGATGAATGGAATTCTTAAAGTCAACTCAAAATTTCTGAAACAAAATATTGGTTTTCTGTACCTCGATGGCAAGATTTGAAATGGCACATTTATATCTAAATTCTCAAGTATTCCCTAATATCTTCTTGGCATTGTTTCCTCAGTTTGATCAGTGAAATAAATTTGTTGCTTGTTGTTGCCTGCAGCCCTTCAGAGACTTCTATTAAGGTTTTTCAGTGTGATGCAGTTACTGATGCTTTGCATCCTAAAACTGGAATTCCTTTCCCAACTCTGTTGCTCTAGCCTAGGCACTGTAGGATCTCATTGGTTTTATATAAAGATGATTAAAAGCAGGTGTGAACGGCTGATGCAGGGACTCAGATCATCAGGGATACTGAGACATTTATCAAGAGAAAGGAGCTGGTTTTATATACTTCTTCAAGGCACAGTATTTCCTTACATGGTATTTTTCACTAAGCGACCTGTCACACATTGCCACGTCAGCAACACCTTTAATGTCCTTATATTATATGATGGCAATCACGTGCTGTTCATCATGTGCATGTTCATCCAGCAGGCTCCTCTCCGTAGGGCATCTGCCATGTCACATCTCCTCCCCCATGGTCAGGCAGAGAGAAGCCTCTCTGTGCTGCCAGGGCATTCTGCAGGCACGTCCCATAGCCTGCAGAATGCTCAGTAGCTCAATTCGATCTTATCTCTCTCCACAGGCAAGGAAAGCGATTGATTTTTAAATGGCATTATGGAACACATTCAATTTCAAGTGAATTGTACCTGAGTTATTTGGACTTCTTGATAAATCAAAACCTCAATGTGTCAACAGATCTTGTAGGCGTAAGAAACAAACTTGCAAATGAAAAGAAATATAACTAAACTCAGCTACAAGAAAAGATGAACTAACAAGCAGGAGAATATTTTTAATTACTTTGGAATGCTGAGGGGAAAACTGGCCAAAGCAGAAGGCTGTGGAGGAGGGAAGTGAGGGAGGATGCCCCAACCCAGATCAGATCACCAGCTCAAGATCAGTTCTAGATGAACATCCTTTTTAGATGAAGTCAGCATTTTCTTCCCTAGATGTTAATTTTAAATTACTTACAGCTTTCAGTACCCTTCCTATTTGCTTTTCTGTCATTACAGCTGTTTGAAAGTGTCTTGAAGGTGAAGTTATTTCCAGGAGGAATTCCTGTAGTTTTCCTCCAGCAATTCATCTTTCTTTTTCAATATATTCATTGACAGGAGGAAGATGACAACTTTTAAATGTCTTTATTTTTGTATATACTGAGCAATTTAAACTACTCATTTTCATTTTTCTTTTCAGAGGTTTAGTTATTGTATTTGGTTTGTGTGGCCAAGTTTTGGTAGTGGAGGAGCTACAGGACAAGCAGCCGTTCCTGTGGCAGTGGAGGAGCTACAGGACTACTCCACTGTTCCTCCCCTCACCTTTATGAATCACATATTAAAGGATTATCATTAAAATCTACATTCATCACAAGCCTTCACTTGCATCAACAAGCCAAACTAAACAAAACAAAACAAAAATTACCCCACAAAAATCAAAATAGCATCATCCAAATACTGAACGAAAGTGGGTAATTTACACATAATCTACCCCTTGTCTGGTCACCACAATTACAAGAAAAATTCCGCATGATCATTCCACTCTCTAACATTGTCCAGTACAGTTGTTTTGCCTGTTACCTCTCCCAGTTGTTATCCCTATCACGAAATCCTCATGATCACAGTCATACCACCAAAAAGACTGTAGTGGGTTGACCCTGGCTGGATGCCCAGCACTCACCAAAGCTACTCTCTCACTCCCCTCCATAAGCAGATAGAAAAAAGAAAATATAATTAAAGGTTCATGAGCTAAGGACAGGGAGAGATCACTCATTGAATACTGTCATGGGCAAAACAGATGCAGCTTGGGCATATTAACTGAATTTATTAATAACAAAATCAGAGACAGATAATAAGAAGTAAAATAAATCTTAAAAACACTTTTCCTCCTTCCCAGCTTTACCTCCTCCCCCAGCAGTGAAGGCAGATGGGAATGGTGGTCATGGTCAGTTCATCACCTGTGGTTTCTCCTGCTGCTCAGGGAGGGGAGTCCTTCTCCTGCTCCAGCATGGACTTCCTCCCTCAGGACACAGTTTTCCAATAATTTCTCCACTGTGAGTCCATCTCATGAGCAACAGTTTTCCATAAAATGCTCCAGTGTGTGCCCTTTAGGCACAGCCTGCTCCAGGGTCACAACTTCTACTCGAAAATCTGCTCCAGCATGGGCTGCTCTCCTATGGGTCTGCAGATCCATGCCAGGAACCTGCTCCAGCACAGGCTTCCTTCCTCTCAAGCATCCACCTATATCAGTGTGAGCTCCTCCATGGGCTGCAGGTGGATCTCTGCATGCCCATGGATCCCCATGGGCTGCAGGGCACAGCTGCCTCACCATAGTCTGAACCACAGGCTGCAGAGGAATCCCATCTCTGGCGCCTGGAGCACCTCCTGCCCCTCCTTCTCCACTGACCTGAGTGTCTGCAGAGCTATTACTCTGTTGGAGGTTAGGAATTTTTTTTCTTCTTCTTCTTTCCTTCAGAGAATTTTGTCCCATTTGTTGCCTAAGAGATGATAACGACGGGTACTTAAGTGACAAAAGTGGCCAAGGCAGCCACCTCCCCTTTTCTGTGTCACCTGAGTCACCATTGCCACGTGGAAAGGTGGCTGAGCTCACACCGCAGCGCCCCCTGCAGGCGCGGGGGAATCATTGCACCCATTCTGCACGGCCGGGAGCCACCAGTGGCCCTGCCGGCTGTGACCGGAACTGCACCAAAAGGGAAAGTACCCGTGGGGACTGGGTTTGTGGTTCTGTTTAGCGTTGCTGCTGTCATTGTTTGTTTGTGTTGTTATCCATATGCATACTAGTGAAGAACTGTTATTCCTTTTCCCATACCTTTGCCTGAAAGACAATTACTTTTAACATTGTAATAATAATTTGGAGGGAAGTGAGTAATATTCCAAGGGAGGTTTCTGTCTTCTTGGCAGACACCTGTCATTCAAACCAAGACATCCTCTCACATGTTCTCACCCTACTCTTCTCTGGTTGCAATTGCATCTGTGCAACAACTCTTTTTATCCTTCTTAAATATATTATCACAGAGGCATTACTGTAATTCTTGATGGGTTCAGCCGTTGCCAGGAGCATGTCCCTCTTGGAGGCAGCTAGCATTGGCTCTGCCAGACATGGGAGAAGCTTCTGGCAGCTTCTCAAAGAAGATTGAGCCCCCCCCCCCAGCTACCAAAACCTGGCCATGCAAAACTAATACCTATATTAACTAGCTCCTGCCTAATTCTGGTGTTCACCTATTCTAGAGCCTTGATTTTGTGATTCTCTTTCTATTATCATTGAGATACATGTGTATTTTTCCAGATAATTTGTTCCTTTATTTATCTATCAATTTTACTTGACTGAAAGGATGAAGTAGAACTGATTACTGCATTTCAAATCCCAATTTCTGCCTCAAAAGAAAGCAGAATATTCTGCTAATTCCTTCTACTGCCTAGAAAACAAGGAAACTAAAGATCAAACAGTCGTGTGAAGTATGCCCTAATGTAGTGGCACATCCATCTGGATGTTCATTCATTAAAATGCAGATGTCCATTACATATGAGATGCATGTTAGGCCAGACAATATACTGCTTGCATTTTATGTGAGTGCTCAAATGTCCTGCTCCTGTTATGGGTACCTTCCCCTTCCTTCTGTGGAAAACACAGATCCAGAAAAATATCCTTACCTTCATTTCACCTGAAGCAGCAAGGCCTCACCAAAGTGATGTTACCTGAAAATGAGAAAATTAGTTCTCTGATGCCAAACAGAGATGTCAGAAGAGAGGCACTTGTGATATCAGAGAGGTGCTGCCAAAAGAGGGGAAGCTTGAATACAGGTATAATTTCTTTTCAATGAAAGCTACAAGAAGTATTGCCTCACCAGGGACGGAACAGAAAAATAAGTTCAAGTAACTTCTGCCTAAAGCCTTGAGGGCAATGTAGCAGCAGCCTAAAACTGATCAACAGAAAACAAAATCTGGTAGATTCAAGGGCTGTTTACCACTAGGAACAAGTGGACTCAAGTGCTTATTGTCCTGAGACAACTGAGAAACTGAAAAGCAGAAGAGATGCATGATGTTGGAGTTGCATGTTTAGCACTACAAATCCCTCTGACCTTTGAAGAGCAGCCTTTCCTAGTAACTTCTCAGAGATGCTTTTTCTCCTCCTCTTTTCAAGTTTATGTGGAAAGATGTGAATTTACTTGCTCCATTTAGACCATATGATGCTGGACATTACAAGTTAATTGGGAGTGATCAATAGGCAAATTGATAAACAAGCACAACAACATCAGCTGAGCAGACTAGGGATAAAGGGCACAGTATCCAAGACTAAAACTCTTCAGCCACTACTTGATGGACCTCTGAAACTGCAGACTATCCAAAGGGATTCATCCTAGACTTCTTACCTGATAAGAGGGAAAGATTACTAGAGATTACTCGGAACATTATGGGATACTCAAGGGGGTACTGTGGGACTATGCAAAAACTTTTAAGGAAATCTCCCCGACTTATATATCTTATCAAGATATAAATGCTTATGCCACCATTAACATCATAGGTGTGTAGGAAATACTACATATTTGCAGCCAGAGGGACTATGACCCAGTTTTTTGATTGACCTCTGCTTGAGATGCAGCTGATTAATCAAGAGAAAGGGAATAGTTAGAAATACTGTCTGTTGATGTGGGTGAGTTTCTCATTTCAAGTGTGTCAGGCTGTGGCTTCTGCAGGGGAGGAGCACAAAACCTCACAATGTCCTTAAATGGTGCTGGTTTGTGCCTGCTGGAAAAGGTAAGGCAAAGGGAAGAGTGGTGGCTGTAGTGGATGGAATGCTGAACAGTTTTGCTTCTAATGAGGACCGGGGATGGTTGGAAGGACACCCAAGTAACAGAATGATGCGGCTGCCCCAGCTTTACATCCTCCTGCCTTACACAGACCTCCAACACAATATCACTGTGCTTTGGGCCTCATGGAGTCCAAATCACAGCTTGGTCTTGTGTTGTAAAATACACCACTGGCAGTGCGTGTCAGTGCAGGCACCAAATGCATACAGGGACATATACTGGATACTTTGAACAAGAAGAACATTAAAAAAATGTCTCATGGCATTCACAGGCCATTTTAGGCTACAGGCTAACAGAAAGGGCACAATCTCTTCCATAGAGTATAGGAAAACATCAGTAAGACATGAAAGATTCCTCATATTAATGTGTAAAAATTCTTTTTTGTGCAAAAGATTATTGTTTCTCTTTGCTTTTACAGAAAAACACCAGGTAAACTTCAGCATGCCTTGTGATTGCCTTGCTTTATGGTGGAGAACAAGAAACCTTGTAAAGGCACTGGTAGGTTTTGCATATGTTGTGCTTTATTTCTTACAGCTTTTTCCCTTTTCTCAGTTCTTTTGTTTGAAGGACTGTGCTGGAATTGCTGATGGTGTTCATAAAACTGTTCCATATTAGCATTACCATAGGCAACTCTAACAGAAAACAGCCCTTTGGCTCATAAAGTGAGGGGCAGAGTGTATTTATGTACTGTTTAAATAAGAAGCAGGACTGTGAGCTGCCTCTTTTTCCTGCTGAAGAGCTGGCCCAGGCAGGGTGAGCCACATTGTGATAACCTCAAGCATCACATGGGGACACAGCTCTGTGCAATGTTCACATGGATGGTTTCCTCCAAGAACTTGGGAGTACCAGCAGCAATGAACATACTCTCTGATCTGTTTCCTTATTTTACCCCTTAGAGGGTACACTGGGTTTGAACAGCCTGGCTTTGTTAGCAAGCAAGCTACAGGGATGGCTTCTGGGAGGAGCTGCTAGAAGCTTCCTATGTGTCTGGCAGAACCAATCCCTGGCAGCTCCAAAGTTGGATGTGCTGCTCATCAGGGCTGGGCCAATCAGAGATGGTGGTAATGCCTCTGAGATAACACATTTAAGAAGAAAGAAAAAGAAGTTACTGCACTGTTGTAATTGTGGCCAGAACAGGGTGAGAATATGTGATAGGAACAACTCTGTAGACACCAAAGCCAGTGGAAAAGGAGGAGCAGGAGGTGCTCCAGGCACCACAGATGGGATTCCTCTGCAGCCTGTGGTTCAGACTATGGTGAGGCAGCTGTGCCCTGCAGCCCATGGAGATCCATGGGGATGCAGAGATCCACCTGCAGCCCGTGGAGGAGCTGGGGGTGCCTGAGAAGAGGCTGTGACCCTGGAGAGAGGAGACCACACTAGAGCAGCCTGTCCTTGAGGGACTGCACCCCATGCAAGAGTGACCCCATGCTGCAGTGATTTGGGGAGGACTGCTGCCCATGGGATGGACTCACATTGGAGAAGTTCACAGAGTTGTCTCCAGTGGAGGGAACCCAGGGTGGAGCAAGGGAGCAACTCCTCTCCTGGGCAGCAAGAGATAGAACAGGTGATGAACTGACCATAACCCCCATTCTCTTCTTGCCTTATGCTGCTGGAGTAGGAGGTAGAGCTGGGAAGGAGGGAGGGGTGGGGGGAAAGTGTTTCTAAGGCTTTATTTTACTTCTCATTATTCTGCTCTGATTTTGTTAGCAATAAATTTAATTTGTAATTCTAATTAAAGCCTATTTTGTCCATGATGGTATTTGATGAACTCCCCTCGTGTAACCCACGAACACTTCATTAAATTTTCTCTCCCCTTTGTAGTTGTGGAGAGGAGTGAGAGAGTGGCTTTGGTGGGTGCATGGCTTCTGGCTTTTACTGAGGGTAAGACTTAAGCACATTCTGCCAAGAGAGCGAACAGAGACAGCACATATGAAATCTCAGTGTTTAGCACACATTTGTCATGCTGATGCCAGGTTAATTTACCTTATCTGACATAACCTTGTAGCAAACTGGACATAAATACAGAATTAGACATAGCTGTGGGCAACTAGCTTTTTTGTACACAATTGCAGTGATAATTTAGAGTTATTTCTTTTGATATTTTCTTGTCAAGTATTTTACATTTGTGAGCCATTTATAATGAAAAGACAAAACAAGGGGAGTTTATTACAAACATGCCTCAACATGCCCTTTAGAATGAGCTCTGCACAAACCTTTCACAGGGAGGAGGTAAATAACATTTTATTGAAACAGGAAATGGCCACAGTGAAGATCAACACTAAATGACTGTAGGAAGCAATATAAAAATTATTTACTTAAAATTCCTTTTGGTGAACACACAGCCTCCAACCACAGCATAGTTTTTCTTAAAGCACTGGGTTCTGAACTAAAATAAATCATTTAAGGGAAAAAAACCTAAACCATAAATTATAATAGAAAAACAATGACGTGAGAGAGTATCTGGCTGTGCTGTACAACGGGACTTTGTTTTCTTATAGGCTTTGGTTTTGCTTTTCATTTTGTCATTGGAAGTCTGAAATCTGCTCTCAGGACTGCAACTTTAGGTAGAACATGAATGAAATGAAGAACATTTCAGCTACTAATCTTTAGTAATTATTACAAGCTCATCTATATACAAAGCTAAGGGAAACTTTTTATTCCTTTTCTTTCCCTTTTCTTTTTGGTTTTGCAAAACCTCCTAATAGTGCCAGGAACATGGGAGATAGGTCACAGAAAATGCCAATGATACTCCCACTAACATTTACTCTGTCATTTTTGTGTGTGCATTATGGAAAATTGGTCTTAAGTTTTCCCATTTTTCTAGTTTCCAGACAGAGTAGGAGGAAAAAAAAGCTTTTCAGTGATAGGAGGAAAAAGATAATGAAGTTGAGCAGTTCAGTTCAATCTGATCTCTGTTAGTTTTGGAACTCTCAGTGAGTCCATTAAATAAATTGCTTGAGACACTGGAAGGAAAATTGTACATCAGCATCTGATTACTAATGATTTGTGAGACTTACTCTAAAACATTATCAATGCTAATAAATGATGTCATTTTTGAGGATGGTAGTCATCCTTTTAAAAAATTACAGCAAGACATAATTTTTTACATTAAATGGTTTGTACCTAAAAACTGGTAAGTAATCTTGAGATTAAAGAAAGAGCAGAATTCAAAAAATGGAGTTACAGTTTGTGAGTTGCGTTTGTCAAGTTGTGAAGTTCCAGTATTGCAGTGGATGTGGAAACAGCAAAGCTGACTGAAGTCGTTGCAGCAAAAAACACATGTAAGGTTGCAAACCAAACCAGCAAGTCCAGCCCCATACTAGAGGAAGGTTGAGTTTCAGGGAATATAGAGAGGGTCAAACCAGAAATTGTGTGGTCTGAAAGTGAAGAGCATAAGAATGAGGTGGAGGAGATGATAAAAATAAGAAATGTCAAAAGGACAAATTGGTGCAGACACCTCAAGACAACTGGGAGCATGTTACTTGGACTCAGTCTGTTCTAACGTAAGGCAAGAGCTGGAAGATAATGGAAATGCAGATAACAAGTGACATGAATTTTTCCACTCCCCTGCTCCCAAGGACAGCATGATACAGTAGTGGCAGCTCAGATCAGGAGTCAGTGAGAGGAGCATGGACATCTGCAATCATAGCACCACTGGGCAAGATCCTTTCCCAGGGACCTGGAACCAGTTGTGGCCATGGCCAAGGAGTGGCAAGAGGACAAGAGCTATACCATGTTCTTGAGAGTTACAGGGAGACTTAAAGGCTGCTTTTCTCCATTATCTCCCTCAATTCTATTTCCTCTCCACAAATGAGAATTAATATTTCCCTGTCAGATCCTTTCTAATTCCTTGACTCAACCTGCCAGGCATCAGAGGGAATTTGTAGTATCATGGAGAAAAGGGGAATTTATCCTGCAATGCATCTCATCACAGGGTACTTGGTTTCCTTTTTTTCCCAGCTGTCACTGGGGATGCCTCTCTCCCTAATACACCCTCTTTAAATCACATGGTTGACTGCAGAGTAACAATCAGTGTTCTATATTTCTGTTAGGCAGTCACAAAATAATAACATGTCTGGAGGATCAGGCAGTGACCCCAGAGCAATTCTGTACAACCAGAGTTGGAGAATTTGCCTTGAGTGTTTAGGAAAATTTCCCTAAAGGCTGATGCAGTGAATTGAGATAAATGATAAGTGGTTTCCTTTTGTCAGGTAATAGACTCTCAGTGATTCCAGCATGCAGTTATTTCACGTGCTTCAAGAGGTCAGACTGCTTCCAGCAGTAACCTGAGACCCAAAATTTTGCTCAATAAAAAATACTTGGTGTTCAGGCAGAATCAGTACAGGCAAATATTGGGTAATTCTGCAATGAATGCCAAGGGACATTTTTCATGTTTGTGTTGGAAATGATACAACTTTTTTCTTTTTTGAGTAACTTTAATCATGGGTTTATTCACCTTTGCCAAGGGGGCTGAAATTAAGGCTTCTCTTTAAAAGACTCTGTTCACTGATGGTTTGAATTTCAATGGGTGAGGCCTGACAGGGCTTCAATCAACAAAAAGAAAATTCCTAGACTCAGAGAGTTTAACATCTACAGATTGGGAGTAGACAGAAGATACAGAGGAGATAAACAGACATTAACAAACATTACTTCCTGGAGCAGAGACACCTGGTCTGGGAAAAGGTTTATGAGGGAACCAAAGAATGAGGGCCAAACTAGCATCAAAGACAAAGGGATCAGTAACCAATAGGAGACCAAGTACTAAGAATTGTGTAATACGCAATCAATGAACAAGAGTTTCTTTAGTTTTTCTTTAGTTTATGTATAAACATGTGAAAAGTCTGGTAAAAAAAATGTGTGGTGGAATGATGGAATGATTTCTACTACACTGGGCATGTGTGGATGGAATGATTCATATTGCACATCCTGTACAGAATAACATCCTGGCTAGAGTAAAGTAATGCCCGATTCTCTAACAATTAGAATATAGTGCTGGAGAGTTTCTGTTTTCCCAAAATTTCAGTCACATTTGGAAAGCAACGGCCATGGCCTTAGGAGAGTTTCCTGATATGATGGCATCTCAAAGTTCAGCTTTGGATGTCTGCTCTGCATGTCTTTTTTGCTTCAAGGGTCACTACTGGCAAGGCCAGACAGGAGAGGAACAGACAGGGTCTTCTGAAGCATTCTGTCCCTGTAGTCTGTGTCACATATTTAATCTGTAGGATCCTGACATTTTGGCATTTTTTTCACAGCCACCCCAGAGGACTGAAGATGAGACTCATTGTCTTGCTTAAAATCAGTGCCAATGCCTTTGTATTAGTCCAAGAGACAACTGGTCCCTCACCAACTGCAAGACACCATAAATTGAGCTTAGGATTTATTTGCATAATGATCTGATCTGTTTTGTACTGAAAAGTTGATAGTCTTTTTGGATTATAATGGTCTGTGTGAGCCTGTCTGTGCACTTTATTAACGTTTTAAAGGCAGGCAGCAGATGATGTTCTGTCTGCAACCTCAAACTCAACTGGTTTCTTATGACACAAGTAGTTAATTTTGTAACAAAATTGGGCAATTTTGGTGGTCTAGAAGATTTGTGATTAGCACCTATTCGCAGAGCAATCTAATTGGGGAAATGAGTCATTATTTTTCTCGACAGTGGAACAGTGATTTGAGTGTTTTCATAATGTGACAGGTACCTTGATAAACCAGTTAGAGAAATACTTGTATTCTAATAATCTATTTTTGCTTTAATATCTGAAGAGGAGGCTACCCTTTATAAATTATTGTTTTCTTAAAGAAATAGCCTTTTTCTTTTCATCTGTCTTGGGGGCACTGATGTTGATGGGGTTATGCCATAGTCATCTAATGCCCAGAATTGTCACTTTTTTTCCCCCTACACCCTCTGCTCCCACTCCCCTTTCCCCCTCCCATGGAATATCACGATGGGTGAAGGCTTGGCTCAGGATCCTGTGAGGGTTGAGGCCAGGGCAGGCCTTTCCTTCTCGGGGGGCATGGAGGCAGCAGCCATGTGGCTGGCCCTGTGAGTGGATCTGACCTGAGATCACAGAATTCACAGAATTCACAGAATGACTAGGCTGGAAGAGACCATAAAGATCATTGAGTCCAACCCATGCCCTTACACCTCAACTAAACCATGGCACCGAGTGCCATATCCAGTCTTTTTTTAAACACATTCAGGGATGGTGACTCCACCACCTCCCCCGGCAGGCCATTCTAGAACTTTATCACTCTTTCCGTGAAAAACTTTTTCCTAATATCCAACCTATATTTTCCTTGATGCACCTTGAGACTGTGTCCTCTCATTCTATCAGTTACTGCCTGGAGAAAGAGACCAACACCACCTGAATACAACCACTTTTCAGGAAGTTGTAGAGAGTGATAAGGTCACCTCTGAGTCTCCTTTTCTCCAGGCTAAACAATCCCAGTTCCCTCAGTCATTCCTCACAGGGCTTGTGTTCCAAGCCCCTCACCAGCCTCGTTGCCCTCCTCTGGACATGCTTGAGCATCTCAACGTCCTTCCCAAACTGAGGGGCCAGAACTGGACACAGCACTCAAGATGTGACCTCACTAGTGCAGAGTACAGGAGAACAATCTCCCTGTTCCTGCTGGCCACACTATTCTTGATACAGGCCAGGATGCCATTGTCCTTCTTGGCCACCAGGGCATACTGCTGGCCCACGTTCAGCCAGCTGTCGACCCGTATCCCCAGGTCCTTTTCTGCCTGGGCACTGTCCAGCCACACCATCCCTAGACTATAATGTTGCATCCTGTTGCCCTTTAACTTGGGGGGTTTGAATTTTTTCTGATTTGTTTGTTTGTTTGCTTTTTTCCTTTGGCACTATTACCAGGGCCTGCTGGTTTGCTTCCCTGTCACTTGGGAGCTCAGAACCAGCACATCTAATGCTGAAACTCGGGACCAGAACTGACACTGCCTTCCACTGGGCCACTGACCCTATGGCAGCTCCTGTGTGTGAGGCTCCAAGACTCCAGTTGGCAGTGGTTTCTACACTGCAAGGCTGCTTGCTTTCTCCCTGTTTCCTGGTTGTTTGGGGGTCCACAGCCCACGTGTGGGATGCTGCTGCAGCTGGGGCTGCCCCTGCCATTGCAGTAGCCCAACATCATGACCAGCTGCCTGTGAGCTGCTCAAAGGAGCAATGTCCCATCTTCCCCTTCACCTGAGCTCCCACTGATGCTTTAAGTTTTAGCTTTCATATTTTTCAGATTCCGTGCTGCCTAGGTGTGTAGTTCTGAGATTCATATTAAATGTTGCTGAACTCTCTTCACAGAGTAGGTAGAGAAAACAATTTCTTTTCTAGCTTGGGACAAAGGACAACCGTTACAAGTTTCAGGCCCAAGAGCATAAACAACGGTAGACTGAAGAGAGAAAAACAAGAAGGATGAGACTTGTTATAGATACGTATTATAATATTGGCTTTTCACAAATATTTAGATGGATTTTATATGTGTGATGTTAAAGTAACTTTGTTATAAAGATATAGCTTTTATTTCTGTTGTTAATTAATCTTAGACATAGCTGATATAAGTATGCTTGTTTTAAAATGCCTGCTTGCATGGGATAACATCCAATGAACATATGAAGAGGACATCTGCTATAGATATCAGCACCTGCCAACTATCAGCACCCACCATCTCAAGACGGTGGACCAAGGCCCAAAAACTGGAGGTGATAAAAATGGACTAAAACCACAGCCAAGGAATACGCATGCTCTAAAAAGACAGATCCAAGAAGAAGATATGCTAAACAGTTCTTGGAACATGTAAACTAGTTTGGGGAAAAGTTTACTATGCATAAGGGTCTATGAATATGCAATAGGCTGATGTAAGGGAAAAGATATTTAAGGGGTATCGCTGAAGATTACAGTGTGGTCTTGGCTGAGTGCCAAGATGCACCTGGCCATAATAACCTTTGCTCTATGGTCCTTGTCTCCTATTGCCCTTTATTAAACTTTTTCAATTTTCATAGGAGAGTAAATGTGTTTTTCACAGGACTTCATAACCTTACGCTATAATTGGTCAATTAACCCCAATATGCAAATGGACAAAAACTTATAAAAGTGTGAGACCTCGTGACCAGTCATCCATTTTGTGACCATTTTGGGTTCATCTTGGATATAGCCCCAGCCAGGCTCTTGTACTGCCCAAGGTGTATCCATTGAAGTCTTCTAATAAATACCTACTTTATTCTTTAACTCTGTCTAGCCTCTATTCTAGATCAGCTTCTTCAAGGCATCACCACGACCCCCTGCACCTGCCTGCCCCTGAGGCCACGGGGGAGCCATGGCAGTGCCCAGGCCTCTCTGGGAGCCAGCAGCACCCCCTGACAGCACCTCTGTTGTAACAGAACCCCTGTGGCCTGTGGTCAAAACCACACCAAAGGGGAAACAGGAGGGCGTGAGAGGAAAGGCTGTCACTGGGGTTCCTGGGGGTTTCTTTTGTTGTTGCTGTTGCTGTCATTGCTGTTGTTTGTCCAGTTTGTTATATATATATCTCCTGTTATTTCTTTTCCCATATCTTTGAAAAGCCCATATGCTGAAAGCCCCATAATGTTTCAAGGCTATAATAATTTCAAGGGAGGGGTTCATATTTTCCGTTCTGGGGAGATTCCTGCCTTTCCTTGGCAGACATCTTTCTTTTAAACCAGGAGAGTCTGTCTGAGGGAATTGCAAAAAGAAAAGGAAATGGAGGTGTTTCTCACTGCTGAGAAGCTTTTTTTCTGTTTGTAAATTAATTTCAGAAACCTTATCCTACTGATAGCCCTCTCAGGCTACTACCTTGCTTGTTGCTGGCTGTTTTTAGGTGCAATCAAGGCTGGAGGCCTGATGACAGCTAAGGGTACTAACAAGAGACTCAGAGACTCAGTCCATGGTAGCACAGGTATAAGAGAGTGGATAAAAAGCTGACCAATTAAAAGGCTAATTAGGACCATGTCCTTGAAGAGGCATTTTCCAATACTTTTGTGAAGCTAGAGACATGTAGGTAAACACTTCACAGATGCCACTCCCAAATTTTCCAACAATCGCTTTGTAAAATAAAGGAGCTCTAAAGTGCATTTTAGTGAGACAATGAGTTGTTTAGATTATTCATAACAGCCTATACTAAAACTCAATTTTTTTTAAAAATGGCCATTTATTTGTGAGATGAGCAGGCAACAATCACTAGGCGGAGTAATTAAGTAATCTTTGGATTAGCAGCTCTTTTACCATCTTGCTCCCAAACACCTATGTAGCTCAGAAGTGAGTGCACTGATAAACTCAAGAAGTAAGCCCTTCTCGTAATTGAAGAAGAGCGATTACAGCTCTGCAGAGCAGCACAGAGGAGCTGAGAGTGGGGGAGACAAGGGTGAAACGCTACCTTTTGGGTCTACTTCTGCTGTGCTGCCTTTGTGAAGATGTGTAAACAGGGTGGTTGTTTTGTTTTCATGTCTCCCTGTAGATGCTTGGGGATTCCAGAAAAGCTCTGCATCAGTGATTCAGCTGCCAGCAAGATCTCATAACCTGTTTGGAGGAAAGAGCGGCTGGAGAGCCTAAGAAACACTTGGTGTCTAGGAACTTGCTCTTCAAATACCCAGAGACCAGTCGAACAGGGATTGTCATTACTCCCTCAAAACCTCAAAACCTGAAGAGCCACCTAAGCTCTTCATGGTGATCTGCTCTTCACTCAAGCCATTCAGAAACAGTCAGGAAATAAACAGGACTCTCATTTTTTACTTAAATACCCGTGAATGTCAGAGATTGATACTGCACCCATAGCCAGCTTTTCCCCGCTGTAGACAATCAGAGAGTTGAACAAGAGACTCCTCAAATGCCTTTATAACATGGAAAATCTTGTATTTATGATGACAGCTGGTCTTTCCCCTTATATGCATTAACCTCACTAATTCCATTCTTTATTTGTAGCCTTCATGTCCTCTAACCAGGCTTACACCATGACAACAATAAGATGACTGCTGGACTGATGCAAACCAATGTCAATGGCAGTGAACAAATGGACTGTTGCTTCAATCATAGGAAGCATTTAATTTCTAATGAATCCTATTTAGATCTTTTCCTCAAGTCACAGACATCCTCTTTTTGTTTCCTGAACTTTTACTGAAGGAAAACTAACAAAGTGCTTTATCATGTTTTCTCTTTAACAGGATTCATGGCAAGCAGAGCTAACAAGCAATACAAAAAGGGGGAGAATTCTGTTTTCACCTCTAATTTATTCAAAATTACTTCATTTATCCTGTTACATGTCTTACATTCTTTAACATTTCCACTTTCATCTATGGTGAAATTAGGGAAAGAGGAGAAGAAAACACTACCCTGGTGAAATTTCTTTCAAAAAAATTCTCTGGTCAGTTTTGTTGCAATTGGTGAATTCTGTTTCCTGCTCTCAAGGCACAAATCTCCCTGTTGTTTACTTTTCCCTCTGTAGGTATGTTTGTTGCTAGAATGCCTTTGGCAGCTCTGAGGGCAGAATGATTTTCCAGATAAACAGGATAGGTTAAAAATTGCCTTTTGAATTAGAACATGTCTGCTTCATTTCTGGAGATGTGATCCAATAAAAATCAGCCCTACTGAGTACCTTTCTTTATATATCTGCTGCTGGAGAGAATTCAAGCATCTTGCCTAGTTTTATTACATTCTGAAAATTTAAGGCAGGATTTTAGCAGTTCTTTGCTAAATGTTCAGGGCAGAGAGGAGGGAAAGAGAAATAAATGGTGTGTGTTCAGAATTTGCAGTCTTCTCTGTGCACAGTGTGTATAATGGTTCGTTTCATTTTGAGGTTATTCATCCCCAGTATTGTGATGAAATGTTGCTCAAATGTGTCTGAGAGCAGCTCCTCAAAATGAGCACACACCCATGTGGATGCTATTAGAAAAGACATCATCATTTGCCACATGTGTGGTTTTTAACTGTTATTTCCTGGGGAGGAAAAAACAGCAACTGCTGCTGGCATCAGAGACAGGGAGGAGATGCTGTGTGCACTTGGGTGCTGCTGGGGAGGAAAGATACATATTTCTGGCTCTCTTCTTGCTCCTTTATTTGGTCAGGACAAGCCAATTAGCTCTGAATGCCAGTTTAACCTGAGTGGCAGGTGCCTTTGGTTGCTGTGAGGATCAGGGTCAGCTTTTCAGATTTGCAGGTGCTGGGACATGTGTGGTTTGTGGTCTCACTCATCCTCCTCTGTGAAGGCTGTCCTTAACAAGACGCTGGCACTGAGCCACTCATGGGGCAGAGGCAGGAGACAAGTGGGGCATCTGAGCCATGCCCATTCTCTCCCCAGTCTGCTGGAGGCTCCTTGTCCTGTTTTCTGTGCTGGACCTCCCATTACTGTCAGTGCTTAGTTGCCATTAGCTCTTCCTCTGAATTACCATTGGTAGTCTCCCCAAGCAGCCAGCTTGGCATATGCCAACAGCTTTTGAATATCAGCCAGAAATATAAGTTTATCCTTTTGCCTTCTTTTTAGGCTTTTCTTGTTTCCCTTCCCTGATTCTATTGCTTCATTCATTTGAGGTATTTATTTCAGCAGCAATTGCACATCTCCTCTGGCTCTTGTTTTCCTTGTTCTGTCACAGGAATTCGGACTATTGCCTGCAGGGCTCAGGTGAAACCCAGATTCAGTTCATCTGCCTTTCCACTTTCTTTCTGCCCCCAGGAAATTAAACACCTCCACAGAAAAAGCTTCCTACTCTTTTTTACCTATATGTAAGGAAAGACCATTTGGTTTATGAGACATGCTATGTCTTTTCTTTCCTCATATTACGAACTCTTCAGTGAGAAAACTGGATTTATTTTCTCTCTTCTATACTGTGAAGTATATTATTGGTCCCATCAAAATTATATATATCTCAATTACTGTGGTTTTCACTCAAAAAGAAATGGGAAAAACCTTAAGGTTGCATGGAAAAATTTGGTCTGAAATATTTCATTCATTGAAGACATTCTGAGGGAACGAGAATTGTTTAAGTGAATTTTTTTGTGGTTTGAAGTGCCAAAGAAATAGACACAGTACTTGAAGCTTCTGAATCAACTTTTCAAGAAATGTTATTTCTACAAAGACTGAATAGATATTTCAATTTTAAGCATTTTCAGGGTGACAAGATACAGACATATCAGAGTATATCCAAAATGTTCTGTCCTTACAAATTAGCAATATTATTAAATAATGAGGTGTATGGATAGGTGCCATCCTGTGCCCCAAGTCAGGGAATATTAAGTGCTGAAAGGAATGTTATCTCCAATTAGCTCAAACTGTCTTCTTACTTTCTTGAGTTCTACTTTTTTTTTCCCAGGAGGTCTGAGTTAGTCTGAACCCCTCGTCAGAGATCTAATTTATTTTTGATATGTTGTCCTTTGCTGCTTTCTGCATTATTCAGAAAGGGAAAAATAATCCAAGTGGATAGAATAAAAAGAAAATAGAAAATTAAAAATAGAATCCAGAGTATTTACCCAATTTTCACATCTGATCCTTTGACTGAAAAGGCATCTGTCAGAGTGGCATTTCTGCTGGCTCATAGCCAAAATTAAGGGAAAAACATCTCAGCTTAACTGGGTAAAACTTGTCTGCCTACTACTGCAATTGGGAAAATCACTTACTATCACAGACTTGCCAGAACAAAACAGACAAAAATTTCCTGCCATTTTAATTTTGTTTACGATCACTACAAAAGTTAACAATGTCATTTCCTTTACTCAAATTCCATGCCCATCTCTCTGAAGAGTACAACTGAGCACTAGATGTGTGAAGCAGATTTTCTTCTGGCCTGATTTCGAAAAGTCTTAGAAAGGGATCTGTTCCAGTGCTGCTGTTAGTTTGGGGTATTTATTTGGGATGGTCTGTGTCATGTTGTGAGGGGTCAGCGCAGAAGAAAAAGTGGGCAGCGGGTCTTAGGTGGAAAATCCAAGGGTCCTTTATTCTTCTTCCCACAGTAACAAGAGCTCTCCTGAATACAACCAAACACTAAGACCTCTAACAAGGGGTGATCCCAACTTATATGCACTAACATGGAACATTCTAGAAATATCCTAACTAATCATAACAGGCAAGGTAATCTATACTAACATAGTAACTCCCATGATCCCATTCAAACAAACTTTAACTCTCCCTAACTTGAAACAGTGTCCCTGAACTTAGGGTGTAGCTTTCCATGGCCTTGACTTGATCCCGGCTATGACTGGCTTGCTGGCCAGGCCAGGCCATTGGATCTCCACAGGTGTGGGGGGAGATGTGTCCTGAGCAAGGCATCAGATATGTACCTTTATGTCAGCACATCCACCTCTGCTAGGGGACTCATCCTTATCCCAGCAGGATTTGGTCCCCCTGAGCAGAAGCAGCAGCTTGTTGCAGCACATCTACTATTGCAATGATGACAAAACCCAGCTTCTTTCTTACTGCAAAGCAAATTCTCTGCAGGAATCTCGGGTGTTGTTTATGTCACAGACTGACATGGTGCTGAATCTCCAACGCACAGCCTGCTCCTGCTGTAGAACTACAGCCCTCTGGTGGCACCAAATCACTTATTTTGTCAAGAGCTGCATAACATAATAGGGGAAAACTCACCTTTGGGCTCTGACCAGTAACCTGGTGTTGCCTGGAAGGGTAAGAATATCTCTGGGAGAAGAGTCCAAGAAGCAGGGTGCAAGTCATCATCCATCTGTGATGCACTGCATGGACATGACCCACCAGATAAAAACATCTAAAGAAAATTCAGCGACTGAGTGCAAGGGTACTTAAGAAGTGGGAGGGTATTTACCTCACAGGACTAGGAGAGACCTTAGAAATCATTGTCCTGAAAAAATTACTTGCCCAGGGAAGAGGCAAGGACCTCTCAATAGTGTTTTGGCAATCAGCAATAAACTCTTCTCTCTCCTAAAGGAGGATGAAACAAGCATCCCTTACTCCTGGATAGAGTTTGTTTAGCTTGATCTTTAAAGTGCTTAAATCATTGAGATCTTGCAATATTTTACTCCCTGTGCTTCATTGGAGTAACGATTAGCCTACTTGTCTTATATTTCATTCATAGCTTATATTGCACAGTTTAAAGTCATTATTTCTTGATCTATTTACTATGGTCATGGAAAAGGAAGAAACACACAAGGCTATTTTTTTTTTCCAGTGTGCTGGTCTCTTTCATGTTTGAATGTATGTTCTTTGATTCTTCCTTAAAGCTAATCAGCACAAATTCATTTCATCTTTCTGATCAATCATATTCACAAAGAGGTTCTGCTTTGAATGTCTTCACAGCAGTTTTTTCAGATAGTTAATGTTATGTATTTGGACATGGCTCTTGAGCATCGGTTTTCAAAATGAAGAATAACCTCAATTTCCATCTATGAGATCTCAGCATGAAACACTTGTGACACATTTCATTATCACACCTTCTCTGAAGTTTTATTCTGGACTACAGGAACAGGAAACCCTGGGCTATAGCATCAGGCTCTGAATAAAGCCAAATAACGTGAAAAGACAGCAAGGGTGAATTGAGTGCCTCAGCTGGGCTGTACCAGTAGATAGGATCATTTTATAGTAACAGTTGCACCAACAAACTGTCATATTATTATTGAGAAAGCACTCAACTTGTAGGATTAATTTGAAAACTCTGAGCCCACTGCCTTGGGGGATCTATATGACTCTTACCCTGTCTTAACCCAATGTAGAAAAGGTTTTTGCTATGAGAAAAGAAACAGAGCTGGAAGTTCCCAGGACAGGGAGAGAGTACAGGAGCTCCAAGGTTGCCTCACAACAATGGCCAGCAAAATGTGGACAAGCACAGCTGGGACTGGACTAGTTCTTATCAGAAAGATAGAGTTCCTTTGGATTGTGACATTTTTAAATGTATTTTATGCATTTTTGTTTCGTTTGAGAAACTTGTGTTGACCTAGCCAAGCAGTAAGGAGTACAAGCAGGTTTTTGGCACTGCCAAAATATACTCATGTTGTGCATTAGGGATTTAGCCAAGTTAGGTTGCAAAGTGATTTATAGCAATACAAACAATTAAAGAAGAAAAAACCACCTGCTTGTACCAGAGATTTATTGAGCTGTGTAAGTAAACACCCATTCTGGGTTGATGGTGATATATCATATAGTGTATTTCAACAGCAAAGAACCAGCTTTCAGACTTTGTTATTGGAAGAAGTCACGCATAATCTGGGGACAAAGTGGGAAAGTGCAAATTGTTTCTGTATGCTCCTTCTTGTTTATACTGAAAAGAGTAACAGCTGAAGTTTGTTCCAAACTGGTTTTCCTTTTAGGCTATCTTATTCTGATTTGCTGCATTTGTGTTCAGTTTTGGGCTTCCTGCTACAAGAAGGACATGGAGGTGCTGCAGGGTCTGCAGCACAAGTCTGATGAGGGGGAGCTGAGGGAGCTGGGTGTGTTTAGTCTGGAGAAAAGAGGTCTGCGGAAGACCTTATCTCTCTCTACAACTGTATGAAAGAGAATGTAGTGAGGTGGGGTTTGTCTTTTCTCCCAAGTAACAAGTAACAGGATGAGAGGAAATGGCCTTGAGTTGTGGTAGGGGAGGGTTAGATTGGATATTAGGAAAAAAATTTTGCTGGAATGGTTATCAAGCATTGGAATCGGCTGCCCAGGGAGGTGGTGGAATCACCATACCTGGAAATGTTAAAAAACTTGTGGATGTGACAGCTGGGGAGATGGTTTAGTATTGAACATGGCAGTGCTGGGTTCTTAGAGGCCTTTTCCAGACTTTACCATTTTATAATTTCTATGATTTGCATGTTCACAAGCTGTCTGGAGGCCAGGGTGACTCCTTAACTCACCTCCATCTCAAAAAGTCACTAACATAGAGCCTGAGTCATGTAAGCTTGCCTTGGCCCTGGTAAAGCTGCGTCTATAGCAAGTCAACAACAGAAACTGCCCAAGAGGAGGTCTTGGAATCAGGGATCTCACCTCTAAGACATGCATGTAATAGCAAAGTATGCTATACCAAACCCAGATTTTCCCAGTAGAAAGCGTGGGATAAATTTCAATAACAAAAACTGGGACTGCAAGGGTTCCCCTGCAGCCAGACCACTGCGGTTAGGGACATGGTGAGTCACTGAAGGGCCTGTCCACTTACTAAGGAGTTAGGATCAGCATGGAGTCAGTGCTTCTTCCAGCCACTGAGAGAGAGATGGAATAGCACTTACATGGGCTATTACTTTATTGAAAGGCTGTCTAAAGCCATAAAAACTCTTGCCATGAAAATACACCACCCACAATTCAGCAGAATCTACTTTCTGATCTCTTCTGAAAGACTAACTTTGTTAAAAGCTCAGCTACATTGTTGGGGTAAGCAGGCTGCTCCTGCCAAAGAGCTGCAAATGCTGATATGTTTGTGCAGCATGGAAATCAGTGGTTTCACGTTCACTGGTTCATAAAGATCCCAGACATTTCTGAAAGGTCTATCTCTGTTTTGCTATTTATATACCTTGGAAACAGACTATGGAGCTGCACAATCTGTGTGCACAGCCTAATTAAATTTTCTGAGACATCATTGATCTTTCCCCGTGGCACTTCCAAATAATCTGAAGCAAAATAAGAAATATATAGGAAATGTCTAATGAACATTTCCCCCTTTTGATTCAGATTTAGTAGCAGAGAAACCAAACTTTCTTTTTGAAGTTGAACTTTTTGAGTCACCTGAGCATCCACTTCTTTCTTCACCTCTGTACTTGCCATCAGTGCCTTGAGATCTGTTGGGCTTCAAAATACATGAGATTTAAGTATTCATTTAAGTTGTGACCATTAAGAAGTGAAATTGACTTTCATATGAATTATTAACAGAGATCTCAACATTGGAGTGGCTTGGTGTTGGGCTTTCTGTCTGGGCAGACAGTAGATTAGGGAAGAACACATCCGCGAAACAGGATTTTTCAAAATGAAAGACAGGAAAAAAATACTAGAGGAGATGCATCGAGGGGAAATTAAAGCCTCTTAGGGAATGGCAGCACACAAGACTCCATTACAGTGGAAGTGAAGGAAGAATGGTGGCTCCCCCTGGGATAATATGGAAAGTCCACCAAGTCATGAGGTGACATGGTTTTTGGCTATACCCAAAGAAAGTGGCTTCCCAAAGAGGCTTTGTTAAGCCAGAGGTTTTAGTACCACTGCTGCTTGGGTGCTTCTCATGCCAGGTAGAATTCACCTGCAGAAAAACCTGACATGAAGCCTGAAGTGAGAACCAAATGACCAAATCTTGCCCATGGAGATGGAGTCATATTAATTTTTAAATACTATCACATCATTCTAAATGATAACAAAACTGTCAAATAACAAAAATCAAGGGCTGCCATCCACTCACACCAAAATCCTCTCTCAGCAGAAGGCCTCTGTGCACAGCCCTGGGGACACCCCCATGGGACAAAGCTCTCCCCCCAGCACAGCCATGAAAGGCTTTGAGCTCAGCCTTTAAAACTGCAAAGCAGTTGTTTTGTTTTCCATGGATAATGCTTTAATCCACCGGGTGAAAGCTGGACGTTGCTCTCTTTTATCCTGGCTGTCCACGATTCCAATGCTTAAAAAGAAAAGCCCCTAGCCCTTCTGTACCCACCGCTCCTCCAAACTGCTGACTCCTGGATGGGCAGCTCCAAGGCGGGGCCATTGGGATTTATTTAGTTCACTCCCGCAGATGATGCCTTTAGTGCCACAAACCACCCTGGAGACAAGTCCTAATCATCTGGGAGGGGGGGGATTATGTTCAGTTCTTCTTCCCCAAACCCCCCAGACGTAATTCAGATCCAAACTGGAGAGACAGGCAGGCACACAAGAGGGGACCCCGGCACTGCACAGCCCCTCTGAAGCCATGTACAGGAGCAGCTTCCTCCGTGAGGTACGCAAGGAGAAGTACGAGCGGTCAGATGCCTATGATGAGCTACGAGGCTCCCCAGAATTCGACAGTTTGGCCCAAGCCCGGGGCTTGGAGAACCTGCAGGAGCTCAACGAGCGCTTTGCGAGCTACATCAACCGGGCGCGTGTGCTGGAACAGCGCAACACCATCCTGCGCAAGCAGCTGGAGACCTTCCAGCGCATGGATGAGCTGGTGGGCTTGGATGAAGCCTTTGCTGGGCAGATTGAGTTCAACCGGCAACGAATGAGGGAGCTGGCTTCTGACAGAGCCAAGCTGGAGCGGGAGGAGAAGGATGCCCAGCGCATGCTCGATGAGTACTGCAACAAGTAAGGCTTACAATCCATGGAAGATGAGTGGTATTATTTCCATAGTTAATTCTTGTAATAAGGATAGGTTCGGTGTCACCAGCTACTTCTTGTGTGTGGGTGATGCCTTTCTGTGTGCATCAGATTTATCAAGAAGGACGGTATGTAAGCCCATGTAAGGTGAAAAGTAAGGTATCAGGACTTAGGGATCTGAAGCTCTGCATTTTATGGTCTCACTTCTCCTAGATGGGAAAACGCCCTCTCCATTCCATAGCAGCAGCCCTGGCACATGTCAGCTGCTGTTGTTCATTAGGCTTAGGAGAACTGTGCTCTGAGCTGCAAAGACAAAATAACCCTATTTGACTACAAGGTGCCTCAAAGCAAGTCTTGTGTCTGAGCAGCCCAGAGTTACACAATGCCAAACATCTCCTGAAATACGCAGGATGTCTCTGAGAAATTCTTCTTTACAGCCACTATGAAGCACCTGAGCCAATCTGTGCACACCATATCTGTGATTTGTCATGAAAAGAAAGGAGATAACTCTTTTCCTGGTGTGTAAAATTTGCCCTCTTTTTCTTCTTTGCATCTTGTATTTCCATCTCATGCCACTAAAAGAATAAGAATAGGCTTCCTCTAATTTCATCTCTTTAACTTCTATGCCACCATAAATCAAAGAGCAGGAGCCTCACATGCTGATGGAGATGAGTGCCTTCCCTCCAGCAACAGGCAATTTTGGTTACATGGCTTAATTACACAAGAGTTGGTGAGCATTGCTCTTAGGACAAAAGAGTTTAATCCTCCTGTTACTTAGGGATTTTTTACCCCCAAAATGTCTATCTACTACTTCACCCATGAAAATTTGGCACACTGCCAAATGAACAGCCACATGGGGGCTGTGAGCTACAGCATACCTATAGAAATGCCAAGCCCTGATTTCTCTTTTTCATCTGACAGGAGACAATAGCCCATCCAGGTGCACTGAGGCTTATTGCTGCCGGTGGTCATATGTCCACAATGTCCTGACTCCGTGCCAGTGGGTAATAAGCACCTGATTAGGCAGAACTGTATTCCAATATTTATGAGCAGGAAATTCAACTATGAGTCAATGCTGTAATTTAGGTGTTGACTCTGGTACTTGGTTTTTATTACACAGTGCCCATGAGTATTTGACTACACTCAGTACTTAATTTTCTAGCTGCATATTAGTTAAAAATCTATGTGAATAGTACAGGATTAGTAATGTGACACAAAGTAATTTGCTTTTATTAAAGCTGCTCTAAGCAAGCTGTAAATAGGTAGGGAATAATACAGGGCATTGAAAATCCAGAGGAGGAGACAACACCCAGAAAAAGGGCTGTACTTTCAGAAAGTAAGATTTAGGACCTGCTAAAGGGGTAGTTAGTGGCTTCCTAGAAAAAACGGGTGGTACTTGTACAATCGTGGGATGCTCACTCAGCAGCTGTAAACAAAAGTAAGAAGGAAACTTTGGCTAAATTCAAGCCAAAAATTACAATTTAAAAATTAAACAGGGCCATGACAATGGAAAGACAGTGGCTGCTTTTTAACCAAATCGCACCAATTGGTTTACATCAACAAGTGAATTTTGGTGAGTTTTTTTTTTTTTATTGGGAGCTGCTGAATTTGTCTAGAAAGGAGACATGAACATTTCTTCAGTGTCTGAAAAACTTGGGATTGTTTTGGGTAGCAGGTTTTAAAACAATGCCACTGCTCTGGTAACATGTGCTCTGCCATCTGATGGTTCTGATTTCAGTTCCTGGAAGTTATAAACAAAGCTCCCTAAACAAAGTATGGGAGGAATAATTTTCTGTGCCCTATTAGGGGCTGCTGAAACCAGAAACATTCCTGTGCTGAAGACCTGCTCTCCCCCCTGAGTCTGCATTCCGTTGGCAACAGGCACTGCAGGTTTCTTGCTGCAACTTGAACCATAAAGCTTTTGGTGCACTGGGATTAACAAAATCTCTTAGAGGGAGCATTTTGAATCAATTAATTGACAAATGTCTCTGTCCTTCACTAATGCAAAGAATTTTGACTCTTACAACCCATTCTTTCACTCACCTTCACTATTGGGGAAACAGATTTATATCTAAGTAAACCTTTTAAGCTACATTTATATAAATAGGCCTTTTAAAGTTGCATTTAGACAGAGTAGGGCCAAAGACTACTGGGTCTGTGCAATTAAGTGTTCATAAACCATTAAAAAGTAGAACTTACATTAAAATTTATTTTAAAGTCCTCTATGGTCACATTCATAGCTTTTCTCATTGACATGAATAGTTCAGTTCTGTACCAGGGAAGAATTCTTTCTCTTGAAGTTGCAAAAAAAAAAAAAATCAATGCTGGGAATAGTCTGGATGCAACTCATAAAAAAACTAATTATGCTACCTTTATTGACCAGCACCATTGTAGCAACATTGCATCTGGCTGTGGGACAGAATGGTATTTCTCTCTCCATGATATTGGGGAAGATGCTGGAATCCAGATTTTAGTGGCCTTGACAGAACAGGATTAATGGACTTCAGAAATTAAAAGTCTTGCTAATCAATTGTTTATTTAAAAAATTTGTGCACTGCTAATGCAGTGAATTTTGAACATGCAATATGGTTCCCTGGACAAAGTAATTGGCACAGTGTTCTCCAGAAAAAGATTGCTGTGTGGTGATACTCTGATGAGCTAACACCCTTTGGGGCCACAGTAGAGACCCAACACGTGTGAGAAAATGAAAAGTGGTAAACACAATAGCTAGGATATGGGGACTCCACTGGCAAAGCTACCTTCCAGCCCTGTCTGCAGGGATTTTCTTGGCACTGCTGCTGTTTCTCTAGTGATAGGAAGGACTTTATTCTGCTGCAGCTAAGATGAGGATCATTTGCCTGCCCTCCACACTCTCCACAATCTGCAAGCATATTGTCCTGTGGCTGTCACCTGCTCAGCAGTGGCTTCTTGATAACACAGGTAGAATCCGTTCATAAATCAGCAAAACACAACCCTCCTGGGCTCATCTGAGCATTCAGGGTATGACTCTGGATGACAAATATTACTGGCCTGTCCATCATCCTTGTAGGACCTCTCTTTCATAGTCTGTGCTGTCCTTGGCACCCAAATTGCTGCTGTCTGTTGAGAAAAGGTTAGTGAAGTGCATCAGGGAAAGAGAAAATTACAAAGGTAGTAGCCAAGAGGTGCTACTACCTTTCAGTAGGATTCAACAGATTCAACATTTTCCTTCAGATGAAAGGCTCAGCTTTGACACCAAATTGAGTATCTGGCCATCGTGCATTGCTGGGATGGACTGTTACTGTTTCCTCTTTGGAGGGGAGTGAGCCCTTGCACTGCAGTGGAGGCAGAGTCCAAAAAAAAGAGGTGATTGAAATCTTTAATCCTCAGATCTGCTTTCTTTGAGCCTGGCAGCTTACTCCCCTCTCTTTTCCCCTATGCAAAAAAAACCAAAACAACCCAAGCCAGTTAACATCCCTTTTCTTTCAACAGTCCAAAAACATTTGTCGCCGACCTAATGCTACCTGACTAGATGAGGAGGTTCATGTTTTGTTCGTTTTTGGGTGGGGTTTTTTAAAATTTTTTTCCTTTTTTTTTAATGAAGCAAATTAACTTAATAGCTCTTAAGCTCCAGGAATGTCTGACCAGCAACCATCTAATGAAAAAATTTTTGGACATGACTAGCTAATTACTAAACATCAAAATCAACTTTGAAGCATAACAGGGTTGTGACTTGTCAGCCATTGCGCTTACAAATACATTTCAGCAGGCACAGAGGCATCCTGAGGTCTCTGAAGCATTTCAAAGAGATCCACAGCACTTTTGCACTGATCTTCTGGAAAAGATTTAACTTGATTTCACTTGAAAGAAATTCTTCTTCAAAGGATAATCATGCAATACTAACTCTCTCAAGCTGCCAGGTGGATTTACAGCTGTGTGGCACAGCATATATTTGGGTTATTTGAGAGTAAAGGAAAATGTAGCTGAATATTTTAGTAACTGAAAAATCTTTTGAGTGAGGATCTAGCAATGAGGGACATCTGAATTACATTAGGGCTGAGGTTTAGACACTGAATCCTTTAGATGGTTGTATATTACTGTGAGTGGAAAACCAGCCTTTTATTGTAACTGTGTATTTGATTGTCACAAGATGCCACAATATGCTTCATTCTTGCCCAGCTATCAGAAAATATCAAAGTTAGGAAACTGTTTACTGTCAAATGCACACAAATTTTTTTTAAAATAAATAGAAAACTGGCTTGAGTTACTTGGTAAACACCTGAAACAAAGGCAGTTTCACTTCTGAAGCTGAAAAATATTCTAGTTTTGGAAGTGAAACTGATGTTAGTACTAATTGGCAAAAAAGGACATTGTTTTATCAGCAATTTGTTGGAGTAATAATGAAATAAAACCTCATCATTTTCACTTGGTTCTTTGCTGTTCGTGTAAGAATTTAAAACAGACCAGTGAGCAACCCTGCTAATATGGGATTTCAGAAGAACTTTGTAAACCAGAGCACCAGGTTAAATCCATTTCCTTGTTCTGCCAAGTTCTTCCTTTGTGGTCCTGGTCAGTTTGTGAGTGACATCATCCACTCAGCTTTCCAGTATGTGTTGAAAGAGATGAGAATAATGTTGGTTGTTCGTCCTTCAGGAGACAAAAGGAAGAACTGAGGTTGACATGATCATTATAACTTGATCCTTGATGTGCTCAGTCTAGGAGCTGTCAAGTTCCCCGTTGACTGAAGCAAAGCCCTTTGAAATCACCAGCACATATGGGCTGGATCAATGATTTTAGAAGACAGACAGGAACTTATGTTCGGTTCTGAATTTCGGCTTGTACTGGTGTCCATTGCTTCTATTGCAAATGAAGGATCCTAATCACCAGAACTGACTTGTCACCTACCAGAGTGTTTCTTGTAGAAAGTAAGATAATGATAGCTTTTTCATATCTTTCTACATCTATTATTTAGGAAAAGTAAAGTGTTAAACTTAAAGGGTTAAGACTGTATTTCTGCTGCTGTTGGAGTTTGATAAGTCACTTGTTCAGTACTGATGGCAAAGTCTCATTGCCAAAGTTGCTTCTGGCTGGTGGTTTTTGAGGGGCTTTTTTGTTTGTTTCTTTGTTCGTTTATTTTTAATGGAATCCCATTAAGCCACATCTACTGTTGAACATTTAATATGAGGTTTACTTAAGGAAGGGAATAAATTACAATAATCAACAACTAAGTTTTGTGCTCTGTGGCTAAAAAGAATTTCTAGAAGATAATTCTATTTACATACAAATGTGGAGCCCTAATTCTTAAAGAATATGTGCTATATTTCCTCAAACCAAACATAAACACATTATACATCCATCTCAGCACCAGGAACATGCACTTCATGCACCTGTGGGTGCTTTATAAAAGCATAAGAATAGTTGGTTAAATGCAGTCCTTACTAAGGCTCACTTGTTGTTTTGACCAAGCTAGTATACAAATTACCATTAAAGGGGACACAAAGCTTGATCCATCTAAGCATCCTAATCCAACATCTTTCCTACATGGTCAATATGTAAAATTGCAATCATTATGTTTAATGTGTCTGTCATTAAGGTGCTTATTGAACAACAACAGGTATAATAGAAAACCAAGAACAATGTAATTAAATGTTCATGTGCCATTGTAGAAAATCCTCACAGAGTAGTCACTGCTGAATGGCTGTCACTATAGTTCAACACCAATGGCATATGTTTTTATTGTAGATAATCTATTCTTGAACATTCTGTAAAAAAAGTGATAGCAAATATGTGGCATTTCATTGTATTCTGTTATGTAAGCTGAAGACAAGAATTTAGGCAATTCTGAGATTACCCTCAGCATCTGGGACCAAAAAATAATTAATGCTAACCCATGAATAAATCTTTTGGGCCCTTTCAAGATTCATATTCTCCTTTAGCGTGAAGCATATCTTGTGCATGACAGTGCAGAGAAAAATGCAGTTTGCAGAGGGATGAACCACTGAACTCTATCTCCTTTTCTCTACTTGTAGGTATAGAAATGAACGTGAATATCAGCAGAGGCTAAAAGAAACCCTGGAGCACCTGAATAAAGTGAGTATGGGAAAATGTCAGGGGAAAGGTGTACTATTTTTTCCTTTGGTTTCATTTACTACAGCGAGCTGCTTTGAAGAAGCAGTGGGAAGATAAAATGTCAGAGCAAGGCATTTCTTGTCATTATGCCCTTCTCCATCCTCCCCCTCCCTATGTAAGTGTCTGAGCCTCGGCATGTGCGTACCTTTTCCCCACACTTTTTAAACATAGCTACAGTATTAAAATACAGTCACTAGTGATAACCATGCCGTGAAAAATTGCTGATTAAGTCCATGTTTTGAAGCCTGGAGTGTTTCAAAGCTCCTTAGTCCCTTGCAGGATATGGTCAGCCCTTCCCAGGACAGACCCTCAGCTTCCCATTAGGTTTCCAAACAAGAGAGACACTGCCACTCCCCTTGGTTTGTTCCTTTTACATCAATATAGTTCTTAAATACCATGGGAAAAGCAATAATAAAAATAACAACATTTAATATAACACAAAGCTCAGAGAAAGACAAAAGTTGGCTGAAGTATTTTGAAAGTTTCCAAACCAGGTCTGTGAAACTGAAAAATCTTGATTCATCCTCTCTCGCTGCTAGCCTTCATCTGGGTGAAGAACATAATAACTTTCCCCAGTTCTACTTTGCACAGGCTATCATTCATCTTCTGTATTGGAAAACAATTAAAGGTGGACTAAATAGAGATTATTTTTTTATTTCCTTTGTACGAATGGCTGGACCTGATCTGCTGGAGCATTGTCATATCAATGTTTTATATTAAGGACATGTTTTATATTAAGAAAAGACAGAAAGTGCATTTTCTGTCTCCAGTGAGCTCTTGACATCCCGCATCAGTTCTGTTTTCCAGAATACTCTGTTCTTGAACAACTTGCAAACCCTTAAAAAATGTTGTGAAGGTAACTCTTTTGTAAGGGGTTGTTGGAGCTGGTAAGTCTGTCTTCACAGTTCCTCTCAATGAATCTGCCGCTAAAGAAAATTGAATTGATTCACCAACCCTAGGCACAGTTGGCACAGTTCACAAAATCTTGAGGCACAAGGGTGTTTATTATCCCAGGATGTCCCTGGACACCCCTGTTGCAGCAGGTCCTTGCACTGGGAGCACCAAGTGCTGGAGGGAATACAGATGGTTTTCTGTACAGGACCCAAGATGTGGCCTGAAAACCTGCATGTGCAGGTGCAAATTCATTCTTTATCTGACAGCTGGGAAAATACTGGTTCTGGAGAGGTCTAAAGAATTTCTCTTCCCTGGTAATGAAAATATTGCTTCAGCACATGGACCAGTGTTCTGGGATCATAACATAAAGCAGAATGGCTTTTCATAAGTCGAGTGATTAGCAAATATTGCAAAGTTCAAAAGAAAATGTGTAGACACTGCACTGTTCTGATACACAACTCCATCGAGGAAGCTGGTCTCTTTGAAAGCATGGAATAAAAGCAGAAGTATTTTTCCCCTTTGAGGGAACATTTGGAAAGCCAAAACCTGCTTTTTTTTATCGCATGCAAAAATATTTGCTTATAGGCATTATCTAAGGGCCTGGGGGCTTTTTTTGGCTCCCTCCCAAACCTCCCAACATGGCCATTGTCCTGCTGATCTTCCTCTCAATAGGACGAGAGAGGAGTGCAGAAAAGCAGCAGGCATTCCTGATGGTTGGCTCTGAATGTGCTGGGCTGGATGTGTCTGAATCAGCCCCTGGATCACAAAGCAGAGCCTGCTGGAGAGTTCTGTGCCTGGGAGGTTTAGCAGCACAATAAGACAGCCAACATCTACACATTTTTTGAACAGCGCGTGCTGTATGCATGCAAAAGGAAAAATCCTCTTCTACCAGTCATGTGCTGCACCCACAGATCTCAATGGTTTGTTTGCAACCTGTGATTCGCTCACAGAGGTATTTTTACAGCTGATAATGGCACATGGGTATTTTGAAAGAGGTGCCTTCAAAGACTTCTTTTTTTATTCTTTGAGCTAAATGCACAAAGCAGGACTTTCTTGAGGCAAATTGCAAACTGGTGGAGGAACCGGCAAGTTTTATAGAGTTGCAAGGAAGATTCATTTAAAATGTTTTAAGATGCTTTCTCAAAAATTAAAGAAAAAATGTATTAAATAGAAAAATAAAATGTATCACTACTCTCACATACTTATAAAATATATTACCAAGTTCCAGAGAAATTACCTTAAATTCCCTGGTTTTTGTTAAATAACAGAACATAGAAAAAATCTAAATTAAGCCTTTGAACAGAAATGGAGATTTCATTAGATTTAAATATCAGTGCCACTCATACCTGTATACTCAGATCATGGTTTCTAGTCATATGGTTTGCTCTTTGAACTAATTGGATGTTAGGAACTTTTGTCTTTGCAAATTCCAAAGTATTATAAACTTGTGCAGCAAAGAGATTTTTTCTAAACTTGGTCAAATGTCATTTTTATTTCCAGAAATGGCTCCAAATTGGCAAACATTTGTAGTATTTGAGAACGTACCAAAGAGAGTTCAAATACTGCAGACCCTCCTGGGTTTTTAGAAGGACTTCTTTACTAGGGATCTTAAAAAGTCATCAGGATACCTCAGATCTTGTCATGACACTAGAGAAATCAATGCCTTAGTCTGCTGATGTCATTTGTTTAAGATTCATCCACCATTTCAAGATTTTAATATCAAAATCTGGTATTTCAAACATCTACTACTTGGCTCCCAGCATTATTTTGACAGTGCCAGTGCCAAACTCTACTGTAAATTACATTTGTGCAGGGCATGGTGAATAACATGGCTCCTGTTGGTTCTTTTCATGACACTGTTGTATGTTACAGTAGGCTCTTACACTTCAGGCAGGCTGCTCCATGTGCACAGTGACTCATGCAGTACCTGTGGGCCTGCTGTGGGTTTGGCAGCCCAGTCATACATACCGCCATGCCATGTGTCTCTGCATTGCAGGAAGCTGATGAAGCCTTGCTGTGCAACCTGGAGCTGCAAATTGAGTCCCAGTTCCTGCAGGATGACATCAATGCTACAAAGGACAGATACAAGAAGGTAACTGGCTAAAATTGCTGTTTTCCTTGTAGAGGTAGATGTGGAACTTTGCCCTTCTCCATGATCAAATGGTGGCAAATTAAAGCAAGTTGCATTTATGTTTTGGTAGGTGCATATAGCACTATTTATTTTCAGTGGGCACAACAACCGGATGGTTTCCAGCACCCAAACATGCTTCTCAGGGTCCAGTAACTACAGCTGTAGCAGAGTCTTGAATTTGTCAACCTGGTGTCATGGTTCAACCCAAAGTGCTGGTCCAGCTGTCTTATATTTCATTCTAAGGAAGCTGTTGCTTTCATCATCCAATTTTTTGGGAAAGGACACTCCAGTTAATGAGCAGGCATATGCCTGTGGAAGTATGATTCCATTGCAGCTGACTTTAACATTTGTTGCCTTCTTCCTGGGAGAACTGTGGGTCTTGGGATCAGGCCACTGTCCCGTCTTTGCTGCTTTTGAAAAAAGTTAATATTTTTTTCGTGCCACATGCAAAGATATTTGTGATTCTTATTTTGAAAATCTCTTACGAAATTGGAAATGGAATGGAATCTTCAATTAAAACTATGAACTGTATAGTCCTTAACCAAAAGTCTGTGATATATCCTCAGTATGATGAAACTGCTAGCTCTCCTGCACTCAAAAGCAGTTGTAAGTTGCATTCCAAACAAAAGCCTGAATATGAATTGGACTTTTATGGGCTAAAAGCATTACATATCTAAAAATAAGCCCCAGGAGTACATGGAAATGTCTACCTTACTATGGCATTTTCTAATGAAAATGTTTTTACCTTATCACAGAACCTCATGGAAATCCAGACCTATGTCAATGTCTTGCAGCAGATCATCCAGACAACTCCTCGTGTGTCCCCAATAACCACTGGCATATGTGAGGCAAGTATTGCTGTTGGGAAGTATATGCAGCTCTAAGTAAGAAAAAGATGTTTACACCTATAGTGTCCCAGATCCTTTAACTTCTACTCCAAGGTTAGTTGAAAACTGTCAAAACAATGTGTAAGTACTGAGTAGTGAACATGGGAGAAAAAAATTTACTGTAGCTTTGAAAAACTGTATCAATGAGGAAAGAGAGATTAGCTTTGTCAGGTGCACTCCAGCATATATATTAGTCCCAAAAATGTGTGGTACAGAGATATTTGAAGTAGTTGTGCTTCTTCCCGGAGGAGGAGCAGGCAGGATATATGAATATTTTAAGAGAAAGGAAATCTTATCCTGAAGGGGTGAGATGTGGTGAAAATTTAAATGAAATTAATTTATACAGACTAGATGATAACTTGGTGATTTCCACCAATATGAGTGCCTATGGCAGGAATGTTCATTATTTGGAAGAAGATGTGAACAGGTTTACAGGGTCTAAGCTGTACTGTTACAGACCTGCTATCTGATATCTTTATTCTTAAAGCCGTGCTACCGTTCAATAGAATTTGGCTTGAGGTTCAATCCCCATCTTTTATCTGTCTTTTGCCATTTTCTATTTGTCTTTACAGTTTATTTCCAGTAGTGCAATTTCTTTTGGCTCTTTTTAGGAGTGAAACATAATTTCCTGTACATACATTGTTTTCTTCCAACTAGGAAAAACTGATAGCAGAGAGGAGGATCCCTGTTCTGCAGAGCCAGCTGGAGGAATACAAGAGCATCCTCTGCCAGCTACAGGCACAGAAATACAAGCTCCAGACAGAGGTATTGGAATCACTAGCCATAAACACAACCATGTTGCTCATGAACTGGTTTTTTTATGGTCACTCAGTAAAACCTCTAACATGGCTTTAACATGGTTATGTTAACTTGGTGGACTTGGGGAGGTGTGTTTTCCTTTTAGATTTGGATCTTTTTCTTCAGCTGTTTCATTCCCATTCTCTCAATGGAACAAATTGTCAGGTTTAGTTGGCCAGGGTGGGCTGTAGGTATTGTAGGTGCAATGAAGCTGTCTTTGCTTATCAGAGTGGCTGATGAGGGAAGATTTCCACAATGCAACTGGATTCCTACAGGACAGAATCAGCAGGACATTATGAATGGAAAAGTACCACAGGGTTCCTATGACTTTCTTACTTGCTGAGTTCTGGCTAGAAATTGGCTCCAAGAAAACTGATGGGGAACCCTCAGGGCTCTGCCCCATCCTTTCTATCACTGCCACATCCAATGCTAAGCTTGCTGTGGGAAGAACTGGACAGGTTTGTGGAGCAAAACTGAGAGGACTATTGAGCTACATTTGGCTTTCTGCCTTCATCCATGTCACTACTAAGCATTTAGCCAGCATCTCTCCTGTGCTTGGACACTACCAGCAAGAAAAACCATGTGCTTTTTGCCAAGCCCTGAGTTGTAAAAAGACTTTGACTAGTTGTCCTTGCCCATCTCCCAGCCAAATCTGCCCTAAATCAACCTTCTGTCTCCAGCCAGTGCCTGCAAACATGAGTGCAGTGCAGGGCTGAGGGTGGCAGGAGGTGGAGGAGCAGCTGAAGGCTGCAGTGGATAGAAACCAGATCTGAATAGTTGCCAATGGCATCTCTACCTCCATGCAGTTGAATATTTTTTAGCAGATGGGGTGGAGAATGACCCCAAGTACAGCTTCCTTTGTGCCTCGAGTTGTCCATCCAGGTCAGAGGAATGAAATATTGACAAAAACATCATTTGGTGGGATTTTGGACTCCTTTGGACAGCCATAGCAGCAGCTCATAACTTCCTGAGCATAACTTCTTTCATTAGGGTCAGGACAGTGTATTTTCCTTGGTCTCTTTCTCACATCTGATGCTCTGGTGGAAAGGACACATGCACTCTGGGATGGACAGGAATCAATATGGGGATGAGATAGTGAATTGATATAGAGAAAAAGGGGAGGAAATCAGCCTTCTGCTGGCAGGTGGAGAGAGGCAGTCTTTGAAGAATTAATCGTGCTGCTTTCAAAATCAAATCTTCCCATCCCATTTAGAAATAGATTATTCATTCATTCATTCTTGTGCCTTGAGATTAAGAGAGTGAAATAGCTTTATGAGTGCAGGTCAGTAACACAGTAGCTTGTGATGGTGAAGGCTGGATCTGATGACCAAGGTGTCATCAAGTTTCTTTGCTTTCCTGTTTCTGGACCTGACAGCCATGTGCCCCAGAGGTCATGGGTCCCACCCCATGAGCACTGAACAGAAAAGAGTCTCTGTCTACTCATACACTGCAATATAACCAAACAAATGACAAGGGACATTACTTCTATATTTAGTATTTAGCCTCTTAAAAGTCCTTTTTTTTATCTTGCCTGAAGCATATAGAAATAAATCAATTATTGAAGAATTCATTATTCACTTATTCCCCCATTAACTTTTTGTGAGTTCATCTCTTTGAAAAGTAGGAAAAAAAAGTGACAAAATAACTATAATAAATAGCTAAAAATAGCAGAAGAAAGTGAGAGGAGATTTACAGGGTGAAATATCCCACTTGAAACTCAGCCTTTATTTTTGGAAGGCAACTTTTGCCACCTCCTGGTTGATGTGCTCATTGGTTTTATTGCTGAAGTAAAAAGCCTGAGGAATTGAATTCTATAGAAGAGTTCTTTGTTTAAAATGTGACTTTTGGTCTTATTTTCCCTGTCTGCAAACCACAGAGAAGGAGGAATGGGTATTTCTTGAGCTCATCTTCCCAGTTAAGAACTTTTACTGTCCTTGTTAGGCCCTGCCCACTCTGATAAGTTACTGCTTTTTGAATAACTGAACAAAGGTAGTGAAATTGCTCCTGTGTTTCAGCAGTGCAGCATCACATTGTAGTAAAGAATGACTTGCCTTTCATTATGCTTAAAATATGGGGATGGTGAATTTTTCAAAGCTGCTTCTTTCACCACCAATTTTATTTACCAGACAACCATGCTGGAGCAAGCAATTAAAAACACCCAGGAGAGTTATGATGATGAAATTCAACTCTACAATGAGCAGATTGAAAACCTTAGGAAGGGGATAGAGGAGGCTGAGAGGATCTTGGAGAAGTACACCACTGACTGCCGCCAGCTGGTGATCTACCAGCAGTCCCTGGAGAATGAGCTGGAACGGTACAAACGGATCATCGAGAATGAGGACAGCCGGTAAGGCTGGATTTCTGGGCACTCACAAAGGGACCAGGGATCTCTTTTATCTCATTTGAAAAATGTATGTTTAAGGACATTTGATTCACCCAGCGCTATAGCATTTTCACACCTTTCACTGGTAGATATCTAGGGATAGAAATCGAAATAGATGCAAAATCTGGTGAAACTTCTGCCAAGGAAAGGGTCAGAGCCATTTTGGGCTTTCCTGTCCTTGCAGTCTCCTTTCCATATGCTGTCCTGGCATCAGTGTACAGAGGTCAGGAGCACACAAAAGCAATCTGAACATCCTCTCCTCAGACTGGGTGTTGGTGACACTTGTTCAACACTACCGGCAGGTTGATTTTTGGAGGGTGCAAACAAAGCAAATGCCTTGTAAAGCAAAGCATTCTTCCCAGCAAAGCCATTCCTCAGGCATGGGGAGAAAGAGGAAAAATACAAGAAACTGGCAGGGATTTGGGTTGCGCTTAAACCTACAGAGGACCACTGTCTCCCCCTAATGTCCACCATCAGCCACAGTGGACAAAAGGATCTTGCACAGCAGCAGAGCCAGACCCCTAAGCACCCAAACTACTGCTCTGGGCTGTGCAGAAGATGCAGGGGAAGAACACTCACTTAATAGTCCACCCTATGTGTGGGGAATGGGAATTTAATTAATTTTCAGGGTCTAATTTTGGACACTGAGTTCTAGTTAGAAGTACCTTAACAGAGTAATTCTCAATGCCAAAAATCATATTGACACAGGGTCTCTGACAGGACAAAATATCTCAAATTCCAGCAGAGTAGACTGGGGAGGCCAACAGTAACTGTTTTGCAATAGGCCTGCCTCTCAATTTTAATTTTTAACCCTTAATACTACTGACTTCTTGAATGTTTTCCAAGGAGGACTGCTCCAAATTTCCTATTTTGCCAGCCAGCATGGTAAAAATGGATTTACAGTTCTTGCTGACCTCTGGTAGGCTTGGATTGACTGTTTGCCCATCTAACAACCTCCCATCTTTTCAAAGTGCCATGCCAAATGCAAAGCTGTTGCTACATGTGGTAATTACTGGTGTACTTTACCTACTGGAGTATTCCATATCTCCTGCTGGCAGAAACCAACCTCAGTCCTGTGAAAGTGCTGTGGCTGTCTTGATTTTCCCCAGACAAGAAACAGGTTCCCATCATTCTTTTTGACTCCTCACCACAGAGGAGTACATTTCTTTAAGCTCTGTGCTTATTTTTGCACAATTTTCACTTGCTTTCACTGAAATGTTGGGGAGAGAACTGATGGATGCACATATATTCTCCACAGGTTAAACTCTGCTATAGCAGGAACCCCAGTCACACTCTTCACACAGATTTATCGACCTGCCCAGCCTCAGGCTTCGAGGGGAAGAGGTAAACCTATGATGTGTTTTTCTGTGTATGTCAGGAGAAGCATCATTGCATTTTAAGCTGTTTGTCCATCTGTCTTTAATATGGCCACCAGTCATGACAGCCTGACTACAGGCTTGAAAATGCAACCGTTTCAGCTTACCTTAACTGTCCCTGAGACAAGCTGTCAAAGGCCAAAACCACAAGCAAAAGCATTTCTTTGCTAATTTCTACAGTTTACTACTTAGGCCAATCAAGAGTAAAATCAAAAGGCATCTGAAATGGTGGAAAGAGCTGCAGGTTTTGTGTTGACTCATTCTGAGTTTGTTTGCGCTTTAGTGATGTGCAAAGAGCACCAAGATGTGTTGAGTGCCACAGGACATTTTTGAGGCCTGTTTTCCTATGAATTATGTTTTCTCTGTGTTGTATGTTGGCTTATTAGAATTAGGATGCTTGTAAACCTGCTGACAAGGAAATGGCCAGGGCTAAATGAGAAAGACTGCTCTTAACAAATGAATGGATGTGATACATTCTAACATATGGGATGACTTAAATCCAAGGCTCACTGGGGTTTTAATAATGACAAACTGCCTCGAGAATGGAGACAAACCATCGTATGAGGGATGTTTTTGTAATGCAGCTGTAATTTTTCTAACTGCTGTGTGAACTGTAGCAGTTTTATATTAAATGGGTCCAAAATGCCTGAGGCCAGATCCTCAACAGCTGTAAATAATTACTGTCATGCAAAGTGGTGTTTTATACATGCTGAGGATTTGGCCTGTCTCTAGACACAACACTGATTTCTCCTGCATGATGAGCATGGTATTTCATGTGTGTTACTGTATTGTGGCAGGGGACAAAACAGCTGCCTTAGGGAAAGTATGTTAATATCTGTCTGTCCTCTTGTTCTTGTAATTACCCCTGTCTCAACCCCTGTCTCCTCTGCTCTATCTGCTCATGCCACGGAAATCATACCTTGCCTAATCTCCTGCTGCTGCTAAGCTCTCATGGGATCTGTGCCTACTGATTGCCCAGGAGATCAGAATCAGGGGGTTCTAAGAGCTCAGTGACAGAGTGATGCCATTGTAGATGGGTGGCTTCTCAGCTCTGTGACCACCAGCCACTGCTGCTCCCTCCTGCCATGACTTTCAGTATCTATCCATACTCCAAATTGTCAGGAGTGGAGGTGCCTGGCTCTCTTTTAGCCCCCCGGGATACAAAGGCTCTCCACCTGCAGTGGTGAGGGCAAGAGGAAGCTCTAGCATTTGCAGTGACTGTATTCAAGCACTGTTTGTTGTTCCCTTTGCTTTGAATTTTCTTTAGATATCACCCAGGCCATGCAAGACATTGCCAGTATAAAGCCCAGACAAAAAGGCCTGACAAAGAAAATTGCCAGGAAAAAGGAGCTGATGTCAAAAGACATAACCGACAGTCACTCACCTGAAAGAATGTACAAAAGAACTCTGGAAAGTTTTGACCAAGATCAGATGGAGTTTAGGCATGAAGGCTCAGTCAGGTGTGAACCTGAGCAAGAAGGATCAGAATTTGATGAAAAAGAAATAGGCCCAGAGGATGTACCTGATGGAGCCCAGATAAGTAAAGCCTTTGATAAATTGTGTAATATTATGAGGGAGAAAATAAGAGTCTACAAGAGACCAGAGGCTAAGTCTGAAGCCCATCCCAAAGGGCGTTATGTACTGGTGACAGGGGAGGAAGGCTATGAAGAACCATGCATCTTGGCCCCCTCTATCCCTGCTGGGGGAGGGATCACAGTTTCCACAGGCAATGGGAAGATGATGAATGGTGGTGATGTGGAGTCCATACCAGAGCTCCCAGAACCTGCCGAACCACCAGAAAAAGAGAAAGGGGAAATCTGTGAAAGGAGAGAAGAGTTTCAACTCCCAGATAAACAGAGAGAGGAGGGGAAAGAAGATGTGCTTGAATGGGGGAAAAAAGCAAGAGGAAAAATTGAGCAAATCACAAAGTACCCGGACATCTCTGAGCCTGAGACAGTTACTTCCTCTGGTCTGATAAGCCCAACTGAACCAGGACTCCTCCGAGAGACAGAATATGAGCGAGCAGATAAACAGGGCCTTTTGTTCAGGGAAGCAGCCTTACCTGGCTCTATGAGCTATGAGAAGGTGGAGGTGGTGGAGTCCATTGAGAAGTTTTCAGATGACAAAATTCAGACATATGAAGAGACAGCAATGATTGTTGAGACAATGATAGAGAAGACAAGCAAGAAGAAACTAGATGACAAAGGCTCTTAAGTGACACATACCCTCTGATAGTCAATTTGTCTGGCATAGTTATTAAATGACTGTGTTTTTTTCCTGACCGAATGATACAGTAGTGAGATTTTTGCTGTTTGGTATGGAACAGATTGAAACCTTGATGGCAATTCTGTCTGGCTCACCTTTGGTGCAACAACCATTAGTGCTCTCCAGGGCATATCCTATGCAACTCATTTTCATGATTAGGACACATGGGAAGAAATTATTATGACAGAGCTGCCTGGCTTTCCACAGTATCCAGGACAAATTTGCATATTCCTCTACTGCTCCTTCAACTGCCATACGACCCCCCATCTTTGAGATAGCTGCAAATGTTAACTTGTGACATCTGGTTCATTTAATAAAAGTTTTGCCTTCTACCGAAGATACTCACTGTGGGTTTATTTTGCCTATAACATTGACTCACAGACCCTACTTGTAAACAGATCCTACTTGTAAACATCACCTGAGTGGTGTGCAGCAGTTTGTCCAGGGAAAGAGCTGGATACCTCTTAAATAACCTGTTCCAAATATCTCCCTTTCAAAGTCTTTAAATAGCAATGAGCTTGGCAGACCTTTCTTTTTGGCAACAAAGACAAACTTCCTGTATTCAAGATAAGCTCTTACTGCAGATCTCAGAATAATTCTCCCCGAAGGGAGATCTCCCTTACAAAAGCTATTATTTGTCCTTCACCAACACAACTGATGTAATTATGAATGCCAATGAGCTTTTGAGCAGACTGCAGCAAAGACTGAGTATTTAGGTATTTTTTATTTTCTTTTTAAGTATTTCCTTGGACTGTAGAGTTTCATACTGCCACAGGATCCGTTCTCACTCCTGTCACCTGCAGTCACATGGAGCTCCACAGGATTGCTAGAATAAACAGTGCCTTTCCACCTTCCCATGCCTGGGGAAGCAAAAAGAAACACTTGCAGCTCCCAGAAACCTTCAGCTTAAGAAAACAAACAAAAAACCACAAATTAAAAATCAGAGAAAGGAAATATTTTGCTTGTATGTGTGTAAATAATTAGCTTTACTTAAAGTGCTCATACACCATTTAGGCCTCAACTTGACACCAGGCACACAAACGATCCCATTAAAGCCCAAGACTTACTGAAGGGTGGTACTAGATTAGTCTCTACAAATTTCTTGTTCAATCCAATGCCAGTTCTCTAAGTTTTCATTTCAGCTTCCAGCATTGTTGTGCCTTTTCTTTCTGCCTTTTAACTCCTGTCAGCTGCAGGAAAGCAAGGTTAAAAGCCATTTGAGCTGACAAGTCTGAGCTTCAGGAACTCCTCACAGCGCCCAAGGCTTTCCTTCAATAATATGTTGGGTTTGGTTATTTCATTCATGAGGTCCAGCACAGGTGTAGCATCTGATCTACTGTGATTGTTATGTCTTGTAAAGTGGCACCTTATTCTTTGAAACAGGGACAAGTGACTCTCACAGTCACAATTTTAGTCAGGATTTTTTTCTTGATGCTGGTTTATTGGAATGCTGTGGGAGTTTATTCCAGACATGGCTTACTAGAGCATGTTCCTTTTCAGTTTAATATATTAATAGTGTAAATAACTGCAGAGAAGGAATTTATCAATGCCTATGCAGGCTGGACTCTGATCACCTGGTAGCAACTGCCCAGAATAATTGCTGCTGAAAGAATTTGACTGCTGCAAGCTAAACAAAAAAAACCCCAAAAACCTACCCTCATTGCAGCAATAGGCAGGATGTTTAATAATTCTGTCACAGAGTATAAACAGGTTCAGGCAGTACCTGGATGGAACTGGATATTCTTCCCCCCTCCCAGTCCATCTGATTTCACTGCAATACAGTGGACCCAATGTTCAAAATACAAAAAGCCTCATTCAATGGCAAGGAGGCAATGTCAGGACAGCCTGGGTGAGGTGTCCAGTGTGTGAATACCTCCACCACCTTAATCCTTTTTGTGCAGTGGTGTCACCACTGGCTGCTGACCCAGACCTGGTTTATGATGGCTGTAACCCTTGCTCAGCATTTCAGTGTGGTGTAAGAACTGCTCCTAAAGCTGGTTTGATGGCACTTACTGCTGAAGGAAATCACATACTGCATTGCCTGGGCAGCAACCAGCAGAACTCAAGGACTAAGAAGAGGTGAGGGCTAAATTCTGCTACAATCTTGAAACTTTCTGTATATTTGCATGAAATTTACATAGAAAACCACTAGTAGTATGTAGTTAATAGTGACCTTGCTGAAGTGTATAGTAAATCTTGTTATTTTAGGGGCTAACCTCTACATTAAATGCAGATTCTCAATGAAGTGTTTAAATGCTAAAACTAGATCAGGAGGTTCCCTGCCAGATTGTACTGCTGCAGACATGACAGAGTATTATAAAATGAAATGTACTTTCTGCCATGGGAACACAGGAGCTAAAAAGTTCCCAAAAGTTATGGGGGGGGGGGGGGGGGGGGGAAGTAGAGATGAAAAGGGAAACAGGGGGCTTAATGTGAATCAAAGTGCTCCAAACAGCAGAGGAAAAAAATCTGCTGTAGCATTTCCTTGGGACCAGAGCTGCTTATGAGCTGAAGTGCAAAACTACCACAGTCTCTATTCTTGATCATCCTCCTCCCAATGCAGCTCAGCACCTTCACTGCTGCTGCCTTTGCAGAGCTGACCTTGGAGCCAATGGGTTTGAACCATGAAAATAATGTCAAGTAAATTTGAAAAAAGCTCCTCCCAGCCTGTGGCATGAATCTTCTATGTGACAGAGTTTCACAGTTAACATAAAACACTTTATTCATAATCTGCTGCTGTCAAATATTTATCTTCTCAGTATCCAGTATATGCAGGATACCAATTTCTTCACCAGTGTAAAAAGCAGAGAAGTAGGAAGTCATCACACTGAGAGCAGCATTTTACCTCCCATGTACCTTCAGATAAGCAATGATGATAGGACCTGCCAGTTTATAACAGCTCTTTATTTTACTGATATTATAAAACATCATCACAGGGCAAACCTGTTTTGCATCATGAGCTTAGTTTTCCATTTTATTATAAATACTAAAAAATTAACTTTCTTTTGCATCAGCAATACCATAAAAAATCAGTCTAACTGGACATATTTTTCAGTGATGCCTTGAACCAAAAATCCCCAAGAATTTGAAGTAGATGTCTATATTGTATATAAATGTAGTTTTATATATATAATTATATCAAAATTCACCATTTTCACTCATTATTGTGATTTTGCAATTACTAACTTATGTCAGCATTATGAAAATATGGACAGCCATCTAGTTATTTTGCTGGTTTATATTTAATAATTTACCAGACAACTGAAAAATTACATGAATGCAATGGAAAATCATGTACATGTTCATTTATGAATTCCACATGGACTTTTCTTATTCCAAAACTTTTCCAGATTTTAGAAGTCCAGTAAAAACTTTCAGTGACCTCTTTGATCACATACACACAAAAAGTTACGATGTATGTGTATTATGCCATACATACCATATGTAATTCTAGACATATTTATATGCAAATATACGTAACGTACTCTGAATATATATATTGTATGTTTTATATATATATTTAAAACACACAGAGAGTGATACCACAGGTGTGTATGTATTTAGTCATACAGGTGTGTGCATAAATATATATATATATGTGGTAAATTTTTCTGATGGGACTGCTGCATGCAATGAGAAACCTGTGAGTAGTGTGAGGCTGCTTGGCTTGGCTTTAGAGTGTAATTCACATAGACTTTGAGCTGTTGAGCTGTTTATTTTTCATTTGGAAAAGGAAAGAACAAACCTCTTACGGAAAAATAAAAGATTGATAGTCTCTTGAATTAACCTTATTCTCATACATTCTTAAGTGAAACATGTTCACCATAGAACCTTTGGGTTATGTTTTTAATTTGTTAGATAAATATTTACTTATTGAATGTGTTTCTACTACTATGCACCGGATCAACCAGAACAACTCTTATTAAAGCATCTTAGATTCATACTCTGCATATTAAAAATAAATTTAAAAAATCTGAAAGTAGTCACTGCTAAAATGTAGATCTTGGATCCTGCAAAGATCTGAAATATCTGCTTAAAATTACCATTTAAGTAGGTCCACTGATGAACTTTAGTGCAAGTGCCTAAATATTTGCAGAATCAAGACCCTTTGTTTCTCGAAGGTTAAATTTCGAATCTCACACCAGAGAACATGTAGTGGTTGCTTCCATCAGTAATTCCCACCAGGGAGAATGTTATGTTTTGCAGCAATAGCCAGAGCATGCTCTTGAGGGTGAGAGAAATGGACTTTAACTCATGTCCAAAAAGTCAAGGTGGGACTGACTTTAAACAGAAAAAACAATGACTGCCAGCAAATATTCCCAAATATACTACATTTTATTTCTCAAGAAGGCCAACATTGCATTACACTTTAATAACTTCAGCATATTTTTCTCCTTAAATATATTTGTATAACATAATACCAGCAAATATATAGCTTTAAAAAAAGAAATTTAAATTAAAAATTGCTTTGGGACTGAAACTATGTGCTTCAAATTTTCCCCACAGCAGTTTACTGGCAGCTGGGTTGCAAACCCCAGAAAACAGGTGTCTGTGGTTGGTAATGCTGACACAGCCTCATTTACAGTGCCGGAGAACCTCTCAGTAGAGAGACCAGAAGATGCACACAAACTGCCAGAAATCCTACAGCTCATCCCTATGTGCTTGTTCTGCTGTAAGATGGTAAATTGATTTAAATTGCTAAAATTACAAAACAAAACAAAAAACAAAAACAACAACACAGGAAAAGAATCCCCAAAACAACCAAACTAAAAAAAAACTCTAGCAAAACTGGGATTTGTGCTTCTAGGAGGCCCTGACCCGGTTTGCAAATCACTTCTCCCTGCCACCCAGCTTTGGCATTGCTTTGCCTTCCTTATTGCATATCTGTTGATCCATCCTGTAGCTGAAGAGTGTATGTAGTGTAACTGCAGTATGAAATAAAACTCTCAAAAGAATTGGATTTCTGCCAATCAGATTGGTGAATGTTCCTTATCTCTGGATTATTTCTTTTTGTGGGGTCTAGTGGTACTTTGGTTAAACCCAATGGAGGAAGTCCCACTGAAGTCAGTGATGCAGAAGGAGCATGTTCAAAGACCTCTCCATACAACCTCTTTGTGATTCCCTCTCTCTATCATTTTTTAAAATGTGCTCAATTATCACCAACTTCCAGTGTAAAAATTCACTTTTTTTTAAATACAAACATATATCACATAAATATGAAGGGAAAAGCCATTAACTTCTTTGCAGATTATTACCTATTTGTATGACACAAAAGAAAAATCATCATTTACAGTCACAAACTGTACATACTATTTGGTGGGAGTACATTTTTTGGCTTAGAGATAAAAAATGGACTGCTTCAGTGGCAAGTAAAATAATTATTGACGAGATATAAGACTTTAAAATCAGGAAAAGATGATAATTTGTCTAGAGAGACAATCATTGTAATACGTCTAACACAGAGGTTTGGATAGTAGAACGGTGAGTAGAAGGGTCTGGGGAAGGAAAGACACCGTCATGCAACACAGCACTACTTCTTGCTCAGTATACTCTTCAGGCTTCTCTCCACTGCTTCATCTAACTCTTCTTCCAGCTCTTCCTTCTTGGACATGGCCAGCTTGGACTGATAATCTTTTACAATTTGGTCTATATACGGTGCACTCTGAGTTCCATGCAGCATCAGTGTCCACTCCTTCAGCACACCCCGCTGGGGCTGGCTGCCAACAAACCCAATCTCCAGAGCCCAGGTACCTCGGGGGTCTTCTCCCCAAGTGTGAGTGGTCATGAAAGGCCATTTGTCAAAACCCACCTTGGAGTCATCATCCCTGGGGCGCCGGCTCAGCAAAATGGACTTGGTTCCCATTGGTGAGGTCATGTTGATGTTGAGGTCTCCTCGCCGAGTGGAATTCACAGTTATAACTGCCTGCACGTGTTCAAGGTACCGGACAAAGTTCTCCTTCCCCTCACACGCATCAGTTGTCAGTGTGAGGAACAGTTTGCCACTTGGTGGTATCTTTCTGTAGGTCAAAAGATAATTAAGCAAATTAAAACAGTACAATATGGCTTATGCTAAAAGTACTGGGTTTTAGTGCCTCACAGAAAAACACTGTATGATTTTCCTTATTAATACATGAAGAAGTAAGAAAATAATAGTTGCAAACCTAGTCAGAAAGCAAATGTTCCCCTTTTAGAAAATTATACCAAAACCTTAATTTGAAAATAATTATGAAATGTACATCTACAGAAAGAGAGTAGTAATAAAATTTAGAAGCACATACTGCTTTTTAAGGACTAACATTCATGGTTGTCTTTACCTATCACTCCTATATTGGGCAATTGCATAATAATGTGCATACTCAGTAAAAGAACCATGAGCAGTCAGTCATGTCAGTTTCCTTAAATGACAGCTGACAGCAGCAAATGGCTCTCTGGTGTTGGAGGAACCAATTGCACAGAATTTCAGTGCAGTCACATTAAACCCTATGTCCTTGTTCTGCTTTAGAAACCAGCACAAGCGTGGGATGCTGGAGTCGGCTCATTGGAAAAATAGTTTTCCACAAAGATTTCCATCCTTGAACAGCTCCCGTACATGAGTACATACACCAAGGAAAGAAGCTGCACATGTTTACGAAGTTACCAAAGTGCAGTCTGGCCCAGGGGAGATGAGCCTGTAAAGTGCCTTCTAAACCTGTTGGGGTCAGGATGCAACTTCAATTACCCACTGCCTCAGAAACTGGCTGGCAAAGTACATGGAAAGTGTAAAAATGCTCTACATCTTCACCATCAGTGTTCTTTAAGCAGTGTGACATTTTCCTCTGTCTAAAAGAAATAATTGAAAGACAAGAATTACAGCAATCATTATGAAAGTGACCAAGTCACAAAAGAGTCCAGTCACCTTGTCATTATCTTGTCTTCCAGTGGCTTCTCCCTGACCTTACTTGTGCAAATTGAGAATCTTTTGACGGGCATTGACTACACTGTGGTAATGAATACCTTCTTTTCAAAAGAAATCAGCACCAGCTTTTTCCCTCTGCTAATGAAATACCACATTCTTTAGAGACCAGTGAAAGCATTTCATTCTAGCCTAGCTTCAAGGAACTCTTTTCTTCTTGAGATGAGCTCCAGATATTACACTTGGTACATCACTCTGTGGCTCAGGCCAGTCTCTGTCCCCCTTCCATAGAGTATTACCTTCTTGGAAGTACTTGCAGAGCAAAACTTCATTTAGATCGAGATCCTCAAGGCATTTAAACACTTACCTTATACTGAAAAACCTGTGTTCTGAGTATTATGGAGCAGAAGTTGGCATAACATAAATATTGTATAGCTAAAACATTTGAGCATCTAACACAATATTCTTGAGATACTTATTTGACATGTCAAAGCACAAGAAAATGCACTACATGCAGACAGATGTGAAGGGTTGTAATTTCACAGTTGCCACGTGCTTGCAGTTTCTCTGCATGGGAAGCCTCTATCTCAACTCAATCTGAATTCATGCTGTCTCACAGACTTTTCACAGTGGACAAAGCTTTGTCAAACACTGCTTCATTCCCAGAGATGTGACAAGTGTTTTATCTCCTTCAGTTAATGAGGAGGGACATCACAGTATGAGTCTTTTCTTCCTGTCCAGACTAAAGCCCAAAGAAGCAAGAGCAATATGTTCCCACAACATCTGCTCTGCAGAAGGTTTGACAGCTGCAAAAAGCTTTTCTCTCCACCTTCTCAAATACTGCAGTGCAAAAGCTCTCTCAGCTCTCTAAAAACACGAGAAAAGGCTTCCTCTGTTTCCCCCTTTCCTATTAACTAGGATCAAATAGTCTCTGCTTCACTAGACTAATTATTGTAGTCTAGGTGATTTTTCCTAAAGAAACAAAAAGAACCAGGGTTAATGGAAAAGCCTGACACAAAGGTGAAGAAGAAAAAGTGGATTTTCCACAGCCTTACCATGTGCCACTACCCAACTTGTGTGTATATATATACATATATATATATATATATATATATATATATATATAGTATGTCCATGGCATAGGAGCCAGTGGGAGATTATATATAGTATATCCACTTTTGCAGGTGTAGTACAGGTGCAGTGGGAGATGAGCAGAGGGAGCTCCTGTGTGCTCCTGTTCCTCAGTTAATGGACTACGTTTTCTTAAAATTTTGTATTTCCCTAAACCAGCCAGAACCCTTGTCAGGAAAAGTTCCTGTTGCTAACAAATGTTTCTATTTTAAATACTGGTTGTGTTCAGTACACGGTATATTATGTCTGTTAATTATTTCCTGGCCTTTTGCTTAATTGACAATGCTGCTCTAAAACACACCTCTGTATCAACTGCTCACCTTCATAAATCTATACCAGATACATTTGTTATATATAAAAATATCTATACTTAAATAAAAATATAGAGAAAATATATATAAAATGTTGCTTCAGCAAGCCAAACCAAGAGAACAACCCACTTATCTACAGCAAAGATGCAGAGTTTTAATTTCCAAAGAATCTCTGGAGATGCTGGGACTTAGCTAGCTATTTTTTTTATGTGCAATTCAAAAAATGTACATGTTGCACTTCATAATGCTTATCATCTCCTGTCAGTGACATTTTCATTGGGGAACACAAATATTATAGCAGTACTGTTAATATATAGATGTGTCAGGCAATTGACAGGGAGACACCCTTACAGCCTACAGAAATAAATGTTCTTTCCTCCTCTAGGATGATCCCCATTTCAGTAAATGGAGCTATCCTAAGATAAATGAGATTATTGTGCATTTAATTATTAATAACCTAGAGATATCCTAAAACCAGCTTTGGTATTCTCATTTGTTTTTTACCTGTGAGTATGCATAGGACAGATAAATTAAAACTCAGAGCTCAGCTGCAGAACCTTGAATCATGCAAATTCAATTTGCAAGGTTGGGGGAAAATCCACTCTTTCCCTGGCTGAGCTATGTGCTAGGGTGGCATCCTGGTTTGTTTTCTGTTTCCAACAGAATAATGTTCTCTTCAAAAATGGCACTGAAAAGTCAAATTTCAAATGGTATAGATATAATTCAGGCCATTATTAAGTTAGTATTTCAATTACTTAAATTAAACTAAAGCTGTTGTAGTCAATTAGCATTCATTCATTCATTTGTTGACTCATTCACTTTAGCACGTAAAGGTAAATCAGAAAATAACCTGACTACCTACCCTGAAATTAGAGAATTTAAGAGCTTAAAGCAAGCACAATTAAATGCCATAGTGCTCAGTGCTGGTACTTGTTCAGCTTTTTTTTGCTTCAGTCTTCTGGAGATAAAATTGTCTGCTGAAGAATCTCACAATGAGATATGACCTGGCTGATAGATATTTCATGTGGCAGCAGTTTATGTAATTTACAGTGCCAGTCTCCCAGATTTTCATTTGGGGATAGGCTCTTTATTCACAGAAACTTTACCACAAATATACCTGCGAGTGCCCAGGAGAAATGAATGTTGCTATTAACACTACTGGCACTAGCATATAGGATGAGCTATAGAATGTACTGCTCCAGCAAGCCAGGAACTGAAAAATCATATAGTTTCATCAAGCATTGTTGATAAAAAATGTTTTATCAACTTATTACTGGTAATGTTATGGTTTCTTAGGAAACAAAAAAACCTCATTAAGTTTCTTTAACTGTCTTTGCTAACATAATTTTATGCTTGCAGTCTCCCAGATGCCTGGAAGAAGCCAAACATATCCACCAGACTATTCACTTACTCAGGTTCCTGTATTGACCCTCCAACACAATGGAATCTCTCAGGAACAGTCTTCCAGTCTTTTGCCATCTTAACCATGGCTCCTGCATCTAGGACACCATAGCCAAACAAATGGTTGAACTCCAGTCCAACACCATTCCTACGCCACCTGTGAACCTCATCATGAAGCTGGTTCCTCTTGGAGGTGAGCACTGTCAGATGCTGCATGTCTCTCCATGTCAGATGCAAGCTGTGGAAGAGCAACATGAGAAACAAACATTACAGTATTTCCAAGCAGATATTAAAGAAAAACTGTGCTTGAGTAAGGCTTTGGGTAAAGTTTGCTTCTATGAATAACACTGAAATTGTAACTACACACATATCAGTAACAAAGCTTCTATTGGTCCTTCTATTGAGCTCAGTGAGAATAAGAATAGGTTTGAAGTATATAGTACTTTTCCAAATATGTTCTCCAAAATTGCAAAACCACTTCTAATTCAAACCATCAGCCTAAAAGGACGTGCTTTTCAGCTTTCTGTGCCCCAAGTAATAAGCATGTGTATGGGCTGAATGTATACCAGAACAGCCTTACTGTCATTCCCCAAGGTGACACAAGACAGCTGAAAAGAAGATATCGCTTGCATCATTCTTATTGTGATCTTTTAAAAGCTTGCTCCATATCTTAAAGCTGTACTTTCTATTTCACAGATTGGTCTGGTTTGAGAGACACATCAGTCCTATATTGTGTATGAGCTGACAGACATAATGCAGGCAAGAACAGGCTTTCATGGGAGATTGTCAGTGACTCCTGGCAAGGCTCATCCAGGATGCACAATACAATTCAATACAGCCAGAAGGATATGGAAGACACTGACAGTTCCTTCTCTCTCCTGCTGCCTTTTCAGCAAAGCCTAGAAATTCTAGTGCAAGCCAGGGGTATTAAGTCTAATTCCTATTCATTATAATGGCAGAGTAATTCCAGTCTTTATGGGTAGCTCAAATGAAAAAGAATAATTATTACTGAGATATTTAGGTTCCAGTCCAGTTTAAACATTCAGTGGTCAGAAAAGTCATTAAACCTTTACATTTTTATGGCCATATTAATATTTTATATAGTGGCTGTCCCACTGAATGAATTTGATAGTAGAAGGAATGATCATCCAAAGCTAAACATTTGGCATGTGTTTTACATGTATAAAACCTGAAAAATGAGACTTGGACCAAGTCATGTTCTGAGCACAATAGCCATTGCTCTGTTAATGTAAACTTGGCCTCCTTTCACAAATCTTCATTATTCTGCACTGTTGAAGGAAACTATGCACATAGTACTCACTTCATGTTGTGGTTACAGCAACTGAAACTCTGTAACTAAGCAAATGTTGCCTCAGTTCATGAAAAAAAAAAAAAACATATTGAAAGGAAAACTTTTCCTAATCAGTAGAGAAGAAGGTAATGATTTCAAGATATAAAAATGGTTCCAGCGTCAGGAATACCATGGAGATAGTAAACAGACAATGGATATTTATTCCTTCATGTAACAGAGCAATTACAGAACACAGAAGCAAGCTACCAGCAATGGGTTAAGAAAACAAAGAAAACATTCCACACGACCATTGCAAAAAAAAATATTGAGGAACTGGTTGTTACTGGATGACCTAGGTGCCAAATACAGACAATCTGAAAAAGAGTTAGACAACTCCAAGGAAGATCAATCTGCCTCTGGCTATTAAGCAGAAGAGACCCACTGCTGTCTCTACAAATCATGGCTCAACAAAGCTCCTGTTGTAAGATCATTTTTAATCCTCACTTCTTGTCCTCTTCCTAAGCATCTGTCATTGCAGACAGTATCCTAGCACAAGATGAACTCCTGTCTCTTATTACAGGGTCATTCTTATATTTTTATAGGCTGGGCATTTCACAGAGGACATGTGGAGAAATTAAATAATCCCTTCCTCCAAACAGTGCTAGAGAAGTCTAATTCCCAGATGCAGAGGATGGGGAGGACACAGAGAGAGCCAGACAGCCAAAATACATCCGCCATGCAACTTTGGCAAGGCTGTTGCTCCATCTGCAAGTCACGATGCACACCACTACTGTACAAGGTGGCTTTTGAGCTGGTTATTGCAGCCTCATGCCACAGCCAGCCAACTGAAATGACGAACACCATTAAATAAACCACAGGTCCTCTCCTCTCTAGAGCTCATGAGGAATTTCTCAACAGCATACTTAGCCTCCAGGGCCAGGGCGAACACTCCGGCTGCTTCAGGGGCAGCTGCAGATGTGCCTGAATGACGCAGGGTGCAGTTGCCATACAAATCTGTTGTAGCCTGCAATGATATTAGATGTAATTAATGAAACCAGCTATCCCATTTTCACTGCAGCTACAGACTCAGAAAAATACAGAAATTGGAGTTTGTGTCCTTGCTCTTTCATTGTATTCATGCCCATGCTCTGTTCTTTTCTGGAAGAGTGTATCAATTTAAAACCACAGTGAGACACATTTAGAGCATAAATGAAAGAGCAAGTCATCAGGTAGTAAACCACTGGTCATTATCACTTAGAACCCTTACAAACTTCTTACAAACATGGCTTAACCACCAAAGGCCTTAAATTCATTTCTGATTATCAAAAAGATTTGAACTAGAATTGTTAACACTATTGAGTTTTTTAACATTTGTCCAACTCCGAGACCAGCAGCAGCACCAGGCTGCTGTCTTCTGTGCAGATTAGTCACTAGCAGAGACCAGAAAAATACCTCAGAAATGCATTTTATGGCAATAATTACAAAGATGCCACAGATCATTTTGGCTGGTATCATCACAGAGCTGACTGAAGACAGAAAGCAGTGCTCTGTCTGCTACTGCATGTGGGCATTTAGGATTGCACACTGTGTCTTGGGGATTTGAAACAGGGCCATGGAAAATGTACAACAGCTTTTTGCAAAAAAGAACTTTGAGTCAGTATGCCTGCATTTTCCACTCTGTAAACTGAACTAGTCTGAAGGTGCTAAAGAGCCGTGATCATTACAGTGGAAGTGAATCCTAAATACAATTGAACTAAACTTGCCTGTTTTCCAGCTGTAGGTATGGCCCTGCAGCAACAGCAGGCTCTGGTAATCAGAACCCCCATATGTCCTCCGTGGATGACTAAATGTCATTTTGCTCTGTGCTGCTTGTACAGCAGAAGTCTGCCAGTACAAGAAAATATGATCTCAGATGTTAACTTAGATTTTTACAGAAACCTTTTGTCACACTGTCCTCCAGAAAGAGGGCAACTGAACTTTGTAATCTGGTTTCTGATAAAGGAAAGCACCGACTTTCCTTTGAAGCTCTAAAAGATGGAAGATCATTCTGTTCTCAGTAAAAATCCCACATCTTCTCAGCTGACAGTTTTGGCACCATCACATACTGCAAATGAGAAAATATTCATCACAACAAAGAACCATCTGCTGCTCCGAAGTACACAGAGTTGCAATAGGTCATACAGATAGATATACATCATGCACAAACACAGCAACAGCAGCACAATAGTATCAGGACTCACCACACCAGCTTCTGGATTTCTCTTCCTCCCATTACTAAAGGTGGAGGCTAAGGTTGAAGAGCAGCTTTCATCATACAGAGCTGTCCGCCCATCATTTATGGCAGAATTGATGGAGATTGTCCACATGCTCGATGCATAACCATCACAATTACAGTCATCATAGCTGCCTCCATCTCCAGAGGCCCAGACATAGATGCTGCCTTTTCCACCCCGGCCCTGTGAGAGGAGAAAATCAACCCTCTGGAGTTAAACAGCAAATAGGAGATAGCAGCAACTTTAAACTTCTGAAGTGCTCAGGCTTGAACAACAGGCCCAAGCGAAAGTTGACTTAGATGAATCCTGAAAATCATAAAATAGATACTGTCTATGGTTAGCCATTTAACAAAAGAATCTTGCATACAGGCTCACCAAGCTGCTTTAACATGAAACCGACTGCTTTAAAAACTTTCACATGACCTTACGTAACTATCTGCAAGATATGTTAATAAATGTATCATTTAAAGAAACCTTCCCAACTGACACCACCAGATGTTTATTTGCAAGAAATCCCACCACGGCTTGCGCTCTGGCCAAGCCCTGGTCCCTGTTGGTTGGGAAGTGTGTTATAAAAGCTGGAACACTCCATTCGCAGTGACTCTGGAGACCTCACTTAGGAGGGAACGCACTTCTAGGACCTCCCAGTTCCCTGGAAAGTTCTCCAAATAGCCACTGCAACAGACCCAGTGGCTGTGGGTTCTGGAGGATGGTATTTAGGCAATTTGTGATATATCTTTCTCAATCACTATTCTCTCTCCCTCATACAGTACTTATTAGGTGCATTATCTTGCTTGTTTTGTTTGTTGCTGAAGCCAAGTGCATAGTAAGCTTATTGTTTTATTAAATGTATTATTTTGCCTCTGTGTTGCCTCAGTATTAGTAGTAAAATAAGACCATTCTTTATTGGTATCCATGTCCTTTAAATCGCCCCCATCAATTGGGAAAACAACTGCACATCTAATTGTAAAGCTGAGCATCTATAAAGGAGAAATATGGTACAAATAAAACATATATGAAACCTCAGCTGTGATACACAGACCTATGCAGGTTATTAAATCCAGATAAATGGCAGCCAAAGCCAGTTCTGCAATCTTGTGTACACAAAGCACTTCCATTTATCATCTGGTTTGCTTCATACCCTGAAGGCTCCTGTGGCACATGCCAAGACATTTTACATATTCATTAGCATTTATGTCATGGTCTAAGTGCCATGAGGAAAAGTGTTTTAAAAGGGATATAGGTCATCTCACAGGCTGGGTTTGTAAGATCCAGTTAGGTTCAGACAATGGCTAAAAAGCTTTACCAGCACTATTTTCTCTCAATACATTTCTTTTTCCAAAGGTATGATTGGCTCAGTTGTTTCTCTGACAAACCAGATTCTACTTTTAAGGAGAAAATAAAGCTACAAGGCCTTACAAAAAATCTACAGAAAAACGGTCTTGTAATTATTCTGAGACGGACAGAACTGACTGAAGCTGAAGGGCTACTATAAAGGCTTGCCATTAATTAAACTAAATAAATCCATACCCTCTCCCCAGCTTCCAGATAGGCAAGTAGTGGGAAAGGATCAACTCAGCTCCTTTTAATTCCATAATCAGAAAGAGGTAGGAGCTGTCTGAAAGAGAGTGAGATGTGAGAACTTCAACTCCCAGGGAAAGATCTGTAGTATGGAACTCAAAGCTCAGATCTCCAACTGATTCGAGCACAGCCACCATTTCTCTCTATGTTTAGTTCAAGTAATCCAACATTTACTTCCAAGAGCACCAGAAGTCTGCAAGGCTAGAATTTAACACACTGTTTAGATGCACTGAGCAAAACACTAAAAAATTTCTTCTGGTCTTCTCACTGCCCAGCATGAAATGGAAGTTAATGAATATAAAAACGTAGTAACCTGCAGTAGCATTTTAATAGGGAACCTTTTCAGTCAGGATTTTAAATCAAATCTGAGCTCCCAGCAGTAGCTTCTATTTTTCATTGCACCCCACTGAACAGAGCAACCTCATTATTTCAAGCACGTTAGTGAATTGCATTATAATCCACTGAATTGCGCAGCAGGATTGCTGACACTGGGATATGTAACATCTCAGGACACAGATTTTCATAATAAAGATAATGACTATGAAAAAGCTCTCTGAAATCCATCTAAGAACTTCCACAAAGGCCTGCTATCAGTTGCATTTTAAGGGAGGAGGATACTGTTGCAAAAATATGTACTTTTAAGAACAAAATCATGCTAGCAATTTATTTTAAAAATAAAATTCAGTAGAACAACACCAGTTCTGCCTTTTTTCTCTTGGACTTTTTCCATATCCCACTTTTTGCTCTGACTGCCATTAGTTTATGGGCCCAAACCTTGTCCTTGGACTGCCTTCAGAGGCTACATACCAATCTTGCCACCACCATGCCCACCAACACCACCACATCACTTTGCAACCCTCTACCTGCTTTGGACAGCCTCAGTCCCAAAAAACCAGGTGGCTGTCCAACACAGAAAGCAGATGGCAGGAATAGGATGCTCGTCATGTATGGACCCGTTCTTAAACAATCTCCTTTCTTGTCATTTGAAAGGGAAACACTTCAATTTCATGTGAGAAATTCACTAAAGTGCTAACATGAATTTAACCTCTGCAGTGTCCAGCACAGAGAAAAAAACTTAGCCCTGCTCAGCAGGACTGTTTTGTGCTGCCAAGCATTTTACCCCATGAATGGGATTTGTAGCAGAATGGCAGAAAATGCATGTAACATATTGTTGGTATGAAGCAAGGGGAAGTCACAGAGGAACTGAAACTCTGGGATGGGTTTTATGCATGCAATTACTGTAACTTTGAGAATGGCTTCACGATATTGCTTTCACAGGAGTCATATCCATAAGTGGTCTCAGTGTTAAAACCTACAACTCATCTCTTAATACTCTAATTTCAATTGCCTTTCCTTCCTAGCCAGGACTGGAAAGACAAGCAAACACTGCTGGAATAAACTGACAGCAGTTCAACCGCATTATTTGTAATGATGCTTAGGACTTGTTGTTCATATGTCCCACAGTCAGATCCCACAGAGAGACTGCCTGCACAAGCAAACTGGTCGCTGTTCTCAGGGATTGTGTAGTTTACCAGGTAGAAATATACAGCTTCAGGAGAAGTAAATTTTCAGTTCTCTGGATAGTAGTAGTAATAAAACTGATCTAGTCCTCATCTAGTGGGTCGCATCCTTGCTCGTGGCATGGCAGGGGTTCAAGAATTAGATGGCCTTTAAGGTCCATTCCTACTCAAAGCACTCTATGATTCTGTGATAAGCCAGAAAAATAAAATCCAGCTGTATTAACTAAACATCATATTTAAAGTGAACTGAAAGCTCTTATTTGCATCTCAACCTTATGTGAACCTAAAAAATATTACTAGTGTGACTCAAGCTGCTGTCCATGTGGACCAAAAACGGGACTGAAGAAGGCAATAGTAACATACACTGTAACCACTAGAGGGAGCCTGAAGGAAGATTCAGGAAGAACACAACACCAGGAAGGTTTTAAGATACGTTTTAAAGAGTATCTTTCCTCCACAATCTTGTAGAAACCTGCTCATTTCCTCCAAAAGTGATGCATGGCCTGGCACTCACCCTTCTGAGCCATCTGAAGATATATCTCACTCAGAGCTGAAAATGGATCATGGTGCATTTAATACCAGCCCAAGAGAGGCCCAGTTCTCAATTCAAGTTGAACCAGAATTAAATGTTTGGCAAGGCTATATGTTTAGTAATTCACAGACAGTTCCTGTGAAGCTCTCTTTAAGAAAAGAGCAGGTTTTCTATTTCCGGTGTCTTTAGTGGGAAGCTGCACCATGAGGAAACATTGCCTGAGAAATATTCTTACCCCTTTTTCTCATCTTCCATAAATGCATAATCCCAGAGAAATATCTTTTGTGAGCTACCTTGCAAAAGCAAGCTGGCAGAAGACTTCAGCCTTTCTCACTTTATGTAACTTCAGGCATTACCTAAACTATGTTTTTCCCCCCTTGTTGTTTTCTTCATTCATTATGGCCTCTGGGCTAGTACCTGAGCCAGTGTTTCCTGAAGCTTTGGTTGTTTGATTTTGCATAGCCACCTATTGTTGCAGCCTGAATAGCTGCTAGTAAAGTCCAGGGTAAGGAAGGAAAAAGGGCCTTTGCATAATATCAACAGATGTTTAATTCAGCTGGCCAGTGAGATGTTTAGAGTCCCAAAGCACACACCTTGTGGAGGGTCCAGGTTCCCCTCTCTCAAGGAGCCCCGGGGTGACCCTGGTCTCCAGGGCGGTACTAAGGAGCCAGTGGGGTCTTATGGGCTTTCAAGGGAAGCTTCTTGTGTTTTCCCAAGCCAGGGGATGCCCCCCAGGGTCTCCACAACTCCCCATTTTGAAATTATTAAGAAAGCTTTTCTGAAGGGTCAACTGAATCAACACAAAATGACAAAAACAAATAAAGGCACTCATAAGACAGTTTTCAAAATGCAAAAAATTCTGACTCCCCAATGTCCAAACAGATTTTCTTAGAGCTGGCAGAAGGGATGCAGGGTTTGCTTAGTATGGTTTATCAGGAAACTGAGTCAGGAGAAGGTTTCTTCAGCAGGGATTGGTTCTCTGTCACCTGTGGCGGTGTTGTTGGCTCTGACAGACCCTGTACAAGGTAGGTAGGTAGGTGGTGTGCCTGTTGGAAACTCTAAACAGAAATCATTAACTTTTAAGAAAAAGATGGTTACTTTAGGGAAACTTTCCTTTCTTTCCCTCCCAATCACACTCCCTCTGGTATTACGAAGGAACTCTGGGGAAAAGGATTAGTGGAGGGAGACCATAGGTGAGGGGAAAGGGAGGTAGGAATTTATGGGAACATAAAAAAAGAGTAACAGGACAATGGAAAGGAAAAGGGGAAAGTGGGAGGGGGATACGGATGCCACAGGAATTTTTTGGGTTCTATTTCCTTGGTAGGTGTGTGGAGGACTTCTATGATGTGGATAATATTTCGCAGGTTTGCAGTCTGGTGCATGTTTACTACCTTGCACTGGAACTCTAACAGGTCCTGTCACATCGGCTGCTTGGGGGTCATTTCTTCCTTGTATTATATTAAATTCCACAATTTCTCCATCTCCTAGACTGTGGAGGTATTTCCTGGCGTTATTTTTTTTATAGCAGTCTTATGAACAAACACATCTTTGTTATCATTCCGGGTTATGAAACCGTATCTGTTTTTGACATTGAACCATTTCACTGTCCCCAAAATGTTCATGGCAAGGACTTTTTTACCTTTTTCAGTGGGTTTGTGTTTGTGTTGGTGGTGCTGGATGCGTTGCTGGTGCGCTGCCATGCAAAGTTCATCGCACTCCCGGTGCTAGTGGCCACGCTGAAATTCAGCCTCTTCTCCTTCTCGGGTGTCTGTCTCGGTTGGTGCCTGCGGGCGCTGCTGGCATGGGGGCAGTGGTTTCACAGCCAGGACTGCGGCTCTAAGCCATCCCCCGGTGGGGCTGTCTGCCTGCCCGTCGACAGCAGCACCCTAGGCCCGCCGGTCGTGCCTGCCCGCCCTTGGCCCCCATGCAGCGGGCTGCCACGGGGCGGGCTGGACAGTGAGTATCAGCCATGTGGAGCAGCAGTGGGGAGGCCGCAGGTTTTCTGCGGGGGCAGCTGTTCAGTGCGAGGGGGGATGGCTCTCACCACCTGCTCCGTCTTGCAGTGCTATAGCAACCAAGGTGAACATGTCTGTGGGAGGAAGTGTAAGTACCAGAGGGCGGAAGGGGGGACCCCGCAGCTCCAACCATGGGGTATCTGCCATCTTGAGCACATCAATGTGACTATGCAGCTGCGGCCATGCGGTGAGAGCCAACTTGGGCAGCAGGAGTAAAGATGGGAGAATCTGGAGGAGTCTGTCTGTGTGACAGGGGAGGAGGTGCAGGGGCACAAAGAGGGGAACACAGAGGAGGGTTTTTTCAGCTGTTTTTTAAATGGTCCTCAAGATTCAGAATGGATTTCATCATCATATTAAATAAAGAACGGAATTCTGTCTTAGTTTTTAACTTTTCCCAAATTACTTCCAAAAATGTATTGGTTCGGACTGAGTTCTGCAAAATATAAGGAAAGTGCTTAAATAACCAGTGTACAAAACACTTCAACTCCCCCTCTGAAAAACAAAAGTTTTCTTGAATAAAAGAATTTTTAAGGTGGAGGTTGATAAATGGGTGTGATTCATGCTAACTAAACTGTAATTACATCAATATTTTGGGAAAATAATTGGGAAAAGTATATGTGATTAGTGTTATGAAGCAGATAGGTTTTTTCGTAGATGATACATGTGAGAAACAGGATGCAGGAAATTGGGATGAACAAAAGTTAGGGAGACTCCCAAGCCAGAACTGGCATCAAGATGAAGTTAAGACAACTCCCAGAGCAGGACCGACCTTGAGAAGCTGGGACAATAAAGAGAATAAAGTTGGGAAATTCCAGACAGGGAGTCTAAAATAGTGGTCTTATCTATAAAATAATAAGGCTTAATTGGAACATGGTGCTTACTTACATAACACAAAGCTTAATGCGCATGCACCACCTGCCAGGTTATTCAGAGGACAGCAAGAAAGACTGTCGGCCTTCCTCCAAGAAGACTACCAAAGAGCCAAAAGTGGGAGGGGGGTACCTTCCTCCCTCAGCAACAACAGGAGCATGCGCTGCGCAGTACAGTGACATAGATTTTGAGAATCTAAAACAGGAGGAGATTTATGGGAAAACATTGATGAATATGCATTAGCATACAGTATATAAGTTGTGTTTGGATCCTTTTGCCTTTTGTATGTGAGGCAGGGTGGGATGGTGGGATGCCCACCATCGATTTTTGCTTATGCTTTATCTGAACCACTGCCAAATTTCTTTTTGTAACTACTGGATTACATTTGATTGTATTATAAAATGGCTGCTCAATTAAAAACTGCTCCTAAATTTTAAGTCTGTGAATTAATAAATTAGAGATATGGGACCGCATTTATAACAAGGTAAACTTCTTGTTCTGCATGGGTGAGTGCTGTTTCCATCTTAACCCAGTCTCTTCCCAACACTGGAGAGTAAAAGGAGGAAGGAACCAAAATTTCAAACTCACCACACTGGGGTAAAAAAAAACCCCAATTCTCAGGGTGATCTAGTGCAGATGTATTCTAGGAGAAGAGGTCTCTGTTCAGTGCGCCATTTGTGCAGCCTGAATAGCTGCTAGTAAAGTCCAGGGTAAGGAAGCAAAAAGGGCCTTTACATAATATCCACAGATGTTTAATTCAGCCATGTGGTGAGATGTTTAATAGAGTCCCAAAGCACACACATGTAGAGGGTTTTTATTTGTTTTTGTCATTTTGTGTTGATTCAGTTGACCCTTCAGAAAAGCTTTCTTAATAATTTCAAAATGGGGAGTTGTGGAGACCCTGGGGGGCATCCCCTGGCTTCCCTCGAAAGCCCATAAGACCCCACTGGCTCCTTCCCCAGCTCCTCCTATGTCTGTTCCTATGTCCCTGAGCCACTCCCTCTTTATCCCCTGATTGGCCCTTTTCTTAGTACCGCCCTGGAGACCAGGGTCACCCCGGGGCTCCTTGAGAGAGGGGAACCTGGACCCTCCACAAGGTGTGTGCTTTGGGACTCTAAACATCTCACTGGCCAGCTGAATTAAACATCTGTTGATATTATGCAAAGGCCCTTTTTGCTTCCTTACCTTGAACTTTACTAGCAGCTATTCAGGCTGCAACGACCTACTGCAGAGGTTGCTATGCAGTACAAGTCAGCTGGCGGCAGCGAGTCCTTGGCATCCCTGAACTGCTGCCCATTTTTTGTATTGCCAGGGTTTTCTGGAGCCTGCCTGCATGTTCCTGCATCCCTAACATCTCTCACTCCCGTGGCTCCTCCAGCTGCCAGGATGATTTGCCTAGAGCAATTTGGTAGCCTGTCACTTCTTGGATCCCTTTGCTCCTTTCCTATACTGATGACTTGGGCACTGTTAAAAACCTAAAGCAAAATCTAGGCAGAAACACATTTCTGACAGCCAGCCAAGCAACCTTGATTTAACCTCAGAGATACCTCAGAGAAAACATAGCAGGAAACATACTTGGATTGCCAAAGTTTGCCACCACACAGGTTCAAGCGCACAGCTACCCTGTTTGAGCTGAATGCCTTTGCACTTCTCCTACATCCAGTTCCTTCCGAAGGCCTGGAGATGCTGAAATGTAACCCTGGAAAAGCCCAGCACAGCCACAAGCCATACAGTTCAGCTCAGAAGAAACAGCAACAGGGTTATCCTCTCAAATTCACCACTGATGAAGGCCCTGTCTGTCCCTTCCCTGCTGGCCTAACCTTCTGGTATTCAACAGTGGAAGAGGAAAAGCTGTTTTAGCAGGAGCAAGAACTCAGTTCAATACTTGGCTACTGTGCAGAGGATAACTATCACTTGGAACCACACTTCCAACATACTTCTCCTTTTTGTGTCCCTTTCACATTTTCCTGCCTTTAATAACTGTCTGTCCAGTTTGTCCTAGCAGATTTCTGAAACTATTTGGGTCAAGTAATAACCACCAAACTCCAAGACTGCTGCATACAAGGCTCAAAAAAATCTAAGACATACAATTCATAAACTCTAATAAAAGGCTTTCTGTAACTTATTTTAGAATTGGTCACAGAAGAGTACTGAACTCATATATGCCAACCCACAATTAATTGCTTAATTGTTAATACCTCCTTTGGCTAAAAATAATGCTTGAGCCATTTTTTTACATCGAAATTGCTGTTGAAATTGGATGGGTTTCTCTTAGCCAAGAGAAATATATGTAAAATTATATTTTTGGTGAAGAGAGGCAGCATTAGGTTTCAGTGAGGGTTCAGTCTTGCAGGGAAACGAGAAGGGAACTTGGAAATTGCTAAGGCAAAACCTTTTAATTAGCCATTTCTTTTTTGCTGGATGCTGGGCTGTGTACCACAAGTGATATTACAACAATTCAACAGGCCTAATTCTAGTATTGATAATATTTGCAAAAAAATCAATCTCATTCTCTTCTCATTATTTCTGAACTAGATTATCACTCAGAAAGACTCTACACACCCAATTTGCTCTTTAGCAGTGACAATGCTGGTTTCCCAGCATTCCCAAGTGGTGTGATGAACTCTGGCCTCATAGGTTCATCTGTGCTCCTGGAAGCACCGTGCAAAGGTTCCCAGCTTGCAGTATCAGCCTTGCTGGGAAGCTAAACCATGTTATCTGCTTAGCTGTGGCACAGAGATTAGGCAAAAAAAAACACTCCTGGAGGGCAGAGTGAGACAACAAAATCAGCATTTTCAGGCTCTATTAGTATCTTGCCTCCTTAGAAAAGATCCCTGTCAGATGACCAGGGTTCAGAATTGCAAACAGATAGAACATGTGTGGGGTTTTAATAAGGTTTGATTTTATCTTAGATGAAAAAGACAAGGCATAGAATTATAATGCATATTTCAGACACAATGGCAATACGATAGTAAAAGGCTCCCAAGTTATAAAGTAGCTTGGTGGGCTTCCTCAAAAAGTGAGTAATCAGATGGTTGTCATATAATAAATTTTCCTGTCCTCACTTAGCTGTTGAACAATAAAATTATGTTAGAGGCATCTAACTGTATATACTTCATTAACATGATATTTTCAAAGAACAATAACACAATTTCTGTGCACTTGGAGAGAGGTAAATGAAAAATATTTCCTTTTGTTTTTTTACACTGTCAATTCTTCCTTCATTGGTGAGCCCAGTTACAAAGCCATGATGTGACTATGAATTCTTAATACTGCTCCCCAGGTAATTTGTACTTGGGCATTGTTTTCTTAGGTACAACTACATTAGGGAAGCACTAATGTTTTCACCAGCACAAGCACAAATGGCTCATGTCTTATATATTCTGGCTGAGAACGTGAAATCTCAAGGAATTATTTCAGTCCATGAGCAACCACTCACAACCTCCTAATATAAAAGCCTACATCATAAAAATGGAATAGATAAGAGACCAATTTATTTGATTACTTCTTTTTGTTGCCTTAAATTCCAGTAACTGAAGCTGGAAAGAACTAGACTCATGAAATGGCAAATAAGAAATGTTTACTGGACACTACACTACAACCAGGTTAATACCATAAAATGTAAGTGGAATTAGTCCTTAACCTAAGTTGCCTTTTCCTGTTTAAGATGACAGGTGATGAAATTCTGGATGCAAGATACTAGAGAACAGAAAGTCTCTATTTAAGAGAGATGTGTTGTCACAGGATTTCCATCATCTCTACCTCCCTCTCCAAGCCTTCTAACCCCCAAAGTGGGTAAGCACAGCTCAGACAAGGGATAAGTAACTCACACAGCATTGCTTTGTCCAGTCATACTATGCATACAATGAATGCAAGGCCCCCTCATTAGACAAGTACAGTAAACATACAACTTTCAGTCTAATCTTTAAAAACTAAAAGTTTAAAAAGTCCTTTCAAGTTACATCCCAAATAAGTATTTTCTAGCAGCTGAAAGTTGCATCAGGTAAGAGTGTTCACCCGTGTCAAGCCAGTGCTGGTAATTGCCAAATACTTGTGGACCACTGTGTGTATGAAACTCCTTTCAATCCCTATTCCCAAGTTCTTGCTAATTCAACTGTGAGGTCATATATCCTTGCAGTGCAACCACCACTGCTCAGTGACCCAGCCATGCTGCTGACCACTGTCCTTGAACTAAATCCTTGAGATACCACAGTGAAGCCAGATCACATTAAAAAATATCTTAGCAACAAAGAGCAGCTTGAGTACCTTTCCCAATAACTTCTGATTACATGGGTTATGCTGACACCCAGTTCATGCACACACTATCCCTTTTGTGCTTAGCCTTAGATATAATTAGTAAGAGAGCCCATAAAGGAGTTGCCAGTTTGATGACAGATTGTGTTGTCCTTAATTCAGTGCTGCCTCTATTCATGCTATTTACCTTCCAAGCAAACAGCCCACCAAAATGAAGGTATGATTAAGGCAAAGGCAAGAATGAGTTTAACACATGCTAAGAATGGATAATGGAAGAGGAAAGGTAGGAAAATAGAATCAGAGAATAGTTTGGGTTGGAAGGGACCTTTTAAAGGCCATCTAGTCCAACTCCACTCTGCAATGAGCCGGGACATCTTCAGCTAGAAGAATATATATCAGAAATGTTGGCCTTAGTCCAGCTGGTTATAGCTGGGTGGCTTCAACACATAAAAATAGACATATAAACATGAAGTTTCACAGTTTCTGCAGTTTTTATCATATTGTCATTATCAGGTGACTAGTTACCCCCAAATCTCAGTAGCTCTGGAAGGAGAAATTCTGAAGGACATGAAAGTGGAATGGAGATTGTGGGAAGGATGAAACACTTGGCAGTGTCCTCTTTGAACAGGGCTCCCAAGTGTGGTGGCAGCAAGGCAAAGATTACCTGTGTTTGTCAACTCAATTAAATGCATATTCTAGGTAAGAATTCTGTATCGCTCCTACTTACTGATTTTTATTTTATTGCATTAGAAGAAAGGATGTTAATCTTGCTCCATGCAAGAGCTCTTATATTGCCTTCAAGGACATTTGCAAGTATTGCTTTTAGTTTAAGAATACATTTTTATTCTCAGCATGTTGCTTCCTCCCCACCAATATTTCGGCTTCATCATTAAGTCATGAGCCATAACTGGTGAGAATCAGCTCTAGGCTGATAAAAAGAATTCCTACATTTTTTTGTCTCTCAGTTTACAAAAGATACTTTTTAATAAGATAGGAGGGTTACACTGAGAAATAATAATAAACTAGATTTACATTTTTAGTCAATAGAGAATGTGATGCATATATTATAGACCTAAACTAGGTAAAAGGGTATTATATCAAAGGCTTGTTAGTCTTCCTTTACATGCAGCCAGCTCTGTAGTGGGTTTTTCAGAGTATCATGGAGAATACCCAGCATCCACTGACAGCTTGAAATACCTCTAGAAAATCTGGCTCCTCAAAAAAACCAAATCGGAACAAACTATACCCAAAAAAACTGTTCCATTAGGAAATGTAATGAGCAAAAGAAGGGTAGATAAAGCTAAGATCATAACACAAAGGGAGTTATTTGGGGCAGAACTGTCCCATCTTCTGTGCACATACTGCCAGGAGATGGCTGGGATATTGCCACTACAAGGTTAAGTGTAATTGCCCCAAGACAGCAATTTTTTTTTTTTTTTTGTAGAATCCAGTATAATTCCTCCTAATTCTCCAATTGCCGAGAGAACTGGATTACTACTGCAGGCTCTCCTGTTAATTTTATGTCTCCTGATAAAAGAGACATATGTCTCCTGATAAAAGCAATCCTTGCCAAAGCACAGATCACTGTCACTGCGCTCACTCTTTCCTGAGCCTTCAACCTGAGTGATCTCAGGGCCTCTTTTTATCTTATTACTGCAAATTATTTCTTTAAGAGAATCACAAACACTCCTGAAGACAAGGTATTAAAAAGGTAATATGCCCAACACTCTGCGTATGGGACTCCAACCAAGCAATAAAACAGAAAAGAAAAATCCCTACTCTGATATTTAACATTGAAAGAGAAGGTTAATTCCAGTGTAGCTGCACAAATTAAAGCATAGGGCAATAGGACAGCAAGTTAATTCAAAGGTATTTTTTATACCAAATTACAAAAAATCCCCATGATTATGATTTAAAATCTGCTTCACTTGAAGGGTAAAATAACTCTAGTTCAGTTTTCAATCTTCCATCTTTTTTGCTACTTTTACACAAGTTCTCCATTGGATGAGGACAGCACAGAAATTTTTTTTTTTTGCTACTTTTTTGCTACTTTTACACAAGTTCTCCATTGGATAAGGACAGCACAGAAATTACATGGAAACTTTTCCGTGTTCAAAGTTTATATCTGCTACAACCAACATAAGTGGAAGAGAGATCAAGCAACAATAACACATCAAGGTGCTGCTAGAACTGTCACACATCTAAGAAAGATTCTCCTCAAAAACCAAAGTGTTTAAGGGGATCTTTATGGAAACACTAGATAAATGAAAATCACAAGAAGAAACACAGCCTGTGTAAGGTGACTTCAGAGGGACTCAAGTCATCAGAGGTTTGTACAGTTTATACTAAAAAACTGAGCAGACTCAGAAGGAATTTTTGACAAGTCTTCCATTGTTATTGCAGTAAATTTTATGGGTGGAAGCTTGAAGACAACTATAATCCCTCTGTTACAGGCAAAACATCTGAGGGTCAGCATTTGAGAAAGCTGTAGATGCTTCACTACTTGTCACAGCAGTAGATTGAATTATCATATCACAAAACATGGTAAACAGAATGTGCTGTTTACAGTGAGCTGGTGATGAAGAGTGGGAGAATCTGGCACAAGCAAAAGGAAGAAATAATTTGGATGGAAAAGTAATTGTGGAGCTCCCACAGAAAACTATCGCAGATGTTCTGGGTAATTTCAGATCTTGTCAATACAGAAACCCATCTACAACCAGACAAGGGGAGGAGGCTCATTCCCTACAGCACCAGGGGGCAGCCATGGTTGTCTTGGCTGCATGACATTAAAGAGGTAGAGATAAAGCCTTGCTAGGTTGGTTTGTCTGGGCTAATTTATTTTATTTTTGAGTTGTGGCACACACATTTCCTCCAACCATCTTATAGTGTACAGGTTAAACAGATCACAGGGTGATATTGAGTGTCTTTTACAAAGACCACAGACTGCTCCTAGAAGGAGCTGGGAATGTGGGAATAAGCAAGGAGGCTCCTGGATGATATTAGTCCAGGGACATCCAAACCGTTGCAGTTTAATCACAGCTATAATAATGACCTTACATGAGTAACCCAAGAGACACTCCAAATCCAAACAATAATTAAATTGGTAACATGCCAAAACAGAAAATGCAGTGTCAGTAGCTCAGCTGACGTATTTCAACCTGGGAATATTACAGGTTCAGGCTCTTCCATTTTGACTGCAATGGCCTATGAAAAGCATCAGTTAGCAGGCTAAAGATAAACACAGTATGCTGAGACTATACAATAAAATCAATACCAAAATATTGCAGAGTGAACATCAAAGGAACCTTGAAATATGGTGAAAGTTTGATAATTTGTGCAAATGCATTGTGTTCCCAAGTCACTGTTTTCAGTTCAAGCATGTACACACCATTCTGCCCCAGAACCCAGATTATTAAAACTGTTACCTTATTCACACCATCTGCCATTGCTTGCAGCGTTAACTCTCTAGGTCCATCCACAGTCTTCCCATTATCAGTTGGTCCCCAGCTGGCACTATATATATCTATGACTTGAGGCATATGACTGATGGAGGAAGCCTCAATAATGTCTGTCATAAACGGCTGGTCGAGCATTCGAATACCTGTAGTTTTCATCAACATAAGCATGAAATATCCATTACCCAGCACAAAATGTAATCTCAGCACCTGCAGAAGGCCACCAGTTACAGATATTTTAAGTCACTGGCAGTTTTACCCATTCAGTAATTCTACACTTGACATTCCCATGTCACCAGGGTGTGCTTACCCAGCAGGATGCCAGTATTAAACACCCAGCCACCAAGGCAGCACAGCCCAGACAGAAAAAGAACTTTATTGTTAGCTTTCTAATTACACCATATTTTCCATCTACTCTTTGAGAACACTTTAAAAATAACAGAATTCAGCAGTCTTAGAAATTCAGTGCTTAAATAATATCAATGGCATTTAAAATAAGATTTTGTAAGCTAGCAAAAAAGAGTAAGGTTCCCTCCCTCATCTAAGTTACATTCAGTTTTGTGTTCACATGTCATTAGTTTTTCAAGTAATTTTTCTATTTATTTGGGTGCATCTCCAGAATTTAATCAGAGGAGGGAAACATGCTACACAGCAATTTCCTGGAAAAATATTCTGTCATTCTACCAACGTTCTGTCAACATGCAGATGCAATAGCAAAATACAGCCAGCATGTGGAGGAAAAAAGCAAACTAAAACCCACTTCCTTTAACCATACTGCAGTAGAAGTAAAAGAGTTTAAATGATACAATCTTATGACATGTCAACTTCATAAAACCTTAAAGTGTTGACTCTAAGTGAGCCAGAGTGCAACAGACAGCAGTGCAAGCCCTTACATCCATCATGCCGCACACACAGGACAATTCCAGTGACAGCCAACCTGTCACGGCCTCTGGATGAGACCTGAGTAACCAGGGATTCATTCCAAGCTTTATTTGTATCCCTGAGTTGATGTTCAGCTTTTCCCAATGGTTTAGGACAGAGATTGGGCAGAAATCAGTGCCAAACAGTGTGAATGGCAATAAGGATCCTGATTTAGAAGCCAGTGGCTTTACTATATTCAATAGAAAACCAGTGTGTTTCAAATATAAGGCTAAAAAAAAGGTGGTATAAATTTCAAATAGAAATCAGACCAAAGCCGGATGTTCTTGATGGGCTAACTCAAGCTAACATGAAGTCAAACTCAATTGGTGAGAAATTGCTTCCCATACATATAAAATGCAGATCTGCAATCAACTTTCCATTCATTCTGCAAACATGACTCCAAACCATGACAACAGCAGACCCTCAGCTTTCATGGACCTCCAGTGCCACGGACCACACAGTGGTGTTGCCAATGCATATTGTCCTCAGGCAGGGAAGGCTGGCTGGCACTTCCAAAAACTTGAGGGGATTTTAATGCAAAGTGGATAAACACAGAAGATTATTTTTTGGCTGTTGGTCACCAGAAATATTGTCACACCGCTTGATTTTTAAGCAACCAGCTTGCAGTTGTAGAGTTATATCAATAATATGGACATGGTCCAGACAAAATCCCATGTCTCAATTCAGATTCCTTGAAGAGTAACTTTTGAAAGAATGTAAATTTTGTGGAATGTCCCATCCCTGAAGGAGATGTTACCCTTCCTGAAGAAAGGAGATATTTATTAGACCTGCCCAGCCAGTTACTAACTCTCACTGATATTTCTTGGGTAAGAGCTTAGCAAACATTGCTTGGTGCTCTTCTCTGGTGGAGATTCAGCTTTCAGTCATGTAGGTGACAGGTGAAATGTGGCCTTCCTCAGATTCTCCTGGCACTACAGTGAAACGGGCTGGCCAAGCAGAGCAGCACTGTCCATGTACACACACTGTGAACCATCTCCAAGAAGCAATGGGTGATGTTCTGGTGTGGATCAGGGAAAGTAAAGTGAAATTCATAAGCATCTATCTCTGCTTGCTGTACCTCAGTTCTCATCATGGAACTGTCTTAAGAGTGGGAAAACTGGATTACTTCAGATTCAACTAAACTGACACATGGTGTGGAGAGCCTAACTCACTCCAAGCACTGTATTCAGTATCTATGTACAGAGAAGAGCTTGTTAGAAGTAAAAATACCCAAGGTGTGGATGCTAAGTGCTAGGTACCACCTGTTTCATTCTCTGCATCTGCTCTTATCACTCTGCATCACTGTTAAAACAGAGGAAACCTACAACCACAGAGATATACAGCTCTGCAGGTCCTGCCCTGTGAGAGCCTAAAGAGTAAGAGCAGCATAAGATTTGCCTTTTCAAATGGTTTTTAAGTGCAGCAGGAATTGACACTTTACCTCCTGCAAAATGAGATTTGGCACAAACGATTCTATAGCTATGCAGGGAAGAAGCACTGAAAATCAGCATACAAACAGGAGCTGGTATATGAAGGAGCAGAGCTGCTTTTTTGCACTATTATTAAAAAGCCTTTATTTATAAGGCCCTTGATTGAAAAGGCAAAGCCAGGGAGAAATTCCTCTCTCCAGCTACTGTGAAAAGTAATAAATACATGGTCCAGCACCAATCTGCAGCCCGTCCTGGGCAACACCCTCAGTCTCTGCAGGAGGAGCTCTGCCTGAAGCACAGTGGGCTATTTACACCCTGGATTGCTACCATACCTGCCACTTTGGAATTGTACGCAACTCCCACACCGCAGATGTTGTTGTTAGCAGCAGCAGACACCTCTCCTGCACACCTTGTCCCGTGGCTGTGAAAAGGAAGGCAGAGAAACCAGATGAACCCCAGCTAATGCACATGCTGAGCTGAGCTGGATCACGGTGAGCTTGTTTTGCCTCAGTCAGCTCCCAGTGCTGCAGAGGAAAACCATTCAATGCAAAACTGTTGAGTGCTGAATACTGGCACGTGTTCATTCCTTGCTGAAGCAGGCAATATCCAGTTTCCCCTCTGCAGGATGAGTGAGGCTTGCTCTGAGGTTAACATGTATCCCTACGCTGCATTTAACTGTAAAGTTATTCAGGCCTTTTCATTTTAGCTTGTGAGACAGGTTCTGCCTCGTTAACAAATCTTAGCAGAAACAGCCCCTGACAGAACACCATAAATATAAAATCAATATTAGTTCCTTTATTTTTGTGTCTTGACACCGTGACACCCATTACTGTGAACCTTATGGAACAGTCTGGCTGCCTTTTTGCTGTCTGAACACGTACAAAGAGCATATCCCTGTCCACAACAGAAATGCTACAGAAAGAGGTGGATGCAATACCAAGCTGGAGTAGGAGAAGGGAGCCACAATGGTCGCTGCACTCCTCAGCAGCAGAGCTGCACATGGCTGGCCAGGCGCAAAGCCGTGGGACCTAAGGCACATGCATCCCTCTCAGCCAGTGCCTGATTCTCAAAAGAGCTGACAGGGTGCTCCAGCTCACAGAGCAATTGCTTTCTGCTCAAGTGCGAAAAGTCTGCTCTGATACAGAGGTCCAGGTTGACACATGGTATTTCAATAATACCTGGTGTCTATGAAGTGCTTTACAGCTCTTAACAGAGACTCTTTAGCTGTAGTGGCAGTTACTGGCACCACCGGCAGTGGCTCCTGCAGGAAGGGAAATTGCATTTTCCTTTCTCCTAATTCATCCTAGAAATTAAACTCAAGAGAAGAGAAATGCAGACAATATAACCTAGTTTTTAAGAAATAGCATAGCAGCAGGGAAATTACTGAAACCTGTGCTGCTGTCAGGGCTTTTTTTAGTCTAAGATGTTAAATCAATATATGACTCCATCCTACTGCTCACATCAATCCACTCTGAGCATTGAAACTGGCACTGATTCTACAACATGCTAAGGATTCGTGCAATTCAAAACGCTGTATTATAAAGGTTATACTGAGTATCAGATGGACCATCCTGGAAGGCAGCAAAACTGTTTTAATCACCTTTTTTCCCTCTCTTTCCCTTATGGGTGTCTGGCAAAGCTAAGTGTAACAATAAAAAGATAAGAAGCAAGACATACTTTTTCCTGCTCTACTTAGGAGAATATATTTTTAGAGGCAGCTCCATAAAGAGAGATGACAGAAGATCTCATCCACTTCCTTTTACAAAAGGGGCAGAGAAGACAGAAATACAGATTTCTTATTCAGCTGCTACAGAAATTTCTATCAACAATCAAACAACAAGATTTTCTCTCACGATCTTGCTCAAGGAAGTGTGACAGAAACACAACATTCATTGGTAGGTGCTAGCAATGCTAGGCTTTCATTATCTAGTCACCTATGGGCCAACTACAAGGCACAGAGAAGAATAAATGGCTTTGTTCAAAATTGGTTTGACTAATGCTGGGGTGCAAAACATCACTGATGCTGCCAGATTACAGTGAGAAAAACTGTATTAGGACCTTCCTGACAAAAAAGTTCTACCAGAAGGTCTTCTCCCTGTCCTGGCCTCTCCAGAGCAGTGGCCCACACAATGGAGACTGTAAACAGGCCTATTCCAGCAGCTCAGAGTTTCAATATTGTGCTGCTGACTAGAGAGAAAAAAAAATCACTTACGAGTTCATGGAAATGCATTTGGTTGAATTATTAATGGCAAATAGCAGACTTTTCCAAGTCAGCCCTATTTGCTGTTCATGTATCATTGATAAACCTTTGTGGTTTCTATGAATTGACTCATGTCAGAAGAACAAATCACAGCCTTTCTCTACAGTGTTCACCTCTTCCCTATTTCAATATTTAACATAGGGGGATAAAACACAAAAATATTTTCATCTGTGAACAAGCTACTTCAAAGGTAAAGCATATATTAGCAAGTAGAGCAAGTCTTGCATAAACTTTATGTAAGTGAACACATTTTATGTGAACATGCATAGAAAAAGTAAGGAGGAGAAGTGGATTTAGTTGAAAAACAGTTTTGCATACTGTATTTTAAAAAATACCTCTATACTAGCTACAAAAATTTCACTCTCCGTTGTCTTTGAAAAGAATTCTGTTTTAAAATCCACTGCCAATGGTCCTGTGCGTGCCTCCTTACTGATGTCTTTTTGAAAGCATCAGAGGTGGCACAGATTTTTATTGAGGTACCTTTTCATCTGCTTTGAAATGCTTCTGCAGACAGCAAAGGACAGGACCCATCCATCCTATCTTCAGCTGTTTGCAGGGGAGGGCTATGCAGAGCTGCAGTCTCAATAGATGGGACCATCTGCCTTTCTTGACCAGTTTAGCTGCTTGCATTGGGCAGCAATTAAACATGCAGAGCTCAGATGGACACTTTGTGGGGCAAATGCAATCCCCTTTTTACTCACATGACATTGTCAGTCTCTAAGCATTATTTACAGAAGGGGAAGCATTCTCCTACTTTGGTTTGGATCCACAGTTAGCAAAAGATTCTGACATCTGAAGAATATAGGTTTCCAAAGTAGCAAAAAATTTTTTCCCTGCTAACTCATTAGCTGAGTGAGAGAACAGAGAGAATACAAAGGCCATAGGAGCAGAGATAATTACTGGTAATTTAGATCAGGGCAGAAATTTGTAATCTCATTGCCCTGAGATGGAAAGCCCAAGTTGTGCCTTCTGCATGTTCACAACATGAAATCAGACGGTAGTATGAGGCCACTAATTCCTATGGCTACCTCTTCACTGCAGAATGTGGTACATGCCAAGGTACTGAATGTGGTTCAGAAGGAGAGGGTGTTCAAAATCAGTGAGTTCCCAAAGTGGTTCTTAGAAAACACTGAGTTCTGTGGGGCTGCCTCTTGTTTTGGGAACAGGGCTTGATTCAAGTTCCTTCACTGCTCCCACTGCTCCTCAGGCTCAAGCACAACTCTGTTCCACGTTGAACCAAGCGTACACTCTCCTGCTGGGTCCCCAAGCTGTGGATCTGAACACAGTCAAACAGTGAATACAGCAAACATGAGAATAAACCCCTTGGCTGCTAAGCCATCTATGGGCCTCTGCCCACAGCAGCAGCTGAACTGCCTGATAGCAATTTCCTGCCTGAGGCACCACCCTTCCCTTCCAAAAACCACCCTGCATGGTTTCATAGGCCAGTGGCTGTTAGATGGACAGGCCAAAGTGATTCCAGCAGTCTTGCAAAGCCCCAAATGGAAGGGGAATTTGTGCTTACAAACAGAGCAGCTGTGAATAATGGAATACTCCATAAAAAACCTCTCCTATTTATTCTTAAAGTCTAATTAACACATTCCACATGCAGCTGGCAGCTCACAAAAGCCCCTTAGTGATCACTCCTCTGCTTCTTGTTCCACAAAACACTTGAATTGCTCACATAGAAATGTATTTTTTATGGAATATGTTCTTTATCCTATTTTGAGTCTGATCCTTCTGCATGCATAAAATTCGATGGGAGAGGCATTACTGGCTGTGCAAAATGGAGCCTTTATTTCAGGTTTCTCTCAATAGATATTCCATGTAATCATGGCCTATCCAGATGCACCTGTGTAGCTATACGTAGGGACAGACTGTCAGAGGCAGACAGCTATTACCTACCAGTGACACTAATTCAGGAGTCAGAAGCCATGGCAAGAGCTTATAGAGGAGTATGTCAGCTCAATTAACAGAATAGAAAAGAAATACACAGTAGTCACAGCTACTCCTGGACAGCTGGATATGGAATGCTCGTTTGCATTTTAACCTGCAGAAAAATAAGAATCTTGCATCTTAAATCCTTCCTGATACTATGAAGGCAGGAAAGGGATGCTCCACTGAATGTGTTCCTCCCCTGATTTACCTTGCAAGACAGAAAATTCCGTCTTGCAAAAGAAATCTGAAGGTTCATCGTATCATAGAGTGGTTTGGGTTGGAAGGGACCTTAAAGATCACTTAGCTCCAATCTCCCTGCTATAGGCAGGGATGCCACCTATGAGATAAGGCTGCTCAGGGCCCCATCCAGCCTGGTCCTGAACACTTCCAGGGATGAAGCATCCCAGTATGACTAACGTTCATTGACAAAAAATGGTATACTTCCTAAGTATCAATTTTATTTTTTTTCTGAAAAGAAAGAACAGTAAAGGATATCTGCAAAGTAATTTCTCTGTGGTTTTCCTCCTCCTATTGCTGACCTGAACTCTCCATTCCCCCAAGAAACAGAGGAAACTGATGCAGTTCTATGACAACCTGAATCATGTTGTTCTCAATTATCACAGATTGGGTCACAAACAATAGTGCTGCTCACCCTCAATGCTTCACTGAAGTGCTTGAAGTTAGCCAGGGGCACCTGGGACCAGAGACAATAACCCCTGCCACATCTGGAATGTTTGAGGTCTATTCAAAGAGACTTTGGCATGTAACTCTCCCTCCAGATTGCAAAATGGGCCCCACTATAAAATACTTGATAGCAGCAGAATCAGTGTTAATGGGACTTGGCAGAACATACCCAAATTTATGAAGTTCCACACTGAAAACAACAAAAGCTACCATTACACACTAAAGCTAATTTTAATTTTCTTCCTCTCCAGAGCTAAGTGGTATCTTTCTCCTAAAAAGATCCTTTGCATAAATAAAGCAAGAAAGTCAGCAGACCTTCACAAATTAGAGCCCTAGTCTTTCTGTGACTTTCCATTCACTAACTGGATTCATCCTACTTTATAAGTGTCAGAGGTCCTTTCACAAAATGAAGCAGAAGTCTCATTGAGATCTTGCTTTGGCCGAAAAATTGCAGGACTACAAAGAAGGACATCACAGCTCCTAACTTTGTTTAATCCATTCCAGGAAGCCCATATCTGAGGTAGAAGCACAGCTGCTTCTTTGTTGTGTCACTCTGACAGAACTACAATTGATTTCTTTAGAAATAAAAACAAAAACCCCCATCCAAAACTAGGAGACCATCCAGTCATCCTAAGTCAGAGATGAAAACCACATCAAATAGGCCTGAAATATTTTTTGATAAGCACTCAGTCTGAGCCCTGAAATCTTTAAAAAGTTTTCAACAAAAAGTTATGTAGCCATCACTTATCCAAACAATCAAAAAATATACTTTTCTGGAGCAGCAACTTCATTTATAAACTATAAACCTAAAAGAATGATGTTGTTAATAACCTCTAATTTTCAAGCAGCAGTGAGACTGCAGTGTCTGTTCTGTGATGATTGAATTTAGCAGAAAACAGACATTTCACAAAAATGCAGAATTTCTTACACAAACCAAAGTGAAGAGCAGGCTGCCCACAATCCATTTACCTGTTAAACCAGTCATCTGTATAGCGGGGATAGGGGTAGGGATCATTGCTGCTGAAGTCATAGCTGGCTTTGGCATTCTACAAAACACAAGGAACACAGAAAATCAGCTGAAGAACAGACATGAAGTGAAACACAAATTGAATGAAAAGCTGAGAATCAATAGCAAACTGCCCTCTTCATTCTGCGAGATGTATCTGGACAGAAACCAGTCCCTACAGTGCTGTGCCATTTCCCATTTTCCACACCAGCAAGCCTAGGGAACAATGCTTTCTGGCATGCAAAGCCTCCTGTAGACCAGTGTGGTCAATTGTGAGGTGGTGTGAGAGATCAGGTTACTACTGGGCATCAACATCAACACTGACAAAAGTATTCTGGTATTAAACTATTTGGTGTGGCAAAGCAAAGGTTAAATCCCATTTTCCAAATGGTGGTGGAAGTGACAAGACACCTGGGTCTTCCACAAAAGAAGTATTTTTGAAAACCTTCTTTGTGATACCACAACAGTAAGATTTCTACAAGCATTTCAATGCCTAAGAATGTAAATTTCTCAAAATTCAACTGTGAAAACTGCATTAATGGCCAGCACATATACCCGAAAATCTCTTCGCATATTTTCTCATTCCTTTAGTTGTCTGAACAGCTTCACAAATGTGGCTTTCAGGCACTTCTCAAAATGTCATCCCATGTCTCTGCTTTCTGTATAAATCTAATCTATTCGTGACTTGTCCTATCAGCAGTTAAGGAGACTCAGCAACTTTTTGATCAGAAGCAAATAGAAAGTTTCAGAAAGTCAAGTGCCATCTCCTTTTTTCTCTCTTAATGAAAAAATAAAGGGTGTCTGAAAATTAGGCTTTTAAAAATATTTAGCAGTTTCCTCTCAAGTGTATGTTCATTGAGTTTATGTTTTAATAATCATCATATTCAAGGAACTGAATTATGTTAATTCTCAATTAATGTGTACTTGTATTCCTTTTAAGATTTGGCTGAGCATGCTATTGAAGATAATTTGAGATTTGTGCATGAATAGCTTTGCTCCTAAAAACATTCCCTTTCATCTGAATCTCAGTTCCTGAGATACAGGAATAGACAGTCCATTGGTAGCACCCAAGTTTTGGATTCAAACCCTTAAATTCCCAAAAACTTGTTCCAGGATGAAATGAGAATAACATTGCCCTTGATACTTAGAGGGCAAAACTAAGTGTCTTTCAAGTGGGGTTTTTTGGGTGGTCACTTCAAAGCCTGGTTGCTTATATACAGCACAGACAGTAAATATTTTGCAGCATTTAAATGGAGCAGAGATTTTCAGACTGGCTCTCAAATGACTTAATGCTGTCTTCCAGCTCAGAGATTAATTTCTTCTTGAGATCCTTACAGATCTCTCCATATCTCCACGCTAAGGCCCTGATTTTCAGTCTGAAGATGCCTTCCAGTCATGTCAGCTATAGCTACAAATTCTCAGTGCTTCTAAGTCTTTGTGCCCAGGTGTCTGGGTAATTTGCTTCTTTTAATTACCCCAACTGCTTATACAGCACTTTGAATGGCAGAGGTTTGCATGAGCTAAGAGTAAACAGAACATCACTTTTCAGCCAGGGAAAAAAGGGGAATTTGACATTTGTCTGTAATTCATGAGTAGTACTGAGAAGGTGGACAAGCAGTTATTTTTTACTACTTCTCATAATTTAAGAAATTTAAATTACTGAGGGGGAGACTTAAAAGCAGCAGAAAACAAGTACTTTTCCACAGAACATTTAATGAGTTACAAAATTCACTGTCATAGATACCACACAGGCATACTGCCAACTTCATATTCACTCAGAACTTCTGCTTCCACTCTAAAAATATTGTACAAATGAAGATTTAAACTCAGTCATGTGTCAACTGTGTTTTATTTTCCCATTTAGTAGAAATGCAGTCCCACTTACATACCCTAAGCTCAAAGGGGGTCTGGTAAGGCTGACTTTTCAGGACATCATCAAATATGCAAGCACCTTGTATCAACCACTTTCGACTCTAGAATTCCCCTGTGCATAAATTAAGGCTGAAAAGCCCTTCTAGCTGTGCTGCTGTACCACTTGTGTTCATAGCAGTAACAGACAAAGGGATTCCAGCCTGAATGATTCAGACACCCTATAGCAAACTGCAGCCCTACTGCAGACCCCAGGTAAGGCAGCTTATGGAAAGATACCTTTAGGCAGGCTATAAACCAAGTTGTTTAGCCGGATCATTTAGCTCTCATTTGCTTCATTTTGGATCACAGCACTCATAGGAAAAAGATAACTAATGGAGGGGGAACCCTCGACAAAGGGCAAAATTAAGAAGTCTTGGAAAGAAAACAACTGCTAACTGAGCAATTTATCTTTATTAGGGTCTTTGAGAAAAGACTGTGAGTTTCAGCATTGTGAAGGAATATTTCACACACTATGGAAGCAGTGAAATTGATAATGAAACAGCAGAGAGAAGTACAAATGGACTGCTTCAAGTTCCTAATTTAAAGAATAAATCCAAAAATATCTAAGCCTCAGCTTTTGTTAATTTTTTTTAAGCTAAACTAAGAAATTAAACAATTTTAGAATTGTACCACAAAGGGAACTGCTTGAGTGGACAGCTTAAATATTTCATTTTGTGTTTTGTGAAGTGAATATTAAAATCTGTGTTTTGCCATTTTCCTCCATAGGCTGGAATCCCCAGTAGGCAGCAAGAGGGAGTTTATTGCTAACATGGAGAATTAATTAGCATAGGAACCTGTGAGGTTGCAATCAAAACCAGTGCAGATGAGGATCCACAATAGCATGCTGAAATGGGAACACTTTGCTTTTCTACTCTGATGATTCAGTGCCCTGTTTTCTTGCCAAACTAGTCTACTGGCAGTTCCTTCTCTTCGACTTGAAGTGTTTAACACTTGATTTTCAATATCTAAGGTAGTTGCCTGGTTTTCAACCTCGGCGAGAACTTGAGCCTCCAACCTCAAGCACTGGTCTGGCCTTAGACCAGTCATTAGCACTGGGTGTTACAATGAGGTGAATCTAATCCCTCATGTTCAATCAAAATCAGTTCATTGCTGCAGAGTGATTTGATGTCTATCAGTCATTATCTATACACAACTACATATAAATAATATCTATTATATAATAAAAATGCTACTACAGAGAGGAATGGTATTGCTCTTTAAGGAATATCTCTATTTTTGCTTTCTAGCCTCTACACCAAACAAAATACTAACAGAAGAGTATCAGATCCGAGGATGAGACCCTTTCAATAATTTATTAAGTAATGGCTTGTATACATGACACAAATAGATTACTTTTGCCTCTGTATAAAGTTCTGCTTTCCTTAAAAATAACCTTAGACTAAAATTTCCCAAAGAATTGTCTTCTACCTTTTAAAACACATACAGTAAAATCATCTGTGCAAAAAATTCATTATGCAAAATATGACACTAACAATAAATCAGTTGTCCCGTGAGTTGTTCAGCACTGTAATAAAATTATGTACCTTGAATAATGCAGTAAGCCCATAAATTTTTGTCTGACTTGAAAAGCTTCTGCAGTGTAATTCACATACATTTTCCTTTTTCCCAGTAAGTCAAGAAATATGCCTATGCTCACATGCTAGTGCAGGAGACAAAGCCACATCCCACTGGTCACAGGCTGATTCTATTAATGACATTAAAGTCCTGTACTAGATCTGAGGCAGCAAGATACCTTTTTTTTTTTGTTTGATTTCTTTACTGATCCAAAGAGAAAGCAAAGCCATGAACTCAAATTACAACATAAAACATCTCAGGGAAACTGTACTAAAATAAGTCTGAAGATCATGTGGTGGCAAAATGAAATTCAGTTTTGTACACACAGGCTTAAATAAATGGAACATTCTCACCAAAAGGTGAAAGAGGAGACAACATGTTTAACCTAGGAGAGATGCGGCAAGGCTTAAAGATCATTAACAAAAAACCAGATACACTGCTGCTAAGTAGGCCATTGTACAATAAGCCCTCTCCTCTCTGCCATGGGAAGCACACTTTTATTTTGGTTTGGTTTGTGGGGTTTTAAAATGGAAATGAAAAAAGCCCTGTAACTTTTTAAATGCCTCTGCCTCTATAGGAACTAATGTACATGTCCTATATTTCTATCCAGCAAATTCAGTGCTGGTTTGAAGACCATGTAAACACCAAGAATATATCCACAAAGTAATGGGTTTTGTTCAAAGATATTAACCCTAAAAAGCAAATTCACAACTGGTGACATTTGCTATGTCTCCCCAGAAACTGTATCCTCTTACCCACTTCTTATAGGTACATCACGAAAGTAAAAATACTGAGCCAGACAACACAAGCCAGATCTTGAATAATAAGACAGCAGCACACTTCTCTGCTGTTCTTTTCAAAACAGCCACAGAATAATAAATCAGAACGTTATTTGAAATTGATGGAGTTGTGTCCTGGGTCCAGAATAGTACCTGAGGTGCCTGTAAGCCCTCCTGGTATTCCAGTTCCAGGTATTCAGTACAGGCTCTACTTGGCCACAGCATGAGCAAGTAAAGAGCTCACCACAACAGTGATTTAATTTTGTAGTTATTACCGAAAAAACCTTCAATTTCCTCAACAATCACCAAGCATCTGGGTTAGGCCAAAGGAAAAACTAGTGGAATTATAGTCAAAAGAAGATAAACTGACTGCAAACAACAAGTTTCAACTGCTTCATTTACAACATTTAAAATTGTTGAGCTTATAAGATATAAGAATTCTAATAATCCAGCTTCAGAGTTTATAGGAAGACAAATCGGCTGTCTCCCACTTCTTATCTAACAATTTAATTTGCAAAGCTGAAAGTTTTCCAGTTCTTAGGTTTAAAAGCAAACAAACAAAAAGGCAGTTGAAAAAAACATGGAGTCTCACTTTAACATTTGCATTTATCTTCATTAAGGTAGCATTATTTTTAAAGTTACAGTTATGAAGACAAATAGCTTTGCTGAGGTCATATCACATTGTATTCTTTTTCTATATTAAACAGATTTCTTTGTCACGTAACTGATGATCCTCTCTACAAATCACTTGGCACTACAATGTCACACAACCACTTATTTTACTTTTACCACAGTAATGGCCTTCCTATTTCCCCTGCAGACAAAATGAGAAAACCAGCATTAGTTCCACTGCTGGCTGACACTCCCCAGCATGTGAGCATCTTTAAAAAAAGGGGTGGAGTAAACACACTTTTTATTTCACACAGGGTAAAGCACACAGGCAGTACAGCAGTGCTACAGATTTACCACCCAGGAAGATCTAAGCACAGCTCTTTCCCAGCTCTGAAGAACCGGAAGGAAATCAGAAATTAATTCTTAGGTACCAAGATTGTCAGGTGTTTTCCCAATGAACAAAATGAAAGTCCAAATGTATCCAGCTAATTGCCATCTAACCCTGTGGGTGTTTGCTAATGCTTAGCTCAGATGTGTATAGTCAAACAGGACCAAAAAAATGGGAATCACAAAGATTCAGAGAAAATGTTATGTTGGGCAGAATTTTTAGGAGGTAGAGAATTTTTGCAATCAATTTTTAAAAATGAAACCAGCTTATTGAAATACCCTCCATTATTTTCCCCTGCATCTTTACCTGACATAGGAAAAAAAAAAAGAAATTGAGGCAGACATCATGAGACTTTACTAAAAAGAAGCAGCCAAATTAATTTCTGTTTATAATAAAAACACTGCTTCATTATTCACCTCTTGGCATTCTTAGCCTGCTCCACAATTTTTAGTTTTAGCATTCCATTTTATTAAAAACCTGGCCCACATTCCTCTTCCAATGAATAGTTTTCCTCTTCAGATACTTTGATTATGCATTAGTTTGACCTACTGAAGTTGAAAAACTAATAGAGGTATAAAGCTGGCAGCAGAGAAATGAGGTCCAAGTCCATTATTCTTAGTTATGTCCCTGTAAAAAATAGCTGACAAGCCCATCGCTACATAAAATATGTGCTTGCTGGGCACTGAGCTGCAGTAAAGGTTGTGTTTGCAATGTTTTGATGGCAGCCAGCACTTAGAACCTCTTGGAAGGATAAGCAGGAAGGGACCGGGAGCTTAACCATCTTGCTCCTGCCCATGAGCCCAACATCTAGCAAAATCTGCCATGGATTCTTCTCATCAAACATAGCAAGATCCAGATCACACCCAGCATCAAGGTCTCTTAAGTGGCATGTGGGGGATTAGGGAGATTTATTTTTTTTTCATCACTGTAAGAAAACCTATAGCTCACAGGCTGCAATACAAACTCAGCAATCCTCCAAGTCAAGCCATTTAGCATGACATGGTCTGGCAAGAAGTGGTTCACTTATGGAGAGCCAACCTTTCCCTATTGCAGCATGTGATCAGTAGCACTGGCAGCCGCATTGCAGAGTCCAAAAAAAGCTGACAATTATCAGCAATGCTCACAGCAAAATGCAGCATTACTGGACTTGTGGTTGCAATGGCACTCAGAAAACAAATATGGCAGGTTGTTAAAGATGACCACTTATAGAAGCTACCAACCTATTGTTACAGAATGGCCAAACTGGACCTTTGCAAAGAGGGAAATCAAAGTGGCTTAGGTGGTTTGGGGGGTGACCTACAACAGAGAGACCGGGTCCATGTGGGTTATGGAGAGGGGAGGACAGGGAAAGCTAGTTTGGTGATGCAGAGGAACTGAAAGTGAAAGCAGACAAGACAGAAAACTAGTTGGTTATTTTCCTTCTCATGAAAGGCTTCTCAGCTGACAAGAGAACTGTTAACAACCACACAGCCGGTGTTTCACCTAAATTGCATGAATATGTGTCCTAGGGTGACTTTATGATGCTTGTATCCCCATTCGTGTGCTCCGTTTATGCTGGATATTATGTTCTGTGCCTTCAAGACTGGCTCTGGAGAGTGAAAGTTTTGTTTGGTTTCTTATCAGCCTGCTCCCCCACGGCTGGCGGGACACAGAAACAGGGCAGTACATGGTGCTGCTTTTGCTTTTTGCTTTGCTTTTCACTTTGCTCTTGCTTCTGCTTCGCTCCTGCTTTGCTCTTGCTTTTCGCTTCTGCTCATTAGTTAGTTTAGCTAAGCAGTCCAAATTTTCCCTGGACTGTTTTTCTTTCCCTTTCTTGGAACCACTCGAGCCTGCTCTGGACTGGGACCTGGGGAACACCGGGAGTTTGAACCTTGTGGCCTGCAGCAGCTACCCCAGCACCGGAGGGACTGATAACAGAGCGACCACCCCCAAGAGAGACTTTCTGAATTTGTCATCTTTTTCAGAGTAGTGAAAAAGCTTTGTCATCTGATATTGTTCATTTTGTGTGCTGGGGGGTGCTGCGCCTGGTAAGTAAACAGGTTCTTTCCACTTCTCTCCAAGGAATCTTTCCCGAGGGGCCTGTGAGTTTGCTTTCTGGAGGGGCCCCCTTTTGGAGGTTTCCTCCCAAATTTGCCCTAAATCAGGACAATATGGAAGATAAATGAAGACATAAAAGTGACATTGTAGATGAAGCAAAAGGAGATGAAAATTTCAAAGAGACTCAAAAAACATAATGCAAACTATTACCTGCATTTCTTCTGTCACAAAAAGCAAACACAGCTTGATGTACAATCCTTAAGAGTTAAAAGGTCTTGAAGACCTGTTGCGTGTTATTTCAGTTTTAAGCTGACCTCATTAGTATCCCAGGGAAGAATTATAATGTGACTTAATTCCTGTCAAGACATACTGGGCTCTCAGGAATTTTAATGCACCAATTTAGATTTTCTGGCATTAATTAAAGTTTGCATTGCTCATTCCATGTGAAACCACCTAAATCCAAACTTACAGAGCGAAAAGGTGGAATCTTCAGAATGTGCTCATGTAAATCCACACATACTAAGTTTTTCAAGTATTTAAGATTCTAAATAGTACATGATCATTCCAGGTTCTTCTGTTAAAGATTAGTATATTTGGTCATAGCTAATGTATTCACAGCAATTTACTGGATGTTAAAATTTAAAAAGTGTCCTAGACATCATTAGATGACTGACAGAAAGATCCTCAACTACATCTGTCAGACACAGTATCATGGTTGACTGATCCTGCAAATGAGTTAAGTGCCACTGAATTAAAGTGATTTCATTTCTCACAGGAAGGAATTCTAAAAATCATCTGATAGCACTGAAATGATTAAGTCCTTGAACACAGCACAGTCTTCATCCTCACCTTTGTACATATTTAAAGATTCACCTCATTTAACAAAAATCAGAAAATTATTTGCCTGAAAAACATTTCCAACCCTTCCCAATCTGCATCAATGTTTACAAATAAGGACAGCACAGGGAACGTGTGACTGAGGTATCCATTACCATATACATTTAAGTTTCACCAAAAAACCAGCTATACAGTACTGGAAGTAGACAAAGTTTCATCAAATACAAGCTCCCATTCCACAGGAAAACATGCTATCCCAGGCAGTCATGTTTCCACAGCCCTTGGTATCATTATTTGCTCTGCTGAAGTCTATGCCTCTCACTGTTATGCTTAAAAAATAAAGGCAATGCACAGTAGAACAAACTGCTGTTTACATCATCTGTCAAATTGCTGATTTTAACACAAAAACTACCATTGACTTCAATGTGGCCAGCATTTTATAAGACACTGTGCACTGCTATTCTGTTCCCTGGTAAGAGATGTTCATTATGTATATTGCTTCTATTGGGAAAGAAACAGAAATTGTGAACATTATACTTAAATCAAAGCAATCTGAAAGGGGTTTACATAGCTGCCAAGAAATAAAATATTAACATGAAGAACATAAATGCATATAAATAAAATCAAACAATGCAAAGCAAATAACCATGCCAAGATGAAGTGCCTGTAGCCATGATATTTTCTGAAAAATTCTTTCCTTAGGATTTTTTTTCCTGAGAAGCTGAGAGGCCTCAGGAACAAAATGTAAACAATGATTATCTGCTGCTGTGGAATGCAACAGGTGGATCTGTGATTGGTCTCATGTGGTGTTTCTATTTAATGTCCAATCACAATCCAGCTGTCCAGACTGTCTCGGTCAGTCACAAGCCTTTGTTATCATTCTTCTTTTTCTATTCTTAGCCAGCCTTCTGATGAAATCCTTTCTTCTATTCTTTTAGTATAGTTTTAATATAAGATATATAATAAAATAATAAATCAAGCCTTCGGAAATATGGAGTCAACATTCTCATGTCTTCCCTCATCCTAAGACCCCCAATGAAGACCACCACAAGTGCCAGGATGGAAAAGACTGAATTCATTTCAAATTAACTGAATTAAGTTACAGGTACAGTGAAGGAGAGGTGTTTAAAGTATTGGTGAATATCTGTAGCTTTATTTACTGTATTTAGGTCATTTTGATTACAAAAAAAGGGCACTACTTGTAAATTCCAGGTCTCCTACACTCTTTTACTTTGCAAGACTGGCTTATCCAGATGGTGTTGGGGAAGATGAAACAGGAAAGCCTTATAAATATGATTGCCTGGCAAAAGATTTTGAGAATATAGAAACTCTAAGCAAGACTGAAATGAAAGCAAGCTTTGAAATACCTTAGTTACTGAACAACTGGAAAACAATGGTGTGGCCGGCTGAAAGTAATCCCCTTTTGATGAAACAATACCCTCTGCCTGCAGACAGGTCCAAGGGTCAGAGCAGACCCTAGTAGCTTAGCAGAAGGGGTCCAAAGAGTAGTTCTTAGTGTTTAAAATGTAACACAGTAAGATAATGTAGTGATTCTTATAGGCTGTATGTAAATGCTATAGGATTTGTATATTGTACTAGATTGGTTAGTGAGAATTAGAATATTCAACACAGAAGAAGATTTATTGTATTGTAACGGGAACCTCTCTCTCTTACCCTTTTGCTCTTTTACACTTTTGCTCTTTTGCCCTTTTACGCTCTTACCCCCTCATCCTCTCTACCCCTCTCTTCTCTCGGGCTTACTCCGAGCTGCAGCTGGAAGCTCCCAGCAGGGCCCTGCACCCACGCCCTTTGCAATAAACCACAAATTCCACGACCTGGCTTCAGAGATCTCTCGTCTCCATCCATCCCAACCGTCCTACCCCCAACACTCCTAGAAGAGGAACTTGGCCAAAGCTCTCCTTTTAAAAGTTGAAAGTCCAGTAGTTAAAAGTGGGGTTGTGACTTTCCTTGTCAAAATCACCACTGGGCCCAAAAAACTCTCCCTAAACCCCATGAAATTTTGATGAAGCTTTGTGAGGGAACAGTGCTCCACACGCACCATCTAATTCAGACTTCCCTGGTGATACCTTGGTAACCAAAAATAACTACAGCATGAATTTTAATTAAGTTGCATCTAAATGTTGGTGGATATTCAGGGATTTCCACACCGGTTAGAGTCTTAAAAAATATCAGCAGCTAAATAAGTATTCTTTGAGAAACAGAAAATTAAGGCTTTCAAACGGAAAAATCTTTAAAAATTGTTTGGGCCATTTTCAATGCAAAATGTATTACTTTCATTCTGGGGAAAGGAAATCTCTTTTTTTCAATTTGTTGAACTTGATTTTAAAATTACGTGGTGTTCACTGCCTCCAGGGACCATGTGTCTGACCCTCTTCTCCCAAGTGCACCAAGCACCAGAGTGGGATTTGATTGCTGCTGTTTTAATTCAGCACATTCTGGATGTCAAATATTTAAAATTAGGTTGAACTGATACAAAATAAAAATATTTCACTTTCAGTTTCCCATGGACACTTTAATGTTATAAAAAGGCTTACTTGGAGAAACCCTAGAGAGAGACACAAGCCAATTCCAAAAACATCGGCTAGAACTGATGCAGAAATGTCATCTGCTCTTTCATCCTTGTGCATTTCTCATTTCAACAATCTTCATTTACTTTCCCTAGATGATGCTTTAAGTGAAAATTAATACTAGTGCTTTATGATTAAAGCAATTAGCCACCTTACACTTCCTCAGTGTGCAACTGATTAAGTGCATTGGTTATAGAGAAAAATAAACGCTGCAGACAATGAGTGCTTGTTGGCTTGCACAGTATGTATCTTTGGCACCATCTCACATTGCTTGCACACCAGGCATGTATTTAACTTGAAAATTATCCCTTTCAGGTGGTTCTAATATAGAATAGAGCTGGAAACTTCTTGCTGCATACATTGATCAGAAAATAATAAAGGTCAAATGCAACTACAATATGTGAGTACCTTTTGATTCCAAAGGAACAGTGTTTTGAGGCTATTTTATAGCCAGCATAAATCAGTGCATCCCCCTGGAGAGACCAATATCAGTGGCACAGTGCCAACTCCAGCTGCATGGATGCTACTAATCACTAAGCCCCATGTCTTGTCAAGCATTCAGGGTCATAGATCTCTAAAAATGGGCTTCAGCAAAGCCATTCACATAACAACTTTCAGTAGATGAAATCCAGCTTTCAGCTGTAAATACAGCTCTGTGACACAAATCATCTCCCCTTAGGGCAATCACACCTCCCTCACAAGTCACAGCCTCTTTTGCAGAAAAAGCCTCTTTCTGTGCCCTCTGGCCATATGAAATAATCCAGAGGAGAAACAGTCTTTATGATAAAGCCCCGATCTTGGTCTTATCAACCAAACAATGCAAGGTGGTCTGGAAACTCAGTCCCTCTCGGAGACAGAGTGCCCGAATACCCAGTCAGCTCACAGCCGCCGCAGGCTACGCTTAGCAAGCTCAGTGATTGTCAGCACTTTTGTGATTATCAGCTCTCTTAGGACTTCAACTCTTTGCTTGCTCGCTAGGGCACCTTGGCTGAGGCAGAAGCAGACACGAGAGAGGAGAAGAAGTCCTGGTGGCTCCACAGCGATGATTTACTGGGGAGGCTGTGAAGGGTTCCAGTGATAGCTCTTCTTCTGTCGAATGGGCTAAAACAGCCCCTTTTTATAGGGTATAGGGGGATCCAAACTTGTCCAATAGTAGGGGTCAGGGAGAAGTGGCCTATGAGGTTACATAGATAAGCTATGGGGTGGGGGATCGAAGACAGGAGCTTATTTTGCTGTCTCATCATGATTCAGCAGTTCCTACTGTTACGTCTCAATCCTCCATGGAGATCTCACCAGCTCCACGGGGTCTGCTACAAGCCTTTGCATTCTTTCTGCTGTTCCATCTTTTTGATTAAGTGGAAAGCTAGAGATTACGATTACAGAAACTTTTTACCTTTCATTAAATAGGAAGACACTGACATCTCCTTTACACAGGCTTCTCTCCCCCATTGGCAGTGCTCATGTTAAGCAGCAGTAAGGTACAGAACAGAGGAACTGTCCAGTCATCTTATTTAGACTTCAATATACGAGTACCAGTGACATGTTCCTTTAATAGCAGTTACTGTTGGGAGCAGGCAAGGACTGTTTGTAGAAGCCTATTATGTTTTCCAAGATTTGAAGCATTTTCTGTATGTGACTAATTCAGGACACCCCTCCAGGTACACTGAGAACCTTATATGCCTGGCTGATATGATCAGAGAGGGCATCATCTCTTTTTTAGCCTTTATTATGTTCTGAGGAAAAAAACCAAAACAGATTGCACAGAGCATAGAAATGAGCCCAGAAGCTGATCCTGCACAGAATAACAGAAAAAAAAATAGCTACGTCTGAAAGAGAATTTAATTATTATTCCAGTAACTTCTAATTTTTTCCAGTGAAACTTTATTGTCATGCATGTCCTGAGTAATCATATTCTAAATTCTAAAATAAGCCCTGAGCTGCCAGACGCCACCTGAGCAGCATAAACAGCCCAATAAAAGGCTACCAGTTTTGACTGCTAAGGCATCAGTCAGCCTCGCATTTTAACACTTGATCCATCCTTCCATCCTGGCAAAAGAGTGGCTTCATTCTCAGCAATTTCTTGAAGCAGATTGTGGCAGAAATTTCATTAACAGCCTTCATCCATCAGTGTTCTAACTGAATTTTCAGTGCTAGCAGAAGGATGTATTGTGAATTTATCCCAGGATTTGGTTGATATTTTTAGGTTTTATGCTAGTGTTTATTTTAGAAAACGTATTAGCAAGACCCGAACTCCAAGGCAACACCAAAAAACCCAAAAGAAATCAACCAAGCCCAAATCTAATTAGTGATGTGCTGAAACAAGTTATTATATTATTTTTTTATAATAAATGCTTTTTTAACATTACAATTAAAAATAGATGCTAGCAATTACAGTCAGCACATAGAGTTTTCCCATAAAATACCTTTCATATATCAGAAGTAAATGTTTATTGAAATAAAGTGTCTAGTGCATGTGCTGCATAGCCCTTTGAAATGCAGTAGGAAATGCAGTCTGTCTCAGAGTCTTTTGAAAATCATGCCACGGGAATCAGATTTCATAAAGCTGCCAGATATCATTCCATGACACTAGGCCAGTAGGAACCTGACTCTCCTATGGTTTGTGTTTACAATTCCTGAGGATTCCCTGGGTTCATATTAAGTGCAGAGACACTGGGAGCTTTTCAATCTCTTCAGAGTGTTTCCAACAAATTTTGCCCTGAAAAGGGACAACATTTTTCTCCCCACCAGTTATATGTGGACTCTACTGGACTCAGGAAAAAAATCAGCTGGGATTTGGGGGTGGGGGAGTGGTGGGTCACCAAGGCCAAAGCAGTGTGGATCAATAAATGTCAGTGGAGCTTTGTCAGCTCTACAAAATCCCACAACTATGCCCTAGAGATTTTTACTGGAGATACTGATGGTTTGTACTGGTAAATCATTGCACTCAGGCTCATGGCTACCAGAACAGTTTGCTGGTCCTTTTTGTGGTGTGCAGGGAGGCCAAATCATACTCAGAAATTCATGGTAATGAAAGAAAAACATGGTAATGAAGGAAAGACTTTCTAAAAGTAAGAAGATCCTTTGTGCTGTTGCTATGCTTTGTTGTACATATTGCAGTGCAAAATTTATTGCCTGTATTATTTCTTATTCGTTTTGTGGCTGTAAAGATTATTCAATGGTGTTTTTGTTCCTCTAGCAAACAATGGCAAATGCAGCTCAGAACAGAAGTGGAACATTTCCCTGCTTCACTGCTTATGTGATAATTATTCCAAAAATATGCTCCCACTCTCAGCAAGGCAAGGGGAGCTGTTACGGTATTGGCCGGAGACAAGTTATCAAAAGTGATGAGAGAAAGACTGCTTTCTGTTTGGAGATGCTGACAAAGCGGGAAGAGAAGATAGGTAAGGCAATCTGCTGTTCACATCTAAATGAGAAATGATAGATGACGAAAAACTTTGACTAACCCTGAGGTAAATCCAAAAAGTCTTCCCTCATGGCTTACATATGGCCTTTCCTGTGTACAGTTTGAGTGACAGCTGGCAAGGACCTTAGAAGATAAGGCTGCACTATAAGGACTTGGAGTACAGACAAGAAAAGAGAGGAGGTTTGGGGAAGGCTAGCAATAAACCACTGCTCAGGTTGATGCTTGTTTGTACATGTTACATCTGTGCAATTCTACAGAGTTCAAAATCTTTTCAATTGTTATCTATTACTAAGAAATGCTGCTTGATTCTCATTGTACATTTATCAATACTTGGTGAAAATGTTACCTATTCACATAGTCACCTCCAGTTTTCCTACAGTGTTTTTCTTGTCCTCTCTCTCTCCCCAGGTTTGTTGAAACAAGCTTTCAGTTTCTGGCAGAGTTCAGACACTAAAACCAGCAATTTTTCACTCCTGGCCCAAGTCTCTTGGTGGGATCCTGATTTTTCTAACTACTGCTAATCAGGGACAAACCCACTTATAGGAGATGATCAGCTCCCCACTGCTCCAAGTAGGAAAATGCTGCTACACTGACTTCCACCAGCAGGCAGCGGCCAAGGATAAAATACCACAATAAAAACCTGGTATCAGAGAGAGCTCAGCTTATGTTTCTGTTTGTGGCACAAGAAATCTCCATTGGCTTAGTTCTTTCTTTAAAATAGTTTGCTATGTCCATCCCCAAAAACTGCTTTTTTTCCCTTTTAATAGACATATCTCAGATGCAGCCCCTCTAACTTGACATTTCTTTCTCACTCAGATGCTGTATCTTGGAGAAATCAGTCCTGAAAATTGCTGGGTTTATATGTACATTATCATTTGAGAGCAAACCATGGTGTAGATTAGGCCCCAGCTTTTTAATTATCAGTTCATAATGAAGGGCTCTCTTAGTGGTGAAAAAAACAGTTTCCTGAAGGTTTCCAAGGTTCCCTGCAGGGTTTCCAAGCCTCAGAAGAAAATACAGATCATTCAACAATTAATGTCTCTGCATTCACAGTGTAGAATGGAAAATTCCAGCTTTGCCATAACTCCCTGATGCCAGGAAAGCAAGTAGATATACTGCAGCAAGCCAGGAGGCAATGGTGGGAGAGCAGTCCACCCACACAATGAGCAGGCACATGTCTTTCCATGTATATAAAAAGCATTAAAACCAGAAATGGATGATTCAAGCAGTAAATCTTAAAAAACTACAAAGAAAAATATGGATGGAAGGGCACTCCAAGTGATAGGTAGAAGTTCAACATCTTAAGAGAAAGTACAAAGTTTACTTCTTCAGAAAGATGTTTCTCTTCCCTGACCCTGCATTTCATCTAAGTGCTAACCTCCATTAAACTATTCAAGCAAAAAAACCAGAAAGTCAAAATCATAAAAGCCAAATTAAAATGAGGAGCCAAGGACAAAGTTTTACACTTGAAAATGCTCAACTGCCAAACCTACCACCTTTGAGAGACTTTCTAATTGCTCCCAATTTTCCAAGCAAGATGTACAGACACTGTCAGGGTATGGAGGCTTTAATACAATTGAGAAGCTTTTCATTTGCTAAAAATAAACAACAGTACTTCAGAGAAAGCTGCCCCAAAGTGCAGATATAGTGAAACACCAAGAATGTGATATAGGAGTTGTACAAAGATGACTATAATTGCTATGTCAGCTTAAGAGACTCGTTTCATTGCATTTTTACATCTAAACTGATATTTTCTTCAATGGAATTTAAGTCCTCATCTTTAGTTCATGCCCAAATTACTACCTACTGGGAAAAAGGCCCCCATGGCCTCTGAGAGACAGCAGAGGCTGCCAGAGCAGAAACTCCTGGGACTCAAGGACCCTGCAGCCTTGCAGGAAGAGGCAAAGTACAGGCGAACCAAGCCCTGCACTCGCTCTGCTGTGGTTGGGCAAGGAGATGATGGCAGGTTTTATCAGCAGGACAAGGAATTAACCTTGTCCTTAACCAGCCACCTCTCAAACACAGTGCTAGCCTAGGACCATAGACCTCATGTGAAAAGTCCTATTTTTGAATTTCAGTATTAAAGCCTGGAGGTCTTATTTCCTTCAAGATCTTTCAGATGGGATTTCTGCTGCTCCTTTAATGACTGTCTTACCAACCAGCCATTTGCTTCTGCATTTTGTATTAGCCAGTTAATCTTGGCTTTTCCCTCTACAGCCTGATCACTGCTACTACAGAACCTCTCCTCACTTGGACAAAGTCACTCCTGCACAAATCTTTTCAGATCCTTGTTTCAAAGTCAGTTTCCTCACAAGTCTTCCATGACTGCCATTAAAGGTTTGATGACCCCCATGTCCAGACAGCTTTTCTTTCCAATTTACATCCCAATATCTCTTACTCAGATTTCTCTCCAGCTCCATTACTTCAGGATTTCCACCATCATGTCTGCGCACTGCCCTTCTCTGTGTCATTTTCCACTAATTTCCAGAATATTCACTATTGCCACTCTAAAACCAATATATTTCTGCTAAACCTGACAAATATCCATAATTAAACACAAAATATTTTGGACTATATGTATCATTAAACACAAAATATTTTGGAATTAAAAGAGAAAGCACTATATTACAGTAGAATCTAGTTTTTGTTTGTGGGCATGATCCTAATTTCACTGTTTACAACAGAATTCTTATATCAGGTATATTGTGCAGACTTTTTGCTTGTGTATTTGAAACAGGATTTTTAGAAACAGAATATCCCCATATACTTTGTCTACACTTGCTGCTGAAAAGTGAATGTAGAGCATGTGCTTTGCCCACATCACATGCTAGAACATACATAGAGCACAATTTCTGAAAAAAAAAAAAGTCTGATTTTTAAAAAATTATTTATTTCTATCAATTTATGGGAGCATCCTACTGAGTTATTTCTCTTGGAAGAGAATTCTGCAGTCAGAGCACATGGTTTAATTAGCTGCTATTAAAGCCAGTTCATAAGGAGTAGTGAAACTGGCTAATCTGCATTCTGTGGTCAGCTGTATCCCAAATGCATTCTCCAAAGCATTCTATATCCACTTGTTATCTACCAAATGTGCTTTGCTACTTGCAACACAAATAGATTTTCATCCTGTGTGTGTTACTATGTTCCAAACTGCCCGTATGTAAAAATAACTGTCTTCCTCATTTTGGAGCTGTTCTATCCAAGTGGCTGACATTTTTTTCCAAAATCTCCATCTCACCTTGTTCCTCTTTTCATTTAATTGCAATTGCAAACTAAACCACATTGCTCAGCTGAAGCAGCCTGGCCTTCCCTCAGGAAGGGACCTGAAGATAGGAGTGCTAGTGCCAATGGAGTGTTGGAGGGAGACAAAGAGTTAAGAAAAGCAGGAACACTCTAGTCCAAAGGTCTGAATCCTGAGGTAGATTTGAGGAACAATCATTTGCATAGCATGTGCTGAGAATACACAATCTGGCCTGCACATGCTCTGAAGCACTGGATCAAAATACCTGGTATAAAGGAATTAAACTGCTCCTGGAGGTTTCAAAGGCTAATACACGTCTTGCCACAGCCCACAACTCCATGGCTCTCCAAGTGATAGGGGCATTCTGCATCTTAATAGCAGGACTTAGAGAACTCTAATTCACAGGTTACTCATTTCTGTCCTAAATCCAGTATTGCAAGCTGCAGCGTATTTAATGTGACACAAGACTGTCATTTCTCCACAAAGAGCCTTGTCACATTTCCACTCCTTGCATAGGTAGCCCCATTTTCAGTCTGCTTCTTTCAATGGGAAATGTATGATCACTAAGATCAGGAGTCCAGCAGTACTGCTGTTCTACTCCCTATTTAAAATTTTGTAGCAGAGACTATAGTAATAAGAAAATCCACATCTTACAGAAAACATGAGCATGAACTTACGTAGTTTGATGCAAGATCTGGATGCAGATAATCAATTCCTGCAACAAGACATGACAGAACAGAAACCAAAGGTTAAGATATTCAAAAAAGATTTTCTAATGATCACAGAACAAGATTCCTTTACAACCATAGGAAAAAATCTTGGTGAATAATGCAACTGATTGAAGTGAGATTCCAGTTTTTAAATGTGGACTTTTCAATCATTTATGTCAAAACCCAGATGCCATTTGAAAAAGTGAGCTCAATGACAAAGTTTACTGTTTTGTAGACTAGATCATATTTATTTATAAGGTTTAAATCACAATTTATCTTTGTATGAGTTTTGTCATCTCAAGACATACCAAAACTAACAAGATTAGTAAGCACTGATCAGTACAGGATAGAAAAATGAGTATTTTTAACCAATGTAAATTAAGTAGAAAATTACCTAGAGTAGACTTGGGGTGATCACTAAGGCAAACATTTCAGATTATATGCATGAAAGAGAACTTTTACTATTGGATTAAAGGATTTTAGCAAATATCTGTGTATAGGCTCCACATTTTGGTAGCGTGCTAAAGATTCTAAGTGTGTAATACCCATTCTATTGCAATAGAATGATAGAATGGCAATAGAATGGCAATAGAATAATAGAATACTCATTCTATTGCATGGCATCTTTCTATACATGGCAAATGTAAAAATCCCAGTGGATGGTGTAACAAAGATAGCAGATCTACGCTCAGCTGGGATAAGATGACCTATTACATAGCCAGTTAAAACATATAAAGCAAAAGCCACCAATCTCATGCTACATTTTCATCATCACCACTCAATCCTGTTTTTCTAATCACTTTCCCATTACATGATCTATTTCATTTGCAAGGAGAATGCCATATCATCACAGTTTTTCTGATGGAAAGATTACTTCTCATTCTGTAAGGTCCTTAGCATTATATTTGCCTTAGGAGACCCTTGTTACTGATCCAAATGGAAGATGGACAATAAAAATCTCTATGAAGAATCCTGTTATTCAGGTCATCTTTTTTAGAGTTCCTAGAAACAAATTATAAGGCAAATTACTCCCTTCTGTGAAAGCTGTATCTGATGGACCATCAGTTTTATTGACGCAAAGTTCAAATAGTTTGCCATCATTCCCCTGACAGTCATGCCTTGCTAATCTGAAAGCCAGGTCCTGCCTCTGTGAGATCAGTGAAACTATGACACAAGAGGTCATCTCTCAGATGAGATCAATCTTTCACCAATACATAAATCAGGTTGCTCAAGACTTAATCCAACCTGGCCTTGAACACTGCTACAACCTCCCTGGCAACCTGTTACAGTATCTCACCTCCCTCATAGCAAAGAATTTCTTCCTAATATCCAGACGTCTGAGTCTACTTTCTTACTTCCACAAAAACCTTGCCATAGGAGTAAGCAAGTGAGGAACAGAAATAGGTAAGGACAGATCCTGGCTGACTCTAGAAAACATATGTTGATACAGACATTTTATTTATTTTTTATTTTATTCAGCCCCATTAAAGGAAAACATTCAAAATTTATTCCAAAGAAGAGAGTTGAGAGACTGCATGGAATTCCTTTACTTCAGTAAGAACCCATAAGTAGAAGAACTGTAACTTCAACTGTACCTTTTATCTTCATCTTTCCTGAACTTAGTCTGAAACTAGCAATATATCTAATATGCAGATCTTCATTGATATTCAGTATGAAAGTGTTTAATTATTTCCGCTATCAACGATGACTGAAAAGAATGTAATCCAAAAAACATTTTCTTTGGTATTTTTTGTACAGCAATTTCCTCCTCCAGTCAGTGCCTACAGAAATCAAGGGGAGTTTCTCCTTAGGTTTAATAGCCATTACAGTGTGCCCTGGAAGATATCTGAGTAATAATTGCAAACTATTTCTAATGCTTGGATATCCATTCCTCAGTACCCCTATCTTTGTATCATATTTTCACTGAAGATCTCAAAGTATTTATAGAGGCTGGAAGTCTCACCACTACAAGTAGTTGATTATTACTTTTTAATCTTTTTTTTTAACTTCAATTAAATGAAAAAAGTCTACCTAAAGGATTAAATTAGTACTCAGTCTTCACTTACCATCATCCATAATTCCTATGGTTACTCCCTTCCCTGTGTATCCCAGCTCCCATGCTTCAGCTACATTAAGGTCAAGTCCAGGAGTCCCATCTGCTTGACCAGTGTTAATCTAATACATCAGTGAAAAAAAAAAAAAAGGTTTTTTTACTTGACTGACATATTTCCACAGCCACTGGTTCTTCTCTTATGCCTCTGCACGCATCTTTGGTACAGAAAATATATTCCATATGTTTTTGGAGTATGCATCTGTCCATAATCAAATCTACTGAAATAATGCAGCTGTAAAAAAAAAAACCAAGCAAACAAAAACAACAACAACAAAACAAAACAAAACAAAAACCCAAACCAAACAAAAAAAAAACCAAAAAACCTCCCAACAACAAAAAAAAAACCTGAAAAATCCAACACTAGCAAAATTCAATTTTTTGTAGTTTATAAGATTTGGTTAAACACAGAATCTTTTGGACCCCAAAAAAGGAGTTTTCCATTTAACATGTCAGCCAGTGGATCAATCTAGGAAAAAAGTTAGAACAACTGATTTTACACAGGACTTTTTTATGAGCAGGAAATACTTTTTCTTGAAAGCAGGGATCTACTGTATAGCTTCCTAAATTTTTGTTATTTTTATCACCGCAACATTTTGATTAACTACCAGAAGATAAGTGATGTAATCCTCACTTTAGTTTATCGACTCATCAAGGATAAAATCCCATCCATGCTAATCTGCCTCCAATTCATTTGAAAACTTTTGCCTCAGGAAGAAAAAAAAACCTGCAGCCATATTGGATGGATTAATGAAATATAAGAAATGAAATAAGAGGAAGAAACATTACTCTTAAGCAAAAATACCCTTCTTAAGTTAACAAGGCAGTACTGCATTTACTGAGTATTTAATCATAAATATGTTGCAACAATAAAACTGACCAGAATTACTTTATCAACTTTTTAAATTAAAAAATCATTTCAATTCCAAGTAAAAATATAACTTTTCTTTCATGACTAAAGACTTCTCACTCTAAAAAAACTGACACAAAAAAACTGAAACAATTAAGCAAAATATTAATTTCCTTTGACATTAGCTTAAGCCAAAATTCACCCATTTTCAGCTGTTCTTTTTTTGACAAATTTTATTCAAATTTCCATAAGAAAAGCTTTAACTTTTGCTAGCAAATACATTTTAATTTTTGTTATAATTCCATAACAATATTTTACCTGGCAACAGCTCAAAGACATGATTCATATGCAGTTCTAGGGGTCACATCAGCACACCAGCAATGCCCACAGGACATCAATACAGTTCTCTTTCAAGCCTTCTAAGGATCTTTCCATTGACTGAAATGAAATTTATCTCTTGAAATGTGCTGGATCTTCCCAACATAAAAGGGGTACAATTAAAACCAACACAACAGAGCCTTGGATCCATTCCCAAGTCCTGCATTTGGAAAGAACTGCTGGAAAACAATGCAACTGCATAGAACGGCTTGAATGCCAATTATTTAGTTATGATTACTGTGATTTTCTCTCAGAACTTACCAGGTACCACTGCTTTGTAAATAAAGGATCATTCATGTTGATGTCAATGTCATTGATGTCTCTATATCCTCGCTTCCTTCGGATGAATCCCTCCTGTTGCACAGCTTTCCTCACCTGGAAGGGTTAATTTTTACATCTTTACCTCAGCATTCCTGACACATGTAAAAAGCTTATTTTAGACTTGTTTTCATGAGTGATAAGGGTTATGAAAACACACTATTTGTGTTTGTGTCATTCATTTGCAACTTCTAAACCAGGGACTGATTCCAGTCAGAATTTACAAAGAGGTAGAAAGCTCCAGGACTACTGCAACAGCTGTGAGGGGAAGAGACTCCCCCAGAGTGACCTATCTGGAAAAAAAACTCAGCTTGAACATGTTTTAGACACCAACCAATCAGCATAAGAATGAGCCCCTCTCCAGGCATCACTATTATCATGAGTCCTCTTGTCACAGTTGTATTTTCCATTGCCACAAAAATAGAAGCTAAAATTATTTAACAAATTCCAAATATGTCACAGCTCCAAGCTGTAGACGTTTGTCAAAGTGAGGAAGCAGGTCTCAACCACACTTCTACTTTTCCAGATTTTTCTCCAGGGCATTAAAAGACCATTAGATAACCTTTCCTGGCTGATAGGGAGGAACAATCTGATTATTTATGCCTCAACATTATACATGAGGTGAAGGACTCCTATAGGGGCTGTACACGTGCTGGCAACCTTGTCATTTTATTGTCATCCAAAAAATCAATCAAAAAGAATCCCCCCGACTCCCCTTTTTACACCAGGACAGGACAATGCCAAAGAAATTTTCTGGGAGAAAAAAATCTGGTCTTGTGAGCTTTCGTCATACTTCTGAGGCTCTCAAAAATGTCTTGTAAAATTATCTACTTTCAAGGAATATCCTTGCACTAAATAAGTGATAAATAAATATACTGGCAAGGAAAACTAATGGCAAAAAAGCCATTAAACTGACCACACTGGCTGAAGTATAGGATATGAAAACACAGGTTATAAAACACAAGTCATTACAGATTTTCAGATATCCTTTTCTTTATGCACCGCAAATCCACAAGACATTTAAGGAAGCACTGTTGAATATAAGAAAAGTTAAACATGCAAATATCTTTGGAGGCAGGAACTTCAAATGTCAGACCATAACCATCTTATTTGTACACATTTAAAAGAGCCTTCCTAAAGGAGACCACTCAGTGGCTGTAACTGGAGTTGTAATATTAGTAATATATTCACAGACCTTGCAAAAGGTGCTGTCAACTTTGGCATACTTATTTTGCACTCTTCAGCCTAACACCTGAAAACAAGACAGCATGAAGAGTACTAAAATTTAATTGTAAAAAAAAAAAAAAAAGAGAGAGAAAAAGAAAAAAATCTGATCAAAGAGGAATTAAAATGAAAAATTATTAAAACCATTAAATACAAGAAGGCAGTAAGACTCCCTAACATTTAGTTAGGTGTGTTCTTGAAAAGAATCCATGGTTATTAAATAAATCTAATAACTCAGAGAACAACTTCTACATGTGTGATTTTGGCATTTCAGATTAAAAATGCATACATATGAGTTACACTACTGTGTCATAGCAACTTTATATATAGAGTGTCAGTCAAAATCAACACAGGAGAAATTCATCCAAAGGTCCAATCAGATCTTAGGACAGTTGAGTCATTCTTGGAGGCATCTTTCTATCTCAGTTAATTAAAGCATGCGCATAAGAGACAGTGCTCAGTGAGGTGACTGTGACAGAGGTGAAACTGGGATCTAACTGATGGGGGCTAAAAGCTGTTTTCCTCACATCTCTCTTGTTTCACTATAACCCCGAAAACCTAATACTAATTCACAGAGAGTAGGATAGGGCACAGCATGGCCTGAAAAGGCAGTGTCAAAGGTTTCTACCAATATACTTGTATGAATTCTTGTATGAATTTTACCTCCTTAACTAAAGACACCAAGTGGTAATATACTGAACTGGTTCTTTCACTTATATGTGTGCATCCAATACTTTTGCAGGTTCATTAAAAATGGAACAGATTGAAAGTAAAGAAAAAACCTAATATGAAATAACCTGGTAAGAGGGCAGTGACTAAGCAGGACCAATACAAGGTGTACCTCATGGCACCAGGTCGCTATACACAGTAAAGAAAGGTATAAGCACAGTGTTTGACAGCTCTAAGACAAAGCTCAGTGATGCCATGGAGACAGAGCAACACATGTCGCTCTGCCTCCCCCCTCCCAGCCTCTCCCTTGCCTCTCTGCTTGCCACTGCAAACCCCAAGCTGTCACCAGAGAACATAATTAGGAACAGAAGACAAGCCTCATGCAGAGGGATGCCAGAGAAAAAGATTTCAGTTGTTTGTGCTCCCATGTAAGCTTGCTGGCTCTGCAGGACCTGCCTGCATTAAGGCACTGAATTAGGATTAAGTACAAAAGGATTTCTATCAATTAAAAAGCGATGCTGGGGAGCCCTGGCTTGTCTTTTAAGACAACGGAGAGGAAGAGAGAGAGCAATTTGCAGAAATAGCACAGGCTGTTTTCCCTCTTCAGTATCATCTCGTTTGTCTGATTTGTTCCATCTTCACAATACAACATAGTGTATTTTTTGTATAACATTATAATTTCCTGAGACAAGGAAATACACCCCTCAAAGAGGCATAATTTTCACTGAACTGAAACCACTCTGCAGGCTGTTTTCTAAATGTTTCACTTGGAGAAAGGGCAAACAGGATGCCACCATCCACAGAAAGAACACTCTCAGAAATTCTGGGACCTCCTTTTCACCTCAAAAACAAAGGGGGTTTCCTCATATTTGCAAATAACAGTAAATCATACAATTGAATCTGGAAAAGATCAGGCATTTTTGTGGAGGAAAAAAAAAAAAAGAGTTGAAATTTTTGGAAAAGGTCTTGTTAGCTTTTTCCATGAGCTAAAAATTGCCTTAGTCAGCTGGCTCGCAGCATGATCTTAACCAGCACAAGGTAAGAATTTGCCTTTTTCCTCACAAACATGTCTTTAGAAAGCAATGAGCCCAAGAACAGGTAACATCCATATATTACAGAAAAAAAGATCCCTAAAGAACAAATTTGGAAAATGATAATGCAAATCCTGTGATCTGTGTGGAAAACGGCCCATTTAGGGCTGCAAACAGCTGACTCAGTAAAATCCTTGTCTTCTTGCTAACTGGATATCTATGTTAGAAAAATGCACTTTTTTTCCCAAGAAGGAAATTTCTGCTTTTATATGTAGTCTAGATCAGGAGAGGGACTGCATCTGATTCTACTTCTGAAACAATAGTAGGCGTCCCCAGTAATACAAAGGCATTAAGTACCACATCAAGGTTTCATAATCACATGAAAGAACATGTCTGCATGTCCAACAGTAGAAAAGTACTGGAAAACATTCTCATCTTGTAACATCCATAATCCCATCGGCTTGTGTGACATTCAGACTTGGAACCCAGTCCTCATTCCCACGTACATTGCAGCCTCAAACCAGCTTTTAAATCCTTATTTCTCTAAGTGAAGCAGAAAAAGCAGCATTTATAGGACTCAGGCTTTTGATAACAGTCACTAAATGATTCAAGCCTGTGAAGTATGATATTTATTAGAACCTAGTGAAACAAAAAGATTTTCTTACAAAAATAGCATGAATTTTACCATCTCAAAATCAGGCTTATTTATCTACAATAACAGCCTTCTGTTTATTTCATTCCTAAGTAATTTCTTGCTTTTTCATTAGGATGCAAGTTTAAGTACAGATCAGAACCTAAGCATCTACTTTATTAGCATAAAAGTAAATTATGAAAAATTTATTAGCTGTGTTGTAACCAGAATGAAGGTCATGTATCAAAGCCCATGGATGGCTTTCTTTACAAGGAAAAAAAGGTTTCAAGTATTGATTTTCATTATACTTCTGCATGGTGCATACAGTCACTTAGATGATAATAAACCAGCAGGATACTGGATGCAAAACCAATTAACAAAATAATCAATTGACTGCAGTACTGCTCTGGAAGGGCAAGGAACTGCAGCACTGCACTATGCTCTCCGCTCCCATGAATGCCAAGACAATCAGCTCTTCATTTTAAAGGAACAGGGTTAATTGCACCAATGAGAACCTGCAGTTAAATGACTCTGTTATATTGAGTATAAATGACAGATTTGCTAAATCATACCAGTGGGTGTACAAAAGTGGAACAGTACCCACAACTTGAACCTCTAATAACAAGAACTTCAAAACAGGAGAATTTGAATCAAATTCCAGAGGAAGAAGGCGGTCCCAACTGATGACATCAAATAGGCATGTTGGGGGATTTAAAAACCAACAAGCACATAGCAGTGAGCTGATGAATCAAAGGAAGTAATGGTTCTTTTTTCTCTGAAGCCTCAGGGTTAATACAGGTCTGTTCCTGAAGGTGAAGTAAGCAAACTGATAGCCTGTATTTTTGAAGAAGTCAGGCTGGTGGTCAGAGTCAGGCCCTATAAACTGTACTAAAGATCAACATCCCTTGAAGGTGGTTTGGGACAGTGTGTCCAGATGCACAAAGGCATCACCAAACAAACCACCTCCAGATAGTGGAACGCTGTACTGACTGTTGGCAGCACTAATGTCTCATATCCCAAGAAACATGGTGGCAACAAAAGAGAGAAACAGAAAAGTTCAATTGAGCCAGTGATCAGCACATCCAACCTGTTGGAAAACATACCAGTTTAAAAATTTTTGTATAACTTTAGTCAAGGGGTTTTGTTTGCCTTTGCCTGGGGAAAAAGAATTTTAAGCTTCTTTCCAGGGCATTGTTCCTCTAGATGAGGTCTGATGAATTTGACATCTCAACAGACTGGGAATAGCCCAAAAGATAAAGAGCCACCAGTGGCCATCTATGAACATCTACCCCAGACTCTACCTCTGGCAGAGTTGGAGACATCTCCTCCAGAAAAGACTGGTATGAAAATCAAAGAATGAAGATGTACTTAACATCAGAAGCAAAGAAATATGGATACAATAGGACACCAAGTACTAAGAATTACACAACTTCAGACCAACGAACACTGACCCAATTTGTTTCCATGAGTTTTGACTGTATGAAAAATCTGAAAAATCTAGTATATGTCATGTGTCATGGAATGATTCTCTCTGCAGAATCAGGCTATGCGTGGATGATTTCTGTGATACATCTTGGCCAGATAATAAGGTAACACCTTGACTCTCTAACGTTAAAAATGTTGTTAGACAGTTTTTGCTTTTTCCTGCAATTTCGGTGACAAACCCTTTAGAAAGTTACGAGAAAGCATTCACAAGCTTTTAGGGGTATTATCCATAAATGGCATCCCTTTGCTGCTAAAGCCAATGCTAAGTTACAGAGTGCACATTTTTCACCTCTGATTTCTAAATTCTTAGACAAAGATGTTTAATTTTACTATTGATTCCATCTGTATCATGAGAGGTGTATATATTAGAGAAATACAATGTCAGAGAAGATCACCCATCTCACATTCTACATTTTTGTTAAAGCTACTAAGTAATCCATTTTTGTGTGACTCCCCACTACAAAACAGAAGTAGTAACACTGAAGTTCCTCAATAGTAAAAAGAAAAGATCTACTTGAACTGCAGCAAGTCAGATGAACAAAACAAAACTGAATCACTTTTAAATGGCGATGGGGACAGCTCATTTCTATAAATGAAGTGATAACCAGGGGTGAAGAGGCTGCTAAACACTATTCAGACAGTGTATTGGGTTTGAACGGCCAGCAGTGTGGCTGCAGGGGTGGCTTCTGTGAGAAGCTGCTAGAAGCTTCCACCATGTCAGAGACAAGCCCTGGCAGCTCCAAAGAAAGACTTGCCACTGGCAAGCCTGGGACAACCAGAAATTGTGGTAATACAATTAAGAAGAAAGAAAAAAAAAGTTATTGTGCAGTTGTAATTGCCAGAGAAGAGTGGGGTGAGAACATATGGGAAGAATAACTCTGCAAACACCAAGGTCAGTGGAGAAGCCAGGGCAGGAGGTACCCCAGGCACCAGAGCTGGGGGGATTCCTCTACAACCTGTGGTTCAGACCATGGTGAGGCAGCTGGGCCCTGCAGCCCATGGAGATCCACAGGGATGCAGAAATCCACCTGCAGCCTGTGGAGGAGCTGGGGGTGCCTGAGAAGAGGCTGTGACCCTGTGAGAGGCCCATGGAGAGAGGAGAGACACGCTAGAGCAGCCTGTCCTTGAGGGACTGCACCCCATGCAAGAGTGACCCCACTCTGCAGTGGTTTAGGGAGGACTGCTGCCCATGGGATGGACTCACACTGCAGCAGTTTTCAGCAGCTGCTCATGAGATGGACTCAGGCTGGAAGTTTGTGGAGAACTGTCTCCTGTGGGAAAGCCCTCACAGTGGCATGGAGAAACAATTCCTCCCTGAGCAACCAAAGAAACCACAGGTGATTCACAGGAATGGGGTTATGGTCAGTGAAACTGACCATAACCCCATTCCCTGTCTCCTTGCACTGCTGGAGTAGGAGGTAGAGATGGGAAGGAGGGAGGGGTGAGGGGAAGGTGTTCTTAAGGGTTCATAATCCTGCTCTGATTTGGTTAGTGTAATAAATTCAATTCATATCTCTACCTACAGCCTGTATTGTCCATGATGTTTGATGAGTGATCTCTCCCAGTCCATATCTCAACACATGAACCTTCCTATGTTATATTTTCTCTTCCCTGTCCAGCTCTGGAGAGGAGTGAAAGGCTTTGGCATGCACCTGGCATGTGACCAGGGTAAACCCATCACATACAGCAATGCGTTAAATTGATGCCACTTGTTGTGACAGAGTTGCATCCATCTGCTCAGTTTCAAAGTTTCTGAGCCTGTTTTGTGGCCCAGAAAGCACAAGCAGGGATATTAGAGGGTTTGTGAGTGTCACTGACCATCCAGTCCTTATTAATAAAATGAGAACTGCTCCTCTCAAGCAAACTAATGACTTTCAAAGGCTCTCATGGATCTCTCCATACCTAGCAACAAGACACTGTTGCTAAACGTAGATGTTTCTGGAGGATATATTCATAACAATTTCTCCAAGTTTCTCCCCAGCTGCACCCTGGCGAGTGTTTTGTACAGGGACTTACCCTATAGCACAAATGTAACAGCTGATCCAGCATAAATCCTGTGCTAGAGAACAAATCCTTAGAAATCTGGTGGTTTATCAACAGAACTTTCTTTCCCTACCACGTCTAAGCAAAGGACACATATACACAGATACGTTTTATGAAAAATCCTTTCATTAGGATTTTTTCTCCTGAGAAGCTGAGACGCCTCAGGAACAAAATATAAACAATAATTATCTGCTGCCGTGGAATGCAACAGGTGCCTCTGATTGTGTCGTGGTTGTTTTTAATTAATGGCCAATAGCAGTCCAGCTGTCTTGTACTCTCTGAGAGTCATGAGCTTTTGTTATCATTCTTTTCCTTTTCTTTTCAAGCCTTCGATGAAATCCTTTCTTCTATTCTTTTAGTATAGTTTATATTATATAATATAATATATATTATAAAATAATAAATCAGCCTTCTGAAACATGGAGTCAGATTCTCGTCTCTCGCCTCATCCTGGGACCCCTGTGAACACCACCACACACATGAACTTTTTTTTTTTTCATTTCAAATATTTCATTAAAGGAAAAGTGCATCTCCTTCCATAAAATACTTGTATCACTCTTTATTTTTAAATGGTTATTTTCACAATGATGAGCACAGACAACATGAGAATTGCTTTGATTTATAGAAGTAACATTCCCTGTAAAATAGCTCTTTTTCATTATTTTTAGGCATCTCTCTACCTTGCTTTTACTTTTTTGTTACTAGTTGAACCCATGTCACTAGATATCAAGGACCTCCTGTGTATTTTTATTATCACACTTGATTGTTCTGGACCCGTTCTAGTTTTACCCTTTCTGTAACCAGCCCCATTTGCCATCCCAAACATGTCTTAAGCTTACACAGATCATCAGCAGATACATAAATGTCTGGACACTAATGCTGTCCCCGAAGTGATCCCTCTCTTGGCATGTCTCCTAATTTTTATTTGACTCCGGCTTATGTTCCCTGAATTTTTCCTCTGTCCCTCTAAACTTGGTATCGCAATGTGTCACACTTGTGGGTGAACAAAATAGGAACAAAACACTGTACAAAAAACTCTAACAAAAGACTTACTGATTGCATTCTGCATTAAAACCTGGCATAGCTGGGACTGCTCATTAACTTCTCTGCAAAAATCACAGATAATCCTAACATTAGAGGTACAGCCGTTTAGGAAACCACCCCAGAAGTTCATTATCGATCAGACAATAGTAAAATATGAAGCTGAACAGCCTGAGTTCAAAGGTTTCATACAGGCAAATAACCTTTCTTGATGAAAACACAACTTACAGGACTCCAGTTTCAACCAAGTTCCTTTGTTTTTTAAAAAATACACAAAAACTTCCATCCTTCTGCCTTTTTTTGTTATCTTTTCTTTTCCTGATATTAGTTCCGTTCTTGGTAAATAAGGAGCTTTTGAAAATAAAATAAGAGGAAAGGAAATCAATATTTTTGTCCATTTAGCAGCCCTCTCACAGTTCAGAGACATTCAGGATACAGAGAGTAAAGAGACAAGGAATCAATGCGTAAGAGGAGACTGCAGATCATATTCAACCTGCTCAGCTAAGCAATCAATAGCTCCTCCAGCTTCTACTTTGAAATGCAAGTGAGCTGGTCAAGCTGCAATGTAAAATCAATGCTGAGTGTGGACAGTCTACAATGGAAAATGCCAATTTGGTAAAACAGAAATTTTCATAGGATCATGCCCTCTTTGACAGATTTTTTCTTTGCCCTGGGGTAGAATTTATTAAGGGAAAACACTGAGACAGAGGAAAAAGCCCTGCATATCTTGATATTCTGTGCACTGCCTCAAGTACAAGCAAACTGGTTCATACCTCTACTTTCTCTTCAGTTGGACAGGAAAAGCATATCAGGATCTACACTATCACAGGTGCTGGCTATTCTCAGCAATGTGTTTCAAATTTTTTTTCCACTTCTTAGACAAGCCAGCATGAGAGCAAGAGCATTTCTGAAATCTTAAGAAGTTTCCAAAGGAATGAAAAACTTCTTCTTATTCTACATAATACCAAAAAAAGACAAAGTAAATTATATTTTCTTCCACGTCTTCTTGCAAGATAGCATGATAGTCACTTCAGTTACAAAATCAAAGATCTCTGTAAGAAAGAAATTCCCTGGAGTTGGGCTATAACTATACATTAGTCTTTCCAGTAGATATGCAGAGACTGCAAACCACAGGGACACTTTATCGGCAGCTTCTGGGTATATTTTGCACTTTGCTGTGTCACCAGTTATATGGGTCAAAGAAATGATCAGCCTTTCCAAATCAATCAGAATAATCACCCCTTATGTGGGTATAAACAGCATGCCTGGTGACAGAAAATAAAATTGGGCCTTTTGAATATAGGTCATTATCAACTGCAGATCCTACCTAGCTGCAATATTAGGAGAACTGTGACTTGCAGAAACTTTATCTTATATTCCTTTGCCAAGTACTGCAGATATGACTTTCCTATAACATTATGATTGGAAAAAACTAAACTTGCCTTCTTCTTCTTCTTCCTCAACAGTGAAAGTCTTTTTAGAGTGATTTTTACTTATTACAAAGAACACCACCAATCTTTGAGGTGATAACCAGATTAGGTCTAAGTTTTCTTTGCACTCTCTCTGTAGTATAAGAAGGGTTTTAGTTTAAATGGAAATCAGGCCCAGATCACATTTAAGATTGCAAACCTTTTGGCTGTGTCTGTGCAAAGAAGACAGATGCTCATATGATGCTGAATCTTCTAATTTAATTATTCGCTCTGTCATCACTTGTAACTTTGGACCATTTCTTATACCCCAGGGCAGTCATCTAGCAATGGACTTCCCTCCTACTCCACAACTCACTGGTCCTATAAGGAGATATATTCTACACAATCCACCTTTATATAACCACCTTTTTAGTGATTCCCTTAGTACAGTAGCTACTTCCACACAAGCGATGAATAGATCTGATAGATCTCAAGAAAAGAGGAGTGCTCATAGGCTAAAGATTTCTCTAACCGTTGATTTTAAGTTAATTTATTTCACAAAGCAAATCTTCAGATATGTGGGACTGTGAGAAAATACCACTTGGAGAAAAATCAGCTGAATTTAGTTTTTATGGGAAAACTCACCCAAAAGGTGAAGTTATTCTTTTTGTAGAAAAGTTCCTTTGACTCACCCTACCACAGAAGAGACTTCTTGTAAATGTGTGAATATTTGTGCTAATGCCCAGACATATTTGGAGTCATAAAGCACCACTTGAAGCAGCTTCACCTCTAACTTCATGTATTTCCTTTGTAAAGATGCAAATTTGCTTTATAAGACTTTGTTTCAATATATTCCATATGGACAGATTAGAAGGGCTTTGCAATACACCTGTGGAAGTAGTTTAGGGAAACTGAGTCAGCAGGATGAAGTCTTAAAACTAAGTCTTCAGCATATGCTGAAAATACACCCCTTGGTCACCAAAGTGATTCTGCAATTCTGCAAGCCAGCTTCTGACCTTTGCTATAACTCATCATACTTCCACTTCATTCTCCACAGCTTCCTTCCCACTTAAATTTTATCTAAATAGCTTATCACTCACCTTGGACCATCTGCTTGGAAAATTTTAATATGCATTTTCTCTCACACAATTACTGGCACACATTACCCTTGTTTCCATGTTACAGGAAATCCTCCCTAATGTCTCACTCACAGAAGAGCTGCCTGTTGCCCTGTCCTTTATGTCATTTGTTTTGCTCTTCATCTGTATTCCATTTCTAAACCACTTCTGAGTCAAAAACCCAGACACTTTTATATAGCTGACCCCTAAATCAAATGACAGCATTCAGTCATGGTTACCATAGCAGGATCTGTAGGGGACTTCCCTTATGCCTGGAGCTTAGAATAAAAGTTTACTTCAGCTTCCTCTGCTCCTTCTGAGCAGCTTGTCCCCACTGGATCCAGAGGTAGCAAAATTGTTACCAGGATCACAGCTGAAGAGTAGCTTCCAGAATAAAAATGGAATCACAGCCCTGGGAGAGAAGGCAGGCAGACTAGTGTCAGTGATGCTGTCCTACATGCAGTGCATGAACTAAGCTGAAAATCAATCTGATCTAAATTAATTTAAGAAAGTCTGAATTAAAAGAATTATTTAAAACTAGCTGTCAGTCCTCAAACCTGGAGACAGGAGGTGACAGTGAAGTAAAAGTTGGCTCCACCATGCAGAATCCAGGCTTTCTCAAAACTGGTTTCAAAAAGCACATAAGTGCCTTCTGATTGTGTTTTCCTGACTGCAACCCTCAGAGTGCCCTGAAGAATGCAATTATTCTCTTTTGTAACCTCTTCTGCACTGTCACTGCTCAATATAATTTTTCTTTTCCCTGCTTTTCCTGCTCTGCGATCAAATGATGCAGCTTTTTTGAGAAGAGCTGTTTTGGCTACCATGAAAGGGAGCACGTCTGCACAGACAGGACAGCCACACACCCCTCCTCCAGCTGCTCCTGAGGTCCTTGCCCTGATTTGGGTCCTCACTGTACCATGCTGACAGGTTGCTAGGAGGGATTACAGCTCACTGCTGTCAACACTTTCCAACCAGGTGGTAATGACAACTGCAGAAGATCCATTTAGCTTTAATAAAGAACAAAGGCTATTTTTACAAAGCTGCCTGCCTGGAGTGATACAGCAACAATTGCCAAAGAAGTCTAAGCTTATTCTAGTATTTAAAACCTGTAATACTTAAAACTTCAATGTTCACATGAGTGGTAGTGATATACTAGTGAGCCTTTCTTGACCATCTGTAACACCTTCAAAGGTCTGCTGCTATTGCAGCGGAAACAGGATAAAAAACTGCAAACCACTGATTTTCCTAAAGAGCTGTCTAGTAGATAGCACATGGGCTGCACAATGTCTTCTCTGAGGAAATTTCATAACTAGAAGCCAGACACAAAACAGAAGCCAGTCAGTCTTTTGACAGAGGGAAAATTGCAATTATGCTGCTGCTGACATTCACACATCTGCTCATGCAACCAAAAGCAGAGCAGTTGCTCACAGCTACTTAATTACCATAATACACATGAGAGAAAAGACATGGGAGCTTGCTCCCATCCCTGCCTTTACCAGCCAAGTAGGAAACTACTGATGATTGAGCTGTGCAGGTTGCAATTGCACTATTTCAGTGGCTAGATTCAGAGGTTTATGGATCCCCATCACCAACCACATTAATAAAATCAGCAGAGGTTTATGTATCACTGCTGTACAGCACTCAGTTAGTAGAGTATAGCTGCCAGGGACAGGCCATCTGCCACACATCAAAACAGAATCATTTCTAGAGAACACTTTCTGTAATAAGAGGAAAGGTGTGGGAAAATGACAAGTAAGGGATTGGCTTACAAAAAGGAAAGAAACAGCCAGAGTCCTCCTGTTCTGGCCTTTATCCAAACTAGTTTTTGTTTTGATACTTTCAGAGGATTGTACTTGATCCTTGTCAAGACATGTACATCAGAATCCTGTTTTTTAACTGTCAAATGTTCTTTTTCAGTTCCAGCTGATGCCTCAGATTTAAGCTTTTATATTGTTCAGATTCTGTAGTGCTTTAGTGTGTGAGTCTGGGCTTTGTATTAGGGGATGGTAAGCTCTCTTCACAGAGTAGGTAGACAAAACAATTCCTTCTCTAACTGGGAACCAAGGACAACTGATCCAGATTTCAGGCCCAAGAGCATAAAGAATGTGGACTGAAGAGAGAAAAACAAGGATGGGACTTCATGGGCTAAAGTTACAATTAGACAATTAGAATTAGTTCCAATATGCTAATGGACCAAAGCTTATAAAAGTGTGAAACCTTGTGACCAGTCATCCATTTTGTGACCATTTTTGGGTTCATCTTGGGTGTAGCCCTGGCCAGGCTCTTGTGCTGCCCAAAGTGTATCCATTGAGGCCTTTAATAAATACCTACTTTATTCTTTAGCTCTGTCTAGTCTCTCTTCTAGGTCAGCCTTCATAAGGTATCACAGCCTTGGAGCCTGCAGAGTGCAGTTGCAGGGCTTGCTGGTGCCCAGGGATATCCACATAAGTGCACTTTTCCCACCTCATCCCAGAATCCGGCTGTCATCAATTGGCAGAACAGTACCATTCTGCGCCTGAACTCCTGAGCTGTCCAGTACTCAGCTTGAACAGCATATTGAACCCATATGTCCCCAGCAAAAGCCTACAGTTCTTTTCTTGACAAGAGAGGCACCAGATGATGAATGACTTGGCAAAGGGATCACATCCCATATGAAACTGTAGGCAGGAGAGACAACACAGTGCAGTGGTGAGGACACACGCAGCTGGTCCAAGCATAACAGAGCCCACAGGGAAGGAAAAAATCCCGTGAAATTGAGACAAGCATTAATATGCTGAGTTCATCACAGAGGAAATTCTCCTCAGAGACAACACAGAGACAGAGCAGCACAAGGCATCTCCATCCCTGGAAGTGTTCAAGGCCAGGCTGGATGGGGCTTTGAGCAACCTAGTCTTCTGGAGGGTGTTACTGCCCAGCAAGAGGGTTGGAACTGGATGGTCTTTAAGATCCCTTCCAACCCAAAGCATTCTTTGATACTAAGACACAAAAGTGTGGTCTGAATATTCCTAATGGGTTTTCTCAACACGCACTTCAGCAGAGAGGCTCTTTACATCCTTGCCCATGTTTTCCAGCAGCATGTCCCACAGACTGCTGGCTAAGCCTCTCTCTAAAGCACATCTGCAGAATTAAATTTTTTTTTCCAAAATCTTAGAGGCAAAGGGGTTTCTGCCTTGATTTCAAGGGATCAGGTCATCCAAGTGGTTTGAAGTTGGCACAAGCCCCTCTATTTATTCACTGCCTAGAGCAATGAAAAATGGTTCCTGAAGAACACAAAACTCATTAATAATTGCAGTTGCATGTGCAACAGCAGGGATTTTGGTACCAGAATTTTTCCTAGTTCCCACTGGGTCAGAGCAGAGGCTGGTTTAAATCAAGTGATAAAATTATCCTGCTGAAAATTCTATGAACGATTGTCGCTTTTTTTTTGCCAGGAATGAGGAAGTATCTTTTCAGTTCAATTATTAGCATAAAATAATTTGACTTTAGGGTATATTTTGCTCCCAGTGCACATACATAACTTGCATTAATATTAATGGGGACTTCTCTATTCATGCTCATTGAAAGGAGCCCATACCTCAAAGGACTGAGAAAAGCAAAAACATATTTAGGATTTAGTCTATCACCAAAGATTTCCACAGACTCCCATAAACTGCTGTCTTCATTGTATACTTCTTTCTCTTCCTAGTTTATTTCCAATGAGACAAATGTTTAGCAGATCATAAAGGAAAATAATTTGCTCAGGATTCTCACTGCAGGCAATCAAAAATGTGCATGCAAATTCTATGGAAATTACTCGGTTCAGACTTTGAGACAAAATTCATGTTATGGTTTCCACAGAATAAAAATTTAAGAGAAAAGCTTCCCTCATGAAATTGTACTTCTTTCATATGAGAAGTGATGAATCTCTGATTAATACTAACAGTGCCTGCTGCACACGCATTTAGGGGCTCTTCATATTTCCAAAAAGCCAGAATTAATTTGTGTTATGGCGAGCACTCAAGATGTATCTTCCCAGAGAAGAAGATACAATCTCCTTTTGTTAAAGAGAGATTTAGGAAAATTACCTACTACAGCAGGATTTGCTTCATGGCAACTTTAAGAGATGCCTAGACTGGCACCAGGATAGAAAGTCCTACGTGTCTTGGGCCTGAAGAAGTGTTAAACAGCCAGTGCTAAATGGCAGAATCATAGACATGGCAAGTCATCACCAATGCAATGACATCAGAGATGATGTCTTTTCTTCTGGGCTTTTCCTTTAAGGGCAAGGTGAGCTGTACCTATAAATGACCATCACCAAAGAAAAATTATAAACAACAAAGCGATGCTAACAATACAGCAGAATTATATAAGGGATGAAACTGCTGAAGTCTTGGTTCAAAATATCATTTTATGAGATTGAGGGTAATAGGAGTGTTCTGCAAAACAGGGAAACCTGAACAAAAGACCAGAAAAAACCTCTGGGGTTCATGAAAAGGCCTGAAAATTTCATTTATCTTTTCTGGGTATGGCCCCGCATCATTCCTCACTTTTGTTTCAGGGAAGGTCAACCCAGTTATTATTGTTAGACTCTCCTGTTTCATCTCACCCCATTTCACCATGGACCAAATTGCAAATGAGATCTGGGTAATGTCCTAGCTTAGAAAGAACTTGTTAAAATGCAATCATATTCCCTATCCCAACACCAGCTGCTCCTGCAGCAACAACAACAACAACAACAAAAAAGAATGGTGTCAGAGGAACAAACAGTCAGGATGGAAGAGGCATGAACACTTAAACTCTTAAACTCAGGAACACCACAGCAAAAAATAATCAGGTGAGCCTCTACAGTGGAACACTACTAATTTGGTATTAGCTTCTTGGAAAAGATTCAGTTCTCCAGAAGTGCAAAGACCCAGGTTCCATCTTCTCTTGTCCAACGGTCCACTCTATTCATTTCTGTGAGATTACTTCAGATTTTCACTGCTGCAAACTGGAGAAACATCTGTCTCTTGTTTTTAACACCATCCCTCTAAGGAAAAACTCTTCAAAGCCCCCCTCCAGTTGAACTCAAACTTCACAGGTCTCAACAGGTGATGAAAACTGTCTAGGGCAATTTTTTTTTCCCTTTATATTAATTCCCAAAGCAGGCAACATTTAGAGAGGCTGAAAGCAAAAGCTCATACCTTACATGAATGTGTAACTGAGGTCATGGCTTGGCCAAGAATGAAGGAAGCATATGGTTATTATGTTTGTTTTTTTCATTGAGATCTCATGAAAACACAGTCCTTGAATGCTACTTTATTGCTCAGAAATCTTATCTGAGCTCTTTATATAAAATAGGGCTGAAAAGGAAAAAAAACACCTTATCTGTTGTCAACCTTCACACGAAAAAAAATAAAGGCAGAACTGAAAAAAGTTCTCTCCGATTCTCCCCTCATATGTTTCCTCTCAGTTTAACTCAGGAGTTGGCAAAAAAACCCCATATAAATCTCAAGCAAATTATTCATCATGTCTTTCATCAAAATCATTAGCTCCCCTAGTCAGTCTGGGCTGGCAGCTGCTGTTTTAATCAAGCAAAACATATTAAAAGAGGTTTCAAATAACTTCACAAATGGGACAAAAACTATTTATCATTTCATTTCCATCTCCATCAGAGTGTAATGCACTCACAAACGACAGAACCTGAGCCTGGAGGCAGTGCTGCAGTGTGGGATCAGACTTAAGACTCCCAGTCCTGACGATGCTCCTGGCAGTTTGGGCAGGAAGACTGCAAGGAGCTAAGTAACAGCTTCCTACCTGCTAAGATCCAGGAGACCTCCAACTTCCAGAAGCAAATATTATAAAAACCTCTAACACATACATAACTCTAATTGCTGAGAAATCACTGATGCATCTATCTGACAAACCATCTCCTCCCCAGCCAATCATTACAAGTCTGGGGTCAGTAGTATAGTCTAATGCAGGTCTAAGGTAGCAAAAAGACACACAGTTCCCCAAATTTCTGCTGCTTTTCACCTGAAAATACAAAGGCAAGGTGCTGCTGGAATTATACCTTCTGGGAAACATTGCACATGTATATTTCAGATATATGAAGTAAAACACAGTTTGCGCATATTTTATGCAAAAAGCAAGCTGTTCACTGGACAGCAAAGAATGAAAATAGTAAATGAAAAAGTGCTATTTAGCTTAAAGTCTCCAGAGCATGAAGTTGGCTCTAATCTCTATTGATGCTGGAGAAGTTCTCTCCATCTGCTGCTGCTTTTACCCAGGATAAAGAAATACCTGGGAAAAGCTGGAATGAGCCATGCAGAAGCAAGGACAGGAACAGAGGCAGGACCACTAATACTGGAATATACCTAGGGACAAATGACTCCATACAACTGTGTTGTTTTTTTATGCTTACATAGCCTCTAGCATAGTAATTTCTCCTGCACCTCCAGATCATGCATGTAGAAGCACTAGTCAACTAATTACAGTTTAAGGTTACTGTCCTTTGCATAAGTCTTTTGGGCTTCAGAGGATCTGCTCTAATCTCTTGGGTTTCATTTTTCTCCCACTGTTCTCATCTCAGCTTTCTTAGTGCCCAGGTGTTGTAAAGACTACAAATGGCTGTAATCCAACTTCTACTTTGTTGTTGTTGTTGGGGTTTTTTTCTTCCAGACAGCAGATTGGGCATCTCAGATCTATTCCTACTTACCTCTGCTTTCCTGTATGACCTTTTGGAAAATTTAAGGTCCTCTTCCTCCCACATTTATTTCAAGCATTTGTGAAATACACATAATCCATATTTGAAATGTGCTTTGAAACCTGTACTTAAATATTATTTCATTAAATACTATAAAAGACTACAAATTATTTCAGATGGACAGATCATTTCAGTGGGAGAGAGGCAAGTGTTAAATCACCGAAGCAGTCCTTTTCTCACTTTTGTCTATTTTGTAGGAAGACAGAAAGTATTTGGGAAGATTCATTTGACTTTCTGGCTCCCACTGAATTATTCATTGTTTGCAAGTCAAGTAGGTAATTCACCTTGCATACACTTCTCAAGTGCAGTGCTAGTAAGAAAATCATGCTGAGTTGATTTTTCCGACAAACAACATTTCACGTAACCAGCTGTCCTTAAAGAAATACATCCTCTCTCTATGCAAAAATGTTCAACAGTCTACAGTGAATAGCAGGACACCAATAAATGTTAGATTGATTCAGACTCCTAAAAGCAATGTTCTTTTTTATACCTTTCCATTTCGATCTGGAACTTGCATTTCTTTCATACATTTAAACTTTCTTCCAAACCTTTCTGGCACATGGAAGTGAAAACACTTTATCATTAAAATCCAAATTCACTGAGACAGCATATGGCAACTCTGACATGAAACAAAAAAAAAATTGTCCCTATGGGAAGTTGCTCGCTCCATGCAAAGTTTTCATCCTTAGGGATAACAACCCAAACCCAATCATTTATATCCCCTTTTCCAGGTTTTTCATCATCTTCTCAAGTCAAATGGTGGGCTTTTTAGTTTGCAGTGAATTATAGACTATCAGTAAATCGCTTTCTCCTTTGAGGGACTGCACCACTCAGCTTGCATCATCTCCTCAGAACAGGAAAGTCTGCTCTGACTGAATGAAATCTCAGCCTCCTTAGATGTTTTCAGAAAAGGCAGAGTGAGCTGAGCACCCCTGGATTTGTTTGTGAGAAGCTCTAGTCCCTCACAGTGGCACTGCTGCCTCTAAGTTTTTTTTTAGCCATCCAGAACCAATTAAGAAGACAAGTGAAGTAAGCAGCGAGCTACCCAGGAGAAGGCTGGCTGGAGGAGTCCTGGCTGATCATCAGATGCTTCTTTTGGAGGTTGTCTTCCACTAGCTACTCTTCCTTGAAACATGCATGAAACATACTTTTCACATTCTAGAAACTGGACTCAGAACAACAGAAATCTGGGATTAGGATGTTCATTTGGAAAGAATAATGAAAATGAAGAAAACAGTCAAAAATGACCATGAAAAAAATCTGGAAGATTTCAACCAGAAACTCTGAAACAAAATGAAACTTTTTTTTTTGCTAAATAAAATAATTTGGTGTTTTTTTTTTTTTCCTGATGAAGTATTTCAAACATGAAAATGTAGATTCTACTTCCTTGTGACTCACTATCAACAATATGAGTTGAAGTCTTAAAGATATTTTTTTTCCTTGGGAAAACAGTAATTATAGTTAGTTGACTGTCCAACGGAAAAAATTTCATAAGTTCTTCTTATAACATGCCCTGCACAACTTGGGGAAAGGCCCTTTAAAATTATAAGATACGTACATTTTTAGAGCTGGAAACAGGGAAATAAGTTTAACATGGATATTTCCCTTCCTGTTTTCAGAAAATAAACAGTCCAATACCAATCAAGGGAATTATTCCAAGAAAAGCTCTAGTTCCAAAAGAAGCAAAACATATTCCTGCAGTGTTACAGCCTCCCCAGGAATCCCCAAACAAACTGCAATATATTCCAATGAATACTTTTCCAGGAGAGCATTCCAGTTGAGAAGTGAAAATAGAGCAAGCACTGCATAATTATATTAGTATATCCTGGCCTAAGATATCCAGCATTTTGTCCAAATTCTGCCAGCGATACTTGCTGGCCCAAGGGAGCAGGTCCAGGAGATAACTGAAGTTTTGAACACAAGTTCAGCTTGTTTTGAGTTGGAAAAAAAGAACAGCTAAAATGGTGCTTACAAGGTTTATAGAAGGTATCTCATTTTTTTAAGTCACTGTGCAGTCATTGACTACATTTGGTTTTTCCAAAGCATGAAGTAGCTACAGCCAACAGCTCACTGCACAGTCACTGACTACATTTGGTTTTTCCAAAGCACGAAGTAGCTACAGCCAACAGCTCCTCAAACTCCTTGTTTTGCTGGGAGAAAATGCCTCCAGACATAATAGCCCTGACTTTGGTGGAACCGCAGGGAGGACGAAAGCAATCCAAAAGCTCTGCAGGGCAAGGCTGGATGAGCACCAGAGAAAGCAACAGCCAAACACAGATGATGGGCTCTGCACTGAGTTTATCATATTTGCTGGATGACAAAGTCAAGTAAGATAGGAACAAATGTAATCAATCCCTCAGCCTCAGACTCCAAGACAAAACACAGGGCACCTCCTCACCCCAGTGGCTTATTTTATTTTTCAGGTTCTTGATGCAGACACATTCAACGTATCTGTGCCTCCTCCAAAGAAAAGGAATAGGGGTGCGAAGAGCTGGCAAGGAAGAAGAGAACCAGATATTAATGCTAACTGTAGCACTGCAGTGTTACATAACCTAAAGCCTGACAGTAATCAGCTCAGTGACGTTGCTGTGAGACCAGGAACATAATAATAATTAGATCTGGCAATTCTGGTTCTCCTGTGAAGACTTTATGTCTGCAAAGCTCATGGATCCCTCAACATATATTCCTCTGTATGGAAGTATAATGCTCAGAATCAAGTAAGATAAAGACCATGAAGACAGACAATTTACATTGATGACATATTAAATCTGTACCTACAATAAGGGTGTACTTCTTTTCAGCACTCAGAGAGTAGGAAGCTTGCAACGTAAAACACAAAGCTGTATTTTCACAGAAATGTGGTCATTCAGGTATCATTCCTTATAAGCAAAATTGTAATATTTAACAGAGTCCATTTATAATAGTATGGAATTGATACTTTACAAATAATTAGAGAAAATATGTACCATAGAGATGTTTAATATTTCTTAGTCTTTCCATGGTGTTTTGTTCTACCCAGGCCTGTTCTCTCCCTCAGTATGGAAATTCCCAAGGCCAAGAAGCATTTATTCAACTTCACTAACCCATGACATACATATTAGCATTTTAATTATTATTGGTTATTTTGAGCTTTTAGAGGCTGAAAAAGCAGTAGTCCAATGCAGCATCAAATAACTACTGCAGCAAACTACTACTAAAATAATTTAGAACTAAACCTTTCATTTATTTCCATTGTATCTCCAAATACTGCAATCAACATTCAGTGACCTCAGTAAAACCCCTTTTTGTATTCATGGAGCACATCATGCATACAAACAGTAAAGTAGGTTAAATGGCTGGAGTGGATGTATTACATAATATATTTATTGTGTGATACAGTAGCATATGCCATTAAAGTGATTCTTTTAACTTAAGTCTCTTAGGAGAAAGGGGGTGGGGATTTCAAAGCCACAGCCCTGGGACACAAGGCCTGGTACACCATGCTTAGATACCCCAAAACACAACACCAAAAAGTATTCCAGTCTTACATTGTTATTGATTTAACTGCACACCCTCAGTTGCACCACCTTTTATTTACTGCCAATGTCATATACATTAAATGGTTCTAGTCATATAAGTGTACACACAAGAAACTCCATCAACTGTTTTAACATTTGATTTTAACATTGATTTTCTGACGTCAATAAAGAATGCAAATAAACTTGTAGTTTTGCTCCATTCTAGACCTATCATCTCACAGTCTGGGTACCATATATAACAGATAAAATATTTTACTAATTCTATAATCTTCCCAAGTTGTATGTTAAACAATATATTTAAAATCTTTTGAAAGGCAGTTTTCCAGCCTCTGTATTTTCTATTAGGCTTAGAGATTTGCCCAAAAGAAAACAGAGCCCAAAATGTTTGGTTACATTGTTCCCGAGGAAGATTTTTTAGCATACAATTTACTTGTACAGGAGAAAAGGAAGTATAGCTGAATAAGACACACTTCCTAAACTGGAAGTGAAGCCAACCTTGAAGACAGAGCTGCACATGGCAGTCTGAATTCTATCACAGCTCTAATGTTGGGAACTTCATCATTTTTGAACGCCCACATATTTTGCACTCATCAAGCACCAACAGTATGCCTATGGATTCCTGGATCCAATGAATGCTGAGATACTCACAACCTTCAGTGACTAACAGCCATAACATAACATACAAACATTAAATTAATTAAAGTAATTAAATGAGTCATAACAGCTCAGCATATCAATGCACTGCATTCCTTTTTCAAAACCAAACCAAACTTGTCCTAAACCAAAGCAAAATTCTGCATCACAGTGGGTTCCATGTTAATGCAAAGCCACTGGCTCACTCTGTCCATTCTTCTCTACATTGTACTAAAAAGACCCTAAGTTATACAGCCTCGCCACTGCCACTGCTTGTATTGTAATATTTAACAGACCTCTCTGAAGATCCTAGGCTGGAAATTGCACAGACAAATAACAAAAGCAAGGCCTGCTCTATGAAACAGAGATTCCGCATCAGGCAGGAAACAAGAGGGAAACAGGAAAAGGCAGAGGGAGACAGGGGAGCTACACTGCAGTCAGGAGAAAAGACATCAACAATAAGCAGAAACTTAATTAATGCAAATTCAGCAAATTACAGGCAGCAGAACAGAGGCTGAATGTGTCCAGCTTGTAAAAGTACTGAACTTCCTCATGGTTACAAGCAGTTTTGAGAAATAAAGCTCATTCTATTGCCTCACTCCAAGTATCCTGTTCAGCAACACAAAAATGATGCAATACATGACACAATGCAGCTTCAAGGGGTCACCTAAACCATCCCAGAGCCACAGAGAGAAATTAGCCACATCCAGTTCAGCCATCATCACTGTCTAACTTTGTCTTAAAACCATCAACCTCGCAGACTCCCCAGATCCTGGTGGCACCAAGACTACAGTACATCACTGCTTTTATTTTTGGAAAATTCTACATTAATCTCCACAGTGCTGCCTTTGCCCAGCAGTCTATCACCCTACAGTACATTCATTTGTATTTTTTTTCTAATAGAAATACTTCTAGCTTACCCTGTAATCTCAGTTATACAGTATTTTCATAAAAGACACTCTGTGTTTTGAGTTTGATGTCATTTTGATAGTCTGTTATTTTATTGTGTGCAGCTAATGGTGCTTTTTCATATAACAGATAGAAAAGATTTTCAACATTCTTTAATGTTGATGTTGATCAATTGGGTTCTTTTCTCCATCTTTCTACTTACAAATAGAAATATAGATCAGTTAATATTAGCTTGTACATTGTGCAGGACATAATTTTCTCCAGTTGCAAACTGTTTGAATTACTCAATGGTGTGATATTTTAGTTTAGAATCGTATTGCACATCACAAATACAATATACATATGCAGTCCAAAGATGAGCCAGTGATGCCACACAACATCTGAGGAATTTAAACTTAGAAAGTGTGAAATTCTTCAGCACATGCTCAACACGCTCACACTGCAGTGAAGAGGACTTCCCTATCATTCTAAGTGACTGCTTTGGTATCTGAGTAACTCTAGGCCTCATCATTTTTTTATATTCAGAGAGTCCTTTTTCTGAAGACAGAAACTGATAATATAATAACTGTGATACCTGAATTAAAGAGCAGCTAGGTGCTTTACAGCTGAAACTCTCACTGGTCAACTACACAAAACAGAGCTGGACGGGGCTTTCTGTGAGCAGTTAAATCCAGCAACCTTCTCTGGGCAAGAACAGAGTCTACAAAGGCCAGGGACAACAAAAATAGGACTCCCTCAGATTCAGTTTTCAACAGGCAATCACAGGGAATTCAGCAATCACTGTCTGCAGTGACAATAACCATGCTATGTACATAGTACAGTCACGAACCAAACTTGATGCCTCACTGAATTTCTGATACATTTCTTTTGACATTATCACAAAAGCAATTTAATGACCTAAAGACTAGTTTATCCTCTGCATTCTGGAGGCAGAGGAGTACCTCCTTACTTATATAAGCATTGCAAGAAGGGCAGAGTAGTAGGAAAACCTTTTTCCTCACTGAACAGACACTTAAATCTCCTCTTTGTAGCCCTGATGATTTCTTGTTTGGAATTACACAGTTCATACACCATATGTAGCATATTTCCTGCAATTATTTATCTGTGCCCTGCTGCCTGTATGACCCTTTCTCTTTCCATGTATGAAGTGAAGTTGAATTCTACCTTCCCAGAAACTGTGTCTGAGTTTTTTTGTTTTGTTTTTGTTTTTTTTTTTTTAATACTGTGCTGTGATCTCTGCTCCTTCTTTCTTCTTGTGTTCTCAGATAATAAACCCATATATTTCAATAACAACCCATCAATATCTGCAAAGGGTCCAATTATCATAGAAGAAAAATGCCCATTTAAGCATTAAATTTTCTCAGTGATAAGACACACACAAGATCAATTACCAGATGACATACAGATGACTCAAGTTCCCTCAAAAAATTTGTCTTTTTTTCTTACAATGCTGGCAAGCTGGCTTCGTTATGAATTAGAAACACAGGATTTTCAAAAACAGCCCTGAGCTGTGTGGGAAAGCAATATAAATACAGTGCAAGATGGTATCAACTTGAAAAACAGTAACAGTAGCCGGTAACAGTATCAGAAAAGGCCTCCCACTGTGAACAGGTACAAACTCTTGGAAACCCTTCCTCAAACACACTGGATAAAGCATAAGAAACTTACATCAGAAATGATAACCCAGGGATCCATTCATGGAAGTCACTGCCTGTTTTCTGCACAACATGCTTCATTTCATCAGGATGGCTGAGACAAAACTTTCTTCAGTACTTGTGTGCAGTGCAGCTTCAATGCAGTGTGTAGGTTTGAGGGTAGTTTGGGGTTTTTTTCAGCATTGGAAAGAAGACATTTCCTCCCATGAGTTTTCCTTGGCTGTTCAATATTTAATACAGATACTTAAGCAGAGCATTTAGATTACCTAATGTTCTGTTTCATATCAAAAGGTAACAGTGATGCAGGCGTAATGCTGCCCTGTAGTCTCATAAAATTATGGCAGCTCCAAATTTCTCCTGAACATAATCCTACCAGAATGCCAGCACCATGACAACAGATATCACAGCAAAATGCTAAATAGATTTTACTGGGAAATCTGTCAACCTCTACCATCTGCAGCATGTATTTACATAAAAGAGACAAAAACATGAAGGGCTTTTTGTCCCGCCATTCTGCCATCTCTCTGTCATAACACACACAAACCTCCCTGCATGGCAGAGAACTGGATGATGAACCTGAAGCCTCCATCTAAGATTTGAGAGAGGATGGCAAGTCTTGGGCATTACATTAATTTATATCATGCTTAGCTCCACAGAAGCCAAAAGTTTTGTATGAATCTGGGATCACTGCTGTGGTGAACTGTACAAACAGTGCAGTTTTTCCCCTTCACCCACAGTGTCAACAGCAGGATTACAACAGGGAACTGGTCAAGTGATGGCCCCTTCTCCTGCCGCCCTTTTGCTTTCAGGAGCAAACCAGCTTTCCTCTCAGATGGTCAGGAATCTGAGAAATTGAGATGTGGGGCATGGAGCGGGAGGAAAAATGCCAAGAATTGCCATTTAAAAAAACTTAATTGTTAATTGCTCTTATTGCTTTGCTCCAGGGACAGAATGTTATTTGCCTTCAGTAACAGAAGGCTGGAGAAACAAGTTTCACCTCCACAGCAAATACAAAGGTCTGAACAAGGGAAAGCTCTAATGGCTCCTAGTCCTTGTGTCCCCAGAACACTGCATTCTACACTGGCTGGAGAAGTACAGAGAACTGAGGAAAACTGGGTTAAACTGATTTTAATTTCTGCAAAGGGGAAGATTTGTGCTGACACCTAAGAGAGCAAGACAAAAGGCTCCGCTTTTAGCCCAGCTCAGACCTGTCACTAATGTCCTGGAAAAGGCCCTGACAATTGACTTACATTGTGCTGCCTTTGCTAAGGGCTGCTGTGCTGCTTCTTCTCAAGCTGTCATCCATCCCTCTTTCTCCCTGTTAAAGAGGGAGCCATGGATGAAATAAGCTCTGGCAGCACTGGACAACCCCTGCCTGGGAGTGGGGCAGAGGGCACTTCTGCATTCACAGGTTGCAAAGGTCCAATAAGTTGTAAGATTGATCCTGGGGCCTTTGGGGTCCAATCTGGCTAGCTCTGGATCCCTGGCCCCACTCAATCCCACAAGGACAAAAGTAAAAGATGGGAGGCGCTCTTTCTCCTCGGGATGACCGTCCCATGATTTATTGTAGAACTCCTCTAAGGGGTCAGGGAGAGGTAAAAAGAGGTCGACTGTGTGATGGTGGGAGATTTTAAACCCAGGCGAAGGGGGGTGGAGGAGAGGAGCCACAGCCAATGGGATATAAGTGATGGGAAGGGCAAGGGGAGGAGTAACCTGGGGAGAGACCACCACCACAGGGGCTTCGAGAAAAAACAGAACAAACCATGTGATACAAACATACTATTCAGTGCAAAATACCAAACCCAGTGCAAGTCAGTCACATTAAGGGGGCACATAAAGGATCAACAACAATAAGCCAGTCACATTAAAGGGGCACGGAAAGAGGCTCTTTCCTTCCTCAGGCAAGGAAAGAGATGAAAGATTTTGATTTATTCAATTAAAAGCTTAAACCCTCTGCATTTACAATGCCTTTCTTCTTCTTGTCCCATGAGACAAGCAGTTTGGGAGTATTGCTAACCATGGGCACCTGGTTAACTACTTCTGGAAGAAGCTCTGCATCCACCCTCCTCAGATTCCTGGATCAGCACAGCCAAGTCTCCCTTTCTAATTCCTTTCTGAAACATAACAACTTACATCACTGGGATATTTCTTTCCAAAGAAATCATCATCTAAGTGCCAAACTCACTCTCAGTGGAAGATTTTCATTTAACCTTTCCTCCCTCCATACATACATATTTATTCTCCCCATAGCAACACAGGTCCACTAGCACAGAGATATCAGAAATGGGACTCAGCTCTTCTCTAAATATTATAGCTTCTTTCCTGAGCAGGATTAATCTTGGCAGCTGTGTGACAAAAGAGACTGTGTGGGAGGAAAATGGTTTTATCTAAAACTTGGAAAAACCAAAATAATCTTTGAGAGAAAAAACTATGTTTCAACCATTCGCTTCAGTGGAAGACTATTTATTAACAGAAAATAATCACCAACAGCAAAAATATAGAAGTATTAATCGAAAAGGTAACAAAATTACCATGAATTTTTTCTTTCCTTTTATTTATGTGACCACTTTTTAAAATGTTTACATAATAATATAGCTGAGACCACAGCTGTATTTATAATACAGGAGACCAGAAGGTAAGTCAGCTTTGAAAGTAACAATTAAACTGTACTGGGTTTGAATGGCCGGGTTTTAGTAGCAGTGTGGCTGCAGGGGTGGCTTCTGTGAGAAGCTGCTAGAAGCTTCCACCATGTCAGAGACAAGCCCTGGCAGCTCCAAAGAAAGACTTGCCACTGGCAAGCCTGGGACAACCAGAAATTGTGGTAATACAATTAAGAAGAAAGAAAAAAAAAGTTATTGTGCAGTTGTAATTGCCAGAGAAGAGTGGGGTGAGAACATATGGGAGGAACAACTCTGCAAACACCAAGGTCAGTGGAGAAGCCAGGGCAGGAGGTACCCCAGGCACCAGAGCTGGGGGGATTCCTCTACAACCTGTGGTTCAGACCATGGTGAGGCAGCTGGGCCCTGCAGCCCATGGAGATCCACAGGGATGCAGAAATCCACCTGCAGCCTGTGGAGGAGCTGGGGGTGCCTGAGAAGAGGCTGTGACCCTGTGAGAGGCCCATGGAGAGAGGAGAGACACGCTAGAGCAGCCTGTCCTTGAGGGACTGCACCCCATGCAAGAGTGACCCCACTCTGCAGTGGTTTAGGGAGGACTGCTGCCCATGGGATGGACTCACACTGCAGCAGTTTTCAGCAGCTGCTCATGAGATGGACTCAGGCTGGAAGTTTGTGGAGAACTGTCTCCTGTGGGAAAGCCCTCACAGTGGCATGGAGAAACAATTCCTCCCTGAGCAACCAAAGAAACCACAGGTGATTCACAGGAATGGGGTTATGGTCAGTGAAACTGACCATAACCCCATTCCCTGTCTCCTTGCACTGCTGGAGTAGGAGGTAGAGATGGGAAGGAGGGAGGGGTGAGGGGAAGGTGTTCTTAAGGGTTCATAATCCTGCTCTGATTTGGTTAGTGTAATAAATTCAATTCATATCTCTACCTACAGCCTGTATTGTCCATGATGTTTGATGAGTGATCTCTCCCAGTCCATATCTCAACACATGAACCCTTCATTATGTTTTCTATTCCCTGTCCCACTGGGAAGGGGAGTGACAGAGTGAACTGGCATGTACCTGGCATCCAGCCAGCATCAGCCCACTACAGAAGTAAATCCCATGGTTGTGTTTTCCTTTAACTGTGGTGGAGTAGGAGAAGACTCAATTTCCCATCCTGCCTCTACTGTACTAACAAACAAGGCAATATGAAGTATCTCCATATTTCTGACTCACCTTTCCAGGGCAATCACATTGATAAACATACTACCAGCCCTCACTATTAAAAGCAAAGTTTGGTCTTACAGAAGCTGTTATTTCCCCTTACTCACAGGGAAGACTCTCTAAAGGTCCCCTTGCTCTGAGGCTGGGTTGTGACCTGCACTTATGAAGCTACAGATTTTGATGTCAGTACCTTGTTTCCAGTCTCTCCAGCCAGTACATGCTCCTCCATGTCCCACTCAGCTCATGGACTCCTCCACTCCGAGATCACTCAACCATCTCACTGACTCTGGGCTTTTGTTCCAGCCTGTCCCACTTATTCTCTCTTCACATTCACACTGATGGCTGGTCCCATACTACTCTGGCTCCTCACAGCTTTTCCACCAAGGGCCTTTATCCTTGCTGTCACCTCCTCCCAGCTGTCTGCGTCCATGGATCATGGCAAGGGCTACTTTCCTGTCTGCAGCTCCAGGGAAAAGTAGAGCAGCCCCTTAAATGAAGTCTTCCAAGGACAAAAAAACCTAATGGCTGACCTTTTGGTCGAAGACATTTCTGCTAAAGTGATAAACAAATAAATGCACATAAAAATGCAATTTCACAAGAAGAATGCTGGAGATGTTGCTGCAAAGCCTTAGCTCATTTAGAATTCCAGCTTAAAGATCTAAAAATAGTAAAGGGAATCCCTCCCCTCCCTGCGATTCATTTGGCACCAAAGGTATATAAGCTAAAATAACAAAATAGAAGTGCACCTGGAAACCACAGAAATTTGCAAATGATGCAAAAGAGTCAAAGCAAAGCTCTCCTGGAAGGTTCTCCATACCTCAGATAATGTAATTTAAACAAAACAGCTTCCATTTGAAGCAGTTCAGTTCACTGTGGAATTTGCCAGTAATGATCCCTGAAAGGACAGTACTGACAGCAAAAAGCCACGGTGCCTCATGCACCTGCACTTTTTTCTTGAACAGCTCAACAGGACAACACACTATGTGACAACACTACATGTACCTTCATCCACTGCCAGTACTGCTCCAGGCTTCAGCAATATGAATCTATTAAATAATGTTAAAACCATTGTATTTGAGAGGGTTCTCCAAAACAAAGAATAGTTCTTGCTGGACTTCTAAAAATTCAGTAACATTCTGTTTCCACCCCCTTGACTGCAGTGATGTTTATCACATAACTGCTGTAATGTTTGTAGCATAGATCCAAACTATTTTGGTTCAAATATACAGTAAATTTTACACAACACAGCATTTTTGAGGATTTAAAAAGACATGTAGATCATAGAAATGATGCAGTAACCTGTTTGCATAGTGCTGTGACATCTGTCTTAGACTCTTGAAAAGCTGACATGGATCCTCAAGGGATTTCCTTGATTAAAAAACATTAATTAACTGAGTGAACATCTGTGCTGTTTTCCAGCTAGTAACTAAAATTAGCTGGGCTTTGTAACCTCCTTAAAAGTGAAAAGTATACAGAATAAGTGCAGTCCACTTCCTCACATTTGGGTAGGGCCAAGCAACTTTTTGCAGCAGCATTTACCGTAACAGTTCCTGAGTGATTTTTATAGCCTTGTAGTGGTAGTTTTCTTCCTGGCTAGCCTGAAAACAGGAACATTTTATTCTTGGCTTCACATATTAACCATGACAGTGCTGACATTTGTTGCTAAGTAAAATTGATTGTAAATGGTCTAGAAAGCTGCCATTACATTTAGAAATTACTTTTAGAGTTTGAAATTAAGTACTGTCAACACAACTCATGTTGCCATTTATACACAAATTTGACAGGAATTTTTATGGCTTCACTTAGAAAAGAAGAAGGAAGATAAAACTAATTTTTTTAATTGCTCTCAAACTGTATTACATAAATTAACTGACCTATATGGTATCATAAGAGCTCAAGGACTATTCAACAGGACAGGCTAGATAAGAAAATGTCATTTTACACATGGAGATGAAATATTGCTTCATCACCCTTCCATTTTCCAGTGCAAACCATGAAGTCAGAATTCACCCAGGCTCATCCTTTTCCTCATATTGCAGATATTCTCAGTTATTTAAACACAGCTTTATTCCCTGAAATCAAAAGAGGGAGCCACTGATATGCAGTAGCACAATGAGATGGAGATTATCAGGAAAAATGAGATTTCACGACATGTGACAGAAGACAACTGCAAGTATAGAAACTGCAAGTATAGAAACTGCAAGTATCAGATAACTACAAAAGGGACCATCTCTGAATGAGAAGGCAGATTCACTTAAGCTGCTCTTAATAACAGTGCAGACATTTAGTCTAGAAGTATCAATGCAAGAGCCAGTCTGGAATTAGTACAGGAGTGCTCAGACATTAGGCTGCAGTGAGAATTGGTGGTTTCCTACAAATATCATAGGTATTTGTAAAATTTTCAGAGACTTACAGAAATATTTATTTCCAAAGAGCATATGGAATGACTCTGCACAGTGACTGTACCCAGCCACTACTTTTCAATGCTCTGACTTGTGTGCTTTTTCTCTTAAATTTTCTCACGCATTTTCTCATAAGTGACTTTACAAGATTGGGTGGTTCAGAGACAGGAAACACCTCAGGATATTTGCTTTAGTATCCACTAATTGTAGATTTTCCACAGTGATTTACTTTCTGATCTCTGCTTAGTAAACCAAACAACGGAAGCCAGTGAATTTCTGTTCAAGGCAGGTTGGACAGGTCTCTGCCTCGTAATCCCTCACGTGTATGTTTCTCTTTAGAGAAGGGGACCAGGAAGAGGTACCCTAGAGCACCCAACTATCAGCATCCTGGGATAGAGCAATGGAGCAGGCAGCACCTGGAACCTATCTGGTTCCCTCACATGGCTCTCAACTACAGAAGTGACCAGGCATGGGCATCCTAATTGGACGTGGAATCAGTTGAAACTTTCCTGCTTCTGCAGAAATTAAGCTGGGAATTCATTAGATCTTGCTTGCTCTGGTGTCACAACAACAATTAGGATCTTATTTTATCTATTTTCCTCTTCTCAAGTGTTTCATTGTCACAGGTATTCCAATAACACAAATCTGGCCATCACATTCTGTCTGGAATAAAATTGTTTCCCACTCTTCACAGTGCAGTGAATTGACGTCTTAATGAAGGATTAAAAAATAATCTATTTGCTGTCATGATATCATTCCTTAGACTGACCTACTTTCTTTGGGCAGTAAATGTACTTTTTGCGCTACCTGGTCCAACTTCAGCCCAGTATCAAACCAGTGCAAAAACTCTTGCGTATAAGGAAAAAGAATTTGTCAGTGCCAGGTCATAGCTTTTCGCAAAAGGGGCCGCCTTCTTCTGTCTGAGAGGTTTATGCTTCGGAAAACTGAGCAGACCATTCACAGACTACAAGCAAGAGCGTTTAAAAGAACTACTCAAGTTTGACAGCTTACACTCTCCTAGTAACTGGTGTTTATACTACTCCCTGAGAAGCAAGGAATCTATGGCAGTTGCTAAGAAAGTGCCACCATTCATACCACAAGGTATTCAGAGCTGAATAGCCCATGGGTAGCAGGATTCATGGAGGGGACAACCAGGAGATGTACCTCAGATGTCTTCTCCCCATATTACAGAGTGCACAGGGATGTCCTGGAGACTATGGCATCACTGAATCTTACTGGAGAGAGGACACATCTCAGAGAATGTATGACTACTTCTAACAGTGAAATAAAAATAAAAGCTGAGGCTGTTTGGGAAGTGTATGCATACAGAAGCCAGCAAGCTTGAAACAAGCATTGGGGGGAAAAAAACCCATACTCATAGCCATAGATTTGATCATCACCCTGATCACATAAAAAAAATGGTCTGTGTCACAAAGAAAATCTGACAGTGCACATAATGATGAAACACTTACCCTGGAGTCCTTTTCCAGACGAAGCTTGTGTTGCAGGCTGCGTCTTCTCCTGGCTTTGGCAAGACCATTGTGATAAAAAAAGTATCCAGATTCTAAAAAAGGGAGCTGAGGAAGAAGAGAGGAAAAAAAAAATAATGGAGCTATTGGCTGTTAATATGGATGACAAGAAAACTTTTACCTGTGAAGTGATTCAGGAATCTACAACAAGACTTGTGAAGAGTAATACCAAAGAGCCCAAATCACTCCTGAGAATGCCACTTTTAAGTTATTTTTGAGAAGTGCACCCAGCAGCATTAAAGTTGTTTGCTGCAGGTTTACAGTGCATAACTTCATTTGGATGCACTTGGTACTCTTTCCACCTTACATTTAAGGTCAATAGTGTCAATATTTCTGACAGGCACCCCAAATCACAAGAGGAAGCATTCCCTATTTCCTGAAAAAGCCAGAATAAAAGAATAAAATTAACTGCAATAGATTTGAAACTCCAGAGAGCATCGCTCACCAAGAGAGCCTTACATAAATACTTTGCTGAGCTGCTGTAACATACTCAAATTGACACCATAAGATGGAAGGCAGAAAGCAAAGAGATTTCCTCTTTCAGAAAAATACGATACTTGGGAGCTTCTTCTGAGCACCCTGAAATGGAACACACAAAGCGTATTAGGAAAACAGCTCAGTGTTCAGGTGGGGACAGTGTTCTGCACCTTTAATGTCCAAGACATTTAAGGAGCAAGCAAACACCTCTGGAGGGCTTCCCATCATTAAATGCATTTCTCTCATCAGGACTGGCAGAAAGCAACTGGAATACTCACAGACATTTAGCTTTTAGAAGGCTAAAAGGCATAGTGTTAGGAGAACATCATTGCATTTCCAGCACTTAATTAGGAAGCTCCACTTGAATCTCAACTGATCAGTTCTTTCCCCATTTGAACTTATTAGGTACATTCTAGTTGAACATTTAAATCTAAGCAACTAACTGCACATTTTTAAACTAAGCTAGTCCTTGTAAAAGTTGAAAAAAATGGTCAGGAAGTTACACATTAATGCTATGGATACTTCAACTTCAAAGGTTTGACTACCCTGCCTGTAAAATACCTTTCTAAAAGAGATATTGTAGAACAGCTATGACAGCCTGTTCCTTCCCTTTTTATTATCTGTACTTCATGATAAATAAACATCTTAGCACGAGTTCAGAGTTCTTTACTGAAATACCAAGGCTGATGTCTAGACAGAAAAAATGTTGAGAAAACCTGGGCTGAATACAGGTAGCAGCATCATGCTGCCATAAAACAGATTCTGTTCCTGTGCACACATATATACAGTGCATAAATATAAATTACCTTCTACAAAATTACCTCCTGTTTCAGTCAATCTATCACTATATCTGGTACACTTCCACAAACATCATTTACTATACATGGAAAGCAGTGTGGAAATAGAAGATAGTGAATTCTGAAAGTCTAAAATCTGGTAATTTCAAAAATGAGTAGGCAAGTTTGGATTTTCTTTTTCTTCAAAGTACTTCTTTATGTTAATTGAAACATTCACTATCAATGAAATGAAAGCATTTAATTTTCATGTTAAAATTCCATTCTATATGATATATAAGCATGAAGTAACTTTAAAAAAAATCTAAGCATTCTGTTCTGATAAAAAGACCTCTTTTAAAGTGTTTATAAAAGGTTAAGGAGATTTCATCAAAATCATTATGGTTCCCTGGAGCTGATCTGCATGGCTGACTGGAAAGCTTTTCTGGGTGAATAATCAGAGTATTTAGCTTCAGCTCCACACACTTGTGAAAAATACAACAGCTGAGGTAGAAGGAGAAAGAAGACTATGAAAGCTTACAGTAAAGGCCACCAAAATCTCCTGCACTTTGTACTTATCCCCAGAGTCAGAGCTATGAAAGTTCAAATTCTGTCTGGGTTTAGGTAACTGTTTTAAAAAGCAGATTTACATTTAAACTTGTATCTGACATCTTTACCAACTGGGTGATCAGGTATTTACATAATCCAGAGTTTGGTAATAGTTCTGGCTCTCCAGGCAAAGCCCCCCCCCCCCCCCCCCCCCACTTAATACATTATTCTATGCCTCAAAAACATGCAGGGGAAAAAAAAATCAGAATGGGCAGATTACAAGTTACAGCTTGAATACCATCCTTTGCTGTCTGTGGCCTAATTAGCCTTCTAATTCTCTCCATTAAATCAGGCTACTTTTCTTCCTTTTATTTTAGTATCAACCATTAAAATCAAATCCAGTCAAATATTGATCTTGATGTTCTTCCTTTAAAGATTAGGCTAAGCAATTCTGAAGATATCTGGAAATATACAATAACAGATATTTGCTGTTTATTTTCCATATAAGGTTAGTTTCTAATACCTCTTAGCATGAAGCAATATTGCATATAGTAACCTTTTAAAGCTGGTGTATTCAAGTTTGACCATAAGTAATTACAATTAGTACAACAATGACCAGATTTATGGACAAAGTAATAAGATTGACTGAGATTATTCCACTCTTTCCACAGTTATCCCAGTAATCTTTGAGGAACTTGGATATTTTACAATTCACATGTTTTTTCACACCAGATCAATTAAACCCAGAGGGAGACACCTAGGAAGGCAGCTCAGTAAGTAAGGCAATACCTGAAAGATTGTGATCCAGCACTGGTAATTGTGAATAATTAATAGCAGAAACCAAGCAATTTTCAGGAAGAATCTAAACCCTGCAGTAAATCCTTGAAATCAATGAACATACATTTGGGAGAAATCAGACACCAGGGAAAGGGCCTAAAATGTCAAGCTTTGAAGAGGATTTTGCACTGAGATCTGTGAATACAAGAAATTATTGAAACTTCCAATTCTGAGGGACTCCTGTTACCAGGCCAGTAACTTATTGGTCCCAACCAAATGGAGGACACAGGCAGCTCACAGGAGGATTTACGTTCCCACTATCAGCTGCTCCAGGAAGTGTCTTTTGATTTGGAGCTATAGCAAAAGAGCAAATAGTGAAACGAACAGTGCAAATACTGAAATGAAATGAAAACAGATCTCCTGTACATAAAGACTTGGAAGTGTCATCAACAGTATCTGCTCTGTAATGTTGTAGCTGTAAAGCTGGAATTGTTATGGAGTAAAATTACTATTCTGGCAGCAGCAGGCTCAGCATGTACCATGGAACAATAATGCACTCAGCCTGGTAGCTCAGGTTCTTTTTGTAAGACAAAAGCAAAGCTTCCTGACCTCAAAAAAAATTAGCAATTAAGTAAGATAACTAATTACTGGAAAGCACTTTAACATTCAAGTGAGGAGGATAATTTAGAAATAGGCCTAGTTATTGCCTTGATGTATAAATATTGTCCATTACAAGGCACAACTGCCAGAATCTCAGGAATTACAAGCACTTCATTACTTGCAATATTTGTATAACAGTACTAGTGGAAAATACATATAAGCAAAACCAGAATCACAAATACAAAACACTAAATAGAGCAAAACATTTTATATCTACCTGTCTCCTTCTTTTCTTCATATTTGCAGCTTCCTTGTGGTTATTAATAACACTTTCTGGAGCAAAAATGAAATGTCTTTAACCCTCTTCCTGAAGGATGTGGACCAGAAAATAACTTTTAAAAATTCAGTGATCAACTAAATGCAGCAAAGAAAAACTCTTTCCTTGGAAGAGGCTTAATTGATATCAAAATAGACTTGATGATCTTAGGGTCTTTTCCAACCTTAACAATCCATGATTCTATGAAGATTGCCAAGATGCACCATTTGGTATAGAAAGAAGCGGGAAAAGTTTCAAATTGTCCACAGTTTTAGCACCAATACATCTGAGGTATCTTAGTTGTCCTCAGGCTACTGCTGAATCACAGAGGTTGAGGTGTAATTATTACTGAAATAAAAATGAGTAAGTTAAATTCATGGTTCTGAACCATTTTGCACTCTCCTCCTTACAGTCTTTCCCTAGAAAGAAAAGGGAGTGACTCTGTGCTGTCCTAGATGCCACTGCTGGGAAGACGTGCTGTAAACATGCAGTTACAATTCTTGCCTGCCAGGCCCAAGCATTGCTCCTGAGAGATGCCATTCCCTGGTACTAAAAGGAAGAAAAAGACAGTCCATTGCTGAGCCCTCAACTGCTCTGAGTAGGAAAAATCAGGTATAAAGTAGCCTGTTCCTCAGAGACACCTACGATGATCTAGGATGGGGCAGCACACAGAGATAGTTCCCCAGAGCTGATGGCTCCATCCCATCTTGTCTACTTGACAAAATCAAACTGCTCTTCTTTCTTGGTCTTGCCTTGAACAATATGCACAGTGACATCAGTTGCAGTTTTGCCTGCCACAAAGCAAAGAAAATCAGTATCAGCTGCAAAGCAGTGCAGAAGTTTTAAGAAAAGCCACAGAAAGACTAAAATCAGATACTGTTCCTCATTCTAAAACTGCAACAAGTGAGACCACCTTGAGCAGAGCTAACACAGAAAACAAGCATCAGCATCCCCTGACCAGAAAAACCCATCTAGCAAAGGTATTATGAAGCAGCAATAAATTTTTTAAGAAAATTCCCAAGTCGAATTAAGCTGCCAGTGGCATCAATAGTTTATCTGGCTCTCAGGGAGAGGTCCAGCATTCACTGTCTGTCACTAGTTTTAAGAGGTAATATAGAATACAAAAAAAAGATGAAAATTGGTTCCAAGGCTTATCTTTAATATAAAATTTTACTGGCTCCTTGTCTTTAACATTGCATTTTACTGGCTCACTACAGAGCTCTACATACATTATGGTGCCCACAAAAAGCTTAAGAACAACCTGGATTTCCCCCTCTTATTTTAATGGGAACTACCTCTGCCCAGCCTTCCCATACTGCCTTTCACACTAATGCAGAATACCTACAGCACTCTGCTAACTTATGTGCATCATTTCCAATGATTTCTCCCCAATACTGTAATATTCTAAAATCAGTTTACTTTAATCTTTTGTTAAGGTTCCTCTCCCAAATTACTAATGGGGACAATAGTCTGCAACAACTTTCTTTTGAGCAAAATCATTTATAAATACAAGAAGTGCAATTTATAGCAAGTTATCACCTTCTTTGGTCACCGAAATCAGCATAAATGGATCTGTCAGTGAATGGCATTCACAGAAAGCACTCATTCAGCCAGGTTGACAAAGACCCTCCTCAGAGCTCCTTGCCTGCCTTAGTATGAATATGTGGCCATGGATGTGAGAGTTCAAACAAACACTGGTGCTAAAGGAAAAGAATATATACCCATTCCCTAAATAATAATTTAATCTTTTTCTTTTTTTAAAGAAGTATTACACAAAACATTTCTCCCCATAGAGTCCAAGCACTGCCCAAGCATCCCTCCTGACTTTGAAAGGAGCCGTAAATTGGCATAGGTGAGCTCCTTCATCCCATTACTGCTCAGTAATTACACCAACAGAAAATATGACCTAAACCCAGTACACATATTTACAAAATAAATGTATTTGGAGCCTTTGCGGGCCCCACAGTCCTCACACCTTCAGTTACCATTGTAAGTGAAGCACAACGAAGTACCTCACAGCAGAAATTAGAAACCTTTTTGAAACCTTTTCATCCCAGTTTCACCAAATGCACTGAGGATGCTTATAAATATTCAATAATCATTTTTATACTCCCTTGCTCTAATTTTTCCCTACCCCAATTAGCATTAGAAATCATTTCACCTTTAAATACATAGATGGGAGCTAAGTCTGAAGTCAAAAACACTCACTCACTTTAGGGATAAGGGCCATGTAAGAGAAGAGCCAGCTAGAAACACAGGCGGCCTCAGGCACCGAAATGACACAGAACAAAGCACAAACATGAAAGGATTAATTCAAACATTGGTAGAGAAATGTGAAATAGCACAGAGGACTAAAGCTGCACCACAGATCACCCAATATGAAATCTAATCTACTGTGTCCCCACGGCCCCATGCAAGGATTCACACTTGTTCATTTGTGTGCTATAATTATGCTGAAGGCACAAAATAAGGATTTCTGTTGGAACCAGGGTTCTGCACAAGCTCCAAACAGCCCCAAGGACTAGCACAGTCAGGTCCAGGTCTGAGTGCTATGATTCAGTCTTCCAGCTCAGTTCTCCTTGTACCTGTGTCCTAGCCAGCTGCCTCCACCGAAGTCTAATCTGTTTCTCTTGGCAAATCTGGCAGGTGGAGGTGTTATAGCCATAGCTTCAACAGTCCCAGAAGGTACATTTCGTATGAAAACATCCTAAGACCATCCTTGTGAAATCAATTTAGTAACACAAAGTGAAAATTTCTCTTACAAATTAATTCATAAATGCCTGTCTTAGACATTTTCATGTGTTTTTAGCTCTGTTTCATATAAATATCCAACCATCTCTTAAAGGAATCAGCAACTGGTGGTGGGAGTAAGAAGGGACCAAGACTAAGTAGCGAGATACAAAATTAAATGGTAATATTTTAACACACATGATAACAAGGCCACCTGTTACTGTTATTTAGAATTGTGGTTATTCTGTAAGAACACAGCAATGCCGCTTAGAAAGTTCTATTACATCCTCTCAAGCCAGCAGAAGTCATTTCTAATGGTTCCTCAACAGTTTCCTCACCTCCACAGCAAAATATTTTCTCCTCTAGAAACAGTGTAAAGTCAAGAATTTGTAGAATATGTACCTTAGGATTTTATTTTATCCAAAAGGATAAAACAAAGCCTTTTGTCTAGTCCCTCTTGCATGCAGCAAGAACAAGGTTAAACAGTCTCAATAGCTGGACATGAGGTGTTTAATAAAAACCTGGAAGTAAATGGAAGAAACTTAACCAGTTGTGGACTGCGTTTACACTTACATGTCCAATCTGTCCACATGGAATTCATCTGAATGCCCTGCACAATTCATGGCAAAAAAAAAAAAAAAAAAAAAAAAAGAGGCCTTTTCAAAGCATGATCCATCTCACTTCTCTGAGGTGGCCAAGTTAGAATACAAGCAGAGCTGAGCCCCAGGAGCTCTTTCACTCTGAAGTCTGTACGAGAAGCACTGCTGTTCAGGTAGATCAATTCTGATGTTCAATGGCTACTGTCATTTTCTCATCAGTTTTGTTGTTTGATTACCCCACCTAGTGCTTCCAAGCACTTACAAAACACCGCTCCATAGGTTTGGTTACAAGTTTGTGATATTAGGAATTTGATCTGCAATTCAATGAATCACACAGGTGTAAGGTTTTACTGTATCTGTGTCACTGTTAGGTTTGTCACTGAAGAGCTCCATCCTGCAAGCACATCAAGTCATACAAGTCATCAGTGACAATACTCTGGATTTGCTGATGGTTTTATCAGTGAATTGGAGAAGTCATTTGACACTTTAAAAATGGTTATTCTACTTCATGGGAATGGATCTGTGCAGTTTAGAGAGTTTTATCTGATACTCCCCAGTAACTGTAAACACCATTATCAAATCTACCACATGCCCTGTGGAAAGCAGGACACTTCCCAGATTTTGAGGAGAATGTTGCTTATACACTAGACCTCAAATTGGACTGTCTGGGTTAATCCAGTTTGTCATTACCAGGAGTAGGCGATTATTATTGTTTGGCTGACAGGCTGAAGTAAAGGCTGAACAATCATCATTATGTCCTCTTACATAAATGGGGTGGCTGTGGTTGTGAGAAGAGCACCTCAGTCAAGCCCTGGGCACCAGAAAAAATTCTGGAGTTCAGCACCAAAAAAGTCACTGGGAGCATCTACCAACTGTGTTGTCATTTTTAGCAGCAACAAACAAACACTGGGAAAAGGAGGAAACCTCTCCAATCATTCACCTACACAATTCCATTACAACCACACAAAGATCAGAGAAACACACATATCATTTAGAATAATTAAGTAAATAAGATTTCATGAGAAGGTGAATCAATTAAATTTTCTTAAAGCAAGTATGTCTTACACATAATTTTTTTTACACAAATTGGGAGAATTTTACCATCCCATTAAAACAAACAAAACCACTTCCACCCAATAAAAACAAAGCAATAACAAAGGAACACAACAAAATAGAAAAAACAAACGCACACACACAAACCTAAACAAACAAAAATGAGAAAAGAAGACAGACTCCAGACATTCTTCAGAGACAATTAGTCAGTACTTGACCCAGTTAATTAACCATAACTCAATTTAGTCTGAAGCAGTCATGCTGTAAGTATAAAGGGAAGAAAAAGGATGGTAATACGGAAGTGGCTTTGCCAGTTCTACATTCTATTAACAAAGATGAATAAAATTTTCGCTCTAAGTACCTGTCTCCTGCTTGGAGCGATGGAGCTCCTCAAGGTATCCTGTCACTTTTTTGATGTTCTGCTGTGTTTTCAAAGCATCTTTCAAGATGTTAATATTCTGTGTAAGTTTTCACACCTCAAACAACCTTCTTTCCAAGATCATTCAACCCATGACCATTTCCTTTGCTATTTCTGTCTCTGCTCTTGCTTCACATGGTAGCAACTCTGCTCTAGGACAGAGCCAGAACTAAATTTCCAAAGACATCAGTCTCATTATCTTCTTACATTAGGAAAATCTTAGGCAATGAGAGCAGTAACATTCTTGTTTCAGTTGCCTCCCATGTAAAATGACATACTCCTATAAGTACTAGTTTAGTTATTTCATTTATTGATAGGATTCACTTAATTAATGTTTGCACAGCATTACAGACTGTGATATGAAACTCTTAAATGTAAAATGCCAAGTGCCATTGCAAACATATATTAATGGGTATATCTACACATGTAATATATCTGCGAGAAATCAGGCACCTCTTTAACAACAAATATTTGTTAAAGGTTGTAATATATTTAAGCATTATAAGACGGAAATCTCTTCTTCCTATCAGTATATCTTCCTTAGACAAAACTCATAAAAAACATTTTGATTCAGTTAGAGTCTGCAAATTTAAATGGCTATGGTATGCCTCTGAGATAGATCAATACTGCTGACAGCAATTAGCACTGCTTATAAAAGGCCACTTTGCCTCACTCCTGATTTACAGCCAGCCGATCTCTCCTTTTAAGCATGCAACCAAGCAGGCTGACTACTATTGTCACACAGGAGCCTGGTGTCACATCAGCTTCAGAAACACAGAGATAAAAGCCATGAGCTAAAGTTTGCTATTTAAAAAACAACATTCAGATGCAGCATGCTCCAGACACAAAAATGCCAGTACTTAAACCTCACCGATGAAGAAGAGGAAAGATGTTGCTAAACACTAAGATGCTGCTTTCCAGTAAGGCATTTGGGCATTATTTTTAAGTCTACGTTCATGTAACCAAGTGGCTACATAAACATTTGTGCAAGTGCTTAGCTCATGCAGCATCTAAAAGCAGAGTCAGGAACTTAAGCTTGAATGAAGTAGAGTGATAAGAACAACTCAGAGCAAAATTAGTTGGTTACTGATAAGAGTTACTCAAGAAGGCACATATTATGTGAATTACTCTAATGCAAAGATGCTAGCTCTTACTGACACTTTAACAAGATCTGACCACTCTTGCCATTCAAAACCTTTACTCTCTCCTTTTTACTTTGTGTCTCTTTAATGCTAGGCTGCCAAGGAAGAGCCGATAGACAGAAAGTGCTTCACAGAGAGGCTTCTGTTATTACACCACACTGAAAAAGTCTTCCAGTTGCCAGAGAAGCAGTCAGATCCTTCAGAAAAATATGTGCTTTATGGGAGAGAAGTCCATGGGTTAGAAACAAAACTGCAACATCAAAGGACAGAAGGGTCACACTGTTTCTCTTTTTTTTTTTCTTTTTTAACATAAGGTAGTATGCTTGAGAAAAGCAGGGGAAGGAAGCCTCAAGAAAACCATTTTCAAGAGAGCCAAGAAAAGAAAACATTTTGGAACACTGCTGTTTTCCTTATTTTTGTAAAGTTTCTTGATTCTGCTAGGAGGAAGTCACAGACACTAGCCTCACTACTGCAAGATCAGGTCAGAGGCAAATCCTTTACTCACACCATCACAACCTGGAGAGAGCTCCTGTTGACTCTTGACAAAAAAGCATAATGGTCACTTCACAACAAGGAGCAGCTGCTCTGAATGGGATCAAGAGCTCTGTGGTAGACAGAAGAAAAAAAGGATGACTTAAACCTAGCAATAATGATGAGAAAGGAAAGCAAACGGCAACACCCAACACCACCCCATAGCCTTCCTCCCAGGGCCTCCCTCACTGACCTTTCAAGCATCTGTGAATTAAGTCTTTTACTGCCAATTAATAAATGATGGAAGTCTATTGCTGGCAGAAATTGTTTTCAGTTCAGCATGTGCTTGTATGTTATCTTGCTCCTATGACATTAGTCAAGGAAAAATGTAGGAAAGGAAAATCTTAATTAATCACTCAGAGTTTCAGCCTTTAGAGCCTGAAAAACTGGTTTCTCTAGCAAGGTATAATATATTTAACATGAATAATAACTGTTCAGATAGAAGGGGGGAAAGGGATTTTACAGAATCACACTGAGTGTTTTAATCTTCATCAAAAGAATGAAAAATATCCACTTGCTTTCCTGACATGGTTTTATTCTGAACTATATCTTAATTGTAGGAGAAATTGAATGGTTTTACAGTTAAGAGATAAAAAGTACATCTTCCTGTGGAGTTTGGGTTTTTAAATGGCAATATAAAAATTAAAATAGGAAATGCTGTCAAGATGATGATGTCAAAATCCACAACCATCATTCCATCAGTGTTAGCAGCCAATTCTTCCAAATGTGCAAATATTCCAGTTCTGATTTTTAATACTTCACTCAAATTCTGAACTGCCAGTTCCACTTTACAACTGGCTCTAAGTAACTTCTAAACAGCTAAGTTCAACTGAAACACCATTCTAAAATTAGTTGATACAGGGAAGCATAAAGTCCCCATGGGACTGATGGGAATCCAACAGTCATGGTTATAGGTAATTCATCATATTTGGCTGCAGCTAAAAGCCTTAAAAAGAAGTTTTTGCTGCCCTTGGTGTTGCACAGTAGGTGACAGAGACAGTACTCACCCACAGAGCAGATTTCAGAATCACACTCCTCCGTTTCACTGGCTTTTCATAAAAAATGAGTAGGTAGAAAAAAGGATCCTTTGTCATCAGGAAAGGGAAGGCTATATTCCACCTCTTTTACTATGCATACAAGGAAGACTTACCTCTTTGGCTCTAGTTTTGTATCCAACAATCATCTGAAACAGCAAATTTCTCTACTTAATAATAATAATATTTAAATATATATTTGCTGTATTTCAGGTTTTCATAGGTTGATTCTTTGGATAAAACTGCTCTGACATATTACCATCTTATTCATCTCGTAAGCAAATAATTTAGTTCACTCATGAGTATCTGGGATACATGTGCCAACTGGTTTGATGTAAACACTGAGGTCAATAAAACCATTTCCTTTCTGTGGACAAAGTAGTTAAGAATGTAACATTTCCACAGAAGTCCTGTTTAAGCAGGTAGGTAATACAGGACAATGTCCCAGTTCACTCCTTGTGAAAGAGCTGTTACTACCCAATTTATTTATTTATAATCACAGTGTATAAATGGAGAGTGGCCAAGCTCATAATTTCTTTTTTAAGTCCAAGCTCCTGCTACTTGCTGAACAGAGCCAGTACAGCTGAGTTACAGTGCTGAGCTACTGTCATAAATCTATGACCAAATTGTATTTCACACTGCATGATAAACTGTGCGTTGTGGCCACTCAGAACTTCACACAGTACACACCGAATGCAGCTCTCTCTGGGATGCTGCTTTCTGTCACAAAACATGGCCTGAGCCTGCTGAGCTGAAATTAAATCTCCATTTTAGTAGCACAGGGTTTGCCTTTTCAATGAACTCATGAGAGTTAAATGCAGAGTTTGCCTTGATTTACAAGAGCAACACACTAGACTTTGACAAATACTTGAGCAGTTAAGCTTCCTCCCACCAGAGGCTATGGATGGATGGAAGTGTTGAGCTGCTCACTGCAATATTTATAGCTGCCATGCAGCAGCATCCTGTAGAGACCTGACCCATTTAATTATCTGAAAAGTTGAAAGAAAAAAAAAGAAGAACAGGGTTTCTGATGACTGGAATAACATTGCAGGACAAAGGTAAATTTTACATCTATTAACAGCACTGAATTTGCCACTACCGCTCACACAGAAACTACCCACCCGTTCTGTGGACTGGACCTGCACAAAAGGGTTTCCCAGCTATAATATTTTAGTAAGAACTGGCATAATTTATCATTAATTTAAACAATTTGGCTTGCTTTCCAGTTCACAGAATACTCTGTGAGCATGGACATTTCTCAGAACTTACTAATGGAAACTATCTACCAGATAAATTCTACCTATGCTTTGGCAACTATTTTGCAACTGCTTTATTACAAGCCTTTGAAACTTGAGTTACATGTCTCAAGTTTAATTGAACAACTCCATTGATGGATGAGGTTAAGGGTCATATGCAAACTTCTATTTAGCTGCACTAAAGAGTAACTATTACCAGCATAACTATTCCAGGGAGTCAAGCAGCTCTTCTGTTGCTGTTGCTTTTGCTTGGTTTTCTTTGTTTGTTTGTTTGAAATCAACATGGTTTTCTTGTTAAAAGCTCCAGTGGAAATTAAATTTCTGCTCCTATTGTTCTGACTTGGAATGAGTAAAACATGTCAGTACTCCTACACTGATAGCAACAGCACTGCAATTTGTTTCCCCACTTTAACCACATCAGTACAGTTACAGCAGTAAAAGTTTTCCTAAGAGTTGGTCGGGTCTTATATCTTGTCACCTGGCATGTTATGTGAAGAAGATAGAAGGCTATCTTTCACCTTCACACAACAGCTGGATTTTCAAAAAAAAAAACAAAAATTCAAACACCTCTGTCCTTTTCTGAAGGAGACAAGCAACAGACCCAGTCTCTGGGACCATTTGCCTGCTAATAAACAAATGCCAAGCACGCCCAGCACTCTGGGCTAGATGGCAGATCGATTGGTACACAGCATGTTCTGGTATGCTGGGATCACAGCATTCAGGGAATGCTGTCCACTTCCTACAGGTTTTCTCCTTGACACTGGCAAAACTAAATATATTGTAAATGAAAACCAATAATTGCACATTTCCCCATTGGGCTGCAGCATAAAAAAAAAAAAAGTGTAAAAAGAACTGCACTTGTGATGCAGTTCCTCGGTCTCTACCACATGTTCTGTTTTGCAAATGGGTCCAAACAATATGGAATAAATAAAATTATAAATGCAGGCAGCTTTATAAACTGAGAGAATTCCATAACTCTATTTACTGAGCTGTAGTTCACGAAAAAAACCAAAAATCTGTAAAGGTAAGGTTTAATCTGCATGTTTTACTAAGAAACAACTACACCACGCATTCAAAACAGTAATGAAGCAATTACACTGGGGATCTACTGTAGGGGAGACTAACCTGATTGTTTTACACTCAAACAAGTTTAAAATCTGACAAGGTAATTATTTTATAGTTTAAATAGAACACTCACCACCAACAAACACTCTGAGTCTCTGGTAGAGAAGGAGCTTTACAGAAACTGGGTTAGGGATGTGCTTGAGTCTGTGATTTACAAATCTTCTTGATAATTTACAGCTTTCATGTACATAATTGACTACATTTAAGTAACAGGATTTTTTTGTTTGTTTGTTCCAAGTTACCTAGTGGTTGCTTCTGGAGTTGTTTATGCATCCAAGGCAAAACACAAAACATTAAAGTATTAAAGGAAAAAAAAAGAAGAAGTAAACATCTATTTTCCACATTTAGAGGTTGATCTGCACAGGAGGGCATTTTAAGGTTTTAGCATGTGCATCCCAGGATGAAATGTTCAGGATCCCTGAGAGAAATCCCAGCAAAGTGCTCTCAAGGCTGTGAACTAATTATTCTGCCTCTTGGTCTGCCTTCTACACCACATCAACTCCCACCTCACAGGCTCCCTGCCTAAATGCAGGGAAGTGGGTTGTGCTGCAGAAAGAAATATAGCTTCTTTATCTGTTAAGTTTTGCTTTTGATAAGTCTGTATTTATGCAAGGTAAAGAAAAAAAAAAAATAAACCAAAAAAAACCTGAACACTCGCAGTGTTTAATCAAGAAATTACTGGTTGGTTCCACAAAGCCTGGTCCTCAACCAGCAGCTGCCTAAGCAAAAAACAGCAAGCAAAGCAGTCACAGCTGTGAGAGATAAGACTGAGTTTTGCAAGATTTAGAGGGATAAGGAATCAGGTGATACAAGGTAAAAATAGACCAGCTTTAGGCAACATAAACATAAAATTCTCCACGTTTTCAAATCCATGTTTGGTTCTTATTTTAAAATCTGGGGCCACTAGCTGTTTAAAACCCTGTTAAAACCTCAATGCAAAACATTTAGCCTTTTAGTTATGTTGGCATTTTGTGGACTCTCTCAGTCTTGCTGTTGTTGATGAAATGGAAAGAGATGCCTAAACTCTGATCTCCAAATAGAAGACTTTTCTAAATGCATCTTCCACCTCTCCTTGTTAGAAATTAATTGAAAATTGCAAGGCAAGATCAGAAAGCAGCTTTTTTCAGCCTGCATTAAGAAATGTATTCTGGTGACAACGACGCCAAGAGGCAAATAAATCAAATGGGGGGAGGGGAAATCAATCAAAATCAAAAACTTGTTCTTTTTGCAGTTCTTACAATATTAGGGGGGCATTCTCACAGTTCCTGAATGCTCAGAGATGGTAAGACTAACCATTTTAAGAAAAAGTATGTTTTATCACAGTATCTGTTTCACCAGAAATACATGGAATCAATTTTAGCAGGTAAAAATGGACTGAAAAATTGCAAATATTAAAATAAGAATCAAAGAACACAATCAGCATTAGAAAGATATCTGTATTCAGGATTAATTCAGGGAAGATTAAAGACAAACTGACTACTCTTTTTGACATGTTAGGACCCTAGACCTAAACAAAAGCACCTGTTTATCTAAGTACCAAGCCCTTCTCAATCAACTTACCAAGAACTGAATTTAAAGCACACATTTAGCCTACCTGACATCTTGTAGGGGTTTCAGAATGATGGTAGGGAGCATGGCGAAAGAATCAATTAGAAGGGCATCATGCAGTCCATAACATTAATCTTAAAGGCAATGCTTTCTCATGTATTTCTATAGAAATCTGCTGTTAAGTAAACGTAGTATGCACTTGCTCAGAGATTCCTTGTTACTGGGGGGAAAAAAATGCACTAAAAATACATAATTTAAAAACCAGCTCCCATAAAATCATGTTAAAAGAGATCTGTGATACCCTAAAGGCATAAAAGGAATCTTTCTCATATGCATCTTAAATTCACACACATTAAAAAAGAAGAATCTGTTCTTGTGTTCCTACACTGCACTGAAACAAAGGTGATTATTTTCAGACCATAGCTCCTCTCCAATATGGGCAAAGTTAATTGGATTTGTTTTAAGTAAATAACTCAATATATCATCCTAACAGCATGTGTCATTGAAGTAGCTAAAAGACCACTTCTCTTTGTGATGTAATTTGGGGGGGGGGGGGGGGGGGGTGTGCTGGTATTTTTTGAAAATTTCATTAGACAGCATATCTACACATAGTAGTTTCCCTCGAGAGCTTCCCCACTAACAGCTCTGCGCTTCTCTACATGGCCACGTTCAACTTCCTGCACTGTCGATATCACCATGAAAGCTGTCTGCAGACTGTAGGCTGCTAGACAAGCCTGACAATAGCAAAGCAGAGAGGAGATTCCTCAGCTGAAGAGTACTGAAGAGCCACTGGCATAAATGATACATGCTTCTATTGGCAGCCAATTATCACCACCCAAACCCTGTTAAGAATAGCGATTGCTATCAACCTCTCACGGATTATCCTCCAACACACCCAAACCGTACCAACTTTTCCCCTCCCCTAAAATTACTGCCTTGCAGAAAGCAGAGTGCTATTTCCTCTTAGAGCTGGGGAGGAGGGGTGGCAAGCTTACTGCCTTTTCAGGGATTGGCATAGTATAACCAGAAAACTTCAGACAGTATGTGCTGAGTACAGGACCCACTGCAATCACCTACTGCCCCACGCCATGAGCAGACACACACATCACACTACGGCTTTGCTGGGCTTCATTCCTAGCGACAACCGTGTCCACAGCGTCCCCATAGTGAGTCCTGGAAAACAGGTACTCTCTCTCTTGCACACTCAAGGGACTTCCCTTCCAGCTCATGGAAATGAGCTGAAAGGCTGATTTCCATGTAGAAGCTGTATGTCTCGTAATGGGGCTGAGGCATCCTGGGGACAAGCATGGTAGAGGGGAGAGGATTCGAACAGCCCAGAAGCTGCATTTCTCCATCCTACAAAATCCTCTCTCTCTTCCTGTCTCTTCCCCACTTGGACCACAGGATCATTTGAAAGCATCTAGCAAAAGTCATAAGAAATTGATCTAGGCAGGAACATACCCTTCTATCCTCATAAGGCCTTATCAGTCAGATAACCCCAGGAGAGGATGAAGGGAGCACAATCAGGAAGAGACTAGAAAAGGAAAACTGTTAACCAAAAACCTGTATCTAAATCTCATATAACAAAACCTAATGCACACAATGAATCCTATCCCAAATGGATCAGCAGCTGTCACTATCATGACAAGTCTGTGTGCCTAAAACAAAAGCATCTTATCAGAGCAGGAATTAGCTGTGGTCACAGCAACAATGATCTTGTCCTCATTTCTCTAACAAGCTCCCACTGGAGCTGAAACGAGGCAACCTGAAGGAGGGAGTCTCACTTGGTATGTTTTTTTAATTTTAATTTTTAAATCAAGGCTTAAAGCCATTTCACTCATTCAAGTTCAGGATGGTATTATCATTCATTTCCTTGGATGTAGGACCAGGCTGTCATTGTATAACTACCAGGAAAAGAAAAAAACCAAACAAGCAGCAGCAACACTCACAGACCGCTTTCCTTTCGCACCCCTCTAAGCAAGTCTGCCAGGAACTGTAATGACCAGGGCACTCTATCAGCCTCTCCCTGTTTTCACACCAGGTCTTACTGTACCCTAAAATATTTAGAGGTCTAATTATTACTTGAATGGGAGAGATTTCTAGCAGAGGTGGACACTCTAGGAGCCAGGAGGGAACCTGTCACTCTGGCTACACTTGATTTCCTAGAACCTCAGGAGCAAAAACAACATCCAATGGCAATTGAAGTTTCCCAACTTACATTTTTAGTGAAAAACATTCACACTTATCATGGGGTCATCCTATTTCTCTAGGAGAATAATAGGAGTATAAAGAAGCCTACCAGCATCAAAAATTGAGTGTCAAAACCCCCATGAAATCTTCTATTCAGATTGTGTGCAGGCTTCTCCATGGAGATGAATCTTTCCTTTTCCTGTAGGTGCTCCGAGCCCTTCCAGGCGCGCTCGGGAAGCCCTAGGTGGCAGCCCCAGCCCCGGAGGATGGGAGCTTCTCCATGGCAGGATGTTTACATAGTAAGTCAAAAGGCACGGAGTTACCATATGGGAAACTCCGCTCTCCCTCCAAGATAACCACCCTGCTGGGCCAATGTCGAGGAGCACTTGCAATTGCTGTTAGCACCGCTATTCCTCGAGAAGCAGGAATCCCTTCCCGCAGGTGAGGGGCGGCCAGAACCGCGCCAGGGCCACCCCTGCGCCGCCGGCATGCCCACGGCACGACGCTACATGATCTGAGCCCAACGTGAAGGGCACCGCAGAGCTCCGACGCTGCGCGGGGGGCTTACCTTCCGCACCCCACCGAAGCCGTGCTCCGCCGCTACCCGCTCGGCCTCCGCCTGGCCCCCGTCGTGCAGCTCCACCAAGAAATGGTTGCTGTAGACGGCACCACGGGCCGGGGGGCCGAAGAAGTGCAGGAGAAAGAGGAGGAGGAGGAGGGAGCCCCGAAGCAGCGGCGGCCCCGGCGGCATGGCCCCGCGCTGAGCACCCGCGGAGGCAGCCCGCCGGGCGGGCGGGCGAGAGGGGAAGCGCCCAAAAGATGGGAGGGGAGGAGGACGAAAAAAAAATTAAAACAAACGAGCGCAGCAGAGGCAAGAGGAGAGCAGCGCGGAGAGGACCGGCCGAGCGGTGCGGATGCGTGCTCCACGGCGGCCGAGGGGCAGCACCAGCCGAGCGGGGAGGGGGGGGACGCGCCGCGCTGCCAATCATGGAGGGGAGGATCGCCTCAGCCCCCCTTCCCTCCCAGCTCGCGGCTCCCGGAACGCTCCGCACGCCTCCCCAGCACCCCACCCACGCTTCACTCCCACCTTCCACAGTCCTGCCCCTGCAAAGCCGCACCCCCTGATTGTACCCGTGCGGCGCACGCCAGCCCCCTCCTAGCTCCAGCCGAGCCGAGCCGAGTCGGGACTTGTCCGGCTGTTCCTGCTGAGGGGGAAGGTCGCCGAGGGGAGGCAGACAGGCTGGACGGGGGGGGCTCCGAACCTGGAGCCTATACGCGCGTGGCTGTAGGGACTGGAGAACGAAAGACTTTGGCAAGACCTTCACCGCCAGGACTGGCGCCCAGCTTCTCTCTTCGACCCAGCGAACACAAAATATCTGGAGTTACCCCAGACCTACCGTTCTAGACAGAACCCTGCACCAGCTGCTCACAGGGCCTCAGCAACCTGTCCTTTATCCCTCTTTTTACAAAAGCAAAGGGACAAGGAGATGGTTAAGCAGTGATAGTGCAATGCCGGGGGAAAACCTCAGGCCCAGGCTGAGGGTTCCTCACTACTCCCGGTCTATACTGCCAGGATGCTCAGGAACTCGAAGGTGTCCAGGCTACCTGAGCAATCCCCAGACAGTTTTCAGGGGATGACTGACAGGAAAGTACCTGGGCCTTCCCTGTGTTGAGACAGTCAAGCATTGAGAATGTTCCGTGCATAGGTGGGATTGCAGAGGTAGCAGCACCTAAAAAGAATGGGAGCTCAGTTCTGTAAGTAATCTGCCATCTGCTATGATTGGAAAGGAACAGTACAGATTATGCAAGTTTATGGCAAAGTATAGTTTAGCTTTTTCCCGCAGATACATCTGTTAATTTGTCATACCAAAGGTCAATCCTTTGATGGATGGATCCCTGAATGATCCCCTGGGAAATACTTGGGACACAGAAAGCACAATCTTCTTTAAAACAAAATTATAGCTTTACTGTAATCTGTCCTGCAAATGGTCAAATGGAGTAGATGTTAAATAAATCAGGGAAAACAAAGGAAAACATCAAAAATCAGAAACAAGGCTCTTCTTCCATTATCCTAAAATGCTTTAGAAAACAACAGAAGAGCTGACTGCATCATTGTGAATCCAAATGAGCATTGGTTTGTCATGACAAATTATTGATTTCCTTCCTCTGAATAAAAGAAATCCCTATTCAAACAGAAAGGAAATGGCAACTTGAAGCCTAATCCAAAGCCCAGTTACATAAACAGAAGTGTTGTAAATGAATGACTGATGTTGAAAAAAAATCAAACATGAAGGAAAGGTAAACCATGAGAAATGGCACAGTAGAGAAGGAAAACAACTTTGCAGTCTCATAAAGAGATTAGTATTAGCGTTGGTAGAATTCATCTTTTAGATGCTTGATCAAAGAAGAGGCAGTTACTAAGAACAACTTTATATATTATTTCTTTAAACCAAGTTGTTTGTTTTCCTTAATAGTCAGCAACGCCTCTCCTTACAATATTTTTCCAGTATTAAAGCATTTCCAGGTAACTTCGGGCCTGTGAGCTCCTGGATCAGTTATACCTATTGGTGATTACTTGACAGCTAGCGGAGGCCCTGCTGCTGGTTTCTATCCACAGCTGTTCCTTGGTATCAGAAACAAAAGGAAAATAAAAGTAGGAGAAAGGCATTTTGTCTAATTTAAATTCCTGTATATAGGTTTTTCTTTTCCCAGAGGTCTTCCTTGGGTTGACACACCTCTTTTTATTTTGGTGCCAGTCTATAGAAAGAGGAACACCAATAACAAAGGTAATGGAGCAGCCCTCCTGGCTCCCTCTTACCAGCAAGGCAAGATCCTGCACACATTCAGAAATGAAGATCATAGCACAGGTCTGGGTGAGGGGTGTGACTGAATCATTCTCTGTGCATATTCTGACAGCCCCAACTGCCACCTGTCAGTACTGCTCTGCAAGCTGGTGCCATTAAAGGGACATTGTCAACAAGGGAGCACCCACTGTCTATAGCTTGTAAACCTTATAATGACAAGCCTTGATGGCTTTGTCTGTGTTATGTTAAAAAATAATTTTTTTTTTTTAAAGGATTAGTTTAGGAAAGGCCAGTTTAAAAAGTAAAATCTAAACACCAAGAAGACAAACTCCACCAAAAGCAGCAATTTAAAGAAAAATAGTCATTATGTTGATGACTACAAAAGTTTAAGACTAGACAGGACCACTAAGATTTCTAACCTAGTACTTTATGTTAACTGTAGGGCTTATTGGCATTAATTCTTGCATCTGGTCTGTAGTCCTTTTTTTCCTTAACATACAAACGTTGAATTAACAATCAAGACTGATTTATTACAGCCATTGGGGAAATGTTCCAATGACTGCTTACAGTCATTTGTAAAAAGTTATATCTGTGCCTTTCTTTAAAATGCTGATCAATCCTACACTGACTTCTAGGTTTTGTTCTTAATATGAATTTTTTCATGGAACTGCTGAACTATCATTTTCTCCAGTTGACTTTTAAGATTGTGATGATAAAGACATAGAGTTAACACTCCCCTGAATGTCTTCCTGTAAGGCATATTTTCCGTCCCTTCAACCATTCACATAAATCTTTTTACTTCTTGAATTGGGAACTGCAGCTGCATCAGATACTTTTTCATCAGTGGTCAGGCCAGTGTTAAATGGATGTTACATCACAATTCAGGTATTTTTTCAGCAGAGGTCAAGCCAGTGTTAAATTGATGTTACATCACAATTCTGTTCTTACTGGGTACCCAGTCTTTCACCAGCTGAGGATTTCATTCAGCCTCCATGCTGCCGAGTCTCCCTTATGTGCAGCAATGCTGATGCTGACTCTCGAATCTCTCAGCCTTCCCTGAGCCCTCTTCAGGACAGGTTATTGTATCCTGTGTGGCCAACAATATTTGTACCTAAATATTTATGACTCTACTAGGTCAAAATACACATAATTTATGTGCATAGAGCTTTCCAATCAATCACTTGGCACTAATCTCTTTTATACTTTATGGCTTTCTTCTTTAACCTACTCACTTTATTAGTAATGAGTTTATATTGATGTACTGGATTAGCAAGATTTTACGGAGATAATGTCTTGGCCCTAGTCCTTTGGAACCTCTGCAGAATCAAATCAACTCCAGCAATGATTCCCAGTTTGTAATTATACTCAAGAACCTAGCATTTAATCAGTTTTTAGTCTGTGTCATAAAGGCTGTTTTAATTTTTGTATCTTATTTATTTACTGACATGTCACACAGTATTGTCTCCCAGACACAAGCAATGTCATAGATACAATGGATCAAAAAAACTACAATTTTTTCAATTTCATCAGTAAGTCCAGTAAAAGAGACTAAGATTCCCCCATAAATTCTGGCTTGTCTAACACAAGGCAAATAAACAACAATACTAGCTTTACCAGTGAAAACTACAACAGTGCTTAAAAAATTGATATAAAATCAATTTAAAAATCCCAATTCCAAATGGATTTCTGACTACATTTTTAAACAACCATTAAATTACTACAATTTTTAAACAACCATTAAATTACTATAATTACTACATAGTGAAAGCCAACTTGTAATTGGCTTTCACTATGAGGTCAATGAAGTACTAACTTTAAAGGAGACGTTTCTTTCCCTGAGGGCTGCACGGGATGGCGCCCTGCTGTCCCAATCCGTCCTTACAAACAGGTTTCGTGATGTTTCATGGATTGATCTCAGGATGCAAACAACCGACTCGGGGATTTGCAGTAATAATCAAAACAAATATACCTTTATTAAATGACCATGGCAAAATGCGATAGAGGGATTAAGGGGGAGAAAAAGATAGAGAAATAGAGAGAAAAGAGAGAGACGGGGGATATAGCTACCAAACATAAAGACGAAGTCCTTTGGTCCAGTCCAGTCGAGGATCCGCCTGTTACGTCAGGGGAGATCTCAAAATCTCTAGCTAACTCAGAGGTTTTTATTATGATAATTCTATTGAAAATTGGGGGGACGGGGGGGGGGGAACAGATACAATAAAGAATAGATGTAACAGGTAGTCCATGTTCTCAGCAGTAAGCAAGAGCCCTTGTCTTCTTGGTCCAGTGGTCACAACTGCAGGCAAACGTCTTGCTTTGGTCAGTTTGCCTCCCCCACACACCTACCCCGGGTTAGGGGTTTCAGTCCCAGTCCTTGGAAGGAGAAGAGGGGCCTTTTCACATAGGGGTTTCATGTCTCAGTCCTTGATGGAGAGGCTTCTTACATCTCAGTTTGTCTGTTACGGTGGTTGTAAAACAGGTGGAGGTCTTCTGTGGGAGACCACCTGAAACTCAGGAGAAGTCCACCCAGGCGGAGAGGTGGGACAGTTTCCAAGGCTATTGTTGCAAAAAGTGCCCTCCTTCTTTGGGCTCAGTGTAACATACAGCAAACAACACCTGTGAATAACTAACGCTCTCAGGTCTCAGGCATATGACTTTCCCCTACAAGATCAGCAGACAGGAGGGGTCTTGTTTCTTTGGTGGTCTCCCTAATGACGATCGTGAGGCAGATGAGGGATATTTCAGACAGACTCTCACACATGCCAAGAGACCAGTATGTCAGACGAAGTTGCAAGAACTCATTTCCTTGCTGTGGAAGTAACAGAATCCTAAGTCTAAGATGTACATTGCTTTCATCTTTAATCATTCATCCTAGCAGGTGCATGAGCAGTAGTCTTCTGAAGAGCTGGAAACAGAACATTGCAATAATTTAATTGCATGTTATGAGAGAACAAAACACTTAAGCATTCTTTGGCACAACTCTGAGTCTCCCTTAAACCTTTCTTTCTGAAGCTGTGAAGTGAGCATATATGCTTTAAGTGGACTCTGGAGCAGGCTCAAAGATAATACCTACATTTAGAGGAACAGAAATAGGATTAAAAAGGCTTGAGAAGGGATTTCCAAGGAAAGGACTTGGATGCATAGTTTAAAAGTCCACAGTTGAAAGAAAGTGAAACAGTATCATTTGAAAATTTTATTTAGGACAGGGAATAAACAGACCTATATGAATAAAAGCAAGAACTAGAGAATATAGAGGAATATAAAGCATATATTGTCTGTGTATCCAGAACACAGGACAACATGCATAACTGAATGTACAGAATGAAAATAATAGAGTGAAATGCTATGAGGAAATGCCATAGAAATTGAGCTGAAAAATCCCATGCTGAGTTGGCCCACTACAGCTACAGGATCAAAGTCACTTCAGGATTCTAGAAGCTCTCTAACAGTGTATCTGTCCACTATCATTGCTGTGGATCATCTTATGACAGTGTATAAAAGCAAATTTTAATTGGTTTGTTTTGATAATGAGCAGCATAGGTATGAGCAAAGCAGAAACCATGGTAAATGAGTTACACTTTGGGCTGATTTGGTAATCAGCTATGACTATTTCAAAGAGGATTTTCATAAAACACATCTAGGCCATTTTAGTACAATGATGGAAGGATGGATGGATGAGTTACTACAGCAAAGCCAAGCATGATGAAGCCAAGCAACAGCAGTGTTTCTGTGTGGGGGTTCTGGATTAAAGAGCTTGGCATACATCTATCTTAGATGACTTCAAGATCATTTTCCCTACTTAAAAATACTTCTCTGACCATTTTCATTGTTTTATACTATCAAAATATTTTATTACTGTTACAAATATATTAACAATGGAAGAATTATTTATAGGCACATGATCTGTTGCATGTTATGTTGAATGTTGTTACTGGAGAGAGACAGCTACAGCAGGGACTCCATCTATATCTATGATATGTGAGCCCAAGAAGCTTAGCAGTTACCAGGCACAGGAATTATGACCAAGGATAAAATATTTTGTGCCATCACCATGTGAAACTGCATGGGCCTTTTAAAGTTAAAAGACATTTGTAATCTGAGAGCCTATTCCACAGCTTCTAGTTATATAAACTTTAAGTTACAGTCAGAATCTTTCCAATAAACTTTTATCTATGCAAGTGTCAGAGTGAACATGTACTAATTTAGTGACATGATAATGCAGATAGTAAAGAATGTAGTTTTCAGCATCCATTGACTACAGGCCAGCAGGCTGCAGGCAATGAGCATGCCAATGGAAAGGTGTAATTACCTCTTCAAGCAATTTGGTGTTTTTTTGATTTATGCTCCCAGACATAAGGACTGGAGGGGCTATTAAGTAACATGGTACCTGACAGGGAAGTGAAAACTATTGAGTTAACCACTGAGCATAATCTCCTACACTTTCTTAATGAGGGCACAATCCAAAATCAACAGAGAGAAATAGCTTACAAGTAAAATACACATTTACAAAAAAGAAAAATTAAACCCTTTAAAAAAGGGTTTGAGGTTAGGCCTGTTCTAAAAACCTCAAAAGACTATGGCATGTACATGTTTGTTTTCTAAACAGGAATATGATTATCCATGCACAGAAGTTGTTCCCTGAATCCAACTCTTAGCCACGGCTTAATATCCACGTAGACAAATGTTCACCTTAGGCAGCTATGGCAAAGAAGATGGCATAGCTAAGGCAGCTATGCTTCATTTATTTTAAGAGGATATGATTCCTACCTTTGCCAGACTTGTATGCTTTTTCTGCTACTGAGTCTTTTCTGAAGACAATCTGTCTGGAGAAATAATGTCTGTGCAAATGATCTTAGAGAACTAGAATTGCTCAGCAGAGTCAGTTTGGAGCAGATGGTCCCAGTGACATTTTAGAAGATAATGGATGAGAGAAAGCTTCTAAGCAAGACCTGGAAATACTAGCATTTAAAAAAGCCAAAACAAAACCAAAAGCCAACAACAGACTTAGGGTACAATAAAAACGAGGTAAAAAGATGTCTGTTGACCATATGAATGAGTGGGTGAAGGAAAATGACTGGATATGTAGAGTTAGGGACAGAGATCATGCATCATAAAAAATAGGTTGATAGTGGAATTCAAAACAAAACATCAAAAGATCCAGAAAGTTGGTCTCCAAGAAGTCCACCCACACAGGTGATGAAAGTTTCTTCAATTATTAACTAATCTAACTTTGCTTTGGGAAACTCTGAACTGTGTCTCAAATTCATTGCAGAAAGGCTGAGAAATAGAATGCAATAATTACAGTTTGTTCAACTTTCTGAGCCCTTGCAACTATTCATCTCCTTGACAGAGAGGAATGGGTGATAACATACAGGTTATAAATAATAAAATATAAATAATAATGAGCTCTTCAGCTTTGGTAGAACATTTATAGTGAACATTTGCTCAAACAATAAAACAAAACAGCTGTCCCCAAAAATACAATTTATTGCAATCATAACTCACATATGGTGTTGACAGTTCCATGACAATTTTTGGGGGTGTTTTATTACTAATAAAAAATTTTTGAAAAATCTTGTGTTTATTGTTTCCTTTTCATTTTAGACTTCATTCATTCAAACATGTTATGCTTCCCACAGAAGGTTTCATAATTTTTATCTTAGCAGTTAACAATCATCTATATGAAACACAATATGTTTATAGAATTTTTTTTATTTCCATGCATTAAAATCTCAGGCTTTGCTTCCAAACAAAAATAACAACTCAGAAGAAAATCCATAATCCATTTTTTAGCATTTGATTTTAAAGAAAAACCAAGAGGAATGATCACAAAAAAGTAACATATACAGGTAAGAATGAAAATAAAATAAGAAGTTGTCTTCCTCTGAGCTAAAAGCTCTCTATGAACAGACTTAATTTTTTGTTCATAAATCAGAGATGTGGCACCATATATGCAGATGAATATAGGTTTCTTTCAAGTTTGTCTTTGAAATTTTAACTTTCTAAAAGGCAAATTAAACTCTTCCACTACTAAATTTGTTCTACTTGTTGATAGGGAAATAAACATATCACAACTTCTTTGTATAAATATCCTTTTGCTGGAACTTACAAAGTATCTGCATTTTCTATTGTAAATTAAAGCCTTGCAGGCCATCGAAAAGTACAGACAAATACAAGTAAATGATCGTCATCATCTGTGCTGGGCAGCTTTGATCAACTTTCTCACAATTCAGCTGCCAAGTACTACCAGAGTTAAGGTGCTTGGTTAATGACTGAGGTGAATTAGTCTGTGATCTTCCTAGTACCAATTTCACACACCTGCAGTTCACCTTCCACCCTGGAAAAGCCTACAGACCAGCACCTTTCCTCTCATGTCAGCAGGAATTAAAAGAAAATCCATAAAATGGCTTAAAGCATCACACCAAAATATCAGTTTTAAGTTAAGAGATGTTTACCCTGTTGAAATTAATTTCCTTCAGGATCTCTGCATAGCTACTCTCGTTTTGTCATATTTGGGTGTCTCATTCCCAGCCTCTGCCTAAAAACTTTTTCCTAGAAACCAGTGGTGTTTTTACACTCCTGGTAGGTAGGCACTGAAGCCGGAATGCAGGCACAACCTAAAAATCGTGAAACAAAGTGCAGAGGATGCTGCAGACAGTCTACTAGAGATACTGACTTGGGAATTAGGAGAGTCAGTGTGCCATGTCCCAACATGGTAAGGTTGAGGTTAGGCTGCCACCAGCCACCACCCCAGCCCATCTGTCACCAGCTGTGCCACAAAAAGCTGTTCGCTAGAGGTTAGCAATGGGAAAGGCAAAGGAAGAAATGAAAACTCTGATTTTCCCTTCATCTCACATCTGCTGTAATGATTACTGAGACTGTTTGGACAAAGAAACTTAATTCCACTCAGAGGTTCTGAAGCGCTTTTGCTATAGACAACAGCAGTAAACAACCTTCTGTAAAGAAAAATGGAGGATTTTCTAAAAGCCAGGCCATACAAAGCCCACTGAAATTCAGTGGGAGATGAATAATAAAGCTGTCTATTTTTTGAAATTCTCCTCTGGCAGAAATAATTTTGTCTGGATTTTTAGCATGAAAACAAAAATCTCTATTTCTCTACCTTTGTTTCTGTAGTGTTGTCCTTTTCCAGCTCATTAAGTGTATGCATATTGTCACGCTAAGCAGTATCATAGCTTACTAGACAATTCACCAAATAGCTACTACACGTTCAGAATTTAAAATGCAAATTTTCAGTAAGAAAAACAACAACAACAACAAAAAAAAAAAAAACCCAACAAGTAAATCACTAGGAAAAAAACATGACTTGGGCCCTAAACACCTCTCCTATCATCATTCTGTTCACAAAGAAATGTATTACCTGTTACTATTTCTTCTGTGATATAACTATAATGAACACAACAAAAGCATGTGCAGGCTGTGCTCAAGAGTTCATTTCAAAACTACTGGAAGAACCTGGTTTTTGGTTAAATCCTTATTTCACTTGTAGAAAATAAAGAAGCCTCAAGGAGCCAATGAGAATGCAAGTCTTCAATAAACACCTTAGTAAGGGAAAACTGAAATTTATTTTAGTGTGTCATTTGGTTTGGATGTCATTTTGGTTTTGTTTTTACTTTGCTACATGATCAGATTTCAAAAAGTGATAACCTATTTTCCATCACCACAAATTTCAGAAAGTGAAACCCTATTTTCCATTACCATGGTGGCTTCAAGGTTGGGGGGGGGGGGGGGGGGGCTTTCAAGAGACTTCTCAATAATTTTTAGTTCTTTGCAATCCTTATCTCTTGATGGGAACAGATCTGCATCAGTGATTAATAGGAAATAAAAGGTCTGGTTTTTAAGACAGGTTTGCCTTTGTATGCACATCTTACCCACTATATATGATAATACACTGGTCTTGCAGAGCCAAGGATCACTATCTTTAAAAAATGAAAGAAAGCATCTGGCTCTCCAAATGTGCATTGCTGTTTTGCCCAAAGGCTTGTTTTGCCAGGTTCTTTTAGTCATATCCTGTTCAGGTTACTCTCAGGAGCCATCTCTTTGAAAAATGGTGACAGCCTCCACGAAGAAATTAGGCAGAAGGATCACCAACATCATGAAGGGCATCATGAGAAAAAATAGTCTCAGTGGGAAAGATATTCTGTTTTCTTATGGAAGTGCATAATGTAGAACAGTCCTACTAATTTTTCATTGTTAAAGGATCACAGTAATGCATTGCAGATATTGAATAGCTGTTTGTATGACCAGAAAATACAAAAATGAAAAGAAATTTGGAAAAAAAAAAAAAAACCACAACCAGAAAAATGAGCACTGGTAAAGGAAAAGGAAAGCCTGCAATGTTCTATTTCCAATGGAACAGTCATTGATCTTATGAAATTATTGTATAGACTCCTCTGTGTGATCACTGCCAAAATATGGGACAAAATATGTCCTTATATTGAACTGATATAGGCTGAACAACACTGAAAAAAGGATTTTTTTTTCTTTTTTTTTTTTAATAAGGAACAGATGGTCACCTTAATTAAACAGTGTTGCGGGGGGAAAATTATTCACAATCAGACATCAAAGGCTAAAAATGGTCAAATTCAGATGCACACCCACCTGCTAAGTAGTGGTATCAGTATCCAGCCACTAACTGATATAAGACAGGAGAAGTGAGGCAAGAAGACCCCTCCTGGTCAGCTCTCCCTGCTGCTCTTGGTAAAATATGAGCCATAATTGCAACTCCAAGCTGGTGCTGAGCAAATCCTCTAACTGTGCCTCAAGGTGGTTTTTTGACGTCCAAGTTTAATGCTAACAAGTGGAACTGCCGAAAAAGTAAAGAAATAGAAAACCTACAGCCTGCAAAAATTAAAATTGTTTCAGGAGATTTAATTTTAGTACTAGGTAGCATTGCTCTAAATCTTTCAGTGCCTCTCTCCTGAGCTCTCCGCTACATGAGTAATACTCTTAACAGCTGGTGAAATACACAAGCTTCACTGAGGTGGCACCAACCACACAGCTCAAAATGTGCACAATGTGGCAGGCAATCTAGACAATAAGAGATTTTGTTCTGACTTTGGTTTCAACTCTTCTGTTTACCACTGTAGGAATAGACACAGTCAATAACCAGATGTTCAGTTTCTCCAGCTGAAAGACTCAGCCTACCTCAAAGCTTGTATGAAACAATGCAAGCTCACTGGTGTTCCCCCCCTTCACAGTCCCCCTCAAAAATTTTTCTGCCAGGGACAATACAGTGGGTTACAGCTCATCTTCATGCATTACATGACAGCTGTAAGACCAGGGCTTTTTATCAATTCACTGCACTACTGGGTTGACTCATTGGCCTGTGCAATTTGAAAAATATTTTTTAAAGTTGTTTTCTTTTTTTTTTTTTTACTAGAACGATTGAATTGTATGTGAGAGTTATTAATGAAAAGTCTAGCAGCATGAGAAGAGTAAAAAGCATGGATCTCTAAATATGAAGAAAGTTTTCTAGAGCATGGAACTTATACAAGCCCCCAAACTTCCATTTTCAAACAACCTTAGCAAAATGTCCCAAATTCAATTTTGAAAACCCCTGAAATCTCATTCTGACTTCACCAGCCAAGTCTTAGGTACTGTGTTTGAGGATTATGACCCAATGGATGGCAGTACCATATCCCAAGGAGGGTTTAAAGCTTTAAGGAGAAAAAATTTAACAAAGCCAAGAAACGCAATGCTGAAATCCCATAGGCTGTAACCACCTAAAGCTTAGACTGGGTAAAAAGACTCTTCATGCACTTCACATTCAGGACCCATTGGATAAAAAATAAAGTAGGGTCTTGGAAAAGTGGTTAGAGCCTAGAACTCCTCACTCTTAGCTGAAAACCGCAGGCACCAGATAAATCATGACTTGTCCAGTTTTACCTTTTCAAGGGGACAAGTGAGGACATTCAGCTCCTCAAATAAGAAATTCAGGCATGCTTTCTGTCTTAACTGCCTCATCTTCAGATCTATTGCTAGATTTTCTCTTCCTTTCCAAAACAAACCCTTTAATAAAATGTACTGTGAGGCCCAGGTGACACTGTCTGCTTTACTGATTTGACAGGGTGATTTGTATTTGCCTCTGTTTCAACAAATCATGCAATAACATCAGCAGCAATGACCCTTCCCATTTTCCTGAGCTACACCAAGAAGTCAGAACAGCACTGTGACCAGTGATGCTTCTGTTCAACAGATTTTATCCTGGGAATGAGGTGATTTGTAACACTGAGCATCGCTGAGTTTTAGCAGAAATACATTCCAGCTTCTTTTAAACTATTTCAGGGCAAAGACAGAGTGCTGTTCAGTAGAGGAAAACAAGACAGTCAAAAAAAGTAGCTATTGTCACTTTCAATACTCCACAGAGTTAACTTCCGAAAGTGAAAGAATTTTTATAAAACAACCTTTATCTCCTTTACATTCTACCTTATGTGCCTTTTCACACCAACAAGCATACACACAAACAACTCCAGCTCTGAGGAGCAAGATACAGCCCCACAGAAGGGGGTCAAGGAGTCTTTCCCCACTGTCCAATCCCATACAGCCTGAGCTTCATTCACCAGGTTCTCCAAAAATTGCCTCAAGTCTTTTTAACTGGGTAGATGGAACCATTCAATCAGATTGGTAACTCTCATCCTTCCAAAGCACTTGAGCTCTAGGGATAAAAACAGCTTAGCACTAATGTTAATTATTGTCTTTATTCTACAAAGGCCTTGAATACGTACAGGGATTAAAAAAAAAGGAATAAATGTTTCAGCTCTATAACTGAATCAGTTATATAAAAATGAGTGAACTTCCTTTATTCTGGCTTTCATGAAAATATATCAGTTTCTGAACCCTTTAGAAGAAGCAGGAAGAACTGTGTGCTTGTGCTCTTAGCTCAAGATATATGGCACATGCCAGTGTGCTCCTTGCCTAAAAGACACCACAACAATCCTCCTTCTCTCCCTTCTTTACTGAAACAAATCCCTTGATAGGTACTGCTGGGAAACAGCTCCTCCTTTATGAAGGGTAAAGGGTTTTATTTGTTTGGGGATGGTTCTTTTGTTCTTCAATTTTCACTTCCATCCAATCACATAAATGACATCACAATTCTTCTCCTGCTACCTTGCAAGTACCATTTCTTCCTGAACTGGCCCAGTGCAGATGGACCAGTATCATTCATTTGCTCATACCTTGAAAATCATAGATTGAATCACCCTGTTTAAGAGGTGACTATCACAGCTCGGTGCTGCTCTACAGACATGGGTTAATATACCCATTATGCCATTGGGGGATAATTCAGCAGTCTGTTAATAATCTTAAAACTGAACAGTGATTGCTAGTAATATATTAATCATCTAAATAAAAGTACCCACATATCCATGATAAATGATGGTCCTGACAAAAGGATTTAAAAAATAAAACTTATGTAGTGATTGCATACCTTAAAGGGGAGTGGTTAAACACTCAGAGAATTCAGAGACTGAATTCCCTCCATTCCAGTGCGACATTCACCTACATAATGGGAACATAGATATAAATTAGGGATATCTAATTTAATCAGGCACCCAGTATTGAAACACTTGCATTAAATGTTGTAAGGAAACACAAAGTGCAACATTGGTTCTCTCCAGAAGCAACTGACTGGAGTCTATAAGGATTCTAATTTTTTGGCAGAGAAACAATATTTTCCATCTCAAGAACCGAGTATTTGTATTTTTTCTTCTCTTCTTCTGCTGCCTGTTTAATATCTTGCATTTCTCTTCTCAGGAAGTGATTCTGTTCATTTCTGTAGCATCCCTCATGAGAGTCTCAAAAGGGCTGAGCACTGAAAAGAAAGGTCATCAGCAAATCAAAGCAGGAGTGGGCTGTGAGCTGGCACTCATGACAGCAGGAGAAGGATATCTTTGTGGCTACAGGCCACAAAGCTGCAATGGGCTTATTACAGCTTTCTTGACCTCCAAGGATTTGGCTCAGATGTCAGATCTGAATTTATTTTATTCAATGTATGAAGAGAAGTCAAACAAATGCTAGGAGTGAGACTGACTTCAGGAAAAGGGATACAAACTACAAACTACTAAAAATCATACAAACTACTCACACATGTCTAAAGGAAATTATATCTTAAAATCAGTGTTTGTTGCAAGGTTAAATAGCATCTGAAATTGAAGGACTTATTAGGTATTTTTCTGCTGATAGTCATTGGTAATTGTTAGTTACCTAAAATTTCTGACAAAAGCAGGCTTTCTCTGTAGTCAAGAATTTAATTACTTGTGCTGGGAATATTTGGAATAACATAAATAATTCTGGACAGTCAGATTCGAGAAAGATTGAGATTGCTGCAGGTATTAAAAAAAAAAACAAACACCTAAGACAGTCATGGAAACCAAAAGTCAGCCCAAACATTGCAAAGTCCAGCTGGGTTTTTTCAATCAACCAAAACAGAAGAGAAGGGATAGGGCTGCTCTTAAAAACATGATCACAGAATCACACATCTAAGGAAAAGCACTGACAAAGAAGGGGGATTTAAGACCAGGCACATTATGGTCGTAAAAACATATACTTCTGGCAGGATACCACCTGTACCTTTTGTACTTAACTCTACCAGTTCTGACTGCATTAAACCAAGGACAACTGAGGGCAAAAATCCAAAAATATATGGCAAGAATATCTTGACCTGACCGTCTCTACAAAACAGCAGAGGATACCTTGATCCAACATAACAACTCAGGTTCTAGTTGTACCTTGGGGGTCTCTTTGGGAAAGGATGGAAGTCTCAGAGCCTCCCTAAAGAAGAAATTGAGCTGCAGCTCCCCTTTTGAACTGCCTGTGATCAGTCAGGATCAGCTGGTGTTGTCCTTTTTTCAAAGCCCAGGGGTGTCTGGAAGATGCAATGGTTTTAAGGCCTCAAGAAGCTTCAGGCCTGCTCCCATTTGGGTGTGGCAAGGGTAATTACACCCTACCAGCCCTGCATACTGCCCAGGAAAATGTAGAGATGGAATTAATGAGGAAAAAGTGTCAAGGTTCCTGAAGAAAGAATGTATGAGACTGAGGGAAAGGAAAAGCAAGGAGAGAAGGCAATGGGAATGCAGAAGCGAATCAAGGAGGCAAAAAAGTGAAAGATTGATAAACCAATGAAATTTAGAAAAGAAAAATGTTTGGAAAGAGACACATAGGGAAGAGATAGGGACAAAATACGTGCAAAGCCCAAGTGAGAAAGCCACAGCGAGAAATTGCTATGGGAGATTTAAAAACTGAGCAAACCTGTCAACAAGATGCATATTTCTGTCATGGCAAAGAAGCCTCCTGTTTGCCTCCTTCCAGGCAGCTTCCCTGCAACAGTTTCCATTTCTGGTACAGCTGCCCAATGTTCATCTCCATAGGTATTGATTTTAATATTTGACATAGTATCTTGCAAAGCAACTAACACCAGCTCTAAATAATCAGCTAATGCAGTCTCTGTACATCAGTAAGGGTTGGAATGCAGCACCTTTTCAGCACAGCATCATCACAGTATGCCCTTAAGACTCTGCAAACAAGTCCAACTGGTGAACAGTTATTAATTTATCACACAGTTCCCTGGAGCCACAGTAAGGTTTAATCCACCTACTAGATTCACCACACAAATTCCTGAGAGGTCACTTGAATTACATTTAGTCTTTGCTGGAATATGGAAATGTTGAGGTGTGAAATGCCTCCATCCCTTACAATAAAACTAAATGACTTCATTCCCAGAAAAAGAAAGGTGCTGCTTCAACTCCATCAGACAATACAACTTCTGGTGATGTCAACAGAAATGTCACTGATGCAATGGAGGCAGAACAGATTGCAATTCTGCACTGTAGTAATCTCAGAGAAGCAGACTGTGCCTGAGTCTGCTTGTACACAGTCCTGCTGATCCTACTGCAGGACTGCTTATGTGAACAGAATCTGTCAGCAGCTGTCTTAGGTACAAATCTGCAAATTTACTATTCATAAGCTTTCAACACTTATTTGCTTCTGGCTTCCAAAAGTTGCCAAAAAACAGAGAGAAACTATACCTTCTTTTGTGAAATGGTAGAATAGTGGTGGTCCTTCCAGCTGCAGAGCTGTAAAAAGAGGATTGTGTTAGACATATTCTTTCTGACAGTATTTTTAGAGGAGAAAATCAGTGTGAGTATGTGTAATTCAAGGTCACTTCCTTAAAGATGGTAGCTGAAAACAGGCTGGGTTTTTTTTGAAATGCACAAAAATCCTTAGGAGAACAGAGCTTCTTTTATAAGAGAAGCTGTCCCTATCTCAAAAAACACTTCTAAAAGGTCCATTGAGACCAAATCATTCTTGGGGTATCTGCAACCATTCATTTGCACACACTATGATTCTCTTCTAGCAGTCATCCCTCTCATGCTATTCCATTGCTATGAGAACACCACCCAAACTCGGGTGTCTCTTCCTTGTAAACCTTTAATCTAGTGCAGTTTTAGTCACTAATCTGTTAATACTTTGTTAATTTGTTACTAAGGATCACAGGGACCCCCCAGCCCCAACTATCTCTGCCTGATACATGCTCTGCTGCTTGTATTTGAAGGACTACTAGAACATGTTTCAGAAACAGCTGTCTAAAACAAAGAGAGCATTAAGACATATCTGCAGACACTAATGGCACAGTATTCCTTGGCTCTTCCTGGGGCTGAGATGGAATCAGTGTTGTCTTTATCCATGGACATAATGAAAGGAAATTAAAGATTTTTTTTAATTTTGGCTTTTATTTTTGCAACAGAACTAATACAATTACAAACAGAACTAATACAATTACAAACAAAATTCATACATGTACCTTATAAAAACAAACATATATGTACCTTATAAGGTACATATGTACATACGTATATATACCTTATAAGGTACATATATGTAGCTTATAAAAATTTTATAAAAATAAAATTTCTAAAATTTAAAAACTTATATAGATAATTTCTGTCCTTCTCAGTTTGTTAATCTCAATCATGAAAAATCTACAAAAAGTGCTTTACAGAATTAGGTTCCCTAATGCACTATGGTGCTCAAGCAGTTTGTCTTTGCAGAGAACCAAGGATATCAGTGGCAGCAAAAATACTCTCTAAGTTCTGAAATATTTTTATGAGAACATTTTAATTTAGAAACCAGAGCACATACTTCTGCAGAGATGGAGCAGAAATAGTGGGCAGGTAAAGTCGTTTTACTTTGAAACACACTATGTCCTCATTTCATCTTCCAGTCTTACAGTTCACCTATTTGCCTTTTCCCCTCTGGCACTGCAGAGCAAAGAGCAGGGTTTTAAAAACACTGTGTGTCTCAATGTTAATAGCAAGGAAAACATCATGGGCATGGGATAGAATACTGACAGTAAGTATTCAAATCTGATTTTAAGGTCCCAAAACAGATTAAATTTACCACTTATTTTGGCTGCAGGATTCTTGACTGATCATTTAAGTGCTACATTGCACTTACACGTGCAATTAACACCTAGGGCTTTCAGAAACTTTTCTCAGAAGAGATCCCATGAATAAGGAAGGAAGCTGACTCCATAACTCAAGGCACAATAATACCTGGGGGAGAGCTGGGACCAGTAGTCGCTCCTCCACAGGGTGAACAGTGACCATGTGTCACTGTCAGACATATCATGCACCCACCACCATTAAGGTAAAGTTTATATAAGAAAGGCTAATGACACCTGAAATGCTAGAAAAGGAAGTGCAAAACTTTGTGTAAAGGAAAAAAAAGCCGAATCATTTCAGTAGCCTTTAATGTTTATGCCATAGAATTTGAGACTTTGCACACAGAATGAGGTATTTGACATTTTCCTCTTCGGAGATTAGCACTTCCAGGTATTGATTTAAACTAGGATTTATACCATGACTACCATTTTTATGAAAGGCATAATAAGAGAGATTAGCAAGAAATTGCCAGGCACACTATCCTTAATCAGCTGCAAACTGTTTCCATCCTAAACTTGCAGGTTTGTCAATAAAAGCAAAATGTTCACAACTAAGTGAGGTAGCAGGAAAAAAGCATTCAGCTATATTTTGAATACAAATAGCCACTAAGAAAGGGTACCATAAGAGAGCTTTTGTCTTTTCTTTTTAACCTGGAATAGATTCATAATTCATACTCATCTTAAATCTTATTATCTGGTTTGGATCAAAGTTCCTTCTCAAGCACAAAGTTCTCCCCACACCCTTTAAAGGACATGGGGTCTGTCTGAGCCTGTCAGAAGGCTACCAGGAAAACTTCTCATACCCAAGTCCCTTACTGAACACAGTCTCATCAATCTCATCAATGTGCATCCCTTTTTTAACCCATGAGTCTTCCTTTTGAAAAAATACTTAGATTTAAAACCACAATATATAAGGAGAAACCCCACCCAGATCTGTGTCAATACAACCTGAGGACTGAATACATTATTAAGAAAGATTTTATTTTGCACAAAAAGAAAAAAAAGCCTTGCTCCTTTTGATTTTCAGAAAGAGTTCAGCACATACTTTCCTCTCAGTAAAATTTTCACAGGTGCCTTTCAACATGTCCATCTAATCAGTTCTGAAAATCCAAATTTTGCCTACTTGGCAGTTGTGGAAATATTTGCTAGAGCCAGGTGTATTTTAATAACAAAGAATAAAAATTGAAGGGGAAAATATATTAAGTTTTTGCCTTTCTTCTAGTTACTCAACCCCTAAATTAAAAGCAGGAAAATAGGTGCCTCTTTCACTGCTCAGGTCTGCTTGGAAATTGGTTACCTGTTTAGCCTGCACCATAAGATTTTAAATTATTATTAGAAATTAATTAAATTTTTATTAGAAAGCACCAAAGGTGTGACGGTATTCACAGGGGTTCTTGGATTGGGGAAGAGATGAGGATCTGATTCCATGTTTCAGAAGGCTTGATTTATTATTTTATGATATAGATTACATTAAAACTATACTAAAAGAATAGAAAAAAAGGTTTCATCAGAAGGCTAGCTAAGAATAGAATAGCAAAGAATGATAACAAAGGTTTGTGGCTCAGGCTCTGTGTCCGAGCCAGCTGACTGTGATTGGCCATTAAGTACAAACATCCAACATGGGCTAATCACAGATCCACCTGTTGCATTCCACAGCAGCAGATAATCAGTGTTTACATTTTGTTCCTGAGGCCTCTCAGCTTCTCAGGAGGAAAAATCCTAAGGAAAGGATTTTTCATAAAAGTTGTCTGTGACACCAAAGGTTCTTGCCACTGAATAAAATGGATTAATATTTACAAGAATTATATTTTTCTTTATAAAGTTTAATCTTGGCATAGCCTTACATCAATGGCGCCATGATAGGATAGAGTTGTTTCTGTTGAGGTTAGGTTCAGGCAACAAGCAGAGCAGGTTTTGTTCACTTTCTGCCTTCTTAGGTAAAGCACAGTGCTAGTCCCTATGAGGCACAATTGATGGCCTGAATGCTAAAAACCTTTGATATCTCTTCTGCTCTGTCCACAACCAATGAAAATTTCACAACTGCCTAGTTAAAGAAAAAATATTTTGAAGCAGCTTCCTCTCATTCATACTATCTTTTGAGTTCATGTTATTGATACAGAGATAATTGAAAATTCATCTGTTGTAAAAGGAAAGTGATGGAGCCAAGAAAGTGGGGGAGCTGTCCATGGTGTATGGTGATCATCATGGGTGTAGAGACCGGTCTCAGCTGGGCCTGCTGCACTTCTGCAGTGTCTCCAAAGCTATTCCTCCTGTAAGCAGCCAACTTTGGAGCTAGATTTTCTTTCATTCTTTGGTGAATGGTCACAGAGGCCACACTATTCTGGACTATTTTTGTCACAGAAATTGAAGAGCAAGAGAAAAGAGGAAGGGCTGGGACAGAGCCCTGGAGCCTTAGTGGGCTCCTTCAAAGGGAATCACAAAGGTGAGGCACAGTCACACCTGTCTCCTACCCCAAAAAGCAGTTTTGCACCTTGGAACACCAGCAAACAGCTTAACTTCTGTCATGGTTTCCCCTCAGCCAGCAGTTAAGCAACTCGCTGCCCCACCAGCAAGATGAGGGAGAGAAGGGAAAGATAAAAGTTGGAAACTCGTGGGTTGAGATGAAGACATAGTTTAATAGGGAAAGCAAAAGCTGCATATGCAAGCAAAGCAAAATAAGGAATTAATTCAGTGTTTCTCATGGACAGGCAGGTGTTCATCACATGTAACAGTTCTTGGGCAGACAAACATCATCGCTCCAAACATCCCACGCTTATTCCTTCTTTCCTCCACTTTATATACTGAGCATGATGCCATTCAGCATGGAAAATCTCTTTTGGCTCTGTGTAAGCCCTACCCAGCAATAACTAAACTGTTTCTATATTTTCAGCCCCATGTTCAGCAAAAATCCAAGACACAGCCCTACACCAACCACTGTGACAAAAGCTAACTCTACCCCAGTCAAATCCAGCACAACTTCCCAGGCCTCTGGCCTAAAAGTAAAGAGAGGGAACACTGCTCTATGGTGGTTTTAACATTTTTTCTATAGTTTCTAGTTTGAGAAAATTAGAGAAGTTTTCTCCAGTGGGAAGTACTCAAAAGAACAATGTCAAAATGCAGCACACCTCCATTGCCCACTGGGACAAATTTATGATGTCTGAAGGTCTGACCCTGACTGCTTCCCTCATTTCTCTGCTTCTCAATCTATATTCAAAATGTTACCAGAGATTTATCTTATGAATATTAATACTATTGTCATTCACTGCTAAGGCTGGGCTAAGGGATGGCAATACAGGAAATCGGCTAAGTAACTCAACTGTCACTTATAGCTCTCTGAAGCTATCCTGGTAATAATAAATGTTGTCAGGGATGCTCATGGCTGATGCATTTAAAAGAGCATCCAGCAAACATGAGACTTACCTCTCTGTACACAGTGGGTCTAACAAAATTGCAATGATCCAATCAACCAGCCAGAAAATAATTTTAGTTCTTTTATAAACATCTATTTTTAAGCAGAGATACATAACCATCTCAGAGAGAACTCAATAAACATTATTAACATTAAATAAAGCACAACTCAACATAATTATCAAAGTAAAAAATTAAGACTATTTGTGCCCAAAGAAAACCAAATGCTTCTGGAAGAGGATGAACAAAAAAAAAAAAAAAACCCACCCATATTTTTTGTTCATTGTACAGGGCTGTACTGCTAGTTAGGCCAGATTTTAAAATACTAGATTGGACTTTGAAAATAGGCTAAGAAAATTTGCTAAGATAGCAAACCAGCCAGACCACAAACCCCCTATAGACTTAATCTAGTGGGGTAGAATGTCAATGTGCTTGCACTCCTGATTTCTTACATTTTTTGTCAGACAGTATTAAGAGACAGAAGGCAACACTTTTTCAAGGGCCAAATGGTAGCAAAATTGTCAGCCCTTAGTGATTGACAGTATGTTAGAAATCATCCTTGCTTTTGCCTTGCCCACTCACAAAACAGTTGCCTGGAACCTGTGATCAGCTAAATGTTTTTACTTGCTTGAGAGAAGCATTTACTTTGGATTGAAAATCAAAACCCTCAAGTCATGAAAACAGAGAGTCTAATAAGGGAGAAGTTGAACTGTAGTTCTGATTAAAACTGGCCAGAAATATTTAAATTTTAAAAGTTCCTCACAAAATTGAAAGATGAAAGAAGTTTGGGGTTAGGAGGTGGAAATGTTCCACCTCTAGATAGCAACATTCTGTGAAACAGAAAGGAAAACTGGACAGCATACTGAGGAACTACAGGAAACACCCAGAAGGATCCCAAAAAGTTCTGCTCCTTGAGTCCTCACTCTCTAATAGCCAGTTATCAGTACTGACACCACTGAATTCTTCACAACCAGAAACCATCCAAACATTTTGAACCACAAACTGGGCACAAATCTCTTCCAGAACTGTCAGTTTTTTTTCCTGAAATGGGAGAGGCTGAAAGAGCTATTCTGTCTTGAATAACTGGAAAGCATCTGAATATCCTCTTTTAACCCCACAGCACTGCAGTTACTGAGCCATCCCAAGAGGGAGAATTCACACATGTCAACACTTGTCAGTTGTATATTTACCAAATCTTGTCAAATATAGGTGTATATCTCCCCTTACTTGGGAACAATATAACACCAATATTTTTCTTGTGCCCTGCTCCTGCCACAGGGAGGATGCTGAGCAGTACCATTTCCACATCCTTCCTGCAGCATTCTACTTTCGTTTCCTAATCTCATCTAAAATATCCTTACGTTAAAGTTTCTTGAGTTTCCCTTTTCCCATACACTCTTCCCAGGAATGCATGACTGTACTTCAGTCTTTATGTTTCAGTTACTGGCCTCTGTCATCAACTCTGCATGCTGTCTGCTGTTTGATGAAAATGCACTTGTTTTCCTGTTGTGCATAACTTTTAGTTAATATACCCCCAGACCAGAGAAGCCATCAATGAGATATTAATTTGTTGTGCTGCTTGAGTTATAGCTCCTGGCTGGGCCTCTAAACAAAAAGGTCCTCTATCACAGGAATGGGTTTGTTACACTTAATTGCGTGTCTTACTCTGAGTCATCAAAACATTTGATGTCTCTGAACAACATCAAAATATCGAAGCCAAGCAGGAAAGGCTAACAAAAGATCAAAAAGCTGAATGCCAGCTCACACTGCTTCATATGATTTAAGAGAATAGAGCAAAAAAAGCCCTAGAGTCCGTGACATTGATGTTGTGCAGAAAGACATCTGTGGAGGAGCTTAGACTGCTTCCACTTGGGACTCTTGTGTCTTTTTCAGTATGGGAAATAAAGCAATTAACCTGCAGCCTCTGTGCCTTGGCCAGCCCAAGAAAAGAAGGAAGAGATAAGCAGAAAGTTTATCATACCTAAAATTTATGGTATCTGAGGTTTGTCAAGGGAGCCAATTTGAGCAGAGAAAGTTTTGAGGCAAAACACAAGGTTGAGAATCATGACTGTGAAAAATGCAGATCTTATGATTGGCTTTTTGCAAATATTAAAATGAATATTATATGTGTTGTGTTAGAAAGTAGTGCTGTATTAATTCTCTTAAGTAGTGTGTTAAATATAGTTTTGGGTTATAAAAAAATGTTAAAATAGAAACTATGCTATGTAGGATACTTTTTTTAAAGAAAGGACTTGCAGCGAAATAGCAGCCACAGGACACCTAAATCTTCCAGAGAAAAAGAATTTATTGCCCTCTTATCAAAAGAAACTAACTTCTTCCTGCCTTGAAGGCACTGTTAGGATTCAGAGGAAGAAGTTGACGATGACCAGACAGAATCCTGTGTTTCAATGGAATTTATGCATCATGGATGAAGTGTATGAATATGCAACAGGCTATTGTTTTTAAGGGTTAATCCTTTGTTAACGGGGGTCCTTTTTCAGGCTCATGCTGCCAAGAAAAAGGTACCTGGAGGTCTGTAACTCTTTGTCTCTATTGTCTCATACTGTCCTAATTAAAATTGTCCAAATTATTATTACTCTACTTGTATTACTATTTTTATAACCATTTTATTACTATTAAACTTTTAATATTATAAAAACAAGTGATTGGCGTTTTTCACAATGACAATGGGATTTTATTCCTATCCTGGTCCATGGAGAAAAAAAAGACATTTTCCTGTTTCCTTATTTATCTCTTGTCTGCTTTATCTACCCTGGATATATCACCAGAGCAGAACATACTGAATTTAAAGCTAATCTGATATAAGTTGTGCTGTCCCTCTCAGGACAAAGAATTCTATGACATTTGGAAATGTCTGTTAGTCATGCACCATGCATTTTTCAGCAGCATCTATTTGAAATTGGTATTATTACATGTACTTGAGGAGATCTTTGCCTGGTCTGGTTTGTTATTTTTTCTTTACAGCAGATTCTATAGCATAAAGCATACATTTATGAATCTGAATGTCAGGGTGCTGCTATTTTCACAGGAAAACTGCCATTAACAAAACTGCCAAAAAAAAACCCCAGCACATGTCCTTATGTCATTTACCTTCACAAGACAATTGGTTCCATGGAGCAAACATCAGCAGCTGCATTATCAAATAACATGAAGACTGTGATGGATAAATAATAAAAAATGGATATGTTTGTGAGGAGAAAGAGATGGAAAGAAATTAATCTTCGCAGCTCCTCTTCAGAACATCAAATCTGACTAATGAAAGATCTTACAGATGCACACACAGCATTTGTTTTAATGAGACCATGAAAATGCACTCAAAAACTCTAGAAGAGGGAGTTCACCTTGTAGATTTGGGAATTTGGTATTTAGCCCAAAATTCTTTTAAAATGCTACAAATTTTTATTTTTTACATTTGTTTTATTCAAACATCAGACACTGTAACCTGTGGAGAGAAGAAGAAAGTTAATTACTCTAAATGCACTAAAACCCAATAAAAATGCAGTATTACCTAATCTATATGTATTTCATAGGTAACACAAAAAGTCTTTTCAATGCATCCTGTAGAAAAAGAAGTTTCAGTTCCTTGCCCTTACTATGAGAGTTCAGCCTAAATTGCTGGCCTCTTTAAAGGTGTCAGCTCTAAAAAGCAGAATACTTCAGAAGGCGAATAACTGGATATCTTGAGATAATCCTGAGATTATCCTGAAATAATCAAGATACTTAACAATGACCCCTCTCCTTTGTTCATTGTGAACTCATCTTTTTTTTGCCAAGGATTCATTTCAGTCTATTGATAACTTGTTAGCCATCAATCCTGCTTAAGTATTTCTAGCTAAAAACAACCAAAATATTGATTTGACACTGAACAAATCCATCTAACAAAGCTTGCATGAAATGAACTTATTTATCCTTTTGCTCACTGAACCACAAGAGATGTTTTCTCTGACCACATAAGATTTTTGCTATTATTCTAAGCAAATGAAATCAAAATAGAAGCAGCCATTAAAAGATTATGCTACTGTGTAATTCTTGTTTCCAGTTCTTTCTATATATATGTGTAAATTGTGTAAATTCTTCATGATACTCCAATCAAATTGAATTAAAATGCTTTTCAAATATAATTCTCTGCTATATAAGCTTGTCTTATTAAAAATTTAGAAGAGGGGAAACAACCTTGTGACTATGAGCTAAAATAGAGCTGATACAGCTTTTTGAGAGCCAGGCAGACTGTTTATACTCTCACATTGCTTATTTTTACAAATGAAAGGAAATGGTGATCAGAATTCAATACATATATCTAGAACCTCCAAAGCAGAATTTACAAGAAATAATAAGGTGTCAAGCTGGCTCAACAAAAGTCTCTGATGCCCCAAACCCAGCAGCACTGCATGCAGTTGAAAGTGTCAAAATAGCAGAAAATTATCCTTCGTACAATAGCTGATTAATGGGATAGTTTTGACAACAGAAAAAAGGGAATTAAAAATACTTATCACCTCCAGGAAGATGTTTCTTATATATCACCACTTAACCTGATTATGAGGATGTGCAGTGGGTTTGCAAACCTTGGTGATCTGAAGTACTGTTCTGTACTATTTCATTTCATCTAGCTTTTTTATTTCCCAGCTAAGGGGGCCTAGTAATTGTTCCAGGGCTCCTTGTCATTCCTTTGTTGGCACTGTGAGATTACTACAATTTTGTGAAAATATCCAGCATGTGAGTTTTCACACTGCTACAGCTAGTCCCATGTCTATTCAAACAGCAAGTTCCTCAAAGCTATGTGTGGTCCATACCAGGAAGGGTTTGGGGTGCAGGATTCCTGAGAGAGATTACTCAGTGGCTGTAGAGGAAAAGAATAAACTACTCTGACAGGTAGGATTGTCCTGCAAAGACAATCAGGAATGATATGGATTTACACAAAACAACTTGAAACTATGTGTGAGCGAATGAATCGCAAAGGTCTATTTTGTGTCCAGATACAGAACCATTGAGAGTCAGCAGAGCTTCCCCTGGTCCTCATGACCACAGCAGACAACTGCATACACACTTTGTAGGGGAAATTTGCTGCTTCAATCATGGTTGTATTGAGAAAGGAAGGAGGCAGAGCATCTGGTAGGGAAGTAAACCAGGGCTCTGAGTGAGCAGGAGCACTTGAGCCTGTCTTCCTTTAATTGACTCCCACACAAGAATAACAAAACATACTGACTTCTTTCAGTACTTACTTGGTACTGTATCAAAAGTAGTTATGCCATATTGCCATTTTGTCCCAGGATTTTCCAGTTGTCTATTTTATATGTCACAGATGAGTCAAGAACCATCATCAGGAGAACCAGGAACAGGAGAATGAATATGCAGTCATCTGCATGCAGTAGAAGAGATCCTCTGTGCCCGTTCTCAGATCAAAACCATTTCCCATCTCACCATTTAGCCCTCAGGGATACCATGAGCCAGAAAACTGTCAGTTTCATAACAAAGTATTTTTGAATAAAATTCTCTTCCCAGATTCAACAGTCTCCATCAACCCATAATGTAATGGTGACAGAGTTGGTAGGTGAGCAACAAACTATTTGTTGAGGAATTCTTTAAGCATGAATTTTTATCCATAACTTAAATGGCTGCTCTTGAGGTAGTTTCAAGTTTTCTTGCCTTTTTCAACATCTGTGTTTACATAGAAAATTGTAGTGAAGGAAATGTCTTAACAGAAATTATGTCAGATGAGAAGTTGCAGCTTAAATGGCAGCAATATCACTTTCGTTTGTTAAGCAGGACAACAGAAAAGGCAAGGAATTGGAGCTAAAGGGCCAAGAGCTCTGTCATCAAGTAGACTGCCAAACACAATATACTGATACATCAGTGGCTCCAAGTCAGTCTGCCTTTTCCTCTGTTTCTCCCAATTTCTCTGGTATGGGCAAAGAGACACACATAAGATTTTGGAGAAAAATAATTGAAGAACAATGCCATTGCTTTAGTCCAACTAGAGAGAGAAGACTGGGTCAGCAAACTGAAAAGAGGCATTTGAGGCATTCTCGCCCCTCTCCACCAATGGTTCCTTGTTTATCTGTGCATTTACATTTTAGTTATGGTCTCTAAAATAACTTGTTAATTAATCTCCTCTAAGAACAACACAAACTAGAGCAGAACTTCAGAAAAGTACCTGAAATTGAAGAGCAAAGAACTGGGCTTTTCGCTTTCCACAGTGCTGCTGTGTGGCTCTCAACCCTCACGGACTGACCTCAAGCAGTCGTGCGTGTCACTGCTACCTTTGGTTGCTGCCTCTCTGTCTGTAGAGGCAGTTGCCAGCAGGATGTAATGGCATAACAAGGAGGAGATCTCATTCTATCAGCACAGAGCTGACCAGCTGCACTTCAGTCAGCCAACAGGGCTCCTCTTGGCACTGTAATTGAGTTTGCTCCACACAGTAGCAGTTATGCCAGGCTTTTAAGCCTGGTGTTTAATTGAGCAGGACTTAAAAATCTCACTGGCACTCAGATACACAAAGTCACTAGAGGGTAGGAAAACAGCTTCTGGAAGGGAGGTTACACCTTTCCATGCTGAACTGTTGGTAGGTTGAGCACATTTTTGTGGAGCAGCAGTGCCAAGGTCTGGTCCAATTTTTGTAATTGTTCTTTGGTCTCAATATAATTCTCCAGAGCTTCACTGGGCTGGTGATATCCAAGGCTGTGCTCCTCTTAGATCTGCTGTTAGGAGCACCAGACCACACTGATGACCAGTGATAATAGCATGTTTCAACAGGTGCAGAGAGGGGAGTTTTCTGGCAAACTGACTCCTTTCATGAAAACAAGTAGCTCTTGGATGTGGCTGCATCAGAGGTCCCAGTGGGAGAGGAGGTTTATTGGACATAATTCCAGAGGGCAATGAGCATGTTTGTGAGAGCATGTTCTAACTTTCAGTGGAGGAAAACCAAGTGAGCAAGGTTTCTTTATTCAAGTGAAGATGAATAAATCACACTGACATGACTGTAAGTGCCAAAGTGCTCAGGATTTGACATAGGAAAATTGACTGGCAAAAAGAGATAATAATCCAAATTAAAGCTCACATTGAACAATGCTGAAAACTCCAGGGCTTGGTAAAGAGAACAAGCCTCTCTGGAAGGGGTCAGAAAACAGCTACGTCAAATGCTTATGCAGGTAACAGTAGTCATGAAAAGAGAAAAGCATAAAATCACCATTTCTGGTGTGTTAGTCCTTGCATGAATTCCATGAGCATAATTCATGAATCAAGAAGGATTTTTCTATCACCATAAAAAGAGATTATTGCCTATTTGTTCTTTCATCCCATTACTGTTATTCTTACAAGGAACCATACACAATAGTGTATGTAGTTACTGCAACTAAAATGGGAAATGTTCTTGAACTGTAAGTTGCTATTTTCAGTTGCTTACAATATGGTCAAACCATCAAAATTGCAAAGAAAGGACTGTCACTGACATATTTTCTGAAAAATCGTTTTGCTAGGATTTTTCTCCTGAGAAGCTGAGAAGCCTTAGAAAAGAAATGTCAACAATAATTATCTGCTGCTGTGGAATGTGGCAGGTGCATCTTTGATTTGTCTTGTGTGGATTGTTTTTACTTGATGACCAGTCATGGTCCAGCTGTATCGGACTCTCTGGTCAGTCACAAGATTTTATTATTCATTCCTTTCTAGCCTTCTGATGAAATCCTTTCTTCTATTCTTTTAGTATAGTTGTAATATACCATTTTCTTTTAATATAATATAATAACATAAAATAATAAATCAGCCTTCTGAAACATGGAATCAAGATTCTCATCTCTTCCCTTGTCCTGGGGACCCTCAAACACTGCCACACAATGACATCTCAAAATTTACACTTTCAATGTAGAAAAATGCAGGTTTTAAGGCACTAAGGGCTGAGTTTGGGTTTATCCGATAACAAAGGCACAGAGTGTAAAACCAGAAAACTGTAGATGCAAGGGGGAGAATAAGTTTCTAGTTCATTCAAGTTTAACTCCCAGCAGGATTTCTGTGCCGTTCTGCATGGGGGAGAAGTCCAGGCCTGTGTCTGTTTCCAAAGGGAAATGGGGCAACAATACCAGCCTTGCATCTTGTCTGTATCTAAATTAAGTATTTTGGGCTTTTCGTTTTATGAAGGTGTGAACATGGATGAAATAGGCAGTGGTTGAGAAATGACATGTCAGCCAGAGATGTATTTCCATGGGGAACACTGAGGTCCTGCTCAAGACAGCAAAATGGTCTGTTCCATGTTGCACAGCTCATCCTATAGCAAAAGAGTTAAAAACAAACAAGCAAACAAACAAACCAAACAAAAAACAAATAACATCCCCCACCCCCCAAAACCCCACCATCACCAATAACAACAAAAAAAAACTTGTGATTTATAGCCTTAACCAATGCTGCAGGCACCAAGAAAGTCAGACAAACTCACTGAAATGTTAGTGGGAAGGTTGGAAGCTACCAAAATCAGTTTGAGTGCCAAAACTAACTGTTGTTACAACACCTAATTCTGATAGACATAAAATGGCACATCTCTGACAGCTAACAAACAGCAGAGACCCAGAAGATACACACCTTTCTGCTGCTTTTTCACTAACAATACCCACCATCCTTTTTGAAATACAGAGTTGCATGACTTTCCTAAATAATCACAAGTATGACTGTTTCCAAACACACAGCTCTACTCCTATGCTGAACAATACTTTAATCATACTGAGACCTGCCCTTCTCTCTTGACATAAAATAAATTGAGGAACACAGTGCTCTGAATAAATTCTTGCTTAGCAAATACAATCTTGATTGAAAAAAAAATCTGTAGAAAAGAACATAAACATTGGAAATATCTTCATCTGCATGAGCTAACTATATAAAGACCTCAATTCAGCTAAGTATGTAAACATATCTTTATAGAAAATACCTTGTCATTCTTACTGGAGCATTCTGACTGGAAAGGCATCTAGAATAAGCAGAACTGAATCATTCCAAGTTGCTAAGGAGTCTTTTGTTTCTTTTTTTCTTTTTTTTTTTTTATTATAGTCACTGGAGATTTAGGAAAAAAATCTGCAATTATTTTGTCAAGCAAAAATAAAATTAATTGTGCCTATCCATCCTGCTGTTAGTAAATTTCAGTCATGCTTTCTTTTGGTTTTAGTATTGCTTCTGCTCCTTCAAAGAACAAAACAAACATCTCTTGCCACCAAGGGAAAATATCCAGTAAATATGGTAGCCTACAGCCTAACTAAATCCAGATATAATTTTACTCCAAGAGTACACAAAGCCAATCATCACTACTCCTGGTGGACTGTTAATTGAACTGTCTTTAATTATTAAACTATTATTAAACTTATTATTAAACTAGGAGCATCTATAATCAAATGGCTGTTGTCTTGGGTTACGATGGAAGGTGTAACCAAAAGTATTCTATTATCATCTATCAACATGAGCTGGTAAAAATGACAGGCCAGTGTTCTTTATCTTCTCCATGACTCAGCACTGATAACTACCTCCAGTGAAGCAGCAGCCACCCTGAGGGGGCCAAATTCACTAAAGGGCCTTCAAGGTCTTCCAGAGTGACTCACAGAACTCACAGAATTACACTGTGAGATGCTGTTGTATTGCACTAAATAGTTATTTAGTTATTTGCTCTGGCTGTTTGGTAATTTGCCCTGTTCACGTGATTTGTATCCTATCACCACATGGTCTTCCCCTTTCACCCCCCCCCCCCCCCCCCCCCCGTTAGCGTTGGTGGTATCTTCCTGGTTTACCCCTCCCCTCACCCCTCCTCACTTGCTCACTTGTATCCCATTGGCTGTTGTTGCCCCCTTCCTCCGCCCCCTCTTCCCCTCAGCTCAAAATCCCCCATTACGCCCCCCCCCCCACCGGGAGAAGGCGACGCCCTCTTTGCCATCTGGGGAGTCACCTGGACCATTAGGTGTCTCCTATCAAGGAAACAAACTTAAGACATTTGTCCCCACGTGGAGAAGAGCGCTTCTCATCTTTTGCCTTTTGTCCTATGTAAGATCTTGTGGGCTGGGGTCCATAGCTAGCCGGATTGGACCCGAACAGCCCGCTAGGCACGGATACTTACAGATGGTGCCCACGTGGATTCGTCTCCCACTATGGCCTGAGACACCACACAGCAGTTGGTAATTCACGTGTGGGTTACGTAAGCTTTTGGGACTTGAACTTCCTCTGACTTCTTCGCCGCTTTTTGGACAGCAGAGAGGCAGGAGGGTAGGATCTGCAACCCAATTTAGGATGTAGGACTTCGTTAACATCATTCCAACCAAGGTCCCAAGGAGGGGTAAGTTAAAACCCGAGAGTGGTAGTGGGACCCCGGGGCTCCCCCTGAAAGTGTGAGGGGTTACCGAAGGGTGGGGGTAAGTTCCCGGTGCAGGGGAAAGGTCCGGTCCCGAGTGTGAGGGTTTGTGCGTCCCGTGGTTTTTGCGGGTCCGCGCAGCGCTTATTCGCGCGGTCCAAACTCGGGCAGAGCGGCTCCAAGCTCTGCAGTTACCGGCAGAGCGGATCCGGGCGGCGCGGGGCGCAGCGGCTCCCGGCCTGTGGACAGCGGCAGCACGCGGTTCTGGGCAGGTGCGTGGCTCCAATGGTCGGTTTCCCGCGGCGCGGCAGCAGTGGTGCCAGCGCGCGCAGCGGGTTTCGGCAGCGCAGGCGGTTTTTGGTGCAGAGCAGTGGGAGCGTAGGCAGTGGCGGACCCCAGCAAGCGACGGGGGGACCGGCGCGCACAGCACTGACCCCGGCGCAGTGACTACGTGACTCGGAGAGGCGTGGCCGCCATTTTAAAAGCCGCGCGGCTTGCACACAAGCGGTTTCGCTCCACCCCTGGGGGGGGGCCGTCCGCACTCTTTCCCGGCTTGGCTGTGGACAGAGTGCTTTTTTTCAGCTTTCTGTTTGTGCTCTTAAGGAAGGTAGATTCTAAGTGTTGCAGAGAGCAAGTAACATCAAAATGGGTGCAAACTTCTCTGCAACACAGAGAAGCATTTATATCCTAGTTAGAAATAACCCTAAGTAGTGGAAACGCTAAGGTTTCCAAAGCAGTTTGAAACGGTTCGTTCACTGGATATCTTTTAATTTCCCTCAGTTTACCCAGCAGAACGTTAATTCTGTCTCTGCCTTGAGACAGAGTAGAAATTATCCAGAGTAGAAATCAATTTTGATTTAGGTGAAATGTACATCTTTGAGTTAAGTCTGTAGTTTGAAGCCTGTAATCTGTAGCCTGACTGCAAGGCCTAGGTGCAGGAATTCAATGAAGGACAGAGATAAGGGGGAGGAGGCAGAGGGTGATAAAGAGAGACAGAAAGACTGCTGTAAAAGCAAGTCAGCCTGACCAAGGAATTCTTTCTGATTTCTGAATTCTTTCTGATAGCCAAGAACTAGCGGCAAATGTCAAGCAAAATTCGTCAAAATGAATATGTATGAACCTATTGTGAAACTGTATGCATATGTATTTGAGAGGGGGATAAAAAGGGACCTGAAGTTCCCAGAGGTACGCATGTCATTTTAGGGGAATGATTCCCACGTGCGTCCAGTGCTGTAATAAACATACCAGCTTTATGACTTTCACAAAGTTGTGGAGTTTTTGGCTCTATCTCCGCAAAACAGCCTAGGACAAAACTGGAGCTTTGTTAACAGCAAAAGTGGAACAGGGAGACGGAACAGTGTCTCAATTTTTCCCTGTGTTCCTTGTAATTCAGAAAGAAGTGCTTAAGAGGGATTTGAAGGGACAGCCACAGCAAATCTCCCCTCCTGCGGCTCCCCCTACCCCTCCTCCCAACCGTCTGCCCCTGAAGTGAGAGGGACAAGCGAGGCACTCCGAGAATCGCAGGGTACCTGGCACAGCCACTGGCCTCCCACCTCCCTCTCAGTACCCGGGCTCTGGCAGCTCTGCGCAGGCTGACAGAGCACCTTCCCTGCACCCCTCTAAAACCCCTGTTTCCCCGATTTCGCGTGCTGACCCCCCCATCCCCAGAACAGCAATGACCACATGGTTGGCATTCAAGATGATGCTGACCGCATGGCCAGAGGCCATAATGTCGGCGGCCACATGGCCGACCCCTTCACCTACTCTTCTTCTTCCCACAATCCCTTTTGCCCACCTGTCCCCTCCCCCAAACCATTTGTGTCCCACAACCCCTTCCTTCCCTTGCAGACTCCTCCCCCTCCCTCCATGTTCCCCCCCCCCCCCCATGATGTCATCCTCCAACCTTGGCCCTGGTTCCCACGGTTGCCCTGCCTCCCCACAAGGCCCCACCCCCCTGCCCATTCCTGTTTCCCACCCCCCCTTGCCCGGGTCCCAAGAAGGTGGGGCCGAGGGCTGGGGGTGTGTGCCCCTGCCTGGTTCCCACGGCGGTGGGGCAGGGGGAGGCGGTGTCCCCCCTCCCAGTTATCAAGGAGGTAGGGCAGGGGGAGGGGGTGTTCCTCCTCCCAGTCCCCAAGAGGGTGGGGCTGGGGTAGGTAGTAGTTCCCTTTCTGGCTCCCACAGGGGTGGGGCTGGGGGATGAGGTGGTGTCCCTGCTGGTTCCCAAGGGGAAAGCGGCCCCTCTGCTAGGTCCCACGGGGGTAGGGCCGAAAGGGAAAACCCTGGGGTTCAAAATCGGGGGGGGGGGGGGGGGGGGGAGTAATAGTTTCCTCAGTAACCCCTGTCCAATATTCTGGTGGTAGAAGTGGGCCTAGAAACTATTAGTCTTTCTCCTTCCAAAGAAAGAGAGAATTATGTAAAAGTCAGTTAGTTTGGGAGAAGCAGTGATGTTTTTAGAAGCATGATGAGAGCCACTTTAACATCCCTTTAATTAGTTCCTACTGACCTCCTAGATCTTTTCCAGTGCCTGCTTACTCAATCTGAGTTTGATCTATGGGAAAGCTCCTGGAAAAGATCTCTGAGGAGACTCTTGGTAGAACTTAAGCAAAGCACAGAGGGTGCCAAAGATTTAGAAAATAATGACATCATTTATGAACATCTATGCAGCAAGGGGGAGCGGGCTAAGCCCGAGGACAAAGCTCGGGTGTTATCAAAATTTATTCTAGATAAGATCTTGAAAGCTGTGGACAAGACTTTTAACCAGTTGCTGAGTTTTGAAGCTAGGGCTAGTTACTTTAACATTAAACAGTCTCCTTCAGAGAGTTTCTTGCAGCTTGTCGACCAGCTCCGTGCAGAAGATGAGAGACAAGTACAAGACCCCAGAACACAGGTGGAGACAGTGAAAGAGATGGCACAGAGAAATGCAGCAGGGTGCTCCTGGGACTGCCTCTTGACCCTCCACCTACACTGGCAGAGATGATCGAACCCTGTGCTTTGAAGACGGAACTGTTTGGAAGGCGTGGGCAAGGCCGACAAACTCAAGGACTGTGGCAGCTGTAGCTCCAGGAGCAAGGAGGCAACAGATGTCACCAGAACAGCTTCAACGTGTCATCTGCTTCCAATGCAAAAAGCCAAGACATTTTGCCCAAGACTGCCCCCAAAGCCAGTAACACAGGAAGAAAACCATCAAACCAAAAAGCTAGAACATGAGCGCAGGCCCGCACTGCACCATAACAAAAATGCACAACATAAATCCCTAAGGGGAAAACCTCCCTCAAAACAGAGAAGGGGAAGGAAGGGAGGCGGGGTGTAGGACAGCAAAAGAAATGTTTACAGGACAAAATATGGTGGCCTCACAAGCATTTCAAGCTTGTGACCACCAAAGCTTTTGTTTTCAGGTCTACCCAGTGGACAGTCATTGGAGTGGACCTGCCAGAGGACTCGCAGGACTTGACAAAAGATCACACAGGATTGGACAGTGAGTACTTTGTTATTGGGGACACTGCACACACACCCATGGAGATTGAGGTGGTTCCCATAACCATCAAGAGGGACATAACTCATTCTCCTTGCGCGCTGTCTACAGCCACCCTTCTATTTGGCCAAGGGGCAAATCATCGCCCATTGACCATTCCTGTTCCATCAGAAATCTCAGTAGATGACAAGGCACCTGTGTCTACTGGGCAGAAGTGGTTGATGAGGACAAACGCATTATGGGATGCAACCTAATGTCTGAAGCAGATTATCTCCACGTGGAAGGGTTGCTTGACACAGGGGCAGATGTGACAATCATACCTGAAAGGTTGTGGCTGTCACTTTGGGGTTTGCAACCCATGGCTGGTAAAATCCAAGGTGGAGGAGGAGTCATATTGGCAAAGATATCAAAAAGTGTCGTGCAAATTAAAGGACCTGATGGAAAATTGGCCAGTGTCCATCCATTTGTCACTGATTATAAAGTTCCCTTGTGGGGGAGAGACACCATGTCCCAATGGGGGGGTCAAACTGGTCATCCCTAAGACACCCCAGGATTTTCGGAAGCAGCCACTGTGGAGTGCCCTGCCCACAAGTTAGCATGGCTGGATGATAATCCAGTCTGGGTAAATCAGTGGCTACCCAGTAAGGAAAAGCTGAAGGCACTTGAGGAGCTTGTAGAGGAGCTAAATTGGCTAAAGGACACATTGAAGAGACAACTAGCCCTTGGAATTCCCCAGTTTTTGTAATAAAAAAGCCAGGGAAGGATAAGTGATGGCTCCTCCATGATTTAAGAGAAATAAACAAGGTAATTGAGGACATGGGGTCACTCCAACCAGGGATGCCTTCCCCAACGATGCTTCCCCAAAATTGCCAACTGGCTGTCCTGGACATCAAGGACCGTTTCTTCCATATTCCCCTACACCCAGAAGATGTGCCACGGTTTACCTTCTCAGTTCCAACCATCAATCAGAAGCCCCAGTGAAGCGCTATCACTGGAGAGTATTGCCTCAAGGCCTTAAATGCTGTCTTTCCATCTGCCAGTGGCTTCATTGCTGTCCCTAGTGCATGCCCAGAAAAAGGAGGCAATCATCCTACACTACATAGATGATGTGCTTGTGTGTGCCCCTGATGACATAATATTCCAAGACACACTTGACTTAGTAGTTAAAGTTTTAACCTCTGCTGGATTCCAACTGTGGGAAGACAAGGTTCAGAGGATGCCACCTTGGAAGTAACTGGGCTTGGAGATCACTGTGTGGACCGTTGTGCCACAGAAATTGGAAATCAAGAGAGACCCCAAAAACCTAGCGGATTTCCATTCCCTGTGTGGGTCTTTGAACTGGGTTAGGCCTTGGCTAGGCCTTTCCAACAAGGACCTAGCTCCCCTTCTCAATTTATTGAGCTAGCTTCTCCCAGGCAACTGACCCCACAGGCAAAAACCACCATTCAAAAAGTGCAGAAGGCTTTGGCCAAGAGGCAGGCTCATCATTATCAGCCAGAGCTGCCTTTCAAATTCATTGTTTTGGAAAAGTTACCACACTTGCACAGGTTGATATTCCAGTGGATCGAAGGGCAGAAAGATTCGCTCTTAATCATAGAGTGGGTTTTCCTCTCCCACCAGCGACCTAAAAGCATCACACAGCCACAGGAGCTGATAGCTCAGCTGATCCAGAAGGCCAGGGTAAGATTGCGTGAGCTGGTTGGTTGTGGCTTTCAGTGTATTGACCTCCCAGTCAAACTTTCTAAGGACGGAAGGAACTCTCCGGAGAGGTTGACAAAAGAGACGTTAAGAGCACCTGCTCCAGAGCAATGCCAGTCTCCAGCTATCTCTGGACAGCTACAGTGGACAGATATCAGTCCATGCCTCATCACACAAGCTGTTTAACAAGGAATTCCACCTCATTGCTCATGAGAAAAGAAGTCGGAGGTTACGCAAGGCGCTTACAGTGTTCACTGACGGCATCCCACAAGTCAGTGATGACTTGGAGAAATCATCAGACTCAGCATTGGGAAGCTGATGTTGAGTTTGTAGAGGGGTCGCCCCAAGTTGCCGAACTGGCTGCAGTAGTGAGACCTTTGAGAAGTTCTCGGAGCAAATTAATATGGTTACCAATTCAGCCTACGTGGCAGGAGTAGTGTCCAGGGCAGAGCAGGCAGTTCTCAAAGACATCAAGAACGAGCATCTCTTCAGGTTGCTCTCAAAACTAATTTAATTAGTTTCACAGCGGGAGCATCCGTTCTATGTCATGCACGTGAGGTCACATTCTCATTTGCCAGGCAAGATTGCAGAATGTAATTGTAAAGCAGATTCCCTTGCCACCCCAGCAGAAATGGCATGCCTTCCAGACGTCTTCCAACAAGCAAAGCTAAGTCATCAGCAATACCATCAAAATGTGCCAGGTCTGATCCATCAGTTCCAGCTAACATGGAGTCAGGCTCGAGCCATTGTGCCCACCTGTCCCAGTTGCCAGCTCCAGGTCGTGCCATCACTGGGTGTTGGGGTTAACCCCCAAGGCCTTGGGAGCTGCAAAGTGTGGCAGACAGACATCACACACATTCCCAGTTTTGGTTGCCTGAAAAATGTACATGTCAGTCTAGACACATATTCAGGTGCGGTTTATGCCTCTGCCCATGCAGGGGAAAGGGCTGTGCATGCCGAACAACACCTGGTTTAAGCCTTTTCAGTGCTGGAGATTCCTAGGGAGATTAAGACCAACAATGGCCCAGCATATGCCTCCAAGGAGTTCCTAGAGTTTGTCCAGCAGTGGGGGGTGGAGCATAAGACCGGCATTCCCCACTCCCCCACAGGTCAAGCTGTGATCAAGCGTGCCCACCATATGCTCAAACAAGTCCTGGCTAGGCAGGGCAGATCAGCAGCGTGGATGGCACCACAACAAAAGCTCTGCAAAGCCCTATTTACCATCAATTTTTTGAATTGCTCATTTGAAAACTAAAGTCCTCCAGTAGTACAGCATTTCCGCAGTAACAATCGGTTTAAGTTGTTGCAGTGTCCATCAGTTCTCATTAAGGACCCAGAAATTGGAATTTGATAATCTCTAAGTTCCCTTCCAACCCTAATCATTCTAGGATCTTAATTGCAATTAAGGAGCTATGGTTGTAGGAAAAATCTTTCCTTATGTTAATGTATTAGTAAACTTCTGAAAGTGTCATCAAATAGCAAAGGAGGAAAACATCTCAAACTGCTTTTTAATTAGGCTGTGTACCACAGCATCACCCATCTCCAGCATTAAACATGAGAGACCATGGGTTTAATGTATCTTATAATTCTGTTTCAATGGCAAACACTGACAAATCCTCTAATCTCTGTCCTCAGGTCAGATAGAGATGTTGTCTCCATTGCCATGCACTCAGTTTAATCAGTCCAGGATCTTACCCACAGCCTTGAATGGGACCTTGGCTTCGATCCCTGTCCTAGGAAGCAACAGAAACAGGCAGAAAGGAGAGACCTGAAAGGACATTTCAAATGTATCATAGGACAGCAGCTGTTAACACTTCACCTCACATTATAAAATACAGCCCTTCTTTTCACCCAGGTAGACTACACAAAACTTCAAATCTTTCTTGAAAGTATGAAGTGTTCTGTCCATTCACCTATAGACAGGGCCCCATGTTGGGAGAAACCAATGCCCACAAGTACCTTACATGGTAAATACTTCCTTTATGTCCCAGAAAAACAAAGCTTTTGACAAAAAGACTGACATCTATCAATTTAAAAATAACTCACTTTGCCTTTTTCAGCAGTTGATTTCAGGAAACTGAAATTTGTCTGAAAAGTCAAAAGAACTTTTTTTTCAAAGCTCACTTTGTTTTGCTACACTATTTTTCCTAGCAGATATTACCTGTTTCTTCTGCCACTGTGCATAAAGCACAGATCTTTGTACTCTGACGAGGTTTTCCAATTCAGCAAACAAGATACGCATGTAGGAGAAAAACAGCAAGAGCACAGACTTATGAAAAACATTACTAAAAAAAGTGCATGGGCATATGCCAAGAACAGAGAAGACAAATACTATAAAAACATCAATGCAAGTAATGATATTCAAGGCAACTAAAAGGTGGGTTTAATGCAGTGGAGACACGCATCAAGAAGGAGGAGGAGAATGAACACCCCTTGGAGCTCAAGCTTATCTGCAACAGTTCGTGAAACAGCAAGAAATAAGATAAGAAAAACTTATTGGAAATAATTCTGCTGAGCAGAATGCAGCTAATGAAGTAGCTGAAGAACAACAATATTTACAACATGAAATTAAAGGAGTACAAAAAAAAGTGTTAAATAAATTGCACACCAATGAGGAAGGAAGAAAACCAAAAAAAGTTGCAGGTAATTGTCGCAGACATCTTTTTGTGAAAATCTTTTCTTAAGATTTTCTCTCTCCTGAGAAGCTGAAGCCTCAGAAACAAAATGTAAACAATGGTTATCTGCTGCTGTGGAATGCATCCGGTGTGTCTGTGATTGGGCCATTTTGAATGTTTGCAATTAATGGCCAACCACAGACCAGATAGCTTAGACTCTCTGTCAGAGCCAGCTGCCTTTGTTATCATTCTTTTCTATCTTTGCTATTCTTAGCTAGCTTCTGAGGAAACCTTTCCTTCTATTTCTTTTTAGTATAGTTATAATGTAATATATATATATATATATATATATATATATATATATATATATATATATAAAATAAAATAATAAATCAAGCCTTCTGAACATAGAGTCAACATTCTTGTCTCTTGCCTTATCCAAGAACCCCTGTGAACACTACCACAGGTAATAGGTTGTAATGAAAGCCATAACAAAAGGTTCATAAGAAACATAATTTACTCCTATAATGAATATTATTACACTCCTCAAGGTATGAAAGAGGCAGTGATGAACTAAACTAACTCAGGCAGACAGAGATGTTATCGGGTGATTGTTTGATTCGCAAATTTGCATCATATATATGAGCAATAAAAAAGTGTTACAGCATACATATAGTAGATAAGATCCTTTAATATCACCCAACTTAGACTTGCCTTAGTTTGGAAACTTAGGGATGTGTCATGAAAGAGATGAAGAACACTGCCCCACTTGGTTTTAACAGATGGTGATATATACATTTGGTTACATCTTGCAATTGTAACTTATGACATTGAATTAGAAAAGAACTCATCACACAGGCATCTCCCTAAAAAACACTTTTTCTATGCTTTATATGGCATATTTACAACCCTAGTATTTATGCTCAAAACATTTTGGCACTTCTGCTTGAAATACCAGGTAAAACTAAGACAAAACCCAAGTATTTCTTAATATTGCATTAAGCAATCCAAACCAAGACAGTAATAGTCTTACCATAGACTTACACATCTTGTGCATGATAGAGCATTTAGCTTGTGTCAAATAAAGTAATGAGCACCATAAGAATACACTCTAAACATTTATTCACCTAATTTTTTGTGCTCATAAGTATCCTTATGAGATTCCTGACTGTTTAGCTTAAGCTATTACTGCCATCAAACATACTAACCCACCATAGCACTTAGTGAGAGATATTGGTGTTTCCTTATTATTGTTTCTCCTCTACCCTACCTTTCTATTTTATACTGGCTTGTACCAAAGTTCTTGGATACCATGAGAAAAAGTCATATTTAGAAGCTGTCTCTTCTTCCCGCCTTCTCATATGCCTCCTCTTCCTTAAGCGCATGAAGCAGCAAATAGATGAAAATCATTTGCAGTACTAACAAATAATAGATTTGCAAATCTTTCAATGAAAAACACCGAACCTCAGAAAGGGTAGGTTTTGACTCAGTGATGTGTTGAAAGAGACACAATCTCCCCTCCTAATCTCTTAATCATTTCACCTAAAATTTGGTTAATAAGAGATATGATGATGTAAACAAAATGCTCACCCTGTCCACAGATACTTACCAGGGTGACATGTTTCCAGCTACCTCAGGACAGCTTTGATCTCGAGTTAACAGTACCCTCCAGCACTGGAGGCTACACATTAACAGAATCTATATAATATTCAAAATAATGAGTAATTATTGCTTGAAGCCTAGTTTTATAACAAAGTTTAATCATTAGTCATTGATTTAATACTGATCAGTACCTTAATGGAATCCTCTTATTTTTCAATACCCCTTTAGAAAATTTTCTGTAAATGTATTCTTTGTATGTTGTGACAACATCCAAAGATGATGGGTGAGTTCAAGCAGATGTGCAAAAGACTGAGCTAAGCGTCCAAAGTTTGGGCCATTGGAGAAATGATTGAAAGCTTCCCAAGCCTCATATTTTCTACTTCCTGAAATTTTTTGTGGCTTATGTCTTCTAACATCAAGTAAATCTCAGAAATTCTGGGAGAGAAATATAAAAGACTCTGCTTGGCATGATATTAATAGCATAAATCTTGAAAGACCTACATCCTGCTCTTGACAGGAGAATTCTGTAGATCATAAGTAAAAGAATTATGTGCAATGTGGTAGTCCTGTTTGGCGATAAAAGCAAACTCTGTAAGTTTGCTTACTTGTGTTACAAGAGCTTAAAAAGACAATTACTTCAGTGGTCAGAGAATTAGTACCAGCAGAGTGCTTCAAATACTCTATATTTTTGGCTGAAATAGTAGCTGAATTTAAAGGAAACTGTAAACAGCACAAAACCTCTTATTGCTCCCCATTCCTTTGTGATGAGGATCCTGCTGGGAGGTAGTATTCCCTGTCCTGAAGGTATGCCACAGCTACTAAAATAACTAACCCAAAGACAAGGGCTTGATTTTTTGGACTTATTTTCTGTTAATGAATTTTTTTTCTCTTTTGAAATTCATTAACAACTTCTAAAACAGCTGGAGCCATTCCCAAAATAATAAAAGAACAAAACAAAGCAAGACAACCAAACTACTTGAATGAAACTGACAAGTACAGAGGTAAATGTGAAGCAAGATATAAAACCTCAGACTATTATGATGGGAAGAAGGAAATGAATCCAAGTCAATTGTGTGCCCCACTTTTGGTTCTTGGTTAGCTTAGGCACCCCTTCTGAAAAAATATATACAACATCCAGAGTCCATAATGAAAATAACTAGAATCTCACAAAAAATTTACAAAGAAGTATAAAAGAGAGAAGTGGGTTTAGCTCTGGATTGGGAAATGTACACCATTTATAACATAAAAGTATCAAGGAATCAAGTCAGTTGCTCTGAAGGAAGAAGGAAAAAGTAACAAAAACATACCTCCCTTAAGAAGAAATTCACTGTTGAAAAGTTGAGACAACCCATTTAGAGTTGCTACAAGTACAGGTATATTGATATAAAGCTTGATGATACTTCATTTTACAAGTCACTATAGAATTACTCAAAAAGTTATTTAATTCAGCAAAGGACCAGGAATTACAATGAACAAGAAGATTTGCATTTACAACTTCTGGAAGAAAAAGACCAAGTCAACTGTTAGCAGCCTGAGGTTAAAAATACACACATGTGAGTCAAGGGGTCAGCTGGAAATATATTTAGGATCATTGAAAACTGTAGATGAGTTGAGGGGCCAAGTGGGAATATATTTGGGCTAGTAGAAGATTGCATATTTTAGTTAAGATTTTAAAATTAGTTAAGAAGCTAAGTTAGTGGCAAGTAAGCTATAGGTGGCAAGAATCAAGTACCTTTGTTAAAGAGTAACAAATACATCAGGAAAGAAGCTAGGAGTGACAGGGATAGATGTAGCAATTGTGAAGGAGCAGAGATCATAGAAATACCTTGCCTTAAGAATAATCAAACAGTTAGGAGAGGCTTGGACTGTGACCAGCAGATCAAAAAGTCCTGCCAACTGGCCATGGGTGAAGAGTCCACCACGAGGAAGACAGCTTTCTTCCTCCCATACACCCACTCCCTTATTTCAAAATCAAACCAACCCAATTAAGGGAGTACAATTGCGCAGCCATAGTGGATATTCAGCTCATTATAATATGAAGCGGGCAGGTAATGATTATATATTATGCGTCCTTAGAAACTGCTTGGATATGTAAAACCTTCTCTCTATAAACAGAGAGCAAATGTCTGTCACTCCTTGCACTTGTATTTGGAAAGGATTCCACATGTGTCCAGTGCACGGCAATAAACACCCTTCTTTTCAACTTTAATTAGTTGAAGAGTCATGTGTCAGTGCATCACATGCACTTTTAGATCAAAACATATGTGAAACATCTAGTAGAGGCTGGGGACAGTACAGTGAAGCTGAACAAGTTAGTGTTCATCCTTGCATTTGTCAGACGTTGATTCTAGCATGGTGACAATGACACTGAACGCAAATTAAAGGTGATTAAGGGATAATTTCTAAGCTCACCTTTCTCTGTATTAAGGCTTTGCCTAAGTAAGATTAGTGGACATCATCAGAATGTTTAAATTTTCTCCAAGGATAGAAAGATCTCCAGGCCAGGCTTAATGAGCTAAGATGAAGGAAGCAGCAAAGTGCAGTCTAACAGTCTCTCTTTCAAGAGTGTGACATTCATAAGTTCCCAAAAGTGAAGCAAGACATGGAAAAAGATAATAAACACTTTAGCACTTTAGATAAGTAAGCACGACCTCTGTTCCTGAATCAAGATCAAGAAGGAATAAAAATAGTGGGACCTGTTTTCCCTTTCTGCAGGAACAACACCAACATTCCTTGTAGATGTCAAGCTCCTTGTCTCGGTTTGGAGAATTCTAGGAGAAAAACACTTTAAAATGAGTGTTTTTCTCTAAAGAGAGAGGGCTTCAATAACTCCACTTTCTTCTGCCAATGAGAGAAATAAATGCCAGGAATGAAAGTGACAAAAAACCACCTTGTTTATTAAACAGTTTATTAAAACTGTTTTTTAACAAAGCAAGATATCCACAAAGCACAGGAAAAAGAAAGAAAATTTAACCTTCCACCCTGTGGACGCCCTGGGGGGCATCCCCTAAGTTAGGGAGACACAATAAGCTTCCCTCAAAAAGCTGTTAAGACCCCATTGGCTCCTTCCCTCGTTCCTATATCTGTTCGTATGTCCCTGAGCCATTCCTTCCCTATTCCCTTATTGGCCCTCATCTTGGTACTGCCCTGAGACCAGGTTTACTCCTGGGGGGTCCCTAGGGAGAGAGAAACCTGGACCGTCTGTGTGTGTGTGTGCCTTGGACCTGAACATCTTACCGCACGGCTGATTAAAACATCTGTGGGTACTATGCAAAAGCCGTTTTTATTTCCCTACCCTGGGCTTTACTAGCAACTATTCAGGCTGCAACAGCACCCCACCTTGACCTCATTGTGTGGCCGAGGGGCAAAGAGTTCACAAAGTGGCTGGGAACCTGCTGGATTTCAGGCATGGATCTTCTTGCAGCCAGCAAAGTTGGTGGAGTTTAATGTCCCTTCTTTCACTGGCTTGGTCTTTGCAGAGTTCAGAGCTGCCAAAGCTGCCCCTCAGGCTCCCCAAACTGAGGAGAAAAAGAAACCAAAAAAAAACCCCGACAAAAATACTGCTGAAAAATTTTGCTGATGAAAAGCCTCCAGACAAGGGGAAGGAAAGAAAACAAAACTAAAATCCAACCAAACAAGAAAAGCCCCAGAAGCTTTTTGCTGAAGTTGACGAAAATTCATCTAGCAGAAACAGCAATAAAGCAACAATCCATTCAGAAAGTTTAAATGTGCTACCTGGACTAAGATGTATGACAAGAGCAGAGCAAAGGCAGTCATCAAGGAGGGAGACTTTAATGATCAAAACTGATTATCAAGAAAAGCAAAGTACATTTATGCAAACCAAGCAAAGATAATGGAATTTGTCCTTACTCAGAGCTGGATGGGTGTTCAAGCAAAGCAGCCAAAAATCCTAGACAACTGTGCCCAGAGAGGGGAATCTACCAGGGAAGAAAAATGATGAGAGGTAGAGGAGGACAGTTGACTACACTGAAGTGTCTTTATTCCAAAATCCTGTACATTATGGACAGGCAAAATACACCAACTGAAAGGGACTGAGGCCTGATGTATGGAGCACATGTCGATTGTGAAAACAAAAATCAGACAAACCAAAGTGGGAATTAACTTTTTGTCTATTGACCTGAATTTCTGTCCCTGATACAAAACAGGTTGAAGGTTTAATCTGGTCAATAATCTTAGCCCCAAAGATCCAAACTGAAGGGAAAGAAATGAAGGAAGGACATGAATGAAAATCACAGCTAAGTAGCAGTAGCAGTTATATTGCAAAGCCCTTACAGTAAAGCAAGCTGTCTATTTGAACTCTCAGAGTGTGGCAATACAACAATAACAGGCAACAGACAACAACAATTTCCATGGGAACAATGAAATACAATTATGTAGATATATAGAAATCTTTAGATTTCTATATATCCTCTCACTCCATCTTGCTCAGGAGAAATTTTGAAAATCTATCCAAGGCATCACAAGTAATGCATATACAGCTTTTTATCACTTAAAAAATCATCAATTGAAAGAAAAAAGTGTGAGAACCGGTTTTGAAGTGACAGATAATTTGAACAATCTAGCAACTGCAAAGATAGGTAAAGAGAAGAATCAGATAAAATCACTGACATTTAGTGACTGGTGAAATAAGCATTGGAGGTTGGAGTATACAAAGATCAGAATTAGACACTAAAGAGTTAATAATAAAATAGCTAATTCTGAAGACTCAAAATACAATTCCTGCCTGCGTGGTTTCGTTTTGATTGTTAAATTCTCTCTCCTTACCAGAAATAAAATATTTGCACAGGATTGGTGGACTACACATTACTTAGTAAACAGCCTACTGATAGCTACAGTAAAGAAACTTCTAAGAAAATGGCAGGATAAGAAAGCAGTTGTATCATTTGAAATGCCCCCATGGAAGTAGAGACAGCCCAATACTGAGGAAGATTTTCTATTCCAATGTCTGTTTCAGAATATCAAAGCCAAAAATCATACTGCCCCCTGCTTAGATCTGGTAGCTAGGCTAGCTAAGAAAAAGATGAATTTCCCAGC